>NC_140922.1:18262300-18973606 GCF_045865225.1 Trachurus japonicus
CCAATTTAACAAACTGAAGATATACTTATAATGCTTTAGGTTAGCACTTTCTCCCTCATTTGCATTCTTTGTGCTAAGATAACCTGGGGCCAAAATGAACAGCCAAATGTATCCAACTTTAATTTTCTCAGCAGTCAATCACAAACTATACTTATAAAATCAATATTTGTCACTGTGCCCAACAGAGGCCGTGTCCCCTGCTGGGATGGCCGTCCCACTCTGGGGGATCCTCTTTCAGCAGGTTGACATCTTTGATAATTTCCCATGCTACCAGGTCATTTGTCATCTATGTGACAGTAGATAGTGGTGTGTGCAGACTGTGAGTCAAGTTGTTTTCTCTGTATGCCACCCACCCCGACAGAAAGCAATGGTAGAGGTTAGAGGTAAAATGAAAATGTCACATTCCAGATACAGGCCTGAAATATAGATCTCCTTATGTAAAAAAAGACAAACAAAAAAAACATATTAAGGTACTTTCACTTGGCAGGATTCCTTTATCTCTTCCAGGAGTCTCCATCTATTTACCAACGCATCCTTTTTTAAAGTCATTGTTTCCAGTGCAGTCATCACACTGACGTCCTTGAGATGCCTGATCTCTTGCTTTTCATACCAATACACACACACACACACACACACACACACACACACACACACACACTCCTGTGTTGTAAGTATGGCCTCAGTCTTTCCTTACTGAGCAGGACATTTTTCTTGGTTAACTGCTCCCACTCCTGGTGAGAGGTGAAACTGCAGAGCTGCATGTTATTCCAGGCCAATCGTGGATTTAAAACAGCAAGAACGACAGACCACACATCATATCATACCGTACATTTTAGAGTACACTCATAAATCAGATTGCAAGATCTATGAGCTTTGCAATGGTTTCTTACACCAACTCTGAACTTGGAAACTGTTTACTTCACCACTGATGAAACAAATTGAAGTTCGAGACACTCGCCCCTCTGAGGGATTTAAAAGTTTGACTACTTTAATGAGCATGCAATGCAATTTTTTTTATGTGTGACTGACTAGTCTTCTGTGATCTTGTGATTTGCTCTCAGTATATTACTTGCAAAAGAGAACTTGATCCCAGTGGGACTTCCTGAATAAATAAAGGCTATCTAACGCTTATGTAATCATCACACTGTGTCTGCTGGATCCCAGAGAAAAGCGGCCTCACTGCCAGCCGCACAATGAATCCTCTTTACTGAATTTCAAACCTCAAATTTGTTGTGTCTGTGAAGCCACAGGCTGGAAATGAGGTGATCTGCTTATTTGCTGCAAAGTCCACAGTGACAGAATTTACTCATCATAACATCATGTAAACAATGCCTCATTTTTTCAGTGACAATGTCCATACAGTGATGTAATATATGACATTTGTATTACGTTTCTATGAGAGGATATTACATATACACCAACTGGATAGATGAAGATGGATGTTTATAACATACAGATACGTATAGGACATTTTGACCTCAATTTTTTTTATTTATAATTTATGATAAGTGTTTTTCTTTCATTTCATACTGATTTTAAATGATGTCTCTCTTCCCATTCTGGGAACATAGTCGCAGACCTTTGGAAAGCGGTGTGTATAATATCAACATGTAATGACAGGCTTTCAGATGGATTTACTGTACATTTATAAAGCATGTCTTCAACAAGAGTGTATACAGAAACATACAGATTTGTATAGGCCAAACATGAATGTCAATAGATTCTCTATGAATTTTAGATATATTTCACATTTCACAGAATCTCAAGATGTACAAATTTGTGTTACTCAGCTTTGACAAAACTGTAGAGGCAACAGCTCAGGAGCACACTCTTGAGTAAATAACTCCCTCTTCATCTCTCCTAAACCTTCCTCTCATACAGTAGCTGCCAGGTCAAGGTGGCACAGATGCAGCCAATCATCGTTCGCTAATCAAGGAAAGCTGCAGAGGCGAGAGCGAGAAGCAAAAGGGGGAAAGATAGATAGGAGAGCAAATTAGCAAAGAAACACCAACAAAGGGCACGTGTGAGATTGTGTTGATATCCATGATGGAGAGATAATATTTTCAATCACAGCAGCCTTCCTGCTTGAAGAACGAGGCAAAAAAGAGAGGGAGAGGTTTTTACCTTTCTGTTTAATTCATGTGTGCAGTTCAGGCTGTGGCTGGCTGTATAGGTCTGTTTGTACATTCAGTTACTTTGTAAACTTGTTTATAAGAACTGGTAATTAAAACATGTATCAAAGCTGACACATACTTTCAGTTTGTGTTTACTTTAATTAGAACTGTAGCCACACTGGTAATTATGATTCAAAGGTTGGCTGTGGCACCAATATCTGACTGCAAAATTGTGTGATGTGGCAAGGGAGAGGTTCTCAGACTCAACAACACTGACTTTAAAAAACAGCTCAACAAACTGCAACCTCAGATATGATTGAAATATCATCTATTAAAAAAAATCATTCCTGTCAAGCACAGTAGCACCTTGACCTCCATCTTTGTGAAGAAGACTGATTGAATATTACTATGAATCAACAACATTTAGTTGTGACAAATCCTAAAAGCTCCAAGTCTCATGTATCTTATGCACTAAAATTGGATGCATCTTTGCTTGAGAGGCTGCTTGATTTTTAGTCTAATAAAATAAATTATTGAAAATTGGATCCCTGCAGTGTTGTGACTTATTTTTGGCTCAGATATGTGTTTGTATACAAATAAAAAGTGTCATTTGGCACTTGTCTAAATTTTGTGTTTCTCCCATGGGCCAAAAAAGCTCTGTTGATACTATTGACATCCACATTTAGTGTTACAGTCAAACACAGTGCAAAGGTTTCTGGTTAAATGCCCATCATTGAATAGAAATCTTAATGGAAAACCTGTTTTGTTTTGACTTGAGCTGATTGGCCAGAAAAGCAACATGCTTGAAATGACCCAGCGGTGCATTTTCTGTCCCATGTGATTTAGAGCTGGTTTAACTTCTATCAGTGGGTTTGGTCACAGAGCGGCTGCACCATCAGGCAGCATCAGCGTGTTATTCCCAGGCAGCGAGAAACTGTGGCAGCTGCGTTTAGACCTACAGGGGGACGTCTGCTTGACTAAACAGAGTGTCTCTCCCTTATTTAGATGATGTACAGAAATTAACCCCATCATTCTGTCAGTTGGGTGTAGCTGGCTGTGTTGGGGTATTGAGCTGTTTCTGACAGTTAGTCTGTGAACATAATCAGTGCTGAGTCCCACCCCGCAGTGCATCTGGTTTCTCGGAGAGCATCCGTCTCTCCATGCTTTTAATGATGAGAAGTGTTCCTGCCAGGCACTGATCGTTCGCTGTTTATTGTTCTCTCATTACACTGAGCCGCAGCTTAATGCGTCCCCTGTTTGTTGCAGAGTTTTGATGTTCTGAAAATGAAGAAACAAACAGTTTTGCTATAAATAAACAGATTCAAATCGAGTTTTCACTCTAGTTAATCTGCAAACCAACGGCAATGAGTGATGAGATAATAGGCGACTCCTTACACTTGTTTTGGGAACTTTCAACCCATAATAAACCATTTCAAATATGGAGTGTGCTGAAGGACAAGGGCATCAATCAAGCCCTATGTCTCAACTACACATTTTAATAATATTATTATGACTCAAACAGAGGACTATTTCAGTAGTTGGTGTGTAAAAAGTGACGGACTGGCACCAAAAAGAGGCCCTGTCATTTTTGAGAGAGGCCACACATTACACAAACACTAGTATACTGGTATGTGCACGATATATACATACATATAGCAGTGATCATAATGATGATGAGACAAGAAAATGCATGAATCTCTTTGAACCCAAACTAGATCATAAGTCTTAGTCAGATAAGCAGCCCTACCAGGTGAGCTACACACCAATCTTGCTTTTTCTAAAATTGTGTTGTAAATCTTGTAGGCTTGGCCGGTCACAATGTCACGCCGCGGCCACATCATTACACAGCCGTTGTGGCATTTGCCCTGGTTAAAATACTTTGTTAAAGGTGGTGGTTGCAGAGCAGCGCAGTCTCCGCCCACCACTCAGAGGCGCATTGCTAATGAGCTGCTGGTGCTGTGCAGAAGGAGAGCCCTGGGAAATGGCACAGGTTTTGTGATTTTGGCTAAAAACTTCATAATCACAATTTAAAGACCACAGAGAATGCTTTAAAATAACCAAAAAGGGTCGCGGGAGGGGGACTTTAAGAAGTGTGCACTTCGTAAATTCATTAAAGACTCTTATTTTTTTGTGATGCAGTTTGGGGAAAAATGTTTCACAAATTAAATTTATAGTAAGTGAATAATCTGCTGTTTATTTTGTGAATTAACTGTCTTTATAGTATGACAGAAAAAGGAGAGAAACATTGCTGAAATTGTTTTTTCCCCAGATGAGACAGTAAAAGTAAAAAATAAAAAAATAAATAGGCTACTCCATATTTTTCCATCTAGATGAGAAAGTTGCTGTTCAATGAGGAGAGTTGTAAAGAAAATCCTGTGCTGCAGCCTTTTTTGTTGTTTTTCTAATATAAACCTGTGAACATATTACTCCTCTGGGTTCAGGTGCTACAAAACCTCCAAGTGTTCACTGAAATACTTCTATATTCATTTCAAAGCAACTTTAAAACTTTTCAAAACCCCTCACACTCGCACAGGTGTTTTTGTTATTGTGGCTGATCAGGCCTCTGCCCAGGAGCTTTGTGGGGGATTATATGAAATCATGTAGCAACGAGGATAATATAGGTGCTGTTTATCTTGGCCTAACAGCTGCATCGAGGGCGGGAGAGACATGTCGATATCACAATTTGTGCACAGTGACACAGTCGAAGAGGTGCAATCAGGGAAAATAAGTGAAGGCACCTGTGTTACCATGGCGGTGGAGACTCAGCTCACTTCCACAGATATCACTTGGAGACATTTGAGCTCGTTAGTGTCACTTTGGTTGATGGTAGAAGCCGATAAACATTTTCCTGATTACTCTCACTGGCTGTCAGCCGCGATGTGATCCAACATTTTCACCTTTTGCACGCTGTGTGTGTGTGTTTAGGCAGTTTGAGTGTGTAGTGAAACCCCCTCTTTTTACAGGTGCTCTTACAAGTCTGTGGGCGTGCTCCTACTCCATCCAATACAGTAGCATACAGTATGGTTAGTTTTTTTGGGGGGGGCCTTTTTCTTTTTCGTCGCCTGCAGTGAGGACTATAGCCTCAACACATGGGGCAGGTGCTCTACCAACTGAGCTAAACACCACCCCAGTATGGTTAGTTTTTAATTGAGCTGTTAATGTATACACTGTAATTCAGTGCATTAAAGAAATGGAGGAGCCGCTCACAGAGATGTAAAAAAAAAAAAAAGAAAAGAAAACTTATCTTGAAATAAATTGTGGGTGGTGGTGAAGCTCTGGAAAATCTGCAGTCAGGATTTAGTTGCAATCATAAACTGTATAAAAAAGGTTGCAATGTTACAATATTATAGTTTGACAACCAATGACTACAATGTACTGCCATACAGTATAAAGCAGCAGATGTATTTATTTCTGTAAAAATAACTGCTAAAACTCCATACAGTGAAGGTTGGTCAATGGTGGTTCAACACAACACAAAGTAGCACTCAAGTGGCTTTTGCATTTTCATTGTGGTACATACATTGAATGACTGAACTGCCTAATATTGTGTTGGTCCCTTTTGCTGCCAAATACACAACTTCTTCAGCAGAAGTAGCTGGTCTGTTGATGGGACCACACAGGCCAGCCCCTTCACTCCCCACATTTATCAATGAATGAGCCTGTGGTCGGTTCACCACTGTTTTGATCCAGTCGTCCTTGTTTCTTGCTCAAATCCTTACACTGCCCATTTTCCTGCTTCTAACACAACAACTTTGAGGACAAAATGTTCACTTGCTTCCTAATATGTCCCACTCACTACAAAGTGCCATGATGAAGTGTTATTTAGTGTTATCCACTTAACTTGTCTGTGGTCATAATGTTATCCCCGATCAGTGTACATTAAGTTGACACATGTGAAGAACTAGTGTGCAGTATGGATTTGGGACAATGTGTATCTGTGAGTGCACAGATTGATTTGCATTTAGCACTGCTTCCAGGGCTGTTGAGTTTCTAAAATCAAGTTGTGTGACCACCCTGCATCTCTGTTGCTAGTATAGTATAGTTTAGCAGTATATAGTGTAGGATAGTATAGTTACCTCACATAAGATGAAAATCTTTGTGCATTTGCCGAACAGTATCTCACCAAGACCAGCCAAGGTAAAGCAAAGCATTTTATTGCAAGTATTAGTCAAAGATACACTTCAAACTGAAGCAAAGCAACACTAAAAGGCCAACATCCTGTAAGAGAGAGTTACAAAAGAAAGACATTTAAAACTGAAAGGAATCGAGCTGTTGGTACAACAGAGCCGTTGCAACATAGGCGAACACAGACTGAGACATGGATCATCTGGTGGTGAAGGTTCACTGTTCAGTGTGTACATCCGTTTGCTGGTGCCTCACTCAAGAGGTATCAGAGCACAAGATCTTTAGTTTTGAAATAAGACTGACACAAGAGTGATGCTACATTAAAAAAAAAATATGATGACAACCTGAACAATCAGCGTACACTCAAAAAAAAAAAAAAAATCCTTGGCCACTGTCAAGTATCTGTCTTCAAAACCATTCTCTGGATACAAGGGAAAAGCGGCATCAGGAGCCTAATCTCTTTTGCAATATTTGGTTCATAGTCGTTACTGGAATGCTAATGGGATGAAAACAGGTTAAACAATCTGATAGCCATGGGAGTAAACATTACAGTAAACATTTATTAACCAAAATGTATTTGGCTTCATGGGCAAAGGGCCTATTTGCTTTGGAACAGGACTGACAACACTCAAAAGCTCCATGTCTCTGATCCTCCAACAGGGTGAGGGACAACCAACAGAAAAAAAAAGAAGAAAAAAAAAAGAGAAAAGAACAGCAATTCATCACAACACAGTTCATCCTTGGTTCATTATACAGGCACAGGTCTCTGTAATCCAGCACCCAGGTTCCTGTCAAACTGTATCTGAAAACACTCTTTTGGATTTGGAAATTATTCCGATAGAAAAACCAATAAGTCTATGACAGGACATTGAAGTGTATAAAAGGCAAATGACCACATTTTTATGTCCGTCCAGGTTTATTTGTTGGTATTTAAATTGTCCTGCGGCAGTAAGCGTTGCTCATCTGGTTAAAACAAATGTCAAAGACTTGTTTGCAAATACAGTTTGACCCAGACCTGGTTCTGTTCTGACATCAGTACAAAACCCCAAAAGCTTCCACTTGTTCGTACATCAGAGTTCACTAGTTTCTGTAGCAATATTAGTGGTTTACATGAGACATGGGAGGTGATGAAGATGCCAGTTGGGGGGTGTCAGGGCAGATCAAGTACGTAGGCTTGTTTTCTTGGTAGGCCTCCCAACACAGGCAACTGTTGCAAAGTCACACAGAAATCTGACAAGTAAGTAAGAACGCACTTAAGGCTGAGGCATGTCTTTTCTCGTGGAATGAGACCTGTTCCTGCTGAAAAATGTTCTGGCACAAGAAAACAAACCCCAAAAAAAAAAAAAAAAAAAACTTGACAGGAGACGATTTAAGAGGAAAGAAGCAACGCCTACGCTAAAAATATTCACCATAATCCAAAAGAATTCTGCCTTTCCAACACATTTTCTTTCTTCCTCCGCAGTTTTTTTCTTCTTCTTTTTTTTATTATTTTTTAATTATACGCTCTCCCACCTGCCCTTTACTGGCTCAGGGAATTTAAATGGCTAACGTACCAGTTAGCAGCTTGGGATGAAAAAAAAAAAAAGTCAGCTATTCAACACTCAAGTCAGTGTGGTTCAGAAATGGTTCCCTTCATCAGAGATGAGCTGCAACATGTGGGGGTTGGCGTTTGGCCTTGTCAGGTGGTCAAAGAAGAGTGGAGGGTTAAGAATATCAAGAAAAGGAGGAGGGGGAGGTGACCTGTGACGATCAACCCAACCTCACCACGCCGCTTTCTGACAAGTCAAATCCACCCCCTGCCTTTCCTCCACCTCGTACCCCCCTCCATATTGTTGTGCTTGCGTGTCTAGGAGAATAAGGCGTCAACATGGAGGGGGAGGGGCTAAAAGGCCTCATCCTCCTGGCTCCGCCCCCACCATGTTGCAAAATGATGCGGAGACTCCAGCCGCTTAAACGCACTCTCAATAAATACACCATAAAATATTCCGCATATATATATTTCATATATATATTTAAAGAACAACACATTTAAATAGGACAACAAAATAAAAGTCGGCTCAAGAACAATTTTTCAAAATTGGATAAGTGTTAAGACAAAACAGAGAATATTTTTTACAGTTATACTTATTTTGACTCTAAAATAGTTACTGTATAAGAATATCGCAATCAGGCATTACTCAAGCATTATATGTCATAATAAAAGCAATTTGCAGTTTTCTTTCATGTAGTATAACATATGCAGCATACCAAGGTAAGTGAGGTGCAGTGTTTTTGAGATCTCTTGTAATAGAAAGATTTCACCCCCTGGGCTGAAAAGGTACCCACAGAACTACAGACCACCCTCAGTTTTCAGTCGACACCCTACCGGCTCAAGACAGGGAGACTACTGGGCACACATTCCCTCCGTTAGGGACAAGACACATGGCAGGGCATTGCACTAAGATGACAGAATGCCATGGGCTGTTACTAGGGCTGGGCATCGTGAGAAGAGTTTCAATACTGACACTGGTTCTGTTGATTTCATCTCTATACCTGCTGTAAAATGACATTTCGATGAAAGCATACATCCCTGTGAAACAGACTCAAATATTTTCTGTCGTTCCTGCTTTTTTCTGAATTCTCAGACAGATTTAGATCCTGCTCATGTTGCTTTCCTTTGTAAAAATGCCCTTCAAGAAGAAAACCTTGATTCCTCAGTGCAAAAGTCGGCTATTGTAAAAAGTTCTGGACCACTTTTTTTTTTTTTTTTTTTTTTTAAACTTTGGGAGGCTTCAAAATGTTGAAAAAAAAGAAAAAAGAAAAAAAAATCAGGGAGGTACTGATATCACGTTTTGACACCCAGCCCTAGCTGTAACAAAGTGTCGAGTGGCTGTCCCAGGGGGACCAACCGCCACCCGAGAGCAGGCTGACTCAACCGAGCCAACAACAAAGTCACGAGAGCATGAGGCACACTTTTAATGACCGACTGCTTCGTTTGGTAACGCACATCTCTTTGACTCCTCGTTTACGCTGAGGTCTGGATCCTCTCGTCCTCCTCCTGGACAGGAGGGGGGCAGAAGGGGACTGGAGGGACAGAGATCGAAACCTCTTGGCTATGTGTCTAAGTGAGAGTGGCAGTCTCTAAAGTGCTGTGCTATGTTTGTCATTCGTGGGCTGGGCTGTGTCACACCACGCTAGTGTCAGCTATGACCCCCACCCACCCCCCACCCCGGCCCGCCCGCCCCCCCACCCCACCCCCCGACACACATTCTACTGTACCAACGACACCATTGGTCCAAGACACTAAATGCACTAGGAAGCGAAAGCTCAACCACAACCATATACTTGGCATAATATTCTGTTTCTATGTAGGCTTAATGTCTAGATACACGAGTTTGCATTGCCATCTCTATAAAATAAACGTGTACAGTGAGTGTGTGTGTGTAAAATGCAGCCATTCCTGCATCGCAACGTGTTCTTGTAAAGGAGATTCTGTTTCTTTGATTTTTACATTTTTATCTTTCAGTTTACAGCACCATCAAGAGGAAAGGCACTTTCTGTGGACTTTTTTTCTTCTTCTGACTCCATTGCTACCTTCCACTGCAAACAGAGAGCAACCAAAATCAGGGATATTGATCGATTACTCAAAATGGAATACACCTTTACTTCTGTTTAAAAAAGGGCACGCTGACCTTTTAAAGTTAATTGTCGTTATTTTTCTCCACCAGACAGTTGTCACCACCCACTCTGTGGGTGAGATGTTTGCTCTTCAGCCTCTATAAAATAGACTTGTCTGTATTGTTAACAATCCTAATTCAGAGCCAAAGGCCACAGCTAGCTGCAAGCTGTGAGCCGAGTGTACCCTTTTTTTTATTTCAATCCAATCTCACAAGTCATTTTAATAGATCTAGAAGGACAAACAAGACATTCCCCCTGCTATGTGACACAGATGTCCGTTGAGGAAAAATTGGCCAAATAAATAAACGTCTTTGTATCCCTTCAAGCGTTCACTTCCACAGACCCCAAATGGTTTTGCTCGTGTTAGGTCACTTCTCCACTGGCTAATATTTGCAAAGCAGAGCTTTTGACATTTCAGTTGTAAGCGAGGCAAACACATCTGCTATGTAAACATGTGTTCAACTGCCCTCAAGAGTGTAATTTATACACAAACTGAACATCCATTACAGACAGCAGAGATAGCGAGTTATAAATGGATTCTAATTCTCACAATCAACCTTCAGACTTGCTCAACTTCCAACACGACCCGCCAAATACTGTCAAAGCCATCACCCATCAGCTTTGACTCCTTTCAAAACGCACACATACTTGAATTAATCGCAGAACCCACATTATCACAGCACATTGTCCTTCAGCTCTAATCTTTTTTAACGCCTCCCAGGGGAATCGGATGGGATTGTGCGGCCGTGGAATGTAGTCCTCTGGCACAGGGGAGTAAATGTTCAGGAGCAAAGGGGAAAGGGAGCAACAATAAGATTACAGGCTTTGTCACACCACAGATTTACCAGGAGGCCGACTCTTTGTATTTGTGGGCGCATGAAGAGGCTCGGGTAAGGAGAGGAGCAACAGAGGTTGCAATCCAATGTAAATCCCCCGGAGGCTTTAACACAGAGAAATGGAGAGCTACTACCCCATGTTAGGTTACTCTTTGACCACGTGTCGTCAAATTGGATCAACACCACCTCCAAAAACAACACGCCCCATTCCTTTTTCACTCTCCCTCTTGATAAGGAGCAGACGTCAGCCCGAGCTGAAGTAAGACACCTCGATACATCAACTGGCTCTACTTCTATTCTCCCGTTTGTGATCACAATAAGGATGTAATGTCTCAATACAAAAACCTTTCAGAGTACAGTATGTTCATGTTTTCCCTCTTGAGATTCTCTCTTCTACGACAAACCCTTGACTGTACGAACTTCGGAGAAAAAAAAACTAAACCAAAAAGGAGAAATAAGCGTTCAACATCTTGCAGCTTTTTTTTCCAAACATCAAAGCAAGAGGCGTTTAAAGTCCACATCCCTATCAATAACAGTATGACAGTCCAAACACACATCACTAGTTTTAACAACCCCACCACTGTTCACACATACACTATACGTTATACAGTGACACAAGAACAAGTCAACAGTCTATTGCAATAATAAAACTTTGTTATTATAACTTTTTAACCATTACTTATGATACATTTATTACTAAGATTAATAATTAGACTACATTTTTTTCTGTTAGCAAAAATAAGTGGTGTGCATTACATAATTCAAAATGTACAAATATACTTTCGATCTGGCTTTTTAAAAAGGCTTTCAGACACTAGTGATATCATGAAGGCTCAAACCCACTGGCTTCCACTGGAGGGCCGGCCTATGAGAGGCAGTCAAATGCAACAGCGGATGTAGGACCCTAAATTATACCTCACTGTCCATGGGAACATCTTGTCAATGTACCATTTACAGGCTCTCGACGCCGACCACAACCCCCCAGTGAAATCCTAAATCTCGAGCTCCCCCGCGCCAACCGTAGCAGTGGGACCGTGTCCTGTCCTTCAGTGAGTGAGGTTTACTGTTTACTACCCTAACCCACCTGCTCGTATACAGTCTCGTAAAGAGGTTCAGCTTCAGATTCTAATTCAGAATAAGTAGCACCACGCCTGTGTTCAGCCCCGAAACACATGCTTCTTTTAGTGCAGATAACTTTTAAAAACACCCCCCCGGACGAGCTTCAGGTCATCGGCAGCACGGAGGAGCCAAGTGGTGACTGTGATCCAGATACATGCTTCTTTTAAAATCAACAGTCAGCTGTACGTCCGCTGCCAGTGATGGTCACCGTCTTGACTCCTCTTGGCTCTGCTCTGAAGCCAGTCCCAGCTTTGGGCCGGTTACATGGACAGGAATTAGACCTAGTCCTGGACTTGGATGTCTACTGAAAGAAAAGAGTTTATTGAGAGAATTAGTTTATTATGAGGCTGACTCCGTGCCCATGAACCCGGCCCATTAGATACAAACACACTGTAGCAGCTGGATCCATATCTGGTGAGTATTAAGCAAAAGACAACTCGGCCTGCTTTGCTTTGAATGCTGTTCTGAAGCAAAGCCAACAGCTAACACTGCTGTATAGGCAAACATAATAAATATATTGATCTTCGGATGATTTGAATGAGATGTATAGAAAAGTCAGTAGACGGTTGTTGAGAAGAGTAAGAGGCATCAGGTGAAACGTTCTTGCTTCAAACTATCTTACTCTGTCCAATAGTTGGAATATGCTTTTTGATTCTTTGACCCACTGAAACAGGATCCTGTTAATAGATTATGCAGCTATCGACCACTTAACGCTTTAACTTCCACCAGGCACTTGAATACAACCTCTTTATGGCCTTTGGACTCCACTTTGCTGCTGTCAGGTGAAAAGCTTTGTTCTCCAAAATTCAAAAGGAATTAAGAAAATCAGCCTCATTAGCAAACTGATAATCAGGAATTCTGAAATTATGCCCATTGATGATAAAATATTCTCACACTACAGAGGCGCATAAAATCCTTCAAGTAAAAACATGAAAAAAAAAAAAAAAAAAAAATCACCAAAACTGCAGTTGCACCGTTGCTGCCCAATAGGAAGGGCTAACTCATAAAACATGCTGATCAATCATCTCACAAGAGGAGGAACACATGAAAGTGCTTCGCAAGTGGCAAACTATTCTCCAACCGAGGACCCTCACTTCCAAATGAAATGTGTAACTGTTGGGTTGTACAAGTCCCCTAAAATCCTCTTCCCTTCGTTCAACTGATTATTGCACTAGAGGAAACCATCGACGTGATCTCTGTTTAACCACCATCTCAAACTCAAGAGAGGGAAATGTGAGATAAAGCACTGAGGGAAATGAATGCATGACGAGGACTAAGATTAAAAACACAAGATTACATGTTTAAATGATTAAAAAAAAAAAAAAAAAGTTAGTCATAAAATATTTCACATAATGTAGAAGAGAAAAATGACAACCAGAATCAAATAACAGTGTTATACTTTAAATAAACTCATAGATGGCTGCAATTGAGCAATTGATATATCAGCCAATATAAACTGCCCCCTCTTAAAATGTGACAGCTGACTGCTAAAGATAAATCAAAACTGATCTGAAACCTTACAAGACAACAACATCAACTTGTTGTGACTTTAAGGGGGCATTTATACCTCGTTGCCAACAGGTGGCAGTGTGCTCAAAGGAACATGTTGCTCCATACATGTAACTGGTGATTTCATACACTAGTGAAAAGTGATAGAACAGAGGCAACAAGAGGAAAGAAGAAGAAAGGAGAAAAATAAAAGTGGCAATTCAGAGGACCTCTGGTCCAATGAAACAACTATATTCCAAAAGAAATCAAACACCACTGACTGACTCCAGAGTCTGACCGTTCCCTCTCTGCTCCCTCCTTTTTAAAACACCAGGGAGAATCGACGACAAACTACAGTAAAACCGACAGAATGTAAAAGTGCTGCTGCTCAAACTGACTTGAGGTACTGTAGATGGCAAAGGAGCAGATTAGTGGATCATAAACAACGACTGTGCCAAAGGAGAGGAAAAGTAAAAACAAACAAGAAAAACACCCACTAGGCCACGAGTAAAGGAGACAAACAGGAGAAAACAGATAGGAGGGGCGATGACTAGGGGGCCTGATGAGGGTGAAAATAAACTAGTTGGCTGGTTTAATATTGCATAATAGTGCTGAGTTTCTCTCTTGTTTGTTTTTAAAGCAGCGTTTGCATCCTCAGTCCAGTGTGGGGGTGCCTCCTCCCCTCCCTCCTCCCTGCTTTCCTCTGCACAGTGTCAGGTCCGGATTGACTAGGCGTGTGGGGGGGCGGGACTTGCACCTATGAGGACTCCTTGACTGGCAAGCCAGGCGTGCATGGATGCATCGGTGTGTGTTTTTGTGTGTGTGTGTGTGTGTACGTTGTGTGTTAAGGGTGGCAATGATTGGGGAGGGTTGGTGTAGCTCAGGCGAAGTACATGGTCCTCAGGGTGTCGTGGTGAATCTGAACAGCCTTGGCCAGCGCCTGTGGGTCCCGACCGTTACTCTGACCAGACACATGGCTGCCCTCGGCGCTGAAAGACACACAACACACACAAACACGCACACATAAAAGTTCAGGACCTTTTCAGCCACAGTTTCAAAGAAGACACCGGTGTTCGCTCTTGCTCGCATTCTGCTCTCCTCACCTGTCATGTTCTTTGTCCACCAGATGGTAGCGGGCGCGGAAAGCCACCAGGTGGGCGTAGTAGGCTGGCGCGGGGATGGAGACTGAGCGGGTACAGCGCACGTACGTGTGGCACAACTGGTAGGTGAGCAGCTGGAACTCATCAGCGGTAAAACAATTGTCGTCCCACAGTACATGGTAGTGGGAGGGCCGACTGGTGCCCTGGGAGAAAAAACAATTAAATCACACAATTATATTATTATGAGAATCAGATTCAAGATTCAGTGCTTCATTTCCTTTTTAATATAACTGATAGGAATCTACTTTGTTGAGCTCATACAAAAACAAAAAAATAAACACAGACCCTTTAATATCACACAACCACTCTGAGATAAGTCACATTACATAACAAGACGACAATAATTCAATATCTAATATTCTTAATAATACATAATGATATTATTATTTTTAAATAATTTTCATTTAAAAACGCAAGTTTAAAAAATAACTATTATATGACTATTTTCTATAGCTTTATTTTGTAAATTTCTGTAAATGAGTGTGGATTATGGTTTGGATGCAGACTGTTTTGTGCAGTGGCTCCTTGATATGTGCTGGAGTCTCACTGAATTCTGTTCTCTGTCCATGTGAAACAATGCATTGCTTTTAGCGGAGCAGAGTGTGAAGAAACACTGATGTAGTAGTGGGTAGCGGGCTGAGAAGAGAGAGGACAAGAAGTTGGTCTGACCTGTATTCCAGCGTGACTGCAGAGGTAAAAGTCAAATTCGTAGGGATGTGTGATGTCCGTATCCACGGTAGTACCAGCAGGAATGTTTCCACTACGTCCAACCTGACAAAAAGGCAAAGTGAAGGTCAGTCCCTACTGATGCCCTTTGACTGTGTTTTTTTCTGTTGTTTCATCAAAACAGAAAACAACTAGAACAGAAACTGTAAGATGCAGGTAGAGGACAACAGAAAATAACACTTTTAAAGCATCAAACGAGATCAGGGGGTAAAAATTCTAATTGTTGAAAAAACGACTAATTGATGGAGCGTCCCAGGCAAAGGTTTACCAAGTGCTCCCAACCAACCAATTAAAAGCTTAATGGCCCAGAGAGCATAATGCTCTCTATGAGAAGTGTGTGCACTGAAAATAAGGTTGTTACTAGCCGAGTCTTACTCCAGGGGCCTTGAGTGCCACTCCAGAGCTCTCCGTTAGCACTGGGCCCTAATTCTTTAATCGAATGTAATTACAGGGGTTAGGAGGGTGAATAGTTCAATTGACAACACAAGGTAATTAAGGAGGCCCATTTCAAGTACTTAATGTGCTGCCATGGAGCATAATAAAGAATATGTACTAAAACATAACACACTGTAATGACTTTTATGTGTGCCATTGCTGTGTCATAGCGTGTGTGAAGTGTGTATTTGTGTGTGTGGCAGGGACTCACTCTTTCGTTGCGGTCAGCACAGAAGAGGCGTGTATGGTGGCGTTTTTGCACAACAATGTAGGTGATGCCTGGCTGGTACTCCTTCTCCAGGCTGATACAGGCCTCACGAATGGCCAGCAGCTCATAATACAGCACCTGAGGGAGCCGAAAAAGATTTACAACCTGGCACACACCTACAGTACATCACAGCTACGGAGCCAAAGACATTAACCAAACAGTTTGACTCACAGACGGAGTAAAGAAAATTCTGCCTCCAGCTTCCTCCTTTGGACTCCGACTCGTCATTTTTGTGACAGAAATGAATAAAGTGAGAGCTGACCTGTCTGAACTGGCCTTCTGAAACTCCATCCCTGTAGAAAATGATCCTGGTGGGTTTGTAGCGGGTTGACTTGTAGAATTGGATGAGCAGCTCCCGCACCATGGAGGCAAGGTCTTGGATGACCTCCTGCCTGGGCCTCTGGACCCGCACAGTGGCACAGTACCTGCTGGGGTGGGCGTCCATACTGCCTACCACCTGGAAGACGGACACAGAGGAGAGGATCACATGTAGCGTGAGTGAGGGGTGGCAGTGACAGATGGAGGAGTGTGGGAGGGAGTTAGAGAGATGAGAATTCAGATACAGATGCCAAACAGGTGAGAGTGTCAGGTGGAAAAAAACACTCACTGCTGCAATTGAAGGCTTCTTCCCATCTCCTGCAGGTGGATGTGTGACATCTGCTCCCAAGAAGATAACTGGCTGCTGAAACACTGAGGGTCTGTTGATTGAGAGACATAACAAAGACATTTAATTTTCTGACTAAATAAACTGTCTTCTTAAACAGAAGCGTGTGTTACTACAGCAATTCCTCTGTACGTAACATATCTATATACGATCAAAAAATGTAATTTCTTCAAACAATTTAAGCCGTTAAAAGCCATTCAATCAAATATAATGAGTGCATTTCCTTTCATGAGAGAGAGGGAGAGCATAACTGACCGTTGATGAGGCACCAGGATGTTGTTGATGCCTCCCAGCTTCACGTTGATCTTGAGGCAGAGGTTGGAGAGAGTCTGAGGTGACGTCTTCACCACGTTCTTTACCTGAACACACTGGGTGGCCATGCCCAAGAGGGTGTCCCCCACACGCTTTACCTCCGCTATGGGAATAAGAAATAAAAAACATATTTAGGAAAACAGTGGATTATTCAGCTCATGCTCACTTATCTAATGCTGATATTTTCAGGTAACAAGTGTGAAAGAATTTCTCACATTGTTAAGTTTAAAAGATACAGGAGAGCAGCCATACAGTACATGCAAATACTCTGAAACACAGATTTGAAATTTTCTGTCTCACAGTCTGAGAAAAAATAAATAAAACATTGAAAACATAATAAAAAGGAAAGAATATTCACTTCTAGAGAGTGCAGCACACTCACTAACAATACATTTGGTGGGACAAGGTGTAGGGAATAATGCACCAGCACTACCCCCAGAATAGTTTCCACAGTGTTGACCACAAGCATCTCTCTGGACCCCAAACGTAATATTTATTTTTAAGGCATTTTCTAACCATAGACAGGAGTCTTTCCAGGCAGGATGACGATGATGAGCTGTAGTCCGGCGTAGGTGTTCTTCAGGTGTCTGAACATGGGTTCCACGCTGTCCGCTCCCTGGGCGTATTTACAGAAACATGGCTGGCCCTGGATGGGCATCCCAGCATCCTTAGAGATCTTCCGCAGCTGGTCAGTGAAACCCCTACAACAGGAAGGAGAGGGTACATAGTCAGGAGAATGATGCTGGAAAGGTTTAGTAAACATCTTTTTTAAATGAATCAATTGACAAAGATTTTTCATCAAAAAATGTTGAAAAACTCATGTAGAAAGTTGGAAATAATGTTGTTTAGTGTTAACCTTGTTGGCATTATGTCACATAACACCTGGAGTTTAGAAATCTTGCTTGAGTTTTTGAAGTTCCAACCTGAGTTGTAACAGGTTTACATTTAGGTTAAAATGTCTTTTTCTTTGTGACTCATACACAATGTTTTTTTTTAAATTAATATCTGACCTCTAGTATTAACTAGTAATGATATAAAATAAAATGGCATCAAGGCTGTAGAAACATAATCTGAAGATATGCTACCTTTTTTCAAGTTATTATCAGTTCAAACCAGAATACAAAGTTATGGAGACAGAAAACACAAATAATCATCTCTACCATTTCTGCACTGAGAAAGGCAAAACTAGCCAGTGGTTTGAGTAATATAATGAATGTCTTTTAAAGTATCACTGATACACTAGTCACTGTATGCGCAGTGGTAACACAGCCTCTGAGAGGACTGTTTGAAGTGTTACGGGGGGGAAAGACCATTAGTTAATGATCATACTTGAGGATTTCTTCCCGACACTGCCTCTGTGTGGCGAAGCAGGCGATGGCCCACATCTTGATCTCCACCCCGGTGTGGAACTGCTTCCCTCTCATGTCCCACACCCCATGGCTGGGCGTGGCTACAGTGCGGTTCTGAAACAACATCGCAATCTCACCACATGTACTCATGATCATGTGTTCATCCACATTCGTACTGTTCGTTCGCACGGACTCACACTTGAGTAGGCACAAACAGTGTGCATACACTCACATACATGTACGTACTTTTATTTTCTAAAAAAAAAAACACCGCAATCACACACACACACACACTCTTCACACACTCTTCACACACACCAAGGCTTATTAAGACAGTTTTTTTTTTGTAAAAAAAAAAAAAAAAAAGACAAACAAACAAAACACACACACACACACACAATTTCTCTTTGAAATTCTAAGAAATGTGCATTTGCACAAAGGCATGTTCTCACCAGAGAGACATTTAACTTTCTAGACAAATAACAAAATATCACCAAATGGTTTTGATGTGAACCTTGGATGATACAAAGCTTGGGTGATGCACCATGTGTTGGGACTGTGGTGGATGTGTGTATGATGATCAGTGCAATGTACATAATGGCATAACAGTTCTCTGTAATACACATATGAAATGTACAATAATAAAAGGTGTGTCTCAGAGATGTTTAACGGACGGATGTTAATAAACTCTGTGATTCAGTCTCAATAAGCTGCTTCTTATGGACATTTCTTAAATCCACCTCTTATTAAGTTCAATGAGATTAGACAAAGTCTGTCTAATGCTATTGTATCTAATCACAATTTAGGTATTAGTCCCATTTCAAGGCCAATTAAGGAATTGTTGTTCTTTGCATTTTATTTTAAAGGTGGAATTAAAGTTTGCAAAATTGAGACTCAACCACAAAAAAACAAGCCAACAAAACTGACACCATGAAGTTCAAACAGAAGCCAGTGAGTTAGTTCCCCCTTACAGACAGTGGAGTAGAGGCTGAGGAAGGGGAGAGCGTGTCAGACAAACAGAGAGAATGGGCGTGATTTAAAGGAAGGGTACCATAAAGTGCTCTGTGCTCACCCTGCCGCCGTACTGCAGCATGGGGGCGGGTAGCACTCGCCCCGTCACGTGGGCCATCTCGTCGCGCACTTTGAACTGGAATTCCTGCACAAACGGGTCCGCCTCGTAGTTGGCACTACGCACCTGCAAGGGAGCACAAAGGGGAGAATGGACACAACATCAGGCTTAGATTGTTGGCGTAAAGATCATTGCAGGGCTGAAAGAGTTACCTGATCAGTCAGAGCAGCTTGTTTTAGTTACAGGAAGTGTTTGACATGGGGGAAAAAAAGCGTATTTGCTTTCTTGGCAACAATTTAATGGGAAGACTCTCATTATATGTGTCCGTTAGTATCAGGTTACAGCCAGCAGCTGCTTAGCTTAAAGACTGAAAATAGTAACAATCATCTCTAAGGCTCACTAATTAAATGCTGAATCTTATTTGACTATTCCATAGAAAAAACATTATGTAAAAACATGGCCGTTTAGTCTTTATGCTAAACCTAAGATAAGCAGATTCTGTCTGTAACATTAAACTGTACTTAAAGAACATACTGTAAGAAAGCTAGTTGAGCCGTATTTGCGCGGAAGAAAATGTTCCTTTGAGTACACCAGCTAGATTGAGCTGTTGTAGAAAACAGCTTCTAAGATGTTGAAGAGTACTGTAGGGCAAAACTTTGTAACACAGCCCTAATTTATAGACCCAGGCCAAAAGTGCAGCAGCAGTTCAGTGAGCATTGTATTAAAAAATATGATCACTTCACTGCTTGCTGCTGTGCCAAGTGCTTATGCTATCATGTTTTTTCAGCCTATGCTTGTTATCCTAATGAGTCACTGTTCTTCTCTACTCTCTCTGGTGTATGCATGGGTTTTTGTTTTGTATTACTATTTTTTCCCTTTTAATCCAGCTTCTCTTTTGCAGCCACCATGTGCATTGTACTCATGATTGTCTAGTATGTTGGTGGGCAGAGAAAATGAAATGACAAATTGGTGACATGACACAGAATGTTAGGTGCCAGCCCCGTAATGCAACACGACTGTAAGCACAGGGTAGATGATCAGCCCAGCTGGCTAGATATCCAAATGCATTACAGAATTCATTATGTAGTTCTGACAGACACTGCTTATCTGCTGGTTTTATCCTTTGCTGCCTTTCAGCCTGTGCTGTTCCACCCACACTGCCCTGTCACTTTTAAGCAACACTGTTTCTAAATGAAAACACCACCGCAGTGATGTCGACAACAATTTCCTGTGAGCAAGTCCAGTCATTTTCCCCCTGAGTGAAGAAACAGGGAGACGTGGTGATACGGTAATACAGTAACAGGTACCAAATGTGCGTTGCTAATGTGATGGTGGTCAGAGGCAGCCAGTGCACAGTCTGACATAAACAATACGCTGCCAACACTGCAGCAGACTTACACACATTGAAGTCGTTACCACTCGTGCGTTTTGTTGACCCAAAGTAGACCTGCCTTGTAATTGTTAAATGCGATGGCCAAGCATGCACACATGCCTCTGTTAATTATATAAAATGAATATCTGGATGAAGTGATTACGAAACAAGCAATTTGATATCATGATGAGCAGCATGGCAACAAGCTGTTGACAGACCTAGCAACACAGGCATTTAATAAAGCTGTGGTGGTGTGCTGCTCTAACATCAATGGCAGCTTGTTAAAGTGTATTATATAGTTGCTCTGATTTCATTATATCGTACATCCATATACAGTGACTTTCTTGCTCAGATTTTAGTCTCCGTAGTAGCATAAATGCCCTTCCCTCGGACTAGCAAACAATAACCCTTAACAATGGTTTTAAATTGTGTCCTTCATAATATAAACTTTATCTAAACCCACAGTATAAAATGATACTCTGCCAGATAAACTCATTTAAATTGAAAAATCTGATTAGAATGGTAATTGTGTTTTGTTTTCTGCAGCTCTCTACACTTTCACATCTATTTAAAAAGACCATTTATAATCATAATACAATTATTATATCTATTGAATTTTCAAGAGCATTTAATTAAAAGCAAACAAATATCACAAAATTTAGTACGTTGATGCTAGGGAATATTTGGTAACTTATTAGCATAGGAGACAAGCAATTCATCAGCAAATACCACGGCCATTTTTTTTTCACGGGTCCTTAAATTCCAATTTATTTCCAAATAATTGCCTTAGAAGTAAGAAAAAGAAGAAGAAGAAGAACTGTGTAATCTGGTGATAATTACAGGTAAAAAAAAATATAGTGATCAGTGAGTATACTTCCAGTCATCTAGAAAAACTAATCTAACATAACCTTGAGCCTTTTATTCAGAGGACAGCAGGTGAGCTAAACATTAAAAGTCTGAGATGTGTCCACAGATAGAATCTCGGCATGAATGAAGATTGTGCCAACTGACATAGGGCTCTAGGTGAGTGCACCCTGAGTGAACTTCTCACACTCACATTCACACCTACGGACAATTTAGAATTTCATATCAACCTACTGTCATGTCTTTGGACTGAGGGAGGAAGCTATATTCTTTGTGTCTACTTTTTACGATAAGAATCAATTATAAGTAAGTAATATAAGTTTAAAGTAAGGAGTCATCTATATCACCAAATGCCATTTGAGTCTTTAAATATGGGTCTGTGAGAGTGACAGAAGAGACCTTGATTCAGCAGGTGTCTCTACAACTCACCAGCCTGCTGATCTCCTCTTGTCTGTCAGGTGCAGAGCGAGCTGTGGCTTTGATCATAGTCGAGGTCTGATTATCTGTCAGCTTCTTGATGCATCGTTGACCAGCTACAATGTTACACACCTGCACGGAAACAAAGGCAAAAGTTTGAACAATGCTTTGGGACATGCATCTTTAATCATTTCAATTGCTATTTAGCCAGCAAAAGATTTCTCCTGGAAAAAAAAGGGCCTTTTCTTCAGCTGCTAAATATTTATACAGTTGATACACAGACACACCTGGGAGCTGCCTCCTGGCACTACACATTTCATTGTGTTTGGAGTTATGTTTAATATTAGACCTCATAACCAAGAAAAATGACTGAAGAATGTTTTCTCTCACCTCCAGGGGCAGGTAGGTGTGTTTTTGCTCCTGGCCCACCTGTAGACAGGGCAAATGTGGGTACTTAAGCTGGAGGTTGTACTTCTCCCTGAAGTACTGGGCTACGGTACGCTCTACAGTCTGGCCGTTTTCCAACTGTAGAGGGAACCTACAGAGAGAAAAAGCATTTGATGTCAATACTAAGCTTTGTAACCATTTACCTTAAAAGCTTAGTCAGTAAATATCATTAAATATCTTTACACTACACACAGCTGCAT
Organism: Trachurus japonicus; assembly: GCF_045865225.1. Lineage (NCBI taxonomy): Eukaryota > Metazoa > Chordata > Actinopteri > Carangiformes > Carangidae > Trachurus > Trachurus japonicus. Next base: position 18,284,923 of record NC_140922.1, read on the forward strand.
GGTTTATTATCATAGGTAATATCTATTATCATATGTATCGACTTCTTCTGATGTCTGTATTGTGACGTAAAAGGAATACACTGGTATTCTCCTCTGGACGATAAACACTGAAGATCAGCAGTTACGCAGCTACTTCAATAATCAATGACTCATCTTGAGCGCATGGTTGTCGGATGAGTCAGCCATTATCTGGCTTGTTTGGTGGTGGTGGACTGGTGATCACATCCTCTGTGGTCTGTGCCTCCCCGCCCCCGACCTATCCACACACTCCACCCAGAGTCTCCTTTTCCCCTCTCCCACCCAGAGCGCTGACTCACGTTTGATGGCTGGCAGGCCGGCGGGTCACGTTGCAGACGCGGTACTTCCTCCGCATGGTTCCACAGTGCGTCACCTCCACCTTCAAACCTGGTGAATAACGCAAAGTGTTGTAGTGGCGCTAAAGAGTGTGTCTCTCTGTGGCTGGATGCGACATGTGCTTTTCCCCGTTCAAACTGTCTCCCTCATTACACATGGTGATGTTTAACTCCGTCTTGCATACTGGCACACTTACTTGACATCCCCACCCTTTGGCTCACCTTTGATTTCTTTGGTGAATTTGACCCGGTGTGAGTCTGTGAGAGGGCGAGGCTGCTCATCTATGTTGTGGATGTCCAGCACTTCACACATGAACTGGATGACAGGCTGGGCCTTATAGAAAGCGGTGGCAGACACTGCAAGATAAAGGAAGGATGAGAGTCATTTAACACACACATACACAAAACAACAACAACTCGATTCTGTAATGAAACAACACTACACCACTAGCTGCACTTGCATCTAAATATTCTAATCGCATTAAATAAGTTAGTGGGCACATTGTTTAGCGTTTAACAAGATTCAGACCGTGAGTGAAAAATCAAACGTGGTTCCGGCACTTCCATTGAACCAACAGCTATGTCACTTCAGTCGTACAGCAAGAAAAACAAGCAGACACAGGTGTGGAGGGTGACGAGCGACAACAAAAGTTGTGAAGTTGGATGCAAAAATGAGAACGCAAAAAAAAAGATGAGTCATTTCATAATGCTTCAATTTGAGCGACATTAGCTTGTAAGTAGAAGTGGCATGTGTACAAATCAAACTGCTCTTAGGCAGTTATAAGCAAGCACTTGATGAATGAATGGGACATAAGGTGCTAATATATCTGTGGCATGTCATTTACTTTACACTATGACTGAGCACAAATTTAGCTAAGCCTTGGCACCACGCAGTATCACTGATGTTACAAAGTAATGGCAGAGTGCGTTTTAAAAGGAGAAGCTTCTATGGATTCAGGGAGCCCAGACTTTGTTCTCACATTGTTATCTTCTGATGTGTATGGAAGATCCAAATAAAAGAACAGGTTGCTGTCAAAATTGAGAGACGACTGATGCAAGGAACTTTGAGCCTGAGAGACCATCTGTTCTGTGCGTTAATGAAACTGTACTTGGTTGTGTGCAATAAGGACATTCAGGACATCGCCTCCAATATTTAGCAACTATGGCTCCCTATAATGTCTGCGACTTTACAGGGAAAAATGAAGTATCCCATGACAAAACAGGAAAAGCTAATCACAGGAATAATGCCAAAGCAACTTGGGAGGAAGAAGCCTGGGCGAGGAAGAGTTGTTGAGCCCTGGGAATGGCTCTAGGCAGCAAGTCTTCCTCTCTCACACATTCTAGGACCATGGTCTGTTTGGTCCAAACTACAAAGTCACTGAAATGGATATTGCGCACAAAATCTGCAGCTGGATTCGCTAATAATACGAGTGGTTCCTGTTCAGCTGCACATTTGTGTCAAAGCACAGCTGTGGGTCTCTGTAACATCTGGTCAGGCCCTCACTGTTTTTTATATGGGCACTTAATCTCTACTGTTCCCCTCCCACCACATAAATAGCTCACAATCTCATCAGGTTGATGCAAAACGATGTAAGCAGTCTGGGTGAACAAGACTATAGAGTCCAGAAGGAGGACAGAGTCTGACCTCTACTCATACAGTAAATACTGTCTTATGAAGTTTTTAATGTTATTGTCAATAAGCTCTCTAGCTGGGAGTATTTGCCTGCTATTCTGCCCTCTGTGTGTGTGTTTATGTGTGTGTGTGTGTATGTGTGCGTGTGCCAGGCCGTGCCTTTTGATTGTTCCCTGGTAGTAAGCTCCAGGGTTTCACAGTGATCTCAAGTAAGCTTCTTTCTAAGTCCCTGAAACATCTCAAGACTTCTCTGTACGAACATGTGCTGGGAGGCCGGGGCCCTTTAGCTGTTTGTCATGAAGGGAAGTGGCACTGAGAGGTTTGTTTCAGTGTGTGATTCAGAAGCAGAGGCTTGTGTCACCGAGGTCCAGAACTGATGCGAATAGCTGCATTAGGTCGAAGGCCTCTTATCTCCCCCAGATCATTACAGTAACTACACAAGTCCTCTTCGCTTGAATCACTTCAAGTCCATCAAAATGCCCTTGTAGTGTTTTAAGAGGAAAATCTATAAGCCATACATTTGCATAAACGACAAATATGACTAGAATGAACTTGATAACACTCTAATCAGTTGATGTTTGAGCCTTTCAGTATTAGTCTGGCACTTGTCTTATGACTGTCTTTGAGCTGGCTGGCTGTTCTCTCTGAGCTGGCTGAAACTGATCTGACTCACAGTGCTGGCTTCACCTCTGCTGGACATGTCTTTCAACATACAGGGCTCTGGTGTACTTGCTGTCTCTTTCCCTACCATCCTGGCCAACAGCACAAACTTAAAAACTCCTTGAGAGCAGTCACTGTTAGTCATTGCTGAGGATTTCTTTTTATTTGTGTATGACTGCCTGACTTCTGCTGGCAAACCATTACTAACTGGAGAAGGCACCTGGATGTTCCTATATTGTACATGGACACCTGATGCTCTACAACCAGTACAGCTCTACTCATAGAAGATGTCACTACAACTACAAAAAAATTAAAAATACTTAACATTTTTCAGTGAGTTTAAAAACTACATAAGTCCATATGTTCAGACTGGCAGCTACTTGAAATGTTCACGCAACGAGCAATCCAACTACCAGACGCACTGTGACATAGGGATGGAATACAATGTAGCTATTATGAAGCTCCTATAAAGGCTTTTTCACATAACGTTTTTCTAGCCAGCCCACGATGCAAAATAAATGTAGCAGGAACAGTGACTGAACACAGAAAGTGCAATTCATGCAGTGCTAAATCTGTGGTCTATGGAGACTCTCCCACTGTCAGATGTAGGTAGGTTTCCTTTGTTCTGATACAAGATTTTTTTCCTCAATCAATGCAAAGACAGAAGCACAGAAGAAAAAGTGAAAATGTGACAGGTGAGACTGCAGAGCAAGGCATACGACGTCAGAGAGGTTTTTAATCTCAATGAGTCATTTTCCTGGTTAAATGAAGGTAATGTAAAATAAAAAGTTAATTCAAAAATGGTCATATAAAGATGAAGAGAGTGTGGTGTTGGCGGATATGTTTGGATTGGCTGCTGTGATGCAGGACACCCTTCTCTGACAATATGTTTGACGAAAGCGCTGCCAGCGCACATCTGTTCGTGATGCCTGACAAGAAGGTAGATGACTGCATCGTACACACAGACAGGAAGTGGCATCACTTCTAATTATCCTGCCCACGCACTGTGTTTTCACTCCTGTGTGCTGAAGTGTCTCTGAGTCAGTCATGAAAATGGAAAATACAAAAGGACTCGTTTCACTGTCATTACAATTACATGATATAGAGACCTTTGATCTCCATGAAAATGAGTGCTGGAGGCAGTGTTTGTTGTTTTCGCAGTACATGATGTCATGCCGAAGAGTCAGACAACAAACGCTTTGCAAACATTTGCCATTCTCGTACGCTGTTGCAGAGTAGACAGGAGCTTTGGGTGACCAATTGATTTCCAAGGATGAGAGGGCGGGAAAATGAGACAAAGTGAGTAGAGAGGGAAGCATTCAAACAGAAGGGCTCCCAGCACTCGAAGCAAAACAAAAGCTGTCTCAAGGAAATGCTCCACACATCTACCCTCCTGACCCCAGCAACACCCACAAGTCTAACTCATGCAGGCACAGCCACACACTCACATACACACAAGCTACACTCTGTCTCCACAGCAACCAGTCAGTTCCCATCCAGCCAAGAGCCCACCTTCCTCCAAGCACACACACAGACACACACAGACACACACAGACACAGCAGATACTTGGTCTCCAACAACCTCCTACAGTGTGCATATGGCACAAACCCATTCTCTCCCACCCTTTATGTAACATATTTTACACAAATAATAACAGATTGAAATCGTAGATAAGTATTCCAGGTCATCAAACTTCATCCGACATGGGGGCCAGTTACCAAACTCAACCCATTCAACTTGAATTCGATAAACTGATTCTCAGCCAGAAGAACTGACTCCGTTTCTGAATAATGAAATATGTTGGTGTATAAATATAAAACCTGTGTTGGCGGAGGAGAGGCTACAGCGTGGCCAAATAAAACTAAAGCAAGTTGAGTTTCAAGTTAGATTTGATGGAAAAAAAAGAGAAGCAAACATAATGTGTGTGCTGCTTCATCCAGTGTCCAACAGACTTGATTCAGTTCTACTGAAATAACTTCCTCATGAGCATGTACCACAGTCACATTAAATTAATGTTAAATAAAGCTATTAAATTTCCTCAAACATAACATCACTGAAAGTAAATTGCTCATGCGTGCACCTCTAAAAATAGCTTGTATCACGGAGGCTCCATGTCATTCTAATCTATCTGCTTAATTATTAAAATCTCATTTCCCCAGCTGTGACAGAGGAACAGAGAAAACAATTTCTGCGTGACTGTAAAGGAGACGACAGCTTTATTTCTATTTGCCTGAATCACAAAGAAAACCAGTGGTGTGTGAAACGAGTCGGAATATTTGAATATCCTTGAATATTTTGAAGCATGGACTGCTGTTATTGCTAAATATAGTTCTTATCACATTTCAGGCAGTAAGTGATATTTTATTTATCTTGTTAGAGCTGTGAGGCCATATTGAACCCCGAAGGGGCTGCTACAGTTACAGCTAAAAATCAAAACAGGGGCAAACAATGAAGTCTGATTCTTACCATCAATGTTGAGCATCATCTTCCACATGGCGGGCCGCACGGACTGATGGAAGCCAAACCAAACCTCCCTCCCACCGCCCAGGGGATGGTCATAGCCCTCTGGAGCTGAGAAGAAGGATCGACCCACAGGAGTGTACCTAGGAAAGACAGCAGGTTCAAAGGTTGTGAAATAAAAACACAAACAAAACGAGGAGAACATGAGGCACATAGGAAAGGGCATAGGTTAGTTGACACATCCTGAACTAAGAATCTGGGTTAATATGTGCCATATAGTCTTACTTTCAGCTGTTCTTCAATATGCTCTAAAAGTACTGAAATAAGAGGGTGGTGACACTGCCTGGATCCATCAACCTCTTATTACTCTGCCCCGGGGACACATTAATAACTGTACAGGGGCTACATTTTTCTCAGTGAACCCTGCATTGACAATGTGTCAAGGTGCCAATGTAATACCAGGCTCCATAGCAGAGCTAAATGAAAGGTGTCGATATAACCACTTTTTAATAATGCTTGGAAAAAGATTTTCATTAAAGCACCGGTGATATTACATTCAACTGTCCTCTTGCTGGGCCCGAGGAAAGTGATATCGAGTGGAAGATGGTATGAGGTCAAGTACGGCGCTTCGTGAGAGCCCATATAAGCTGTGTTTGATTTCCGCTGGGATCATAGCGCTGATACTTGTGCCACTATGACAAAACAAATATTTGCTATGAGTATCAGAGGGATCGCTTTTTTTTTACAAGGTTGTTTGATGTTTCATCCTTTGACTCAAGGTTTTGGCAAGCAGGTAAGGATAAATAGGAAGTTTCTTTGACACGGCAGGCTTTATCAATCTTTCTTTAAAATCACTGACAAAGAGAGAGCGAACCAACAACAACAAAAAAAACAGCAGCTCACTTCATTGAGGGAAGGTGTCGCAGAACTACATCCACTGCATGCACAGGGTTGGTGCTGATGGGCTTGTCCAGCTCCAGGGGCTCAGGCATGCTGCGGCCGGTCAGCACCTCGTGGAGCATGTGCCAGCTGACCAGAGACACAAATTTGATGGACACTTTGAAGGGACGGTCTTTCCCTCCCTCACCTGGTAGAGTGACATCCAGGTCCACCTGTGGAGGAGAGAGGAGGTGTCAGGTGGTGTTTATTAAAGTTTGATGTACTTGTGTATGTGGTAGAAGTGTACGTGTTCAGGTAGTGTAAATAGATACTACATGTGGTGTGCATGCATAGGTGGAGCTGAAGGGAAGCTGTATGTTTGTGTTGGCACTAATATTAGTCTATTTCTCCTAACTCACCCCAGTCGGTGCCACAGGCAGTGGGTTGGCTGTATACAGGCTCTTCTTTCCATCGTAGACCGGCCTGCGATCCCCAAAGATTGTCACCTTGAAGTGCTGCACCATGGAGTCAACCACCTCCCTGCACAACACACACAGACTCTCAGTTATACTGTACCTACATTTTGAAGACTTGACATTAGTTAAAATATCAAAATCATCATATTAAATCCAAATAATATCTTGTGCATTCATCAACCACTATTACATCTTTTTCAAGCCACTGGTACCTTGTGTGCTCACTCGCTGTAAACTGCTCTATGTTATATATAAGATAAATGCTTGTTTCACAGAATGGTTTAAAAAGTTTTAGAAACAGTAGCAAGAAGTTCCGTCTTACCTGTTGACTCGGCGCGGACACTTGTCAGGCTTGATATCCACCTCGTAGAGGTAGACATCCATCTTGGGGATCTCCACCTGGAAGCAGTTGGCCAGCAGCTTGATGGGTTTCCCCATGGTGCCATAGCCAGGCCGCCGAGGCATGGAGAAGAGGGACTGGGCCCCAACGGCTCCTGAGAGGAAGGATGAGAGGAAAACGTTAGTGTGGATCTGAGACAGGTTATTCAGAGTCAGGGTGTTTGCACACAGGGTCCACTTTGTGGAGTGGAGTTATACACTGCATGCCACATGAATTTTACTGCTAAAATGTATAGAATATCTCTGCCAGAAACAGATATGCTTATGTTTTGCGTTTGTGTAAAAGAGTACAAATCAAATATAAATACTGGTATAAATAAAATGGAAAACGAAATGGTGAACTCTTTACAACTTAACTAATGTTATACCAATTCTCTGACTAACTACCCTGTTAGTGGTTTGTTAGATAAGGTGTTTGACGGTGGAAATAAGCTGTAAAGTTCCATTATGTCAAGATGTACTGTAAAAGGGAAACACCCAGACTAAACACAATTGACTTTGACATTTTAAACATTACACGAAACAAACAAACACACCCACCACCACACTCTCAATTAATTAGCTGTCACACATTCGATTTGATGTGATCTGAGACTGAGAAAAGTACAGAGATGTCATAAAAGTATCAGGGGAATGCACAGTATCAAAATGAGCAATACACTGCCATGTTTAACAAAAAAAGAAAAGTCATCGCAAAGACTGTAAACACATCGACACGTGCATGAGCAACCATAAAGCAAACAACTGCACTTGGACCAACATGTAGCCTGAAAACACACGCGACTCTTGTGTGTTCACCATGTGTGAAGCATCTGAAACAGGAAGTGCAGGGTTTAATGAATGGAGAATTCTTGATGACTAAATATCTATTAATAATACCTGTTATACTGCATCTAGAAAGAAGCTATTCAATTTCACTGTGGTGGAAATAAACAATCTGTCGCTCTAAGATGAGTGATGTGAAGATGACTGAGAGATGATATTACACTCACATTTCAGATGCAACAACATCTAATACTTCCAAGACAATTTTCTTGCATCACTTTTCATGACAGGATATTTTGATTGAGGGCCAGAAGGCAAAAGTCGATGCATAATGATTCAGCTAGAAAAAAAAATAAATAAAAAAAAACATTGCCAACACTGTGTGTTGTTATTCTATGACTTACAAATACAATGTGACAATAATGACTGTTAATTGTGTGGTGGCACAGCAGAAAATGTGTCTGGCAAACTGTTTGTTAGTTACACAGTTCTCACACTTGTTCTAAAACGTGGCATCACTAGTTCACACACACACGCAGCCACGCACACAAACCAAAACCATGAGATATCTTAGACATGAGTCACTTTGATCCAGAAACAGTGAGTTCTGTTCAACCTAATGCGGCACGCTCATGTCAGTGCTATTTTTGGGTCTGCTGAGGCTTGCCCTCCACATCACACTTGAGAGAATAAATGGCTCTGCTGACGTGCCAATACAATGTCTGGATTAAACTCATGATGATGCTATCGTGCCTTTTTGTTTTTGTTATGCAACAGCGCATCTTTACACAAAAACTCAAAATGAGACACGTCTATTTTCCTTGGCAAGAGTTGCTTTCTTTATTCCTCCACATTCGCTTCCAGTCCCTGTGCCCTTTTGTTTTGTTTTTTTCAGTTTTATTCAACTGTCTCATTCTGTCTCCGCAGCCATAGGCCTGGTACTCGCTAGTCTCTACCAAAAAAAAAAAAACTGCCCCAAATGTGTCATTGATAAATGAGAGTCATGGTTGTGGGTGATTCATCACTTATTTGACTCATAGGCTAAAATGTGTGGGTGATGTTGGTGTTGAGGGCCCTGCTGAGGGGAAGTTCATAAAAACCTCCCCACAACACAACCAAAACCGTCTGTGAGGTAACAGGAGACGAAATGAGCAACGCTGTTTGTTTACAGTGGGGATGCTTAGGAAGTATGCATTTTCTGTCCAGCTCTCGGTCTCCTCTGGTGGGCTGTGGAGTGGAGGCTAACAGGGTTGATGGAGGGTGAATGCCTCGTGTTTCAAATTGCCTGCTGGGATAAAATGATGGAAAAAAAAAAAAAGAGAGGAAAGTCTGGAATTCCTACCGAGGCTGGCCCTCTCACACAAAACCATGTGCACACAAACTTTTGTCATGGTAATTCCCTCGGGGCCCTCAGTGAAACTTGTGAGGTAAACCCAATTTCACACAGACAAGAGCGACAAAAAAAAGCAGGAAGACAGATACTCGGGTAAGTCTTCATTAAGGCGACTGATGCAACTTTCAAGAGGGTCTTCTATAACTGAGAGCAGCTTTCTGTGGTGGGGTTTTTTTTGCAAGTAGGAGGAGAATATCAGGGAGTGGCTGGATTACACAGAGGGCAGGGCTGGTGTTTTACAGCTTTCATCTGCCTCTCACTACTGGCTTCCATTCAGCATGAGTCACTGAGCCACAACCGAACACACAGCGGAGGATTCTGCTTCTGGACTAAATGATGGAGGAAGTACAGCGGCAATGGCCAGGTCTTAAGAGTAAGAAAAAAGAAAAACCATGACACAGGGATAACTTCTGGTATTCCACCCACTTGGTTTCAGTTTTGTATGAAACCCACACACACAGAGAGCCATACAGTAATTTGTAGCTGCGGTGTCGCACACACACTGAAAGTATGAGCTAGTATTCCCCGCATTACGCAAAGTTGCAACATTTGGCATTTTGCACAAACACGCTCCCTGATGTTCTTTCAAAGCAGATGCGTACACACACACTGCTGCAGTTCTTCAATACTCAAACGAGCAAATTATTCCGCGACACAGCACGATCTCTACGGTGGAAAGAAATAACACAGGCACCTCATCACACATATAACCCACCACCCGCAGTCTGGTGGCAATCTGACAACCTCCAAACAGACATCAAAACAAACAAGTTGTGTGGGTCTAATCAAAACATCATGGCCCCATCGCCATGATACTTGGCGAGCCTGCATCTGCATTCTTTGGCTTCCTGCAAATCCTGCAGATTATGACAGGCCTGACAGTTGGTATATTTAGGTTCCCTTTGCAATGGTGCTTACAAAAGATACTATTCATATCTCTCCAAGGACAAACGCCTCTCCTCTCCCCCTGGTGAAATGTTGCAGGTTCAAAAATGACTAAACTGAGATAAGCGCGTCTTTATAGAGCAGCATTAACGAAGTCTGAACTTTTGTTTTGAATGCAGCATTAAGCGGCCACTCATCAACCATCTACTGCTTGCTGTGGGCACACATTAGCAAATTTGATCATCAACATTAGGCACATGGCAGGCAACATGCTGGGATGTTGACGACCCGACAGGCATGTCACACGGATGTGTTTTGCAGCATTTTCTGCATAGCTAACCCAGCCCTGATCGTCCAGCAGCGCATCAAATACCTCCTTCCTATCTGTAGTTCTTAGAAACTGTGCCTCTCTGTTCCCTCCACACACAGACATAACAAATACGCCTGTCCAAATGAGCGGGAACGAGGGGGTCAGAGAGGGAGGGTGCCTGGGGGGGTGGTCCTCACGCTGCAGTAAACCAGCAGACTGACAATACCTTTGTTTTTAGATCAACAAGCAAGTCAGTGGGGAAAAAGAAAACTTTTTTTATGCTGTACCCTCTAAGGGCGAAAATGGCTGCTCTTTGTGCTTATCAAGTGTGTGAGAAGATGTACAGTCCCTAACAACAACAACAACAACAAAAGATGCTTGCACGAGTTCACAGGAACATCCACTTAGTGCAAGACTAAACACAGAAAGCTGATGGAGAACTTGTCAGGGATTACCGTGTCCTCCTCCAGGTGGGTGACGTGTTGTGCTCGGCTACGACAAAACCACGAAAACTCATCCACAAATCTACACAGACACATGAAGGCTTATTGACTCTTTGTGTAGCGAGTGCGAGAGTTCAAGGAAACCTCCCCTTGCGGAGATGAAAAATGCCGCACTGTGTGTTTGTGCATGCCCTTTCAGATAATTACAGGAAGGACATGCTTTAGCAAACAGAGAGAGAGAAGAACTATTCATCCGCCTGTCTATGAGGATGTTTCTCATTTCTCGAGCCTGTACATTCAGAAAGTCAGAGATGACAAAGGCGGGAAAAGCTCTTCATGACCATGAATAAAATTAACTGTGTGTATTTCAGTGAAAATTGCAACAACTCTGTGGTAAATGTGAAAGGAAATTGCCACTCAAGCCCCCGGGCCTATAGCAAAAGTAGCTCAAGTGTTTTGTTTTGTTTTCCACTGCTCTTTATTGTGAAGTGAATCATCATAGGTCTGTTTCCTTATCATTACATAGGTTGTTGTTTACTGAAGATATGCACAGCCTTTTAAGATCCTGTCAGCAACAATCTGCAGTTAGAAACATCTTTCTTCAAAATCAAACTTGTATTTCTTTCCATTTGCTGCCACTGAAAAACTAAAAATAACTCTGGGGCCCAGAGGCAGCATGGAGTTTGCATTAAAAAGGAATTATCGCTTGATTTGGAGGAAGCTGAGTCACAGGTAAAATAATTCATATCAGTTTAAATGAAACCAAGTTCTTTAATTTTAATCCCTCAGTTAATATATGCCATATGTCAGCCAGGATCTAAAACGCTTACTCCCTTGAGGCCTGAGGGAGATAACTCTTGTATGCTGGTAGTTTCCCGTTTCGGAGAACAGCCGCTGTGGTCAGCTTGAATTTATGTCACTTACACTGTACTCCAACAGCAACATGGTTTCATGGCAGAAATACAGTATGAAAACTACTCCTACGAGCCCTGAAACATAATCCACTTTTCCCCTGTCCTTCAGCGTGCCCAGTTTTCTCCAGACACTCATATTTTTGCCAAAACTTCACTGAACACACAGCTTCAGTTTTCTGCTTATGCACCGAGTTCATCTTGTGCGCCGCTTGTGTGGTTCGCTGGCAGCCCCGCATTTGGACACACTTTTTGTTGGCAGATCGGTTTTACACAAGTCAACTGGCTAGGTGAAGAGCTGCAGGCAGCTTTTACAGTACAGGCAAACCTCAGTCTTCAAACAAACAGTAAATATGCAGAACACTAATCAACGATAGAAATGACTTTCTGTGTCTGAGAGAGCCACTGTGTCTGGCAGCTTATTAAAGTCAGTGTTTTTCAATTTGACCGAAGTCCAGCTCAGGCACTGTCATGCATTAATAGCAACAAGTAACACTAATAATTAAAGGTCTCATTCTCTCCTCCACGATCCATCTGCCACTTCAGGACCTAAAAGATCAAAATGCAAATCCTTTGTGGAAAAAATGACTGAATTGAAATAAGTTAATTAACTATAAACAAAGGTGAGTGATACCACCCAGCTAGAGGGTCACAGGCGCTACGATGCAACGGTCCATGTGGAATATTTGTATAAAATAAACATTATATAAATGCAGCAAAATGTGTTCCGTTTCTTAGTGATGAATATTTTGCAGAAACATCTCAGCAATGTGAACTCGTTCCACTCCGCTGCTTTGCAACACAACACAGACACACTGTACACAGTGGGCTGGGATCCAGAATAACTGGATAGTGAGAAGCTAGGCTGACATCCAGTCCCTGCTAACCCCCACAGCCACACATCCACCCCACACACACACACACATACACCCATTACACCACACTACACTACGCTACACAAACGCCACGCTGCTAACGAGTGCACACGTCCACACACATACAGGCCCACACACCAACGCACACATACACACACAATACAGCTGTTGTGTTTCTAATCCAGAGAGGCCTGAGCTGTGGGAACAGGGCGAGTGCTCAGTGGCGAGGCACAATGGCGTCAGTCACAGCAGGCAGAAACTAGAAACACACATACACACGCACGGGAGGACCGGCGAGGAAGGACTGATGCACATAACACGTAGTCGGTCACTCTTCCCTCCTATTCCTCACATCCATCTCAAGAGCGTTGCACGTGGCACCTATGGGAGTCACAGATAAACACCGGCAGGCGGCCACATGCCGACGGGCCGATGAAAGACTGGTCAGTCACAACAATATGCAAAAATGTTGACATCACCCTCAGGACAAACCTGAGATGTGACAAGGGAATATTTTCAGCGGAGTTGGAGTGGAGCGAGTGTGTGTGTGTGGTTGTTTTTTACACAACAATACTCGCGGATGAAAACGGCAAAATATTTAATCGGATGTGCCTTTCGTTCAGACGGCGACGGCGTTTTCGGGGCTTGAAAACGCAAAAAAGTGAAACTATCCTCCAGAGTGGAAATCTTAAAAACGCTGTTTCGTCCCCGTGTAAAGGGTGAAAACGCAAAAAGTCTGCTTGGAGGGCACGGAGGGCAGCATTACGATCACTGGCGTACAGCCTGCCAGGAATCAGGAGGAAGAAGAAGAAGAAGAAGAAGAGGAAAACACGCAGGCGTGCGGACTTGGTGGTGTTGTGTGTTGAGTGCCACACTGCCACCTAGGCGCCTGGCGTGCATGAATTCCACAGACTTTTGCGTCACTGTATGCACGCAGATTTCCACCTCAAAAACGTTCGTCTAAACACATAATAAAGTTTTCTGTTCGGATCGTTTCCGTAAACGTAGCCTTAGAAGAACCTGATGTGAGAATCCAGACTCAGTGGGCAGCTGTACGTACACACAGGTAGGTGATGGATGGATGGCTGCACCCAGGTCACAGCCAAACTGGGGATGTCCAGATACCAATAAGGATAATATAATTAAGATTTGCCAATCCAAAGCAGATATTGATTATTTTGTCATTGGCGTATGGTCTCACACACACTTTGCAAAAAGTTTCACTGCCGACATGTTGTGTAATACAACTTGTCTAAACATTTCTTTGCCATGTTGAATTTGACATAACCCAAGCAAAAACCGAGGCAGCTGTCCACAGGTGATTTTATGAAGTAATGTGATTAGACTTGATTAGGAATAATCAAAGAACACACATTCTCACACATAGAAAGAAGCAGCTCTGTCGAAGAGACCAGGAGACTCCGCTAGAGCAGGTTAAATGGAGCCTTGTGTCCTCACAGTCTTGCTGGTGCAGCCTGAGTGGAACAGTGGACAGGGGCCAGGGGTTGTTGACTTTCTATGTTGACCTGGGCCTGACAGCTGCTCCGCTACTCTGACAGTTTACATGCGCTCTAATAAATTAATTAGAACCAAAGTAATATTATTAAGATTATTCTAAGGGTCATGTCACCGTGTTAACCACCAGGACATCTTGCATGCATAAATAGGTCAAGTTTTTCCAAAAAAAAAACATGTTTTTTGTTTTTGTTCTTTACAAATCTCATGGGTGGCTGCATACCGTTTACACATCCACATAAGAAATAGTCCCAAAAAACTGTTGGCCTCAACTCCTCAACTGATCTTCATTGGTTTTTTATTACACACTGAGCTTTATTTATAACAGACGAATGCGAACCGGCAATCAGGATGAAGAGACAAGCTGTGCGAAGCAAACTGCACAGAAAGGATGAAAACAACTTATTCTCTGTCTTACAATTTGATGCAATAGACAAAACTCAGTAGTGCTCTTGATGCGGGTAAAGTGCACTTGTTTTTTGGCAATGGCAGAGTTGCTCATTGTGTCTCAATTGGACGTTTTTCCCTGCAACTGTCACCAAGTGCTTGCTCATGGTGAGAATTGTTGGGGCTGTGTATAAGAAGATGGATAATCATGAAATTATTATTATGTTATAAAGTTAGGACACACTGTAGCCTACATTTTGTAATATTACACATCATTGTCTTCCAACTGTGCGTGTCACATGACTATTTTGGTCCAACCATGAGTTAGTCATCACGCCTGTGGTAAAAGTTACTTTAATTAGCACAAGATGTTCAAGTCAGCAATGTGGGAGCATTTTAGTTCATTTGTATTTCTCAGGCAAATTTGGTTTACAGGTTTAGAGACCTGTAATTTGCAACTATAAACTCTGGTGGTGAACATCACTTTATCTGCTCAAAATCTCTCTTATCATAATTTGAGCCTATATAACGAAATGATAAGTACTGTGACAAGATATTACCACAAATCAGTCTCAGCCTCTGATAAAGAGACAGATTTCTGTGTGTCTTGCAGTGAGCCCCCCCAAAACACGCAGACTTCTCCGTCCAACTCCCTCTCTTCCTGTCCACATCCTCCCCCTAAAATGAGCCCCTTTCAGCTCCCCCAAAAAACAGATCTCAGGAAGGGGAAAAGCTCAAGCAGAGGGAGGAGGAGGTGGAAAAGAAGCGTGGTCTGGCTGCTCTGGCTCCTAATCTCTGTGACACATCACAACATTCAGCCTTTCCCCCCCTCGCCTCCTCACACTCCTCTGGATCCCCCCCTTCTCCCCCACACACACTCACACACCATCCTTTGACTTTTCCCTCTGTCTACTCAGCCCACTTGTAGGAGTTTGCTGTCCGCTCCGCGCTATGACAACAGCATGTGTCAGCCAGCAGTTATTCATAAGTCTACTACACAGACGAGGACATAAATAAGTCTTTTTAGTAAACACGGGAGAAATATATTCTGCACTGGGCCATATGATTCAAAATATGAGATATGTTTTGAGCATGTGTCTGTGGGTGTTTACTTTGTTTCAATGGGTAAAAATACACAGAAGTCTGAGCTGAAACTGCATTTTTTCAGTTTTTTCTCTGTCATAAAAGCAGACATGCACATGTAGGTTAGAAAACAGGAAAAAAGACACAGAGAATGATGATACGTCAGTGCAGAGTTAAAAGCAAACAGTACCTGGCAGCCTGGATTTGATTCTGACACCATTTTGAATTTCACAGCTTAAACGTCAACCCTGAGCTTCATTATCCAAACTATATGTAACTACTGTCATGTTGAGCTTACATTTTGTGGATGAAAAACCACACATGGCTCGGCACAAAAAGAAATGAGAATGTCAAAAACAGAGCAGCCCGTTATTTTACTAATTACTCAGAAATATATCCGAAAGAGGGCAGACTGCCTTTTGTGTTAAAACTTATACTGAAAGTCACTGACAGCATAATCAACGGTTTAAAGAAGAGCAATACAGAAACCAACATTTACCAAACAAAAGTGATAATCTGATCTCAGTACTACAAATGATCTCACACTGAGGGCAAAGAATCGTCTCAGCAGCAGCAGATTCTGGTCCCTAGCAGTTATCTTGATTGATTCAAATATTATTGTCAACATTGGGCAGATCTAATGTCATAACAATTTATATCGTATAATAAAACTAAAGAGAAGACAGGTCAATAGGAAGGGTTTTTTGATTTTCTTAAGTCTGATAAATCTATAGATAACTCTCGGTGTGATACAATGAGCCTAAAGCGCAACAGCAAACTGCATTTTCCATAGAAACCTAGAAACAATATGCCAATGGTTAGCCTTATGGGTGGCTGGGGTTGTGGACGGGGGTAGTCCATTGTCAACAGGCTGCTTGAATGAACTGAGCATTATGGGGGAAGACTGCAAATCAAGTAGTAAAGCCCTCCCTCAAAGCCGACCCCACTGTCTGCACAAAATCCACAGAGAAGGAGCATACAAGGAGAATGACAGGGAAGGCAGTTTCCCACTGAGGCACAGAGAGGGAAATAGAGGCAGTTACCAAGGAAGGGAAGAAAGGGGCGGTGGGGGGGTAGGGGTGGGGTGGTAACTGTCTGTGAATCAAAAAAAGAGCGGGAAAAACACAAGCGAGGGAAAGAAAGGGGTAGGACATGGGGACAGAGACTGGCAGAAGAACAAGGCTATGACATCAATGCGACAACAAACGAGAGGAAAGTATTGCTCATTTCAAACGTCCTCGGATGAAAGCCCACGGATGGTCTGCACGAATAATACCATTCTGCTTAAGTGTTTGTGTTAATGGACAGCAAAACCACCCCCACCCGGACTACCTTTCACACCAAGCTGAGTCATCTCCAGCCATCTCAAATCCCACCTGGTTGCAAATGTGTTGCAGCAGGTGGAGGATGGGGCAGCCCCCCACCCTCTATTGTACTATAACTGCCATCTCATTGTCTTCCAGTAAGCTGCATCCCTCTGTAAGACATTATGTTGTCATCACCATGATAACAGTCTGATGGAACAAAAAAAAAAAAACCTAGGGTCCTACTGTCAAAGTAACTATCTATGTTGTGATCAGCTGGAGGAGGAAAACTTTGAGACACTTTCATAAGAAGTGATTCAAAGAATTGTTTTACATTCTGGGATTTTTTTTTTCCATTCCCACCCAGATAAAAAGATAGATACCACCGTGTGAAACTAAAACCAGCACATGCTTAGCTTTACATGATAAAAATACTGGAGATGGAAAAACATCTAGCCTAATAACAAATCCAGCACCCAGCTACTCCAAAGCTCACTGATAACTAAGCATGCTTTATATTGCTTATCAGCGCTTTGAGATTACTAGAAGTTGCTGCGTCCTGCCAAGAAGTAGTTCTTCACACAGAGTCCCATGATAATGATGTTCCTGAACAAGGTTTTTTGGACAAATTAAACATTAAAGAGCAATAAAATTAGCCAGCATTAGAGGTCCCCGATGTCCAGATTGTGTTACCTTTGGACAGAGCCAGGCTTGCAGTTTCTCCGTGTGTCCAGTCTTTCTGCTAGGATGAGCAAACCGGCTCCTGGGTGGAACTCAACTAACTAATCCAGTTTCAACAAGAAAGTGAATAACCATAATTACTCAATTGAACTGATCCCTCTAATGCTGGTCCACCCCTGAAACCACCATAACTTCAATACCTGCATTCTGCATGTAAGCCACGAACATATATGATAAAAATATTTATCAAGATCCATTTAAGATTATATTCAGCCATGTGGTCTTCAGAAATGTTAACAATGATCTGACCATAATTTGAAATCTCTGACTAGTTCTGCTTTGCAACCCAACTATAACGTAACATCATATCAAGATCGAATGACGAGCTGTTTGTAGGCATACCACAGGGTTAGCACATCAAAATGGATTTGATTTGCTTAAGGCTCAAAAGCCTTGCACTCATTATATCCCTAGTGCTAAGCTCTCCATAGCCATGGTTTCCATGCCACATGTGCTGCTGCTTAGACTACTACTGGGCAGAGGAGTAACTGTCAGTTTCTGAGCAGGCTGTGCAATCAATTTGCATTTTCTCACGCCACTCTCTGGGCTGCTGGCTGACTGATGGAGGGCCTCCTTTTAATCATTCACCCAGACATAGGTTTCGCTGGGTGGCTGATGGTGGTTAGCGATATCAGACTGTGAACAACACCAATGTACATCATATCAAAACCTGCACCAACTTAGAAGGGCAAGCCACATATTTATATGGAAAAATATGAGTCTCTCTGACTGTATCAATGTATTAACATCCTCCAAAGTGAAAGCATCAACCACACACTCCTTAACACACTTAACCTAATAATTCTGGCTAGCAGTGCACTCCACATGAAATTGCATTTGATGCTTTTCTCGTACTGCTGAAGAATAGTGAGCTGCCTGCAAGCAAACCACTCAGAGGCACTCTGATGCAGTCCTCGGGTCTGTTTTTACGAGAGCCATGCTGAGAAGCTTGAGAATTAGGGCAGATGTAGGGAAAGTTCAAATTCCACAAAAAAGAAAAAAAACCTTAAAAGTAGAAAATCCATAAACTGAAACAGTGATGGATGTAAAATGAGAGACAGGTCAACGTGATCAAAGGATACTGCTCCACTTGAGCACTATTTTTTCCATCAGTCGGTATACTGTTGGCTTAACTCATACACCTGCCCTCACCACTGACTAATAGCTGCTAAAGTCAGTTTGACATTATTGTAGGTGCTTGGTTACTGGGAAAACACCTCAAGGTCCCTAATGCTACCAATAATGGAGAGTCTCCCAACTGAGAAGGGCTGAGGCACTAATGAGACAGTAGGTAGCAGAGAGGGATCTCCTCTTGAGGAGGAGAGGGTGGGTTAAGGGCCAACTGCTGTGTCATGTGTCACTGGCAGATCAAGACTACCTGGTATTCGTTTATGGTCACATAAGAGGAGAGCTTCTGTTACAGCTGAGACAAAGACAGGCGGTTGTTTAACTGCCACTACGACCAAGAAAGGGACAGTTTACTGGCCACAGGCAAGGCTGACAATATAACCAGGACCAGACAGGAATTTGCGATGAGGTCACTGCTGCGGATAAACACGTTCAATAACAAAGTTTTCTAGTTTTTACATTCAACTTACTCCAAGAAAGACTGTCAGTGTTAGTGCCAACCTCCTCTCTATTTAGGAATTGGTAACAGCATTAGCTAAGTGTTGTTGACTAGGGCCAACATAGGTTCAATCTCAGAAAGCAGGTGCTGTGGCCTTGTCGCACACAGCACCCACACTCAACTAAGCTAAATTATGTTGAGGTCGGTCCGGGGTCAGTGGGTGACCAAGGCCCAGTGGGTGCTCAAAAAGGACAGAGTTCACTATCTGACACAAGTTCTCATGTGACTTGGTATGCTTGGTTTGGACTGAAGATCTCATTCTGCAACAGGAGCATTTAAAGCATTTAGGATCTTCATGGGTTAATCCAGGGGAATACCAGGCATGGACCTCAGCACCTGTTAATGAAGGCCAAACACCCTGGTTGTGAATGTGTGTGTGTGTGTGTGTGTGTGTGTGTGTGTGTGTGTGTGTGTGTGTGTGTGTGTGTGTGTGTGTGTGTGTCTCTCTCTCTCTGTGTGTGTGACAGAACCAACTGCTCAGTGCTCTTGATGGATGACTTCTGAATTGCTATTAGCAGCTAAATGTTTTACTTATTTCCTTCAGAGAATGAGGTTTCTGTCTCGCAGGGCTGGAAGTTATCTAGTGAAATAATTTCAGCTGTGACTCACGTTTGGGCAAATTTACAGGGGGAAGATGAAAAAAAAAAGTCCCTGGTTACAGTCTAACACCTCTCGAGCTTCACCTTTGGCAACCCAACCATCCCGGTGTGTTTCATTTCACCAGCAAACTATAACACATTTAACTGTACAAGCCGGCAACTTGGTTAAAGAAGCGTTGTGGGATCATTTACCTGTAGTTCCGATTTCCATTCATGAGGTCCCTGCCCGGTTCACTTCCCGGATCACAGTTGTCAAACGTGTGGGACTCTTCCTCCGTTCAATCCGGTGTCTCCTTCGGCTGTGCGCCGCCTCTGCAGCACCGAGTGGCGAGTACCCTGCTTCTCTGCTAGCACCCCTCCCTAACAACTGTCACAAAAATGGGGGCCCTTCAGTACGGTGGTTTCGCCGACCGCCGGGGGTTTTCGGCGTCCCCGCACACCGCCGTCCGCACACTGTCAACGTATCCAATGGGGTTTGACTGCCACGGCGGAGGCTCCAGCAGCAGCAGCAGCAGCAGCAGCAGCTCCTCGACGCGACGTAGCGCCACTGAAAAACCTGCTAGTTAGCCAGGTTAGCTCGCTAGCCAGGCTTAGGAAAGTGGCTGGAAAAGAGGAGAGGAGCTGTCAGGATATCATCACAGCGGGGTCCCCGAGTCCAAATGAATTCCTACCGATAGGTGAAGGTTTACAGAAACCACATAAATCCGTATGTCCGGTTCGCCGAGCGTCGGTCGGGGGGTAGCTACACTAATTAGCTCGAGGCTAGCTCGGCTGTTGGACAGTTGGAATTCTGACAGACGACGGTTACTTGTTCTGTCGCGTGACAAACAGCCGCCGACACGGCCCCGCTCCTCGCGCAGCGTGTCCCGACGACGTCGTCCTCCGTGGTTTGTACCCCGGGGTCAAAATAAAGCTGTCAACACCGGGCCGAACCCGCCGATAAGTGTCAAGATTTTCAGTCTGGTTGACAGATCAACTCTGCAGGGCTTCGGCAAGCCAGCTAAATATGGTGAAGTTGCCTTCTGACACCGACAGGAAGAGGTGGGCTCTGTGTCACCAGACGTCAGACCGACCAGCCCCGCCTACTGCTAAAGGTAACTCTGCGTTTACTACACTGGGAATAAATTACTGCACAAGAGGCGATCAGACGTCAGAGCCCTTTGTAATCTAAAATCTGTTGATTCCTTTTTATGTTCTGTTAAAACTTGAGTAAAAGTTTTTTGTTTTTTTTTTAATTTGCAGATTGAATTAAAATACATGTAAACCACTGTTGTATTATTTGACTTGGCAAAATGGGTGAATGCCCAGAGACCCCAAAAGCCACAGGTTTACGCCATGACATGCCTTTCATAATACAGCATTTGTATTAGGCTACTTTATACTGAGCTTATTTGACATGGCCCTTTTCCTGTATTGTAATTTAGAGGAAACCCAGTTATATCCAGTATTATCCCATTAGAGAGGGACTATAGGGCTGCACACCCCCATTATTTTCATCATGACATTTGATCATTGTTCTATGTTCTAAGTCTATAAAATCTAATATAGTGAAAAATGCTTTAATCATTTTTTAAAAAAAATAAAAATTAGTTTACCTTTAGTGTGAAACCTACAAAAAATATTCCTGTTTGAGAAGTTGCTACCAGGCAATTCTAGTCGCCTTTTTAAGAGATGTCTACAATTATTAAATGATTAATCAACTTACCTATCAATTTTTGGTCAGTCAATTTATCATTTCAGCTCCAGAGGTATGGTTATATTCTGAGTGCATGAAACAATTAAGTGGGGGTCCACAGGTGAAGGTTAAGCAGTGACTATGTTCAATTTCAAGTATTTTTTTTAAAAAAGCAAACAAAAACAGGGGTAATAAAAAACAATTTTATTTTCTTTAAAAAATAACCCTCCCCAACAGAGTTCCCATACTATCACATACAGAGCCAAAATAATATGCTTCGTCCTTTCATTCAAATCTACTGGGAAGTGCTATGACAAGGACTGGTCTTGATCAGTGGCTTCAATATTGCTTAGTCAGACAGTGAGGCTGTGTGGAGAGGAGTGGACTCTCCGATGTCCACATGATGCATTTCCAGGGTGACTGCCATTTCGTCTCCCCCCTTTGCAAGGTGCTTTGTGGCTTCAGTGAGTGAAGAACTGCATCTGGTTTCAGTGGTGCTGGGAAATGACCCCAGACTGATTTCTTTTTTTTTTTCCTTTTCTTTCTTTTTTTTTTTTAGCACAGAATGAGGGGTAGAGTACTGGCCCCAACTGTGAAAGGCCCGGCAAACGGTGAGCCAAAATACATAACAGGTTAATATTATATATTTATATATACAAATCACCTTGGACACAATGAGGGATCAGTAAAACGGTGTACAAAGGCATTTTGATTATGCAAGTTCATAAACATGATTTAAAAATCAAACTCATCTGACTTCTTATCTTTTGATCCCTTTCATCTCAAAGGGGCTTTGACCATCAGACAAGATTTGAGGCGCTTAAACGGCAACTGAGGTGGAATTTGAGACCATCTCCACAGTGCCCTCTTGAGGATACACTCTGACACTAGTCACAATATTCATAATAATAATGACAAAAAGGAAAAAGCAGTCTTTATAACCATTACACAATCGAGGCAAAACGACTGACAGGCAGTGGTGAGCGCTTGGCTCCTACCTCTACAAAAACCAAAATAAGGTGGCTCAGAATATCCAGTCGTAAAAATAATTACATGCATTTTTTTTCCATTAATCCAGAAAGTGACTAGATGTAAAGGCAGGGCATATTTAAGTAGTAGTAATAGTAGCCCACCCTGTCCATTGTAACAATCCCCTATCTGTGTCGCCCATGCACACAGAGCACCAATGGGGATTGGCTAACACAAGCTAGGGGACTGGGGCAGGGGATGCTGCGGGTTAGAAGTGAACATGGACAGCAGGGATAGAGGGTGGCGATGGAGAGGGTGACAGTTTGGTTCAGAAGGAAACAAGGGGACAAGTGCATTTGAAGAGGTACGTCTCTACATGCTTCGAAAAGAGACTCAGAGGGCAGAGTTGTGTGTGTGTGCTTTTGCTATTCAGGCTGTGAGTTGTACATGGCTGCAGAGGGAACAGCTCTGTGGGACAGGTGCCAGAATGGTCGTGTGTACGGGTATGCGAAGAAGTGCACGGGTGGATGTTGGCGTCGTCTCCCCCGATACATGTCGGAATGTGCAGAATGAACGGAGCAAGGTCGATTGCTGAATGCGAATTCAGCTTTGCAGCACTTAAGTGATCACAGACTTTGTATTTGCCTGTATTCAAATCTACAGAGGAGTGTTGACCTTGCCTATTGCCTTAGTTACCTCTTTGTTCGGAAAGCTATGGGAGTGTCGAGTGTGAAAACTTCAAAGCAGTCTGTGTGTCAAGCCTCAGGACAGACAAGTCTCACCATTTCGAAGTAAAATAAATCAATAAGTAAATTAAAAAAGTGCCTCGTATATCCTAGAAGAGCAATGCATACAGAAATGAAAGATTATCTTCCTGTTTAAGTGCCCCTTTTTCCATTGGTTGGCATCACTTTTGGCTGGTTAATAATGCTGGTTTAGGTGCATGGGGTGCAAGTATATTTGATACACTCTATGCAAATGGTCCCTCTATTGTTATGCTAAGCTGGCCTCTATAGGCTAAATCTCTAAGGGACTGGCTAACCAGCACAGAGAGTGCGGCAGGACTTCTCTCCTGTGTCTACGATATGCTACACCTGCTCTTTCTGTCTCTGCTAATATAAAGACCAGAGGGCTAGCCTCACATGTACTAACAAATTCTTATGTGCAGGACTGGTGGCACCTACATGCTAACACTAAGTGCTAATGTACCATACCTCAGACTCCTCAAGGCTGTTTTAAAAAAATAACATTATTCAAAAAACATTAAAAACATGAGTTCATGACAACGTTAAAATGATACATGTAAGTGTGCGTGCCCAGTACCACCCCTCTGGAGGATCCCCGTACTAAGGGGCTTGGAACACTGGCATCCGGCGTTCGGATGGGTAAAGAGGCAGCATCGTGGTGGCAGTTAAAAAAGTTTTCAGGATTTTTTTTTCTTTTTGTCGCCTATTTTCCTCCCATCCGTATTGCATACTTACATACATAGGAGTGTGAAGGTAGTGTACAATACAATTACATAATAATACCCACGTTTTAAAAATTCAACATAAAAAGAGCAATAGTCCTGGTAAAGTAAAAACAACAAAAATTACAATAATAATATTCATAACCTTTTGAGTGCATGAGGCTGTAGAGTCTGCCTGTGTTTTACAGGTGAAGGGCCGTATGTTTCTTGGGTTTTATGTGATTGACTGGCAGGTCTGTGGAGTTATGTGTAGTGGGCAGTCATTGGGAATAAGGGATGGGGATGAGGTGGTGGTGGCGGGCCGTCTGCCCACTCAGGTAGAAATGAGGTGGGAGGGGGGTCAATGGTGGTGATGGTTGGTGTAGCTCAGGCGAAGTACATGGTCCTCAGGGTGTCGTGGTGAATCTGAACAGCCTTGGCCAGCGCCTGCGGGTCCCGACCGTTACTCTGACCGGACACGTGACTCCCCTCGCCACTGCAGACACGACAGGGAGAGAGAGAGAGGATGGAGAAAAGAGATCAGCGACTCTTCACATGTGATTAATCGTATAAAGTCTGCAACAGCACCATCTGTCAGGCTTTAAAGTTCAAAGACTAAATGGGGTCATATTAATGTAGTGATGTAGTGTAGTACTAAATGTACTGCTTCTAAAAACAGAATAGATACAGTACAAAAGGCCTATTCAATAGTTAAATTCACATTATAGCATAAATTTACATGGGTCGTCAAGACTTCTGGAAACCAGAAATGGGGTCACGGGCTATCAAAGTTTCAGAGACCATGCGGCTGTGTTCGATCTCTCATAACCACACTAACCTGTCATGTTCTTTGTCCACCAGATGGTAGCGGGCGCGGAAGGCCACGAGACGAGCATAGTAGGCTGGAGCAGGAATGGAGACTGAGCGGGTACAACGCACATAAGTGTGGCACAACTGGTAGGTTAGGATCTGCAACTCATCAGCCGTGAAACGATTGTCGTCCCAGAGGACGTAGTAATGAGACGGCCGGCTGGTACCCTAGAAACAGAGCGAGGAGGGGGTGAAAACTCAACAATATGCACTGACAAACATGTTAAACAACCAAATGCCATATATGGGATTGTTGTCTAAGACATTCAGGGGACTTCAAAAATGTAATAACGCATGAGCACGAGCGCTCTGTTACCTGTATGCCTGCATGGCTGCACAGGTAGAAGTCGAACTCAAAGGGATGAGTGATGCTGGTGTCCACTGTAGTCCCTGCAGGAATATTCCCACTCTTCCCAATCTATCAAATGATGACACACAATGATGGATATTAAACATATGACAAACAGCTTTGTCTTAAGAAAGGAGAACAAATGGTGTTAGATAATAAAAAAGCTCACTCTTTCAGACTTGTCAGCACAGAAGAGGCGTGTGTGATGGCGTTTCTGCACAACGATGTAGGTGATGCCTGGCTGATAGTCTTTCTCCAGCTTGATGCACGCGTCTCTGATGGCCAGGAGCTCGTAATGGAGAATCTGCACACACATACGTAAGTATTCTTAGCAACACTTCAGTCAATATTTGCACTTATGCAAATTAAATAATGGGAAATCCAATGCACTCGAGTTTATCAGCCAAAAATCTGATGAAATACCTGTGGCAGCTGCCCCTCGGGGACGCCGTCTCTGTAGAAAATGATCCTGGTGGGCTTGAAGCGGGTCGACTTGTAGAACTGGATGAGCAGCTCACGCACCATGTAAGACAAATCTTCAATGATCTCCTGCCTGGGTCTCTGGACTCGCACTGTGGCACAGTATCTGCTGGGATGAGCATCCATACTGCCTACCACCTGAGAGAGGGGAGCAAACAGGTGATGGAATTGAACACGGCACCGCACAGAGCTAGTGATCTGAGTCGCACTAATGTGACAGAGGCACAAAAAAAAAAAAAAGTTGGTTTGAATAACAGCATCTGTGATGTGTGATCACAGTAATTAAAAACAACAAAATACGCTGCAGAGGGGGGAAAAAAAGTGTACATGTCTTTCAGCAGTTTTAATGCTGCCGTGGTCTCATTGTCCTTTCAGTTACCAGTCATTTGACCCAATAGCTATTTTTGCATATTGGCATCCTCTAGAGGCTGCGATCGGAAAGTGTGAGAGGCTCAGCATCAACCTTTTATTCTTCTCTCTGCACAACCTTAGTTTCTCAACAGTTTCCTCCTCAATCCGGCGGATGGAGACAGACCCACTCCCCTTTGCCTGTTCCTATTTCTCTCCGTGTGACTCAAGTGCTCGTCATGATTTCTAGGCAACAACGCAGCCAACCACAGCTGAGCTGAGGTCAAGGGTGGACTATGGGTTGACGTCATTTCCTTTTTGAGCAGTGAGTCAGTGATGAGCTCACTAACTATCGGCTTAATACTTATTTCTTTGTTCAGACTCGTTTACCACGTAGCCAGGTCTAAACAGTCAGTCGTCTCTTACAAAAAAGTGACTTTTAAAGCAGTGTAGAGTGTCTTTGGTTGTTTATACCTTATTTGACACTTCAGAAAAGGAATAAGTTGGTGAATATGTTTTGAAACATTCTGATCAGCAAAAAACACTTACACAGCTCTACAGGGTAAATTGCTTGGTAAGTGTTATTGACCGCCTGGGAGTACACAATACTTAATAAAGCTGTAAATTAGGGCTTCAACTAATGGTGGTTTTAATTAAAATGCCAAAATTAATTACCAGTGCCCATCTCAAGTTACTGTACCAGAGCCCAAGGTGATGAATGCTTCACATCCACCAGTCTAAGAACATAATAGTATCCAAATATTTCTATCCTATGTTCCAGTCAACAGTCAAACTAATAATAGATAACACTGATGATATTACCGTGAGGTAAATGTTAAGATTAAAGTTCATGTTGAAGCTTTTCTGTCTCAAACATATTATTTATCATCTTCACTCACCAGCACTGCTGTGCATCATGGCCACCCGGTGCCACTGTCACCAAGCAACCTCAACCATGCACGTTTGTTTTTTCTCTGACATCCTGAGGTCGTTTGCATTATTTACATGCCCTTGATGTTTTTTGATTTGCCTATAAACAGAAGTGCCCCACCCCTGTTCAGCTCAGCATCTGGGCTGCCATCAGAGAAAGCACACATTTCTGTGACTTACTTCACTTTACAAAACTATATACTTATTAATAGATACACAAGGTTGTTGAAGGCTTTGAGGTGGGTTGGGAAAGAGAGAGACAGGTTCAAACCCCCGTGGTGGAAACCTTCCACTGACCTTACAGATAAGCATTCGGTACATTTTGTAGTTTTCATCATATTGTGGCAGCGTGTGCCGCAGCTGACGCAGAGCTGCTGTTATTGGTAGCTGCTGTGTCCAACTGAAGCACAGGCAGAGGACAGAACCTGTGTGACATTAATGCTGATAAATTCTGGAAAGCATATAAATGCATTACTTTGACTTGTTGGTTTATCTACACAAAGTGGCAGCCAAATGCTTCAAGCTGCTCTTGTTAAAAAACTGAAAAATGTTTTCTTCTGGAAATACAAAGTTTCTGTATAATGGCAAATTTGAAGTTACAGCAATGCACAACAGGAATTACATACAATTTAATTAAATGTCCACTTAGAGACCAAATTTGGACTTTGTGGCTCCAGTAACTGTTTTTTCTGTCTATGGCTATCTTTGTCAGTCTTGAAAACATTTCTTCAGAACTCCTGTGTTTCATGTAAAAAATCTGTTATCTTTCATCATCTTTTAATAATAAGGTCACAGAGAATTACACAATCGACCATCTACTGTTGCAAACCAACGCTGATTTGATTAATAAAAGTAATCATGTAGTCTTCAAATAGGAAGGAATTATGACAAACGCCCTTCACAGTGCCCCACCCAGCCCACCTCCCACTCAGGGAGGACCACACACACACCCAGGTTTGACAAGTGGCCTTCGTTCCCTTCCCTCTTCCTGAGATTGTGTTCAAGGTCAACTGGTGTACTTTAATGAAGGTGTTCGTACAGAGACTTACAGCAGTAATGGAGGGCTTCTTGCCATCTCCAGCAGGGGGGTGTGTGACATCTGCTCCCAGGAAGATTACCGGCTGCTGAAACACTGCTGACCTGAGAGTGCGAATGGAGGAGGAGTAATTCACACTTGCTCATAAAGACAGTGCAGGGTTGCTATTGGAGATATACTATCATCATGGATATATTATCATCACAGGCTGAAATGCTGAGATGGGTCATTTTAGTTCATCTAGTTTCACCTTGGGGGCTCTGACTTAAAGTGCAGAGTGTGGCTGTGCTATAGGAGAAAAATACAAAACCTACTCCAGCCACTTCTCACTGACTGAAAATGAATAGTTTTTAATATTAAAGAAAATACCTTTGTTTTCACTATGAATTATATAACAGGGGCATATACAGATAAGATGAACCCCCAGGTCATACATGACCAGCAAAGACCTGTTATTTAGAATTTTTGTCTTCTTTTTAACAGACAAAAGGACTTTCCTGATGTTACCTTGACATGTTTCTACATGTTTCTTCCTCAGAAGTCAGTCGCTGATGGCTGTGACGTGTTGGTCGACCAACATGTCACAGCCATCAGCGACTGACTTCTGAGGAAGGCTCCACGCTGCAGTCGAAACATGTCAAGGTAACGTCAGTTTGCAATGTTTGCTGGTCATGTATGACCTGGGGGTTCATCTTATCTGTATATGCCCCTGTTATATAATTCATAGTGAAAACAAAGTTATTTTCTTTTACATTAAAACCTATTCATTTTCAGTCAGTGAGAAGTGGCTTAAGTACATTTTGTATTTTTCTCCTATAGCAAAACTACACTTTGCACTTCAAGAGCACAGTCAAGTCAGAGCCCACAAGGTGAACTAGATGAACTAAAATGACCCATCTCAGCATTTCAGCCTGTGATGATAATATATCCATGATGATAATATATCTCCAATAGCAAAATAGCTAAATAACTGAAAGAGGAGACAAAATGAATATAATCACACTAGCAAAGACATGTGGCAGCAGCTTACACTTGTTTATAAGTGACTGTATTATTTATAAATCTAAACTGCTATTCTCCTGCCCTAACTGTGAAGCTCACCGCTGATGGGGAACCAGGATGTTGTTGATGCCTCCCAGCTTTACGTTGATCTTGAGGCAGAGGTTGGAGAGGGTCTGAGGTGACGTCTTCACCACGTTCTTCACCTGAACACACTGGGTGGCCATGCCCAAGAGAGTGTCCCCCACACGCTTTACCTCCGCTACGAAAGACAACATTTGGAAAACGGGGAATGAGGAGGAGTTCTGCCAAGTTCAGCAGGGTATGCCTTCAGATGGATGTATGGTTTGATGACTTCAGACACTTTATTTTTTTTAATTACTTCAGTGTGTCTCTAATAAATAAACATACCATAGACAGGAGTCTTTCCGGGCAGGATGACGATGATGAGCTGCAGTCCAGAGTAGGTGTTCTTCAGGTGTCTGAACATGGGCTCCACGCTGTCCGCTCCCTGGGCGTATTTACAGAAACACGGCTGGCCCTGAATTGGCATCCCAGCATCCTTGGAGATCTTCCGCAGCTGGTCTGTGAAGTTCCTGAGAGGGAACCACAGTAGTAGGGTCAAAATTCAGCAAGGTGTGATGATGGACCATGTCTTTATGTCTCTGCCCCAAACTCTCTAGACATGTTTTTGAAGGGAAATGTACTTTGTGAGAAGGGAAAAGACTCTGCTTAATGTACAGCAATAAGAAGCACGTTTCTCCTGTGGAAAGGCTAAATTAAAAGTTGATCTAAGGACTTGCTACAATCAACTGTGAGACAGCCAGAAATGTTGTAGAAGAAAATTATTTAATCCTGCTTCAAATAAAATGAATTCCCCACAGCTCCCACTCATTAGTCCTTACTTGAGCACCTCTTCCCTGCACTGTTTCTGGGGGGCAAAGCAGGCAATCGCCCACACTTTGATCTCAATGCCGTTGTAAAACTGCTTCCCTCTCATGTCCCACACTCCCTGGTTGGGGGTAGCAATGGCACGATTCTGTGTGTGAGAAGACCAGAGGAGAGAAAGATTAAAGCAGATCTACAGCAAATCAATGTACGCTACACACTTTAAGTTTCAATCGACTTCTCAACACAAAAGCTGATATCATTAAGCTGATAAATGAATGATTTTTTTTTACCCTTCCTCCGTACTGCAGGATGGGGGCCGGGAGCACTCTGCCCGTCACCTCGGCCATGTCATCCTTCACCTTGATGCCAAACTCCTGGATGTACGGGTCCAGGTTGAAGTTAGCGTTCTTCATCTGTGAGGAGAGAAGGTCCCCATTACACCTTTGTCTTTGAACACGACTAGGTCAGCTGTGTAACCTCCACTCCAGTCGTCTCTACAACTCACCAGCCTGCTGATCTCCTCTTGTCTGTCCGGTGCAGAGCGAGCTGTGGCTTTGATCATAGTCGAGGTCTGATTATCTGTCAGCTTCTTGATGCATCGTTGACCAGCTACAATGTTACACACCTGGAGCGAGGAAATCCAAATTCATTAAGGTGTAAACGTCAGGTCCTTAAAGGGATAGTTCAACATTTTGGCAAATTGGCCCATTGCCATAATCCCCATAGTCATAGCAGTAGGTTTGTTACCTTTAATTGTCGGTGCGAGCTATTGTTAGAACGGCGGAGCAGAGCCGTGAGCTGCTCAGAGCTACGCTATAGAGGCTAATGGGATTTCTTAGTTTCCCTCACCAAACTCATCAAAGACACAATCCAGCAACTCCAAAACGCTCTGGTGGACAAGTTGTGACCTTCACATTCACCACGCTATGAGATAATAACGGAGGTGAATTGGACAGTTGTTGTTGTTTTCGAGGTAAATTCTTGCAAAACAGCTGATGCGCGTTACCTTCGGGGGCAGTTTTTCAGCAAGCAGTCTCTGAATTTACTTCAAAAACAACTCCGTCTCTTAACGGTCCGTTATTTTCTCATAGTGTGGTGAATGTGCAGGTCACAACTTGTCCACCAGAGCGTTTTGGAGTCGTTGGATTATGTATTATTTGATGAGTTTGATGAGGGAAACCAAGAAATCCCATTAGCCTCCGTAGCGTAGCTCTGAGCAGCTCGCAGCTCTTCTCCGCTGTTTTAAAAATAGCTTGCACCAACAATTAAAGGCAACGAACCTACTGCTAAGACTATAGGGATTATGGCAATGGGCCAATTTGCCAACAATGTTGAACTATCCCTTTAAAAGCACCAGCATATACCTCAAATAGCTGTTAGTTTCCAGTTCCTACCTCCAGCGGCAGATAGGTGTGCTTCTGCTCCTGGCCCACCTGTAGACAGGGCAGGTGGGGGTATTTTAGCTGCAAGTTGTACTTCTGCTTGAAGTACTGGGCCACTGTACATTCTACTGTCTGCCCACTTTCGAGCTGGAGGGGAAACCTGCCAAAGAAAAGAATATGAGAAACATGAAGATTTGGAGAAGTTTTTCTCTACTGTAACTGAGTGAGGCGTCTTCCTGCCAAAGTTTTAAGCAACAATTTCACCCCTGTCAAAAAAGATTCTCATCAATTGATGAATCATTTAGTTAATGAAATGTTACGTAAGGAAATGCACACGATGCCAGACCCCAGCATTAAGTATTAAAATGACCTATTTAGTAAAAACTTCTTATCAGTCAAACAACTTCCCAAATAATCACTTCAGTTCTCAGTGTGAATCCCTTTTGGACACAATACTGCTGAAAACATGTCAATGCAAACATTAAAAGCTGATATAATCAGTATTTTGATTTGAACAAGGATCAAATGTATGTGAGAGGATCAGCTCGTGGTAATCAACCCACAGAGAATTACCATGTTTTTGCTTCTCGGCTGCATAGATACATTTTTATTCACTCACACTGCCCACATCAACCCTGTCTCCAGCTGTGGCCAGCAGTTGTGTTTTTAGCCAAAATCTCTGATAAACCAAACCGCAGACAGACAGAATTAAATGACTGGCCAGTGGAAATAGTAGATCATGCATTTAGCAGCTTAAGCTTCAGATATGGGGCTCATCAGGTGGATACAAACACAACTCCAAATGAATGTTAATGTTGTTCCATTTCTACTGCACATGTAAGAAGGAAACCATTTGCTAACACACTTGCCAGATAAATCTTACTGGGAGAACTGGTTATTTCTAGTATGTACTATACAGCCAATTTGGAGATATCCATATAATGCTGATGTATGCATTAACATAACCAGTGGGTATGTTTGATCTAATGTACAGTCATGTATGTGCTATTGTATTTATATTGTACTGCATGTCTAATAAATTTATATTGTGAAACATCATTATGACTGCTGAATACTTTGTTTTAGGTTAATACAATGGAATTTAATTGTGTCTTTGTACTTACGTCTGGTGGCTGGCAGGACGTCTGGTGACATTGCATACTCGATACTTCCTCTTCATTTGGCCACAGTGGGTCACCTCCACTTTCAAACCTGCCGACAGCAAGTTACACACAATGACACAGACATACAAGATCAGTGCAGGCAAAGTAATTAAAAGAGCTTATTGTGTGACGCAAGAAAGAAAATTCACACATTTGGATCTAGGAGCAGTTTGAAATGCATTGTCCAGGTGTAAAATGAGCAGATATACTTTGAAAAAAGGGGCATGCAGGTGGAAGAGATCATTTCTTGATTTGGGCTCATCGTGATGTTTGACTGGGTCGTTCAAACTGTCCAGTGACCCACCTTTAATCTCCTTAGTGAAGCGGACCCTTTGTGAGTCAGTGAGGGTCTTGGGCTGTTCGTCGATGTTGCGAATGTCCAACACCTCACACATGAACTCAATTACAGGCTGGGCTTTGTAGAAGGCCGTGGCAGACACTAGAGGGAGACAGAGAGCAGCAACAGGTCCAGGAGAGTCAGCAAAGGAAGAAACTTATCATAAGGTGCATATAGATGTCCAGACGTTTAGCTGGAATTTACCTACGAAATCGAGGCGTTCATCAGAGCCAAGTTAATGTTACAAGCAGCCAGTAGAAAACATCACATGAGTATGACATCAGATCTTTATTGGTACCAGATTGCATTTACTTTTTTCCCATTCCTGTCCCATTGTGTTCTGCTCAGTCATGCAATGTCAGGAAAATCACACTGAGATCACTGACTGACTACACACTCTGGTGAGCTTGTCTTCAGTGACTCACCGTCAATGTTCAGCATCATCTTCCACATGGCAGGGCGCACAGACTGGTGAAAGCCAAACCAGACTTCCCTTCCCCCACCCAGTGGGTGGTAGTATCCTTCAGGTGGGGAGAAAAACGAACGGCCCACTGGAGTGTACCTAATCAGAGGAGGTGGGGGGGTGAAAATGAGAATAATGAACGTGCAGAATGACTTCGACTGATTTTAGGGTAGAAGTTAAGTGTGACTTCAGGTCCGGTAAAGCCCATGTCTCATCATAGGTTTTAGAATAAGTCAATTCATTGTAACTATTTGAAAAACCTGTGTTAAAAAGCATATTGGACTAAGGCGCAGTGCTACATCAACCTCAAAAGTCTTTTTCAGAAAAAAAGGGGGCAAAAGAAAAAGAAACATTATCTTGGAAATTACTTTTGTGGCTCGAGGATTTCCTTTTTGACCATTATCAGGTCAAGTCCTCAAGCCAGTTATCATTATTCTCCTGCTCAGCATTGTTCAGTAGACATTTTCACACATGTCTCAGCTAACAAGCATCTTTTGTTTAGCGACTCTGACCCCTGAGCTACGGTGGTCTGATGCAAGTGAATGGAAGAATCACGTTAACCTTGCTTGGCTGCATGGTTTGGATGTCAGCAAATATGAACTCAGCAAAAAAAACACAATTTTCCAATTTGCTTTTAAGACAAGCATGCATATAACTGAGTCAGATTACTGCAGGACAAGTAATTGTGTGTGTGTGTGTGTGTGTGTGTGTGTGTGTGTGTGGCTGAGAGAGGAAGGGTTCCTGTGGTGTACCTCATAGAGGCCAGGTGGCGCATGGCCACATCCAGGGCTTGAACCGAGTCGAGGGGAACCTGCAGGCGGCCGCTGACCAGAGTCTCCTGCAGCAGGCGCCATGAAACCTTGGCCAGCCAACGGATGGACACCTTGAAGATTCTGTCCTTACCCTCGCCTGGGATGGTTACCTCGAAATCCACCTGGAGTGACGGAGGAAAGAGACATACAGGAGGTAAAGAACAAGACTAGAAGGCTAGAATAGGACTGAACAGGCTGAATAAAGTATAAAAAGGCACTACTGATTCATGTTCTTGCTGGATGGAAATGAAAAAACTCAACACCAGTCAATATGAAGCTACACCTAGCAGCCTGTTAGCCTAGCATAAATCCTAAAAACCAAAGGGACACATCTGGCCTGTCTCTGTACAA
The DNA here is from genome assembly GCF_045865225.1 of Trachurus japonicus. Lineage (NCBI taxonomy): Eukaryota > Metazoa > Chordata > Actinopteri > Carangiformes > Carangidae > Trachurus > Trachurus japonicus. The sequence continues at coordinate 18,319,124 of NC_140922.1, forward strand.
AAGTAATAAAAATCCATCTCAAACTGTTTCCTGATTTTATTGGTTTTATTTGTAACATTTGTTTTGAAAGGTGCTATATAAATAAAGTGTATTGTATTGTATGGGACATAAATTGCATTGATACACTGTAAATGTTGTATGGACCCCAGGAAGAATAGCTTTGGCATTGCCATAGCTAATGGGGATCCAAATAAATCAAATCATTATCATTATCTTAAGCTTATAAATGAATATGTTATATATATATAATTAATTAAATGCTTACAAAAACAAAACGGTAAAAAATTACACACTGCAATTTTATAGGAAGTTATGTGTCATATTATTTCATGACTTCCCTGAATCGGAATGTGTCATTTCCAACATCTACTAGATAAAACCTATTTCCAGGATTTACTGCTTAGCTAAGTTAACTGGTTGAGTCACATGTTTGCGTGACAGATATCTGGGGTGGTATCAACACATATCTAACGTCTTCTTATTCAAATAGGCATCAAAACTAGATGTCTCCAAGCGGACAACTGGCCAGTAGGAGTGTGTCCTTAAAACAGAAGGCATTTGTTGTTATTTTTAACACTGGGACAGACATATGGGCTCTACAGGAGATTAGAAACACCAAGTAGTGCATGCTTCTCAGTGTGTTTCAAAAGATCCTTCCTCCAACTAGACAAATTCTGTAATTAATACTACGCCCCATTGAATGCTGATAAGGAATTAGTGAGTGATTAGGGAGCAGTGTCACAGCGTGAACCAAAGCCACAGCAGAAGTCTACCTTTTCACTCCCAATAGGAAGTGCTAGCACCGTGTAGATGTTCTTCTTGCCATCGTACACCGGCTTCCTGTCGCCGAAGAGCTGGGGCTTGAAGTGCTGCACCATGTACTCCACCACCTCCCTGTAGGAAGCCACACATAACAACACATAACACTGTCAGTTAAACCCATCGCCTGATGCAGGTGTACCATTGTGATGGAAGGGAGGGGCTGGGGGGGCAGGTTGCAAGATGACGGGATATCGATCAAGCAGGATACAGCTGGTGGGTGCAATATCTCATGGTCATGGAGGGGAAGGCAAGGACAAAGAGAGCGAGGGGCCGTAGGCGGGGGGCCACCACCTTTCAATGCGCGGTGCCTTGGCCTTCATATAAGTGTGGGGGGATGAAGAGTCGTTCTGAATGAGGAAAGGTCAAAGGGCTTGACCTCTGCATGCCTTCTTGGACCCTTTGTCTCAAACATTAAAGCCAGAAGAGACCGAAGCTCTGAGAGCCTCTCTGGGTGAGAAAATGGCGCGAGCTTGTGCAATTTCCTGGGATTCTTTTTTTACAATTTGAAGTTTTTTGAATTTAGGACAGAAGCGACGTGCTTCATTTGTCCCTATGTCTGTGCACAACCTTTAGAATAAGCGCAAAGCTAAAGGACTCTTGGTAGAGGGCTCTCAAGACAACCACTGCTGAGGTCTTCATGGATTTCAACAAAAGATTGTTTGTTTAATCAAAACCAGAGGGTCGCATGAGGACACAAGCACAAAGTCAAGGCTGTTTTAGTTGACGGAAATAAATTATGTCAAGTTGTTCCTTTTAGATTATGAGATGAGCTATAAATTTCTCTTCAGGAAACATGCAAAAACAGATTCTGTGTTTAATTGATTAAAGCTGCCCAGCCCCAGTCCAAATGAAATTGTCAACAGTAAACGGCCACACCACGGTCTAACATGAATAATTGGCCTCAAACATCCAGATGCCACTCTCACAAATGTACCTTTGTGGCAAAATGTTTTAAAAGTTCTCCATTTTCCATGCTGTTCTCAACGCATTATCTACAATTATGCAATAGCCTGAAGCCATTAGTAAGTAAACTGGGACAGTAAACTTGAGGACTGGGTTAGTGTCATTAAGACACGGATAAAAAAGTTAGCCTATATAGATCATATTCCTGCTCCGAGCCTGCCGCTGACACACAACTCCACACGGCCTGCTATATGATAGCCAATCACATCCTGTTGGAGCCACCTCAAGTATGACACTACAATTTCAGTGTAGAATTCAGCGCAGATAAAACAGAGTATGAGGGAAAACAACAATCATTCCTTCATGAAAGGCTGAATTCTCCTGAATCAAACATGATGAAACACGTACTACTGACGTTTGTCACTTTTCCCTCAAAGGCAGAGAAGACAGTCTTATTTGTAGAGGAACCGACTCTGTGGTGAGCTGCTTGGGACCAAAGTCAGCGAGGAAGATCCCATATTTCTGTGGATTTTGTGTTTTATGTTCATCATGTACCATTTATTGCCTGGATTAAAGTAATAACAAACAAATCATCAACATGGCAGCTCTTCTTTCTTTGTTTTTAACAGATGGATCTGGTAAAAACCTATGCACAGACTATAACTTTCATGAAAAGCAGCCAATGGTGAAGCTTACAAGCATGCAGCAACTAACACAGTTATTTGCACTAACATGAATAGTTTTAACAAAAAGACCATCTCTTCAATAAATCAAATTCCTTTGAATTTTTTTTTTTTTTTTCAATTAATGCGCTCTATCCCAATTTTTTAAAAACTTCAGCGTGCCTTGCTTGCCCCTGCATATCACCACACTGATTGGAAAAGCCAATTAGGGTATGTTAATGCTACTGAATGACATCTTCAGAACGCCGCTCAATCTGAGATTTTTTGAAACAACCATTTTGACTGAAGCTACATCAGACACATACGACCGGGCCACGCGTATACATGAGCTTCTTCAGACACGCTGCGCAGCATAAACACCAACAGAGATGAAAGGGTCAGTTAAGTCAGATTCACTTGTGACTCCACCATCTGTCCCGTCCTGTCACTTGGGCACAGCTACTGCAGGAAAAGAAGGCTTCCTGCTGCTTCATATGAGATGAAACCCATGCATGGCTTGGTGTTTCATATTTTTTGCCCGATCCTGCACGGATGCACCGACTTCTCACACGTTTTAATTTCCTCATTTTTAGTTCAATTTTCAAAGGAGTTAAACATACCATATAAAGCAGAGTACATGACACAAAATGAAGCTTGATAAGATAAGTTTCACTGGCTTAAAATATCTGAAGCAGGTCACACAGGTTTAGGTTATTTTCTCCTGATTGTGATCTAATTAGTGATTTAATATGTACTGATACAATATTTGTGTTACATAAATGGCTGAGAGCAGTCTAGGTAAAGAATGACTGAGTGCTGGTGAGCTTCGCTTTGGTGGCGACAGATTTTTCATTATTTTCCTCCCCACATAAATATGATAATCAACCTGTAAAAACAGATTAATGGCTGTTACAAAGAATTCCATTTGAATTGTTCATGTTGAAAGCAGCTGGTTGGGCCGCCTCCTGAAAGAATGACAACACAGTGATTACAAGTGGCTGCTGGGCTTTCATTATCCAATTTCAAAACACAGCAGACATTGCAGTCTCTTGTTGACTCCTTCAAATGCGTGCTTTGTTGCCACCAGTTAATAACCATTCATGACAAATGACGACTGACAAGTACTGGTCTTTCAGTTTAATGTGGGACATCACAGAGAAACACAACAAACACCACATCTGGGATGTGTTATTACCTGTTGACTCGTCGCGGGCACTTGTCGGGCTTAATGTCCACCTCGTAGTGGTAGACGTCCATCTTTGGGATCTCCACCTCAAAGTAGTTGGCCAGCAGCTTGATGGGCTTGCCCACGGTGCCCATGCCTGGCCGGCGGGGGGCATGGAACACCTGCTGCAGGGGTGGGGGGAAGGCCCCCATGGGCACTGCACAGAGAGAGGAGAGCGAGGCATAGAGAAGGACAGGGATCCGAGGGGGAAGAGGTTCAGGGCGATGGCGGTGAGGAAAGTGGGTGTGTGAGTAACACAACAGTAGGAGCGGAAAAAGAACAAGGCGAGAGCAGAGGAAAAGGCGCGGGCAAAGCAGGCGCATGGGAGGTAAAGAGCAGTTAAAGTGAGGAGGTGGCAAAAGGAAGTGGTTGTGAACAGCAGAGGCAGGGCAGAGAGGGCAAAAATGTGGCCGAAAGCCGGGGGAAGGAAGCGTAGGCGTAGGGCCAAGAGGACATGACAGGTGGACACGAGAGTAAATGGTAGTTAACAGAAGGAAGACGGAGAGGAAAGATAGGTCAAAAGAAAAAACAGTGTGAAGGAAAAAGTTAAGCAGCAAATTGTGAATTGGAGCGCAGGGAGAGGAAGAGAGAGGGTTGATACCAGGGGTGATGGAGGAGGTTATTGACAAGGCATAAAGAGGAGGAGGAGGAGGAGGAGGGGAGGGAGGGGGGACCCAGAGAAGGTCAAATGAGGATGGAAAAGGGGGAGAGTGAGAAAAGATGGCAGGGAAAAGGAGAAAGAACAGGTTAGAAGAATTCACTTTTCAATTGTTTGTGGAAACTGTACGCAAAGTAGTCAAAACTTTGTTCCATCTGAATATTTCATGTCATGTGAAGCTGGAGTAGTACTGCAATACACGGCTATCCATCGATTATACAAGCATGTTTGTCTATGATGTCTGCTGCTCAGGTAAACAAATACTTTTGATTAATCATTGACATAACCTATCAAGGAAAGATTAAGGGTTAAGAGTTTCTTCCTGTTGCTGTTGTAAACTGAGTGCATTCGGATTGTGAAACATAATTTGCTCCAGGAACATACAATGGCCTCTGTATACATTTTATATAACAGTTTTTCAGATTTCTCCCTCTCTCTGACTGATTGGTGCCTGCAGGGTTCATTCTAGCATCCTATCTATAAAAAAAAAACAAGTCTGATCCGGTCTGTATGAGGAGGTCTGATATAGAGGGGGTCCTAGACTGGGTGCTGGGTGTGAGGCTAGCTGTGACTCCTGCCTGAGAGGGCCCCAGTGCCTTAACCCCGGGGTCCCAGGAGAACAGCCCTCCTCCACCACAACAAAGACCCCAGCTGCCCCGCTCCTCTGTCTCACTCACACACACACACACAAATACGGCTGTATGACAGAGGGAGCGCCCCTGCTACGGCGAACACACACTGACACACACAAACACAGGGGGCCCCCCTCTACATTCCCAGCCTCACCATGGAGACACCACGGCAACACATTATTGTCATGGATATCAGGGGACCTGTGTGTGTGTGTGTGTGTGTGGGGCTGTTGGAGGAGGTGGGAGGAGGCAGGGTGCCGCTGTGGTCATGCTGAAGAGACCTTGGCCTTTCTGCTCCTGCACCGAGCGCGTTCCCACATCAGGCCGACGGGCCCGGGTATCCCAAACTCAACCAGCTCTGCTTTAAATAGCTGCTATGGAAATCCTTGGGTCAAACACACAACTCAATCATAAGAAAATGCCAAACTGACAGAAGGAGTAACATTAGCTATAAAAAAAAACAATAAAAAACATGAATCTGCTCTGTAGACTCACACATCGCCACAACACATCTGACAAACACAATAAACACAGACAGCGGGCATGTGTTCGCCACACGTACTCTTATGTGTGTCACTTCTTCACATGCTTTTCTATGCTTGCACGTATGTGTGTGAATATGCGAGCGCGTTGTAATCGTCGTACACACACACACACACAATGACACACACTTCACCCCCGTGCCAGTGAAGGCAGATGGTGAGAAGCAGAGCCAGCACTCTCGCATATCCCGAGACAATAGCAGTCTTTCCCGGGCGGTAAAGACTTAAAGGCAGAGTTGTTGGTGATGCATCACAACGTGAAGACGCTCACCACTTACCGTCTTTGACGATGACATAACACATAAATGAACCCAAGTCACATAGGAATGACTAGTGCTTTAATATTCCTGCGGGGGTCATTGATGTTTTGTGTGCATTGAAGTTTTGGAAAGTGCCCAACTCCAGATCCTTTGGCCACACATTTCAAAACAAACAGGATATTACATCTTTATTTTTTCTACATTATGAGTACAGATGTAAGCTTGTAAATAATTAAATTTGGCCTAGAGTAGCTGATAATGTAGCCTGAGTACTTCTGGGCTTTATTGCAGAGCAAATTGACATTGAAAAAAAAAAAAAACACAATGAAAAGGCCCCTCAAGCCCCCCTTAGCGACCCTCACAGGATAAGCGGCATAAGATAATGGATGGATGGATGGATGGATGAAAACACTCTTTAAAAGTGTTCAAATACAGAGCAGTAGGGTGTGTGTGTGTGTGTGTGTGTTTACGAGGAGACCCTATCAGGATACCACAAGTACATGAATGAGAAGTAACAGCCAATTGTGCATCAATTGTTTTGGCCAAACTAGTTGGCTCACCGAGTAATTGGCTGTTGACCATGAGCTAAACACGGCAATCAGCTCAATGTTGGAGAATAGCATGTTGAATCATCACACTTCAACACAAATGCAGACTTTAAGATGAGGGGGCCCCTAAGGACCCCCCCACCACCACCACCACCACCATCTTAAAAAATAAAAACAAGCCCATTCAACTGAATTCAAGGTCCAGTATCAAGCATGACGCTGCACACATATAACATGTATAAACCCTGCCATCCAAAAAAAGAAAATCAAGACAGATTCAAGGCTGTTTTATGAGCCTCCACAGCCGGTGGACTTCAGAACTGGGTGTAAAGTCAGTTTGTGCTTTAACTGGTTGCTTCCGCATCTCAGTGTCATTAAAGAAACATGGCAAATAAACACCATGGCTGGCAATGATAGATAAGCACTAGCTGTAAATCCATAAGTGCAGCATGCAGAGAAAAATCCCCACATACAAATGCAGTGCACACTGCACACATGCTTCTCGGCCCAGTCTTAGTCTAAGACAGGTTCTTGTCAACTACAGCAGCAGATGTGCACATTTCACAATTGCGGATTTTTTTTTTTTTTTTTTTTGGGGGGGGGGGGGGTCTCATAAATAAATAATTAATCTGTCTCCGCAGATGTAGGGCCCGAGTTTGTGACTCTAATGCGCGCATGTTAGGGAATCAGGCTAGTGGATATCATCACACACCTTCTTCCCACAACCTGGGCAGTGAGAGCAGCCATAACCTGTCAGTGTGCAGGAGGCTGGAGAGCAGTGGAGAGCAGTGGGGTGCAGCCAGCTGCTGCTGCTGCTGCTGCTGCTGCTGCTGCTGCTGCTTCTTGAAGGCGGGCTTCACCTCGTCCTTCCTCACTCAGATTCCCACGACCTCCCTGCCCCCGCGCATGGCTGTGGATATTGTCAGCGCTCCAAGAAGCTCGTCTGCAGCTATAAATCTGGATAAACAATATAGTTTCCTACAGAAGTATTGTGCACGCAAAGCTCCTCTCCATCACCCACTCTCTCCTCTCTAAACGTTGCGGTGCAACAGACGGGGTTGTCACCACCAAGCCTCCTTGTACATCTCCCCCCTCCCCTCCCCTGATGCTAAGGCCAGGCTACGGTGCCTCGTTTTCGCAGCTGCGGTGTCTTATCTGCAGCCATGAGTCGGATTTCTCAAGTGAAACCACGTTAAATCGTTAAAGTGCAACAATAAAGAAACCTACCAGCGCCAGACGGTCCCGGCTCCATCCCATTCACTTAGCCGCGCGGGTACAAGCTAGCAAGTCCGGGGTGCTGTGGCCAGACCGCCGGCCCCTTCAGGCTGGAAGCGTCTCAGACTTCCAGCCCCCTCCTCTCGGCGTGTAGTCCTCTCCCTTCTCGGTGTACCCCCGCCCCCTGCCCCTACCAGAGCCCCCCAGACCCGCAGAGGAGTCGAGGCTAACGGCGATAGCTGCCCGCTGCCCGCTGCCCGCTGCCCGTTGACCCTGGAGCCAGTCGCGGCGGACGGACTCAGCTGCAGGGCGATGCCGTCTTCAGTCCGTCTTCAGTCCGCCTTCAGTCCGCCCACTCTGCCGTCGCGCTGCCGTGCGGGCTCTCTGCCGGCGCCGGGATTCAGCCGATGGTCCGCGGCGCTGTGGTTTCTCCTCGGTCTGTTGTGCTCCTGCTCTCCGTTCAAGCAGTATTCTCCAGCGGAACAAAAAAAGGCCAGCCCCTCACCCCCCAAAAATCTGAAACTTCTTCTTTGCCATTAAAAAAGTGCAAAGGAACTGTTGATGAACTTGCTGTCACACCCCAGAGGCTGAAGGGGGAACTGCACTGCAGATATGCAAATGTGTGAAGTAAGGGTAAGTGTCAGGGCCAGGGCAGAGTCAGTCTGTGATTGTGACACAGTGTCAGGGGATGGAAAAATCATTCAGAGTAATAAGTATTAATAGACTTGTAAGAAATATTCACTACATCATCGGGTAAATATGAATAGGCCCAGTGCAGAAAAATAGCCCCAGTGACAGTTGTATTTTTTGTATTATATCATAATTTCTCATGCATCAGAGTGGAAGCAGCAATTTAATGTTGTGTTTTTTTGAGGAAGTTGCATAGATTATACTCGAAGATCATAACTAACAGATTGTTCTCTTTTTGTATTGGCAACTCATCCTTATCTTTTGCCACCATCTCTTGTGATATTCCTCTGAGTTATTCCTTTTTACAGTCTATGAGTTATTCACTGGGTCCCAGTAGGTTGTGTAAAGTAAAACCTCTCCCTCTGTCATTAAACTGGTGACACTCAGGATTCATTCATGACAGCAAACTAAAACATCTCAATAACTGTCATCAGGACATCGATCCCTGGATGGATTAGAGCTTTCTTAAAGAAAGTAGTAATTATTTATTATTTGGAGCATAGCAATAACCACTCTTCTTGTTCCTCATCAGGGCAGGCTGGGCCCTTTGTGAATTTACCTTTAAAAAATTGAAATACGGTAAATCAATTCATTAATGTTATGTATATAGTATACATCTTATTGATCATCATCATATCAAATGTTATTTATTTATCAAAACAAGTGTGTATAATTATATGTACACTTTAATAATAGTGTGTATGTTATCTATTCATTTAATAAATTACATACTGTTTTATTTTTAAGATAGGATAAGATATTATTTTTATTACACCGACGATGGGGACATTTTCAGTATTGCAGCAGCAGTAAACATCACTGAAAATTAATTCATTAAAAAAAAAAAAAAAAAATTAAAATACCGTAGCTGTGTAATAATTTGCCAAAAAAAAAAATAGCTGTGTATTATCCGTATTATCTCTATCTGTTGATTAATTGTTTGTACAGTAGTGATGGAAAGAGTGAACAATTTGTATAATTAATTCCACAATTTACAAATATCTTTAAATTAGCTATTTTGTATAATTAAATGTACAATAAAAATAGTGATAATAAAAATATATTTTAAAAAAAAAATGAAGGACACGTAGCAAATCTTCACAACCGCAAACGTATCTGCGTTAGTTTTTGTTTTATTAGCCTAAAGTCTGCGCTCTAAACCAATAACCACTTTATCTTCCCAAACCTAAAGGACTGGTGGCCAATCAGGAGGAGGATCAGGCCTCACGGGGATTGAAGCAGCCCCATCCACTTATTTTGAAATCCACGGTCATATGACAGGAAGTCGTCACCGTGCGGGAACGTCACTTGACTTCAGTGCGGAAGAGGTCGTCATCGTAAAAAGCCGTGAGTTGGAAGGTCTGAGAAATGTGAGAAAATGAGAGTAAACTGAGGGAAGAACCGCGTGTGCTTTAATAGTTTGAATGAACTAAGCAGTTGCCATTAAGAGTAGATGTTTTCTGCACCACATGTGTTAAGGTTGGAGCTTTTTAAGCCTCGTAGCTGTTAAGTTCATTGCATGTCTTGTGAGTCAGGCTGTCATTTAGCGGAGGAATCCCTCATTGGCTGCATGTGAAATGAAATATGCTTTTTAAAAGGACATGATTATATGACATTCAGATCATTTTTCAGTCGACTAAACCGTGAGTTGGTGTTTTTTGTGATGTCAGCGGTAGGGTGCTTTATGGGATAAGTATTCCTCTATGTTTTAAAACCATCCAACCACCTCTCTTTAGACCGTCAAAAGCCTGAAAATGTCGTGGATACGGGAAGGGGAATTAAACCTGCTTGAAAAGATTTCAGCCAATATCCTAAAGGTAAGCCAAGATCTTTTTTTCCTCAAACCTCTCTGTCTTGTTCCAGTTAGTGTCTCCCATTAGCTGCATTTGCTAAACATCCCTTTTCTGGGGAAACAGCTGAACATCACTCACCCTGCTCCTGGAGGCATTTCCAGGACATTTCCAGACTAGAGACTAGAGCCCTTCACACTAGATGAAGAAATATTTCATTCATTGCACAATGAAGAATGATTTACCCTGATTTCTCAAGACAGCAGTTGAAAAAGAAACCGCGTTCAATCTGTGCTCTGAGTCAAAATAAAACACTTTTCAGTAGCAGTCATGTTGTCTATTAGATTATTATTTATGTTTGCATATAGTAATAATTAATTAATGTTAAATGTAATTTTTCCTGTGCTGTGAAATGAGCAGGGACATGCATTTTTTCTGGCCACAAAAAGAACATTGTGGGGATGGGAAACTATTATAGCAGCATAGCAGGCAGAGTAATGTTTTCTTCCACATGGGTCATAAAGGAAATGTAAGAACAGTGTTGAGTGTTGTTTTTCAAATATCATTAGTTATTTTGGCTACAAATGCTATATTTTGTTGCTTTTTGAAGTAAGAACAATTCCTGCAAAAAACAGCTAAACAAATGTGCGAAATGTAACTGTGTCAAATCAGTATGTGGTCCTCCTTTTACATTCTTTGTTTTTCTTGAAAATACAGATGCTTTGCTCTGTGGCTTGAATGTTTAGTTTGTATATGAGGCACAAACTCCAACTAGTTCCTATCACCCAAGAGAAATTGGCTCCTATTGCAACTAATGATTTTCAGCAGTTTTTTTTTAAAATTATAATATTATAGTATTGAAATGCTCATATTCTCAATTAATTAGTGCCAAGGGGCTCAGTACCGACGCACAGATCTAACTATGAGGCCTATAAACTGCAATTATATTTGGAGCAGACCTGCTCCACCAGCTCCACCACCCTGAGCAGGTCTCGCCAAGTTTCACTACGTCAAAGGTTACATACGTTATACACCAACAGTCAGGTTTAGTACCGCACCCACAGAAAATGTGTTCATTTATTTCTTTAATTTAATATTTTTCATTTCCGTATTTCCACATTTCTTCCTCCAGATGTGGAAATAAACATTCCTGTGTCCTGCATCTCTGACACTTAGTAAACTCACTCTCCGTGTGTCCCAGGGATTCACCTCTTTTTCAAATTTTCCCCTCCAGCAAAAACCACTTGACATGATCAGTTCTACTCTGGGTACCAGACGGCATCAGGAGAACAGATTTCTTATTTGTTATTACAACTTAATTCACCCACTGTTTCTGATTGAGACGTTGGTCTGTGGTTCATTCTCACTGTTTCTGTTTCTGCACCTCTCTCTGATGTAGAGTGTCAGACAGCTCCTTCATGTCAGTGTTCAGAGAGAGATGATCATGTGTCAGTCTCATAAGCTCTGACTGTACAACATGTGACTCTTCATCTTAATGTCATGGGTTTGATTTCCATGTTGACAGAGATCACCCCCCAGCAGCCACCCCTCTCCACCCCTTGGCACTCTCAAAATTTCTTTGAGGAATATTAACAATTTTTCTGTGAAGTGCGTAGAAATACGGAAGAATGAAAAAGCAACCACTTTTTTTCCATCTTTCCAACTGTATCTCATGATCGTCATCAGACGTCAGCTGTTGGAAGTGACTGAGACAGGCAGTTGAAAATGTCCACAAAAGACATCTGTGTCAAGTGTCAAGCAGCTGCTTCCAAAGAGAGATACTCAGTTTACTGTAGCAGATGACGTGGGAATGACATGCACAGCACATCCCAGATATCCTTTGACTCCTCTGATCTGTGTCGTCTCTCCCAGGCGGGACCCACGCCGAGACATGTGGCCTTCATCATGGATGGCAACCGTCGCTTTGCACGGAAGAAAAACATGGATCGCCAGGAAGGGCACATGCAGGGCTTCAACAAGCTGGCAGAGGTGAGACGGCTTCAAAGATTGTCTCATCGAAACCATGTTGTCTGGGCCTAGGATAGGCTGTTCGTGTACGTGTAACACTCGTGTCCCTTCCTCACCAGGTATTACGTTGGTGTAAGCATCTCAGTATCCAAGAGGTGACGGTGTACGCCTTCAGTATCGAGAACTTCAAACGCACCAAAGATGAGGTGGACGGCCTGATGGAGCTGGCCAAGCAGAAATTTGAACGGCTGCTGGAGGAACGGTGAGTTTCAAATCCTAATCTTCAGTTTGCTGAAGCAAATGCAGTGCAGTAGCTCTGAAGTGTAGTTAAAACGGGTGAATGTCTGAAACTAGCATGTTTCAGTCTCAGTCTTTGCAAAAATGAATCCAACCACCTGTTAAAAGCTCCAAACTAGTCGGTCCAAAGTAGGGATGTCACGATTATACATTTTCTTGGTGCGATTATTGTCAGAGAAATAATCACGGTACTACGATTATCACGATTATTCTGCATTAATTAATTTCACAACACTATGAATGTGTAAAATCAAATATAGTCAAAATATAATTACATTACTCACTGTTTACACAAAATATTTCAAGTATCTATTAATATATGACCAATTATTAATCCCCAGGGGAAGTGTTTGAAATATTCAGGTCATAAATTGTTATCTATACCAAATGTTTGCGTTTATTTTAATCGTTTTTTGTTTTGTTTTGCTTTATGTTTTTATTATAAATGACATGCTAACATTTAAATTCCTACCAATTCAATGTTACGTTAGATAAATGGACCAGTATCTGTGCATTTACCTTTACTTTTGCGCCACATCTGACATCCCTAGTCCAAAGTTTTTGTGTCTCTCAAAGGTCCTGTTGACTCACTGCTGATGTTTTAAAGTTGTTATTGTTGACACCAATAGGGATCTTGGAGGAAATATTGGATTTTCTTTTCCTGTAATTTGACACAACAGTAGTGGACCACACAGCCCAGAAGCACTGTAGAGGTGTATAGGATACTGTAGATGACGGCCAAGAGGAAGAAAGGCTGCTTCATGAATACGAGTCCATAATATCAGCAATTTGGACTGATGCTGTCTGAGTCACATGACTAGTTTATACCCATGAATTGTGCCTCCAATTATGCACTAACTGCGCAAATGTAGATGTTGAAAAAAAAAACACTTGTCTAATTGACATCTGCCATGGTTGAATTTTGAAGCCAATAGAGGTGTGTTAATCCACAGTTCCAGAAATAGCCACTAGATGCTGGCCAAGAGTGATGTACTGTCAGACTGCCAGACTCCCATCATGTTTTTCCACAAAGAGGAATATTTTTTTTACTCTGACTAATTTCCTCTCCTATGAACAATATGTCAAATGGCATTTTTGCTTTGCCTCTTTTTATCCTTGTTCCTCCTTTGTTAGAAAAACACGTCATTCTTTGGAAAATGTCTGAATTCACTGAAGTTGATGGGGCACAATTATCTAAAAAATATATCATTTTAATTTGAAATATCTTCTGAGCAATTTTTTTTTTATCTTCCTTTGAAAAAATATTAGTTTTTCATCATGTTGTGTCACATGGCTTTTTCAGTATGTGGCTCCAAGATATGTTGCAACCCTTGTGTTTATGTTTAAAAGGGCAATGAAACGATGGTTTATGATGGAAGCTGACACTAACATGTGACTAACTAACCAACCATACACAAGACACTGGACTTGAGACTGTTTCAAACACTACTCACTGGTTACTCACTCACTAAGCATGTCTGGGTACAAAATGCAGACAGACCCGTTTTAAGCAGCAGCGTTGTGCGAAGACGGGAGTCATCTGGTTCTCCCCGTTCTTCATGCTTCTCTCCTCTCTCCTTGTTTAGGGACAATCTGGAGAAGCACGGTGTGTGTATCCGGGTGCTGGGTGATTTGGACATGCTGCCACGTGACCTTCAGCAAGTGATTGCCAAAGCTGTGGTCATGACCAAAGCTCACAATAAGTATGTTTATTGATTTTGCTCATCTCTCATCATTATTAACTCATTTATCATTTCACTGTCCAGCTGATGTAAACAGATTATACATTATAAATGACCACAATCATTTATCATGCTTGTTTTGCAGATGTTTTCTCAATGTGTGTTTTGCCTACACGTCACGATATGAAATCACAAATGCAGTCAGAGAAATGGCCTGGGGAGTGGAGAAGGGCTTGATCAAAGCAAGGTAAACAATAGCCAAGACAAGGAACTGTCAGTATCTATAACTGTCAGGAGTTCCTGCATTAATGAGCTGTTTTCTGTGTGTGTGCAGTGACGTTTCAGAGGCGCTTCTGAGTGAGTGTCTGTACAGCAATAACTCCCCCAATCCTGATCTGCTCATCCGCACCTCTGGAGAGGTGCGTCTCAGCGACTTCCTGCTTTGGCAGGTGAGGATGAGAATGACTGTGTGGAAACATGACACCAATTGTACATGAGAACTGTTTTCTTTTCACATACCACCTGAGAGATCTCACTTAGAAATTTGCAGCTTCATTCTTCCTCTTAATACCTAAGCTTGATTGGGGGACAGAAGCTGCAGCGTTTGGAGGTTGGGTGTGTGTGTCAGGTTATGCTACTTAAAATATTCACCACCAAACACGAGGTTGAACAAGGCGTTCAGTTTACGAGGGCATTGCAACTAAAGCACTTTAATTACGATGCAGAAAATGAGTCCAGACATGATAGGAGTCTGATCCTGTATATGGCTGAGGTGACTTTATGTTTTCATTATACTGTTGGGCCTCAACAACTGAAATGTGTTCGTTAATAAACAGTTATTTGATAAAGTTATATGGATCATGTGGGCTGTAGAGACTCGGCTACCTTGCCTCATACAGGGGATTTTTCAGCCACACACATGTTTTGATGAAACTTGTCTGGGAAAAGAACACTGTCTGTTTTCATGTAACTTGTTGCTCTGACTGTTTCATTCCATGACCTACAGCGGGCTCTTGCAGGTCAAATGATTACTTATACTATTTATCCTGTCTGACACTTTGCAGCTTTACCTCCTTGTATTGAATAACTGTTATCTTCCATCCCGCAGACTTCCCACTCCTGTCTAGTGTTTCAGTCGGTCCTGTGGCCAGAGTACTCCTTCTGGAACCTGTGTGAAGCCATCCTTCAGTATCAGTTAAATCATAAATCCATTCAGGTAAGACTTTTAGTATCGTGACACCAATTTTTTGTTGTCACCATCATGGCAATAGCCATTGGAATGGGTTCACAGGCAAAACACCCCACAATGCAGTGGCATTGTTTTTTAAATGTGTTGGTCATATTGATCCTTACTTTTATTGATATGAAGAGGGGTGGACAAAGTAATAGAAATGTGTGTCTCTATGATTTAATATAGCTTTTTTTTTTCTTTTTTCATTTTTAAAAAATTGTTTGTTTTTACACTGTTTATGTAAAGCACATTGAGTTGCCTTGGTATGAAATGTGCTATATAAATAAAGATGCCCCATCAGCACCACAATCTGCAGCCTACAATGCAAGCATTAAGTCATGTTGACACCTCTCCGGAGCAAACTTCAACACTAACTGAACATTATAACCGTTATCATGGGAGCAGGCGTTAGTTCTGGCCACATGTATCTATGCTGCCAGCGTTGGAGAAGGTCATAATGTTTGTTTTTTGTTTGTTTGTGTTTTGACCCCACCAAAGATATTAATTCAACTCCACTCCTCCAGGCTGTAGTGTTATAAAGTTAATATTATAACAGGTATCTCTGTGGTCTGCGTGGACCAGAAATTCACACTCACACTCAGAAACTGATGCACTGTAGCAAAATAAAAAAAACAACAAATCCCACATAAGAATATTTAAAACATAAGACAAATTTTGTGCAATTTTTTTGCAAGTTGAGAATAACAGCTTACTGATGTATTCAGGATATCTGCCATGTGGATGAATTGCATCCAGAATCACTGCTTCAGCAACCTGGTCATTCTCAACAAATGCCAAATATTGTCATGTGCACACCAGCTATTTTGGTGCAAAACACAAATCAGCGAAATCAAATTAAAACTGAGTGCATGATTTGTAGCCAAGAGTATGATAACCTTATTATCTTGTCTTGATGGCTTCAGCTTCGTTGGTAAACCCAGGTTTTTTCAGCCAAATATCTGAACCTGGATGAGTCGGAGACAGAGGAAATATCCTGGCCTAGTGCTACTTGCTAAAACAGCTTGTATTTTGTTGCCTACAGTCTGCCACAACAGGGTACTGTGTGTTGTGCATGCAATTAATGTTGGGATTTCGGCACACATTAATATTAATGTCACCAAAATACAAAATGTCTTTCATCAGTAACTGAAGTAATTCAAACATTCATGTGTATTGTATTTCAGAAAGCCAGAGACCTCCATCGAGAGCATCAGGCCTCACTGCAGCTAGAGTCGGATCGTGCCTGTGTAGCAGAGCACCTGCAGCATCATGGGAATGGAAAACCTGCCGACGCCCAGAGAAGACAAGAGGCACAGCTGCACTACACCGCCTGCCGGGAAGAACGAGTTCAGGATTTCCTAGAAGCACTGAAGCACAAAAGAGACTCTTTCTATAATGACTTATCCAGTGAAGGTGTCTTGGCCTAGGAAGACTCCAAAGAGGAAATCAGTTGTTGGAATGGGGATGAAAGCCGTCTCGTCCTGCTCCCAAAAGGGCTTCAGTGGAAAAGAAAAAGATCGAACAGTAACTGGGAACGTTTTCATTTTGTCGCTTATTTGTATGATACAAGAGGGCAATTTTACCCCTATGGGGCTGTAGAGTAATTGTGATATTTATGATAGTAGACTAAAAAAAGAGTCTAATACGTGGAAATGTCTGGTCAAGATGTAGTTAAATAATTGTGTGAATTGTCTGTCAGATGCATGCCGTTGATTGGAAGACCCGATTCCACGAGTGAAGCCCAGGGATCCTGTGTTTTGGAAAAGCTTCCAAGGCACTCACCTGGATTAACATATATCAGTGCTGTTTTTAATTCTTGTTGAGGCCCACAGAATGAGTTGTCTCTTTGAGTGTGATGTTACTGAACCAGTAACTAGATTTTGACCAGCTTTCTTAACAAAATAAAGTAATTACTGTATGTCGGATATGATCGAACCATGTACGAATCATACCTTTGCACATGCGTTGCACACGTCACAGCTGTCAATGGACAGTTCCTTACATATTGTACTCCCAACAATCTGGCTGTCCACATATTGTTATCTATTGTCTTAACTTAAAGCAGAAGTAAGCGATCCGGTCGTTTTGGGTAACTTCTTGTCAGCCGATGGAGTTAGCAGCCCCTGCCCTCGTCCCTACGTCACCACATTCACGCGCATCCCTTGGCTGCACACACAGAGAGGACCGCCCCTTTATGCCGTTCTCTCTCCTCATTGGATAAAGGTTGTAGGATACAAGGAAAGTTTTGTCCTCAGCTTACAGCAGAGTAGAGTGACTGACAGACCCATGTTTCAGACCAAACACTCTATGTAAGTGATTGCTGTCGGAAGATAGAACTATTTAAGACTTATATTAACACAAATATTCTGCTTACTTCTGCTTTAAGATATCATTCACCAAAAAAAGTACTGTAAGGTATGAGCTTTAGTTACTTGAACTGTACTTGAGAATTCAGTTTTTGTTTTGTTTTTTAATTCTACTACATTTACTAAATACACTAGAGAAGTATCTACAGTGAATTCTTACTTTTCAAGTAAACATTTTACAGAGATACTACTTAATATGGTTATAAAATATGATTCATGTTTATACATACAGTTGCCTTAAGTGTGTAATAATGTCAGTATCAGCTTGTCCTCAACCAAATGATCCAGCAGTGTGTCAAAGAATATAACACCTACCATTTCCCTGCATTGCATATTTATCATTTTTTATACATCAAGCAACTTACTTTAAAGACTGTAGTTTAACACAGCATTTTCAATTCAGGACCTTTGATTTAGTATTTTATTATAAGAATTAATAAATTGTCTAATGGTTACAGAGGAAGCTCTCTCCCTTCACAAGAAACAAACCTGAGCCCTGGTACTCCCACTCTCAGCTGGTTTAGTCTTTGTTTCGGATCCCTTCTACAAAATAACATTACTAACAGATCACAGCTTCCTTATTTACCAGACTTGAACTTCATCAAACGTATTGTCCCTTCCAGTGCCATGAATGTGTTTCACATGTTACAAAGACAGAAGAGGTCTTTTGAGATCAGTTTCATACTTTTTTTTTTTTTGAAGTAACAATAGATTACACAATCTGGAATCTCTAGTAGTTCAATCTAGAAAAAACTGTGTGTGTGTGACATTTTGTAAGCATATCATTATCAAAACTCTCACCACAAAACACTGATAATGGAGATAGTTACCTCCTGTCACAAAAAGTAATGATAACAAATGAGATTATAAAGATTGATAAAAACAATTTTAAAAAATAAGGTGGTTTTATTGATTTATAAAAGATTAGGTCATTCCTTAGATAAAGCTGTTATCGGGAAACAACTACTTTGTGGGGAAGGAACAGTAATCAGTCATGATGAATTTCTTAATGTTGATTTGTTGCCTTATAAAACTGACGTTGTCTAAACATTTTCGGGCGCATAATTTGGATGCTGAGCAATTTGTCCATTAAAAATTGCCTAAAAAACATAAAGCGGTAGCATTTACCAGTCAATTTCAAGTAGCAATATAATTGCTAAGCATTTACAAACATCAGGGGGCACAATTTGCTGAAAAAACAAAAAACAAACAAGGACCAGAAGAACCAGTTTTACAGAAGACAAATAGAATACCTGTCTTCTTAAGGCCTGACTAAGTTATTAGAAAACTGTGGCTGTAAATTAATTTCAACTCATCTGAGGAACAATTTGAGGAAACTAAAATCAGCGCTTTACAGAAACCTTGAGTGCAGCGCCCCCCTTTGACACTGATCAGTATTTTTTCAGGCCGTGTTCTGCCTCTTTAACAAATGGGTGGTACCTGTAAGCACGTGACACGTCTCTGTCCAATGAGAGACTAGGAAATACAAAACTGGTTCAAACCGGTTTCGTTCTTATATTTCAGTGTATAAACTACAAAAACATTCGTTTGCATTATACATTCGCCATTTTACACAGCGACTAGTCGGTTGTTGTGTATCATCTCTCCGGAAAAAGACCGCTTTACGTTATTTTTTTAAAGTGAGCTTTCCGTTCATTTCCTGCTATCAGCATGGGCAAAGCGAAGGTAAGATTGTATTTTTATTTTTTATTTTATCTCGGCGCGGCAGGCTGGTGTCGTTAACTTAGGGTTAACGTGAGGCTGCGTTTGATATTTCTGCATCAGAGGAACGTCATCATCACCAACAAACGTTAACAGCAATGGCGGTCCTACACAGAGACCTGTCCAGGCATCCTCCCATCCGTCGAAAAATTAAAGTTTAAATTGTTGCTAGTCGTGTGAAAATGTCTCCGGACCAGATGAACGGCTGATAAAAACACGATGGCGATTTCAGGTTTGCGCCAAAGCCCTCGGTTGTGCAGCCGTGGTCATTGCGCGGTGTTAAATTGTTGGCACTGCCTGTGTTTTCCCTCTCCGGATCAGGGGGGGTGAAAATCTTTGACAGGTTATACGCAACAACAAACTTTCGATACGCGCTATAAATGCGTAGCTAACACATCAATACGAATGCATTCATTTCGATTGAAATGAACAAATAAAGGGTAGATACGAGGTGATCGACAGAAGTTCAAACAGTCTGCAAAATTGAAGAAAAGAGCGGGGGGAGGGGATTTTTTTTTTTTTTTTTTTTTTTTTGGCTCCACTGTTTTGAATCAGAAAAGTCAGGCGTGTTCGTGTTAATACAAAACTGGTCTTGTATTTCATCAACCAGTTTAATTCAATCAGCATAATATGTTTAATCTATTACAATCTGCTGACGTTTTCTGTGCATCAGTGCGTTTTCAAAAAAAAAAAAAAATGCAGAAACGTTTAATGTCAGATATGCATATTAATGTGTCGAAATCGTGTTTTATTACGATTATGTCGATTTTGCATTGAATTAGTTGCCACACGATATTGAAGCAACGTCCGTTTGTCGTGAAAAATGTAGGTTTAACATTTCAAAATTCGACATTAACATTTATAAACAATGATGCTCCGCGCAGTATCACAGCACAGCTCAAATGTAATTTTGATTTGCATACTGCCTCCGTAGCCTTACGTTTGTTTGCATTTATTCTATGGCGGTAGCTACAGATTAGTGAAGTAGTAATCTTATCAGTTTCCCAACAGCTGTGTGTCGGCGCGCACTGATACAAAACAAAGGAAGCTGTCAAGGCGCCAAGGCGGTGTCCTGGTGACAGGACAGCCTCGGTTTGAATTCAAATATGCGCGGGAAGCTCTTTGTCATTTTGAAAATCGGCAGCAGTGTGAACATTTCTAAATTTGTCTTTTGGTTTCATTTTATGACATTACACGGTCAGGACTTAAGATATCTAACCAGGTTTTTTAAAGATTATTTTGATGTTTGAGTTGTGAATCTGTCATCATACTGGTATTTAAATAACGTTAGTAATATTATGTTTTTCTGTTTTTGTCTTTTCAGCAAATTGTTCCCCCTGAGGTTTGTATGAAATTATATATTTACATTAATTCTATTTTATCAAAGTAGTTGAGATTTTATTTCACATTTTACACATTTTTTATTTTACTAATATTAGTCATTTTGACTGGCCAAGCTGAAAGGTAATTGGCTATGTGTAGAAAAAGTCAACTACATTTGTGTTGTGTACTGAAGTTTTTCTCCTTTATATCTTTACAGCAAAGAAGATGTTCCCCACGACTGGCCTTGGTAAGCTCCCGAGAAACACAATGAAGCAATTCATTATCAGTGATTACAGGTTTTTTTATTACTCATCCACAAGATAGTTGTTACAAGCTTCTTCCAGAGAGAAAGTTTGAGGAAGCATTTAAATGAACAAATTCACTTCATTTTTTTTTAATTTTAATGCAAGTCCCTAACATCTTGTTCTTGTGGTGAGAATAAAAAGCAGGGATCAATAACAAAATAATATGTTAAATGTCACAAGTTGTTGTTTTGGCACCCATGCACTTTTTGTCACATACAATCTAAAATCTTCTTCTTCTTCTTTTGCAGAAACCTAAAGCGGCACCAGTGGAGACTAAGAAAAAAGCTGCTCCAAAAGTATGAAACTGATTGATAACACTAACAAGATGCCTCTGCCTGTCACATGTGAAACACATTTATGACCCTCGGAGGGACATTAAGCTTGACCAAAGCCGGGGCAAAAGCCTTTGAGAAATGTTTCAAGCGTTTTGGTACACATGTTTCTGTTCATTATTCTTTATCATGTGATAACTGTATAAGAGCAGGGGAGCTGTAGTCTGTTAGTAATCAATTATCATGTTATTTTGTAGAAGGGACCCAAAGCAAAGAAGGCCAAGCCAGCTGAGAATGGGAGCGCCAAGGCTGAGGTTTGTTTCTTTTAGACAGAAAGTTTCCTCCATGATTGTTATGAAAGCTTCATGATAGTAAATTAACACAAGTCACTGTTAAGTAATACAATTAAGATGTTTGTTTTCTTCAATATAATGTACCAATATCGATGTAAAGTATTTTTGCATTAGAAGACTCCTCAATACTGATACAACAACACTGATCTACTGAACTACTGTCATATAGACTTGGTACTTTACATTAAAATGCAGAATGACACAATCAGGTGCTTAAATTGTTATTAGAGTATAAAAGTGTTTTAACATTATCCACAAACCTTACAAGTACCAAAGGAATTTGCAGACATTTTTGGATAACATGCATTTGCGCTTTACTAAAAAAACAACAACTATTGTCTTAATTACAAACTTAAGAAAACTAAGAACATGTTCTCACTCAATAGTGTCTGCAAGATCTGGAAAATCACAAGCATCTCTTTTGGCGCCCTCTGTCAACAAATGAAGTAATTTGTTGACAGAGGGCGCCAAAAGAGATTGTGATTCTGACAGTGTCATTCTGAAGTTCTTTTTAGCCCATATTTATTTGGCTTTAAAGGGATCCAAGTCTGACTTGATCAAACTTGCAAGCACACTGCAATACACAAAATAAGATGAAATGGAGGATATCACAGCGTGATGACAATCAGAGTCAAGGGGAATGTACTTTCCTGCTGCCAAAACAAGCACTGCATGTAACATGATTTTATTTTCTGTCCCTAGGAGCCAAAGGCCGAAGCCACTGAAGCCAAATGAATAACGGTTGATGTGCTCACTCTGTGTACTTGGTGATTGTACAGTTTTAAATAAGTATTTTTTACCAAGTTTTATATTACAAATGTCATTTATAGGTTTGTTTTGGGCTTGCACTTGACGTAACAAAACTTTGTTGTCACATTCATATCCATTTTATATCCATTTGAAATGATACCGTCCATATCTTGTAGACGTGGCATTTTTAGTTTGTCTAATCTTGTTTTTTAAAACTGCTGAGTAATAGATATTCTCCAACAAGTTGGATTTTAAATCTAATTTTAAACATTATAAGGCAGCTAAAAATATTGTTAAAATTTGAGGGAGAATAGCAATTCTATTCCCCTTTTATTTTAATGTAAACTAATAAAATGATTTGCTTACCAAATGTTTTGAAACACTGTATGTCAACATTAGATGTAGTCAGTGAAAATGCCACAGAAAAATACTGTTATTAGGTCAAAAGTTTGATACATCCCAAAAACATGTATGATGTGAACCTGATCATCTGATAAAGTTCTGTTAAGTTATGTTTCTGTTAGGGGAAAAGGAAGCTTTTCTGACTTCATGGTTGATCTAAATGTTCTTGAATAAAAATTGTCAAAATGTCATCTGGGTGTAATTTTGTCATGAAGTGAAAATGGAGTTTGTTTCTTAGACGCAGGACGCTGGGGTGTGTCCTTTCAAGGATTCAATATGTTGTGATACAGTGATCTTTAATAATTCTTCTAAACTCAGGGGTGCACACTGATTCTGGGTCATTTTTCTTATTCTTTTCTATAACACAGATGAAGTTAATTTCAACATCAGATTTGTCTCATTGCTTTATCTCCTGTATTATCTGGCATCATTTACTATAAACTTTGGCAGACATGTGAACAGCAGTGGAAGAAGAAAACCACCAGAAGTATCATTTACACAGGTAAAAGTAGCAGCCCTGAAGTTTGAAAGTAACTACCATTATGACCAATCACTTATATAAGTGTTCCTGTATGAGTGATTATCACTGAAAGATCAAACAGTGCACCCTTATGTAGAAAAATCCCAAAATATCACTAGCATGTTCATTTGTCTGCAGAAAATAACATTTAGTAGCATACTTAAAATGAAGATCTTTATGGGAATGTGTTCAACAACAAAGGAACTCCAGAAATCATAAAAGGGGGAGTAAAAAGACTGAAATGTGGTGCAGTCAATGATTTCATATCTACACGAATAAATGTACTGAAAGTGCATAGAGGAATTTAGAGGTGCATTAAGATGAACGTTAATATTACATTTGGTCATACTTTAATATATTTTATTTTAAGGACATGAGTTTCATTAAAGGAGGTGACAGTTTAGTATCTAACATTTAAGCCTGCTTTACACACAGCTATAACTATTACAGTAGGGAATAGAGCATTGTACTTTGATCCACTACATTATATCCTGCCTGTTACTCTACATCACTGCTTTTTAATCTTGTGCCATAAGCACAAGCAGGGAGGTAGAACATTTTCCTGTCATATATTGACATGGATTTTTAGAAACATATTCTCCCAAAAAATAAGCAGAACTGTTCCACAGGTTCTTCCCTCAGTGTCTTTGCTGCGTCGCACCACTAGAGGACAGTACCACACCACTGCTGACTGATGTCTTCACTCCAGCTGGGGTCTCCCTTTGCTTTTATTTGTAGGCTACCGCTTGAAACTTGGTCAAATATGACATGTTTTGTTTAGACACATCATTGAAGAGCACTGATGATTTCCATTTCTTCTCTTTATTTAATGACAGTAATTAATTCAAGTAGCCTATGGGTTGAATATAAAATCTCTAGCTTTCTTTCTTTAAAAAAAACAAAACAAGCAAACACATGGTTGATTGTGTGATTGACTTATTGGGACTGTGGGGAAGACGTCACCATCAGAAATAATCAGAATATTTGAACCATACAATAAAGTACATGTGCACATGTGTGTGCATCAAATTCCCTGTGGGGACTCCCTCCTTCCTGCTCCAGCTCTGGGTTAAATGGGCTAAAGAAAGTATGACAAACTATACTGGAACGTTAACACACTAGGTATGTTAACTGTTGTGGTCCTCCACATATGCTAATACCACAGAGAAAGGTGACACAGGAGTGAAGGCTGCAACATACAACACAGTCAACCTGTCCTACAACATACAAGTCAAGTAATAAACTCACCACTGAAAGACTGAATATGCTGGATTGAAATTAAATCAACGACACAAAGAAACACAAGTGTATTAACCCACTGTGCACAATTTTAAAGGTCACACTGACTCAGATTTACATGCAACTGACTGAATCGTCCTCAAAAGTTACATCTGAAGGAAGAAAATATCATGACATGAACCAGAAGTCGTTGTCCTTGTGTAAGCTTTCACACGTGTGGCTGAAGGACGAGTTAACTGTCTGAAGCTGTTTACTCTGCACTATCTGTAGGCTCCTTCACCACCAGCCTTTGTCTCCCAGGTTAGGAATGTGTGTAAACCCACTGACCTCGGCCAACAGGATGAAGGCCGTTCCCACCTCAGGTAATTTAGCTGTGGCGTCTGAATCCAGCTTTGGGTCCAAACCTGTTTGTTTCTTCTCACCTTCAGTCTGGATAGGCTTTTTATTGCACTCCTACACCTGCCCAACAAAAGATCATCTGTTAAGTGTTGCATTTAAGTTCCTGCTGCCTGACACAAGTGTGATACAAGAGTGGAGTTTGTTGATTTGTCTTTGGTTTTGTCATCTTAGGAAATAAAGAGACATTTTCAAATACAAACTTTTCTCCCCCTTTTTTTAGTCATGATGGACAAGATGTTCTCATATAAAAATGGAAACCTGAACATTTATATCCAGAGTAGTTTCCTTGTGTCCACTGCTGTTTTAAGGGTCAAGACTTAACAGCCGATCCAAATGTTTTTTTCATGTGTTTGGAAAGTTTCTGATGTGTTTTGAGATCCTTGATGACATTTTATGTTTTCTTAAAAGTTAAGATTGAAATCATCTTTGAAATCGTGAGAAAATAATGAAAATTGAACAGACACAACTACATGAAGATGGTGATGCAGGGAGGAAGGTTGTGCGAAATGTTCGAAAAGTGGCTACTAGATCTACCTTCTGGACTCTGAATTTGTTTGTTTTTGTGTTCTACTGTTGTGATTGCTTTTCAATTGAATGTATTGTCTCTCATTATTTCTTGGTTTGTCCTCTTATTATCTTATCAATCATCAGAGCAGCACTTTGATCTGTTGCTCTAACCTGTATGAAGTGTCAATGAATGAAGTCTAAATGAATGATTCGTTGATTGATTCAATCGTTCATCACTTGACCTGCATTTACATGGTGAGAATCAACTGAACATACAGAGGGGGCTGTCCTTTGTTCTCCAGTGTTTCCTCAGCGGGGGCTGTGGCTGTCCCTGGCTGGGATGTCTCTGAGTCCGACCCGTGGTGACCATCGGCTGGGCCAGGTGGGGAGTTGATGGCAGTGCTTGGCTGCTGTGGGGCCCTCGCTGGCCTGTAGCATGGTGGGCGCCCGGGTGGAGGCATCCTGGTCTTGGGCCGTGATGGTGTTCCCTGACCTGGCTCCTCTGTATTCAGCCACGTTTTTAAGATCTTGTTATCTGTGTGTGCATGTGTCTCTGCATGTGTGTATGTGCTGGGTTGGGGGTTGGTTTGGCGGGTAGGGGGATGGGGAAGTGTTGGGGGCTGTTTTTAAACATGTTTACAGCACTTTGTGCTACGTTTTTAATGTATGAAAAGTGCTTTATAAATAGAGTTTGATTTGATATGATGCTGATTCAAGGGCAAGGGTTAACTACCCAATCACAGCTGATGGAAACTATCTTCAGACTATGGGTTTATAATGAAGACAAGGAAACTTCAGCTACTTTTGTCATTGCAATCATCCTAAATCACGTGACTGCACGTGCAGGAGGCTCTTTTCCCACGTTTAACCTACCACAACCGCTTTGTCTGCTCAAGATCTGAAATGAATCTTAAAACACAGAGCCCATCCTGCAGGTTTCAGACATGGCTCCTATGTGTCACGATGTGTATTTGACGATGACCTGTGGTGGAAGAAGACAAAATGTTCCAGCTGATGTGTGGACGTGCAGGCACATAGGTCGGACGAGCTCATTCCGTCCAGACGCGGGGGTCTGTGTGTTTCACATGCACAGTGGCATGCTTTGTGTGTGCTGCAGGGCTGTGAGTGCCCCACCCCCCTCTCCTATAGAACATGTTACCGGCTTCCTATAAAGACTGGAGCCTGAACACAGTGTACCATCCCAAACCAAGCTGACCCAGCGGCCCCAAAAACTGCCCCAAAGCCCCAGAGCAGCTGCAGCAGGTAAGAGCAAACATTTACACCTGGTAGGCTACTTTACACCCAGTCTGATGGAAAAAAGAAGTGTAGCTACACGAGGTTTCTTTTCAACACGTAGCGTCCGATAGATGGAAGAAAAAGTGTCCCATTGTCTGTGGAAAAGTTGATGTGGTGTGTTTGTCAGCTTTGTTTTCTCTTTTAAAACTTAATGTTAATGCTTTTTAAACCTCGGAGCATCGTTTTCGTTCGCTGCACATCGTTATTTAAAGAGAAAATGCTGACATTGTTGAAAAACTTAAACCATCGTGAATGTACAGTGAATCAGATGTTTAATGGTGAAAAATAATCGGTTTTACACGAGGTTTAAAAAAAGAAAAGAAAAACAGAAATCCAGATAAAACTGTTGCAGTAGGGAAGTAAATTATCATCGGACTGGGGAAACGAAATAAAGGGCTAATGCAACTGATTGGAATAAGTACATCCTTTTGTAATCCATTTGGGGGCAATAACGTGCATTTTAATGCTACTTAAAATAAGATTTTTTTTTTTTTAAAGGCAATTGAGATGAGGGTTTTTTTTCTCACCCTTGAATTTCTTGTGCATGTCCATGCAGTAAAGTGCAGGGCTGCTTTTCCACCACACTGCAGATTGAGGAGTGTCCCAGTCCATTATTGATCCAAGACCATTTTTAATTTTTAAATGTCTGGGCTACTTTTTCTTTGTGTTTTCTAATTCCATCATCTTTAATACAGATTGAAAGTGTGAGTTTATCTGAAAATATCATGTTTTTGTGACTTGTATGCTAAAACAGGGTCTTAACATTCCTTATCAGTGGCACATATTTACAGTTGCTCTTATCTGACCCACATGTGAAGTTCTCCTGTGCATGGCATGTCATCTATACATTTAGTGCTCTGGCAGTATAGATATAGATCCTGGAAGGTAAATCTTCTTGGAAATACAGGTGGAGTCTGTCCAATGCAAATTATGTTAACTCTTAATCTGCTGTGACTGGAGGTTTTTGATTTGACCAGCTGAGAACAGCTGGTCAAATCTTTAAATGTGAGGACTTTGGTTCACTTTTCACTCCTGGAAGAGATTTTAACACATGTGTGGGCCTAGTAGGTTGGAGGCTTTGTGTGACGGTGGATGGGCAAATGGTTTCTGGCTCATTGAAATGACAAAGCTTTATCCGTCTGTTACTTTCACCAAGAACGTATTCTTTGGGTCTCTGTGTCAGCCATGTTGGCCTCCTCATGCACAGCTGGGGGCCCAAAATGGAGGCCACTTCTTGGGTTTCATTGTCACGTATAGCCTACCTTAAGTAGGCTATGTCTGCCACTAATGCACAAAACAGGTTGTAGCTAACAAATTTGAAGAAGTGGTTCATTCCCCCACATTAGTAAAACAATTAGTTGCCAGTGACTTTATTTGATTCATTTCTATGGAAATGTTTTTAAATTTAAATCCTGACGAAATTAATTTTCACAATAGGCCTATTTGTCCCAGAAGTTAAACAATTCAGTAAAAACAGACATAAATAGGCCTCTGTTCATATTTGCCATCATCAATAAGAGCTTGTGCAGATGGAGAGCCTGGTAACACAGAGAAACCATGGCAACAGTCATGAACATGCTACAGTCATGAGTGTGGAGGATTCCCAGGCAGACGAGTGCAGCGAGTCCACGGCCACACAGACAGTGGGGCTGTCGATGGTGATGATGTTGTAATCCTGAACTGCTTGTTCCCCGGCTGGAGAGTTTGTGCCCGCTGTACTGTCTGGCTGACAGCTCGGCTTTTGTCGACTACTACATTCACTCACCAGAGAACCCCTGCCGTGGGTGGATGGGCTGCGGATGGGATTTAAAAAAAAAGTGACATTAGGAGGCGGGACAAGGAGAGCGAGGAAGCGGCAATGACTGAATTTGATTGGACACTTGGAGAATGGTACACAGTGTACCCAGTAAATGTTTACGGGCCCTTTTTCACGTGCGGCTTTAATGCTGATTGACATCTTTAAGTGTTTTTTCTTTTCTTATCCTTTTTTTTCTAAAACTCTCTGAGGGATGACGTAGCCTAAATGAATTCAGTCTTACCCTCCTTGTAGTCATTGCATTCTGCTGAGAAACCTCCTGAATGACAGATTGATAATCCGCCTTTTGTTATTCCCACAAATTAGATTAACATCAGTTTTGTATTTCCTTTTCATCATATCATTTTGATCATTAAGCAGACATCCGTCTCTGATGTCTATGCTTAGAGTCCAGCTGTTAATGCAGTAGCCCACCTACTCATTGAGCCAGTGTTTTGAAATCTGACCACAAGTGCAACACAAATGAGACACGCCTTCTTTCATTTATGTTCTGCCTCATCAGATCAACCTGAATAGTTTGCAGGTGATTCACGTGGATTTGCACCAAGCGTGTCGTGAGCCACACCTACAAACTTACTCAGCAGCTGGATCAGCTGCTGGTGTTTGCTGCATTCAGAAGTTCTGACTTGTCATGGTGTCCCGTATAAGCATACCTCTGAGTAACAGCTGAGCCCAAGTGTGTGATTTGATTCGATTTGCTCAGAACACGGACAGATTTAGAGAAATAATGGTGTGAATTGTAAACATGCGTCTTCAAATCTCCTTGTGATGTGCTAAATTAGATTACATGTGTAAAACTGGCAGAGTGCGCCACAGTTTTTTTTGACATGCCGACAAACTGACTGTTTCCATTACACGTTAGTGATACCTGAGCCTGAGCTGACCTGCACCGTGTGTGCTCTATACAAACCTGCTAAAGCATTTAAACCATCTGAGGTATTTGCTCAGTCAACTAATTAGCAGGGGAAGATGACAGGACAGAGTGACTGACATTTTACATATCTATATGTTCTTACTCCTACACTTCAATGAATTTATCGTCCTTGAAGTGTGTAAAGCAGGACGTTAATGTATACATGACCCAGCAAGCGGCTGGTTTTCAGTTTTAGTTTGTGAGTAGAAAAAACAAAAAAAGGTGAATGAGGTGAAAGTGCGTGTTGTTGTTTGAGGTAATGCCATTCCCTGTGTTGTCCTGTCATCTAGCAAGTGGGATGGAAGCAAGCCCACATCACTGCTTCTAATGATAGCTACTGGCAGCGTGGACACATTGAAGGTACCCAGCTTGTTGGAAAGCCTGGCACTACAGTAGATTGTCAATTGATCACTGGAAAATGGTTTCGGCAGAACCTCAGCCATTATTTTGGGGGCTGCACCACAACTGCATTGCCAGTTCTATAAACGTGAATGTCCATGACTGACTGAGTGATCAAGTTGCAGCATTTTAAAAATTTTGCCAAATGCCGTGTGACTAAGTCATGAAGTCACGCCATTGGTCAGCTGCTCAAGCGTTGACTCGGAGTTTTCCTGTGGGTCGTTGCATTTCAGAAAAAATTGGTAACTATGAACGCTTCCTGATTTGAGTTGGGGGGTGTTTACTACCTACACTGTTCCCAACTTATCACATATCTCACTAGATTGACCATCTTTTCAGACTCCTTTAGCAACTTTATCAATAAAGCACCTAGTGACAGATGACCTAGTGAAGCTCCTTTTTATTGGGGTGGTTATAGGTCTTGATGGGCCACAATTAAGCCACTGTTTCAAAGTTGTTACATTGTCTGACAGAAAAATGCAAGTGAGAATTGGTTTATTGGGAATTCAATTATCATATTGGTATAGATAGAGAGAGATAGAAAAGTAAATAAAGGACTGAAACCGGCTGATACGAGACAGAGTGTAAATACAGAAAAATGTGACGTCAGTCACTTGCAGCAAGTTTTCAAACTCTATACTCCCTTTCTGCATATGTTCCAACTCTATAGTAGGTATTTAACTTCTCTTGGCTCCTGCGTATCAGATTGAGTTGCTGGGAGTCATCCACCAACTTAATCCAACTAAATCTTCTAATCATGGTGCTGTTAACTTCCAATAATGAGCTTACATTGTGGTTTAATGTGCATTATTTGGTTCCTGTTTGACAGTAAAACCAGATCTCCTGGATAATTCTTTGTTGCAGATCAGACGTTGGCGTCACTTTAAGAGTGTCTTTGACTTCTTGTAGTATTTGCTGAAGGTGTGACTTATATGCTTACTAATGACAAAACTATTCACCATAGGAAGTTGACTCATGCTGTATTTTTGTAGATCCCATATGAGTTAAACGTTTTAAAACCCAAACTGCATGATGTAAACACGGATGTCCCAAATTATTTGTTCAGGCTTCAGGGGAACAGAAAAGCATAATTATATAGCTAACACATGGAGTCACTCAAGACATTTAAAACACTCACTGAAACTAAATGTTAAAAAAAGGGATGGTTTTTTTCCCCTTGTTTATAACCTGGAGGTTTATCAGGTGGTCAGTGGACAGTCCTGAGGTCTTTGACTTTAATTCCTGCCCTAGTTTCAGATCAGATGGACACATCAAGCTGGTTATGTAACCCAACACTGAGGCATGCACGCTGCGAGAGAGCATTGTTGCGCTCCATTGTTTTGTTTGATTCCACTTTACCTTGTGTCATCCAAATCATATCCGACAGCTCACTGAGGGTTTGACTTGTTTTGGAAGGAGGTGGAACTGGGTGTGTTTGGGAAAGCAACCCACAGAGAGTAATGCATTTCGACAGCAGTGTGCATGTGTTGGGGGAGTGGGCGGGCTTTGTGGGCGAGCTCGTAGATCTGGTTGGGTGAGAGCAGGGTTGTATAAAAAGGCGGAGCACAGCGCAGGAGCTCTCAGTAGCTCAAGTTCATCACCATTTGGCTTTTATTTGGATTTTCAGCGTGTTTGGGGGAAGTAGAAGGTCCTGCTGTCCAGTTGGACTGGCATTTTCTGGCATTTTTATTTTTCGAAGGTGAGGAATCCCAAGCAATTGGTTTTCATGACTAAGACCGATTTTTCACATAAGGAGCAACTTTTAAAGCTTGGATTGCGTTACTTTTTCTCTTAAAGCGGTGTAACCACAACCAGCTTGGTACCTTTGCGCTTCACATGCCTTACCTTCCCGATAATCCTGCACCTCAACTCCCCTGGACCCCCTCATCTGAGATGCACCCATCAAAGCCCATCTGAAAATGGGCTTTGACAGGTGGTTCTTGTTTCTGAAGCGAACACCTAGCGGTTTGTGTCTTATAACGTACAATCTCTTCTACGTCATCTTAGGCTTAATGCGTTACTGAGACGACCATTTCCCAACATTGTGCGAGTAAAGATTATCTAGTTTGTTTGGTGTTAAATGTGAAAATCCTGGGCTTTGCCTCTTGGGTACTTTGTGTTCTAAACTCACGGTTGGATGGACATCCATCCTGCCATAAGCTTTTCTCTGATATTGTCTCAACTATTTGTGTCCAAAAGCCATATAAAACCTCACTTAATTGATTACATATGAGATTGCCCATGGTGGAATGAATTAAATTGTCCCCTTTCTTTTTGCTGCATAAGGTTATGACGCAGCATGAATAGAGGGTCTGTTGCTCTGGTCCAGATATAGTTCAAACATGATAATTTAATAAAAAGGGGGTTTCTTGTCTGACCTACTTGGCTAAGTGGGGCATACCCAAAAGAATTCCAGATGTGAAGCATATGATATAGGAACTTATTGCATATGTTTTGGTCTCTGTGCATGGTGATCATATTGGATCAGCGCATGGTGAGGCTTGTGTCATGGCTTCAGGCAAGAGATGTTCCTTCCTCGTGCAGGATCAGATGGCTTTGCTTAGTTTGGAATCCAACAGCGGTCTTGTTCCTCTTTTGTCAGCTACACTTTTATTCTGAAAGTTCAACAGGGACAGCCCATTGTAGCTGATGCTTATAAAAAGCATTAGATTTGAGTTTTTCAGCTGTACTTTTGTTTTTGTAACTTCATCCTTTTTTGTTACTGTGTTTTCCTCTTGGATTGCTCTGCAGATTCAAATTAAATTCTCCATTTTCTTTTCCAGGACTTGAGCCACACCAGCTCTTCTCTCTGAGCCACCTCACACCACAACAACAGACATGATCATCAGACTGGGCAGACTCACACCTGGATACTTTCGCCTCCTTCAGGTATGTTCAGCTCACCACTGTTTACACATGAACACCTGTCTTAATCGCTGACTCCAACTTTCATACCATTTGATTTTAATTAACTCTGAAGAAAATGACTGACAGGTTGTTTTATAATGGTAAATTGAATACATCTCCACCCACTCAACCACCTGCAGTGTAATAGGGAGTTAAAGTTTCTGCCTGTTCAATGTCTTTATCCTACCTACGGTGACTATAATCTGAACTGCCATCGGACAAGGGGCCCAGCGTTCTTCTGTGACCCACAATCCGCTTTCATCACCAGTATAATTAGGGGTGACACTAATCATAGTGATATCATTTCCTCAGTTTCTTTTGTTCCTCTTACTGTCAGCATAATCCACTCACCAGTAGTGATCCTCCATATGTCATGTCCATTGTGTAAAAGTTTTTGTTCGCTCATTTACTTTTAATTTGACAACAAAGGCTGTCCCCTCCTATAGCTTTACAGTGACTCAAATGCTTAACAGACCATACAAAAGTTGACCCACTGTTACATAAGATTTGACACTTGAGCATGACAGTAAATTCACTTAACTAATTCTGCGTAATTGTACTGGAACATTTATAACCATGAGTCTATTTTTGCTTCAATTTTAAACTTATTTGAGGGACAATGTGCACTTACATGACTCATTTTTAAAAAGAAATAAAGCGAAAAGATGCGCAAATCTGTAGTCTATAAAACATAAAATATATACTGTGTTTTGTACATTCCCACTCATCACACAATATACACCATTTTATGTTTTTTTTTTTAAGAATTGCTAATTGCATGTGCAAATAGTAATATATACATCCATCTAAACTTCAACAAACATCAATTAACACAAAAACAAAAAGAACAACCAAACAAAAGGCGCAAACGGGAAGATAAGACAGAGTACAAAATAGGGTAAAGGAAAAAAACGACAAGTACAGGACTAGAATCAGTCACAGCTCTTTGCTTTGAATTGACAAATATTTCAATGTCAGGTTCAACATTATTATTTCATTTAAAAAAAAAAAAACTCTTAAAACCAACTTATTGCTGAGTTGGTAAGAAGATAAAGACCGACACATCTGTGTCAGGGTGATGGCAGATTTTGAGGTTTTAGTTCAGGGGACAGGTAGCCGTGACCCACATTTTAGCTGCCAGTTCCACTTTGTACATTTTGCTCAGCTCAATAACTAAATTGATGTGGCCCAAAGAGCTGAAGGTAGTCAACCCCTGCAAAAAGGGGGGGAGGGGGAAAGTTTGGAATTTGCATGTTTGCTGCTTCCAACAGCATCCTGTTAACCAGTGTAGTGTGTCCCTTAGTATCACCAGACGTCGAGCGTTATCTTGACGCTGTGTTTAAGTGGATGTATAATTTCTTTAACTGAAGTGGGCCATGGGGTGTATTTTGGAGAGTGAGCAGCTGTCTCACATGCCTGAGATATTCCTATCAGTTTGCTTCTTGCCCTGCGGGGGTCACGGAGAGCAAGGAGGGGCTGTACATTTGGAAACCACATACACATGCCATGTTCTGAAGTAGGCAGTCGTTCCTTACAATACACAGTTTGATTCTGGGCACATGCTTTGCTCTTCATACTCTAGTTTGTGCCCAGGACATTGTGTTCTCCTTTTTTTTTGCTGAGATCTCTCCCCCTCCTAAATGTTTAATCACTGTTCTTGCCAAAAGGTTTGATCACATGGCACAGGCCTGTGGAACCAGAGTTGCAGATGTTGAGGCTCTTTTAAGGAAGAGGCGTCTAAAGACAAAATATGTGGCGACTGTTTGCTTTTACACAGGTCTGGCCTTTTCAGGGCTGGAGCATCTCAATGGCTCATTGTTTCCACTGTTGGCTGTGGCTGACCTCTGACCTTTCTTTCTTTTTTTGGCTGTTTGTTTTTGTCTCTCCAGAGGCAAGTTGCCGGCGAGGTGCAGACGCAGCCACAGGACCGTACGGTCAACCAGATCGCCATGATGCTGGCCATCATGGGCCTGAGCCTGTCCTACTACAGTGCCAAACAGATGACGGAGAAGGTCCAGGTCCAGCCGGCGCCCTGAAGAGACACGACTACTCTGAACATGCTGATTATGGATGAGCCAATGAGAAGTGAAGGAGATGGCGCAAGGAAGCAGGAAGCACAACAGTGTCTTCCAGGACTGCACTTTTCTCACCTCGCACTCGCACTCAGACACTGAATTTCTGGTATCCCTCACTCACCATGCGCGGACACTTCAGGGCTGCTGAGAAGTGTTTTCTGTAACTTTTTTGTTGTCGGGCTCTTGAGGGGGTTGGTGGGGACGGCTCACTCGGGGGTTTCGGAAAGGACAGGGTTAATGTGACTGGTTTTGGGTGGGGGATCAAAACCAGCTGAGTGCCAACTGGGCCTGAGCATCAGTCATTACAAAGGTACATGCCTGCAAGATGCCGTCAATACTGTTCAAAACAAAAAAGGGGGAAAGAATTCTAAGTGATTTTTTTTTTTTTTTTTGCCAGTGCTCAAAGCATGGCCAAATAATATGAACAGTAATGCCTTTTTAAGGGAAGGCTGCATGCAGCTGAGATGTACCTTGTATTGAAGTGATGACAGGCCCAGAACATGGTTAAAATTAAAGGGGATGAAAATTTAGATCAACCAGTTTTTTAGTTTTTCTGTTTTGTTTTTTGTTTTTTTTTGTCTGCAGAGCCTGTGAACAGATCAGGAGCTTTACTCATTTACTGTCAATATATTTACCTGTGAAATGCAAGTGTCAGGCGTCCAGAGCTCAAGTGAAGAATATTTGCACAAAACTTAAATGTTTTTAAATACTACAATAGAACTGCAAAGGGACTTAAAATGCTACTCACTACCTATTTTCTTTTATATGGTGTCTTTTTTTTCTGTGACTTCACACCATTTAACATAACATACAAAGTCCTTTTTAATAATAAGACATGTGACGACTTAGATAAGCACCCTGGTTAAAAACCCTTCCTGTAGTATCAACTACATGTTAATGCAAACATTTAACTTTATTGAACATTGCATGTGTGTGCAGACTTTTAATCAAAATTCATCAGTCTGTCTTTTTATTGATGAATGAATGAATGTATTACTTTATTTTGTAATGATTTAATAAAGCTGTGAATATTTTGAACAAATATTGGTTGTTCAGCAGTGTTGAAAATCATCCCAGACAATTCAGAGCTCGTATCGTTTTAGTTTGCAGAGGCAGTTGAGTAAGACCAGCCCTGAGGTTGGCACTAGAAGCTGCAGAGCTTCAGTATTTCCTGTATCAGAGATTCTGTGGTGTCATCTGCACGCGACAGGAAGTGGTCCGGCTGAAGCACACGTCTTGAGTGAGGTAGCTTTTTCTTGTGTCCGCCTGATGGTGTACCCTCTTCACACGCAAGCCCAAATTAGTCAAACCTGTAGCCATGTAGGTGGGGCTTTGCTCAAATGTAAAGGTCGTAGTTGATGCATTTGAGCTCTTTTGTGATGGCAAAAATGTAAGAACATGCTGATCCAGTCTTTTAGGCTTCAGGTGCTCTGAGAGGAACAAAGGTGAAGGCTTGTTTAACTGGACAGTCGATGGCCGTTATTCGGTGAATCCAAAATGCTAACTGTTCAGCCGTTTTCATGAGATGAAACTCTTAAACTCAAGGAAATGTGAGGTCGGAAGTGATGAGAGATAATATCAGTTGGCCGGCTTGTCTCTAGATGACATTAAAGAGCAAATATGTAGTCAACTGTGTTAAAGAGTTGCAGGCTTTTTCATTTCAGAGATGAGTCATGATGTGAATCTTTTTTGTTTGGCACCTTATTCCCACGATCCTTTGCTACGCAGATCGGTTTGAGGTAGACTGCGACAGCTTGTCTTCTACGTTCTCCCTTTCTCTCTCAGGGTGTGGAGTTTAGAGTGCGCATGCCTGCTCGTGGGCTGATGTGATGCCCTATGACAAGCCGAGACCTCGTTGGGCGCCACGTGCCCCTCTGCCCACGCCGCCAAGCTCCTCCCCCGCCGCCCTCCCTATCCCCTCCCCCTCGCACATCACTGGGCAGAAATACCCCCTCGGTGTCTCAGTGATGCTAGGAGCAGGACACGACCCCTTAACGAAGAGCGCCCATTGGCTGTCCGATGATGCGTCACCAAAATCGGCCTGGTTCTAAGCCACAGAGACAAAGGATGGGGATAAGGTCACTGGTGGGGAATGTGGATGAGAGAATCATTATTTGGGACGAGGGTGCAGGCTCCACTGCCTTTTTTTTTTTTGTTTCAATGTCGAACCAATTCTCACTAAGGGGCTTATGGACGTGTTTGGAGAGAGTTTGCTGTAAGAGCCAACACCAAGTCAGGTTTTGTAGGTGGCTTTGTAGATGCTTGTGAAGCGCCCTCAAGCTTTCTGTGGAAAAAACAATTTCAGGAATGGGTGGGACTCAGAGCTGCAGGTGTGAACAAGAGACATAAACATGAGGGTGAAACTTAACCTCAGGTGAACGTCACCTTATATTTTCCAGCCACTGGGTTCACTTTTACCATAACTATGTTCGGCTTGTGTGTGCATGAGAAACCTGTGAACTGTATGACAGTGGGAGATTTTGCCATCACCCTCTCAGTTGAACATGAGCTTTCCTATTTCAGGCTGTATACTGATGAGGAAATTTTGTTTTGAATGATATTTGTACTGACTGAACTCCATTGTAAGTGTGCAAACCTGCTTAAAGATCTGTAAAGTTTATGACATGGGCCTATAAGTACTGTATATACCCCTTCTTATGGGGTGGTGAAGTTTTATAGCCTTACGAGGCATTCATATTCCTATGTGAAAATATTATGTTTTGTTAGCGCTCTATGTTTAATAAAGACATCAAATTACAAGTTTTGATTTGTGGTTATTTTCAAATCAAAGTTTTTTTTCAGTTAGGAACTTTATCACAAAGAGCGTCGGTGCAGGTGCAGACACACAACAAAATGAAAATAGCACATCACATGGCAACAACACACCACATAAGAAACAACATATTATATCAAAAGCATACTTCTGAGTAGTTATACAGGTTAGATAACAGTCACATTCACCATGTATGTATATTCTATACTAGATTGAGAAATGTTGTTGCCCCGGATGATTAGCATCATCTGGGGCAACAACCTCTTACTCATCATCAGTACATAATGATTTTGCCAAAAGAGAATGGCCAAATACACATTTTCAGTTTGGTTCATTCACATGGCACATAAAATCATTCATGTCCGATAAACAAAACGAGTAAACCTCTGCTGTGCTCGGACTTCCCCCACAGATTTATTAAAAACACAAAATATACAGCAACAAGCAGATATGGGTCCTGTTTGTGTGCACGGGATCGCATCAGGTCACATCTCAGCATCCCTGACAGAGTCAGGCTGAGGAGACAGCAGCGTGCACGTGCCGGGCCGGAGCATGTGCTACATCGGGGTTCATTCTGGGGTGGCCTCTGCCTGCAGAGCTGTTGTTGTGACTGGCGTCCAACGTGCAGACTAAAGAGAACACAGAGTCTCTCAGATCCAGACACCCCCGCCCTGCCGCACAATCAGCATCATCCATTTTTATCTGCTGCTGTATAAAAACCTCCAGTTATATTTTTCTATTTATGAATCAACATTTTCTAATAACCAAAGGTCCATTTTTTCCAGTGATTATAATTATGTATAAATGTTGGTTTTGTTGAATCACTTTTACTTTGCCCTTCCCAAAACACAGATAAAAGTAAACATTTTATTTGCTACCTCATAACTGTAAAGCTGTAGTTTATAGGTTTTCTTTTGCTGTCAGTGCTCCTGTATCTGGGCCCTTTACCCTCACAGGTCGGTGATGTGGGCCGCCATGTTCTGCCTCCTAATCTCACTCAATGTTTTTCCCCCCTCCCTATCTCCCTATGGCTCCTTTTCATTAGGATTTACTGAAAAGCCGCTTATCTCTGGACTCTAAGGGTTGTTTGGCGCTAACGTTAATGTGTTGTTTTTTCCCACAAGGTTTATTGCTTTATGACTGTTGTCAGCTGATGTCATGTCTTTAGTGCAAAAAAAAAAAACAGTGATAAAGTGTGCAGCTGTAAATAACCCACAAATGTTTACACTTGACACTTGTAAGAACAATTTGATGTCACTCACTAAAATCACCTACACCAATGACTAAGCTATGACATTTCTTTCAAACTTATCTATAGGCCTACTTAATGTTAAGTGCTAGTTAATGATAGCATGTTAAAATGCTAAGTTAAGATGGTGAATCACCTGTCTGTCACGTTAGCATGCTGTCAATGGCTTTTAGGTCAGGCACACAAGCTTTTGCCCTATGAAGCCATGCTAGAACCTATCATGTGTGACATACTTGTTGTTGAAAGGATGTGTTTTCAAATCTTGTGACTTAATTCCTCCTCTGCCACGCAACTGAGTGTCATCCTCCTTCCTCATATCAGAGTTAGCTTTCCACCGAATAGGCTAGTTTTAAATTCACAGCTTTATTTCAAGACAAAACTAATGTGGGGCAAACATTTGCAGCACCTGTTGCAAAACTGAAGTGGAAATCACTGAAAGAGGAAGTGGCAGCTTGGTAAAACCACAAATATCTGGCACTGTCACACACGTTAGTGACAGTGCTGTCAAAAAAAAAGGAAAAAAAAAAAAAAAAAAAGATGATGCATTCCAGCAAGCTGTTGCAGGGTAGAGTTTGACTATCTTCACTGTTGGATGTCGTCCTTTAGCTCTGCAACTAACGCTCTTTGTTTTCCCTTTGTTCATGAAAATCCACAGCCCTGAGAATGTTGTTTTAGCTCCCCGCGTACAGTTTTGATGGGCACATATTTGGTCTGAGCCACTATATGAGAGGACCAGGGACACAGAGCTGCTGATTTCCTGTCTGTATTGGTGGGGAATGCTTGTGAGAATACCAGCGGCTGTGGGAGCCAGAGCTGGAAATAGGCGGTGGTTTGGGAATTATAGACTCTTATTCCCTCCCTTTGACATGTTGAATACTCTCATTGTGGCCCTCTGAGAGCTATTCCTGACATGAAGATTCAAATATTGTTCTGAAATGGTTTTCCTAGGCAAACAGTACTTAAAAGGAGTTTTAGTTGGTTTTCAAATGTTAAGATCAACACCTTGGTCTGTTTTCAGTGCTGGCATTAAATTCATACAAAAGTGTGCAGAGGAGGTGTTGTGGAAGTCGACTCGTAGCAGGTTGTCCACATTCATTTCCTGTCAGGTTTTGTTGAATCTTTTTTGACTTTTCACTGGCACTTCTTTTCAGTTCTGTCTCTCCTTTGATCTTGATAAAAGGTTAACCGACACAAATGTTGAGGAAAGGTCTGAGGAAAGGAGTGCCTTGATAGGAATGGGTCACCTTTCCCAGCTATGTCATTGTCAGACCTTGTCAGATATTATCCAAGGGAATGCCTCGGGGCCATGTGGCCTACTTCAGTAGCAGTAAACAGCATCTTGCATAAGTTGTGACATGGGACACTTCTCACTTTGCATCCACCAACATAGAAGCACCTAAAAAACACAGAGTCATCGTCTTTAGGAAATGGAGCAAAGGTTTTACTTGGTCAAACTCACATAAAACCAACAAAAATCCAATTAAACCCTTTAATCTCATCACTGGGACACATAAATTGATGAGATTGCTTCCTTCCAGTGAATGATTCAGTGGTATAGGCACAGTAAAATAAATAAGAACCTAATGTGTTTTCCATGACTCATTGCACCTGCATCATATCAGCTGTCAAAACCATGCGTGAAATGTTTGCTTTTTCTTCACTTGTCTTTTCGGAAATCATCTGTTCATGGTGGTTGCGGCTGACTGAAGCTGTAGTGTGTCATTACAGGGCATTCGGATCCCTCATCAGAGCAGTTATAGTTTAAATGTCATGCTCAATGGCATTTAGGAAGGTGTTGGCCAGTAATTCTCTGTCTCTGTCCAGATTCTCCTCGTGGGTTTATTTGAACCAGCAATTTAAAAAATCCCAGGGCAGCTTTAAGTTAACCTGTTGTAAACTTTGACATGTTGTGACAGATTCCCCTCAAGTCATACATTGCTGAGTGTCTCTGCTGAGTCAGCAGTGAGAAAAATATAAGCTCTGTACATGGCCTTTCATATGGTTTGTATTTACACCTGTTAAACCTAAAACCTAACTTGGCTGACATTAAACACGTCTTGTTTGCTGTGCATGTTGCTTGTGTCCTAATGAAGCACCTTATTCTCTGTTTACTACTCACTCTGTCCACACCCTTTTCCACAGTTTCCTCTCCTGTCACTGCTGTAACTCATCTAACACCTGGTAAAGTTCCTGTTACACCAGTAGCTGTCCCAGGGCTCCGCAACCACGACTGCTATAAAGAGAATGCAGAGTTGAGTGAGAGCTGTTACTATCTAATCCTCTCATTTCATCTCACCATCCCCCCTGAATCCCTCCATCTAATCTTCCCTTGGCAGCGACCATTTCTCTTCTTCACACAGAAACAGGCCAGGTTAATTTTGGATGAGCAGACAGGTGTAGATAGACATCTGAGAGACTCTGTTGTAACACATGGTGCTTCTTATATGGATGCTTGCTAACTTATGCAACTGCATCCAGTTTGCGCTGGGACGCTCAGCATCAGAAAATGTTTGGCCGCTGCACGCTCGCAACCCTCTTTCATGATCAAAACTGCTTCTCATTGGTCGGAGGAGCTGTCAGTTAATTCCTTGAGAATTGGTGGGGATGAGAGGAAGCGTTGCGAGCCCAGCAGTCGATGCTGTTAAGTAGAATGGGAGCCTGTGATCTCCCACTGGTGAGGTCATCTGGCTCTGTTGCATAATGTGCATCGGAGCTCTGTCACGTATACTGGTCCAGCATGCATGTTACCACTAACGTTCAT
Organism: Trachurus japonicus; assembly: GCF_045865225.1. Classification (NCBI taxonomy): domain Eukaryota; kingdom Metazoa; phylum Chordata; class Actinopteri; order Carangiformes; family Carangidae; genus Trachurus; species Trachurus japonicus. Next base: position 18,360,596 of record NC_140922.1, read on the forward strand.
GCATGCAACTAAGTGCATTGTATGATATAGAGTCTACTTATGTCTGTATTAACACGTACTCCCATGCAGACTCTGCAGCACATTCTCTGGTGTTCTTTGTTGTGGATTTTTTTCAGAGCACAGTACATTACTCTAGTATTTTTTCTTTGAAAGTGAGCACTCAAAGTCATCGCCACAAGGTGTTGTGTAGAAAATGAGAATGCCGAAAAGTCTTTTTTTATGAACATGAATGCAGTTGATCACTTGTGTTTCGTTGTCCAGCTTTATTCAGATCCAAATCCCCTCAGGTTGTTTTTCAGTTCAGTGCAGAAACAATTAAGTGTACCTGTGTGTTGAGCGTACGTGTCTTTGTGTGCTGTTTTGCAGTCTGTGTAAATGGAGCCTTGTGCTTGTGTTTCTATTTAATTTTCATATCTGCTTGAAATCTATCTCCTTCTGTCTCATCTGTACTGTTTTAAACTCTTTTACATGTGACTGTGTTTTCTTTTTGGTCGTGAGCTTTACATTCCTGTTGAGTGAAACAGCAGGCCTGCTGTTTGGGAACGGCCTCCAGCCTTGCAGTGAAAAACCTGCTTGTAAGCCCTTCACAGCCGGTTTCAACTGGTTATGTCTTGAAAAAAAAATCCTTACACGAGTTCACAGGTAAACACACAACCACAAATACAGTTTCAAAAAAGCGTTGAATGTGTACATAAAGCATGAAAACATCTCCAAATGTCCTCCAGGTATCTTGTGACTGTGCGTACACAAACCAGAGCACATGTAACCACAAATGAGCACACAAACACCGAAACATAAGAGTATTATTTGTCTCTATTCTCCAGGAGGTAACTCGCGTTTACCTGTAATGTGACCCCTGGTTCTCTTTACCAAAATAACCCACCTGTGTCATGCTGCCAAAATGTTCCCACCCAGATGCCAGTGCTACATAGCAAAAACAGATTTTGCTGGCATGTGAACTGACAACATACTTTTTTCTCTTCCCAGTTATAACCTGTTAAATAATCCTGGGGAACAACAGGGTGGTTCTTTTATGACTTGACATTGACAGCAATACCTGAGACACAAGAAGCCTTCAACTCAACAGCTATATAGCAATACTATGCTGCACTGTAAGCTATCTGGTGGGTTAATATGTGGCTAATATGCGCACAGAAACCATGCAAACATGTTGATGTTTAGCAGGTATAATGCTTAGCATGTCCACCCTCTTCCTAATAAGATCTAAGGCCAAGGTACAAGTGTCACTGGGTTTGCAGGGATTTTGATCCGATGAGGATGATCCCACAGGCAAGGTCATCCTTAAAGTGATTACATAATGGAGTGCATAGATGTCTGCATAAAGTTTTATTGCAGTCCATCCAATAGATGTAGAGGTATTTCAGTCAGGGCCAAAGTAGTGGACTGACGGACTGATCGACCCGCCTGCTAGCATAGCTGAAAACTTATGTGGCTGACAAGCTTAAACAAGCTATAGTCTAAATGGCAATCCAATTGAATTAATGAGTAAATGAAACATACAGTTCATGTAGATCTACTGAAACATAGAAATCCACATCCAGAGTGTTTGAATGCATGCCTGCATGCCTTGTAATTAGGGAAATAGTGTTAAACCCCACAGGGATCCAAACGTGTGACAGACATTTGGATCCAACTCTAAGTATCATCTCTCTTCCAGCATGACATGTCATTGAGTTCAGAGTTTTGGCAACACCAGCAGCAGGTATATATTTATAACACCCTAAGGCCCTGTAAAGTATAGGTCCGCGCAGGTCATTTACAGTGACCCTTTCACATTCAGGACGGGTCTTGTGTCAGGACATCATTTATGTCATCGATTGTTCCAGAGCAAAAACAACTTATCCAACAGCTGTCCAATAACTTGTTGGATTAATCACATTTAAGTCTCTTTTTTTTAACATCATGGGTTGGCAAAAGCTTTATGAATTTATCAGTGCTTTTTCTACTCTTTTTAAGTCACCAGAAGAGATTTTTTTCTTTTCATTTTTCCTTTTAACGTTATCTTTGTCGGGTGAATATCTGCACTTTCTTGTCCTACTGTCAATTCTGACAGTCTCATGACAGGCATCGGTCATGTCTGACAAACTCTAACATGTTAAAGTTTGCATAGGCTGGTTTGAGCTGGTCAGCGGCTTCGTAGAGGCTTTGCCTGCTGGTCCAAAGGGTCTCTGGTTATTCACTGGAATGCTTCACTGTTTGCTGAGAGGTCAACCTGTCAGTGTGGCCTATTTTGGAAGAAGATCTTGAGGAGGAGTTTTGTTTGTGTGTTCATGTGTGTTCATGTGCATGTGTGTGTGTGTGTGTGTGTGTGTGTGTGTGTGTTTGTGGTCAATGTGTGTGGTCAGGACTGTTTCCATGCATCTATTATTGTTATATAATTAGTTATTACAGATCAATGTAGTTAAACTGACATTGATTTGTGAATGACTGGTGACGTTTCCCAATGTGGGTGCTTACTGCATATATACTGTAGATATCATTGGTGGTGAGCCTGGTACCAAGAAACACACTGTTCACTAGATCTGCACTTTGCTGAGTTTTTCCAATACGTCTGTAAAATATCACTCACATGCAAACCTCAGACAGTAAGAGGTTAAAACATTTGGGAGCTGGCAAAAGCAGCATCCTGCTCATGAATGTTTTGTTCCTTAAGATGAAAGCGTTCACGATGATTATAGCCAACCAGACAATGAGATCCACAACTGTGTGTGCGGGTACTTTAATGAATTTGGACAAAGACCCCTTATGTAAAACCAGAGCCTGAAGCCAAGTTTATGATGGAAACATAACAACAGCAAAATCCTGTTTTGGGAGGTAAGAGGAGCTGTGAATGGGCATTTTATTGGACGTTACACAACCGTTGGCACGACAAGAGGCCACAGTGCTGAAACTCACACGTCTGCAGGGACTCGTAAAACACGGGAATAACGTAGAAGGATGTGTGCAGGCAACGTGCATGGCATAGCATTACTGCTTTTAAACATACATTTATGTATGTACACAGAGAGAAAAAACACAAACATGCAGACACATGTATGTATGTGTATACCTGTGTGTTTGTGTACTCATGCACATGATGTACCTGCAGGGGAAACAATGAAGCACTATTCAGTCAACTGACCATAATAACTTCAAGGTGTAATTTCCATTGCAGCTAGGATGATCTACACTCAGTGAGTCAAACATGGTTTAGATTAATCCACATGTCTGATGTTTGATGGGAAAAAATGTGACAGGAGATAAGACGTGTTTTAGCAAGTCAGTGGTGATGCTCCTTGATTTCTTAGCCTACTTTCTGAGTGGGACTGTTTTTAAAGTTGATGCTGATCACCACACCTTAAACCATGTGACATGTTACATTTACATTTAGATCTTTTTCATTTGCATAAGCAAAATGCACATGGTCTGACTCTCACCTGACTCCTTTAAAAACATGACATCACTTTAACAAACAAGTTTAAAAAGTTGTTTTTGAGAAGAAATATTTACTTGAGCAGACGCACATTATGACCCAAATGATTCTGATCAGGCAGAGAGGGAAATATTTCTCTGCAGCACTGTCCGGATTATTATTTATTGATGAGTATCTGCTGGATCAAATAAATGCTTGACAATAACATAACGTGTAACAGCAGTTTCCAGCCTGAGGTTCTCCTCCAAATGGTTGCAAACCAGTCTGAAAATAATTAGGACACAAAAGAGGAAGGATTTTGTGCTGATTCTTATTTCCTCTGACTTTGCTCTGTAGTCTACTAAATAATCTTTTTTTAAATAACTTTTACATATTCAAATGAGTTATGAGAAGATTATAAAGACCAAAGTAATTTCATTCAGTTCTCTGAATTGGGATCGAACACAGACATTGCTTTATTTTAAAAATAGAGCTTGACATTTTGGGAAATTAGATGAGAAACTCAAAAGTCTCTTTGTTAAAAATGGACCTAAAGCCCAGAGGTAGTTATCTAAATCTGGTTCTGTCCAACGTTTAAAGAGTCTTCTCTTTTAGGTAACATTTCTAATGGATATCTCATTTGTTTATATGCACAAAACACCAGAAGTTTTGTTTTATAGCCTAGTACACAATCTCTTTCAAGCCATGTGCCCCGTTTAAATACGAGGCTATAATGTGCAGTTGCGTCAGCTAGCTTAGTTTATAAAGCAGGATAGCAAGGCTCGATCAAGTCAACAAAATGCATTTGGCTGATTTATTATTTATAACTAATTTGATATCACATAACTGCCTGTAAAACCACAATCACTCTCATGTTAGTATTGATATTCTGGATCTGGAGCTGAGAGACTCAGCGTAGCAAGTAAACAGAAGAGTTAGCCTCTAAAGTGCCTCTATTTCACCTGTGATAATTCATTATTATTATTCCTTACAGTAACTGATTCATAAAAGCATCAATCAAGAAGATTTTCTGGCAGCAAAGATGCCAGGAACTATTTCAGATTTTGCCAGGAACTATTTCAGATTGATTTTTGTTCAGATTAAAGGGGAAAACAGGATAAAACACTAACTAGTGGCTGTAGCTTCACATTGAGAGAGCAGGCATGAGAGTGTTATCAATCTTCTCTCTCTCTCTTAGCAAGAATATTCAAATTTCATCTATTATCATTATCCACTATTACATAAACCAAAGGTCAAAGTGCAGCTGCAGCGTAAGACAGGCATCTGAAAACTACATACACTCTGACCCACTGACCTGCTTTGTGAAATGCCATGATGTCATTGAATTGATCACTCCACTTGTAGCTAAAACTGAACGTCAGATGCTATAAGTCTGAACTTTTGATTCACAGTCGACTTGACTTAAACACTGCTGCCTTTTAATCAGAAACCTAATGGTTCACAGCACAGGGTAAATAGAGCAAAGTGCAGCAGGGTCCGTGTCACACCCCCATCAACACATGGCTCATACTGAGCTTGAGGATCGGCAGGTTTTCATCTTCCCATGGCTCTGTTTTTACATTCAGGTCTATTTGGGGGTGGAAACATTCTGTCCTGTGTGAGTATATACACATGCATCAGCTATATGAAGTCCAGGCCCACATACACACACACATTACACGTACAGCAATGGAATTTCACTGTCCGGTCCAAGTCGCTGCGGGAGGTCAAACAAAATGGCACCAGTGGACGAATCAACAGCGGTGACTAGATACTGTCGATTGGGAGCTGGGGAGAAGGATGAGCGCAGATGGGAGTTATCATCTGCTGCCAAAGTCTGTGCCTCCAAATTAGCAATGAGTGTGGTGTTTTATGGAAGACGCCTGGTTTTACTGCACTGACCCCTGAGTGTGAGAAGAATTCCTGTTTTTCCAGTAAATAGATTAGTGGTTTTATTGTGGTTCATGAATTAATACATGAAAATGGGTGATTTCAGGCACAGAGATGCTTGATGGACACAGGACAGGACAGAGATCAGTTCAGTGCATGATCACTTAAAACTACTTGACGCTCATGTGATAATTCTCTAGTTTATCTCATGACATTCCTCTGGTTGTATTCTTGGCTGTTACTCTAGATTTAGTGGTGAAGAGAAGCTGTCTCTGTGACAGGTCAGGACTGTCATCCTCTCCTTCCATGCCTCCACCACCCACGTAGTGACCCCCACTGCACTGGGGAGAGGTCTGCTTATGCAAAAGAGCCTCAATTGATCAGTCGCAGCTGTCTTGAGAGTGTGGGGGGGTCTCTTTGTCCGCAGGATTAGCTTTCACTAAACCAAAATCTCAATTTTTGAACAGAGCGCTCTTGCTTTTAATTGGAAAGTGTAGGATTTTTCAAAAATCCATATTTTTACAATTGAACGTCTCAAGGTGTTCGCTGGCTGTTCTCAGTCAAAGTTCAGCAGTTGTTTATCTCTATAGGTGACTCTGAACAAGCCTGCATGTTGACACTATGGCACGTGTCAATGTATATAATAAACATGACCAAGTAATGCATGTGTACACTGTGTTCTGTACATTTTGTTCTTTACCTCTGAGGCACCACACAGCAGCAGCAGCAGCAGCAGCAGCGTAGGACTGTGTGGCAGTCTCCCCCTAGTGGTCGGGAAAGAGAGGTAAGTGTAACAATATAGTCACAAAAGGACGCATCACATGTATCTGATGCACATATAGAGATGAACATGGTCTGTTTCACAGTGGAGAAGAGGAGGGGAAGTATCTGGAATAAATAAAATAATGTTTCTTGGGTGTTGTGAACTGAGCTCCACTTTAGTTTTATTGTCCCCCAACAACATCAGCAATCAATTACACTCCAAACCATCCTCAGCCAGTACTCACTGCCTCAGGTGTGTTCTTGGGGTCTCACCTCCAGTTGAGGGGGTGCAAGCAAAAAAGTAAATGTAGGCCAACATGTTCTAAAGAGCTAAAATACAAATCACTTGCGAGTCATTGGCTGCTCTCAGACAAAGGTGTTATCCCACTTTCACAGAGAACTCTGGACTGGGAGAATGAAGATGGTCGTCATCTCTTGGCAAGATAATGTGACAGTGAACAAATCCAGACATCTGGCTGACAGAGATGCTGTTTGTCAAATGCTGCCAAGTGACATCAGATCAGACTCATAATTTAGATGAGTCTAACCTCTCCATCTAAATCTGCCTCGCAATGATCTCTTCTCTATTCAGTAGCTTTACAGTTTCTGAAATGACAATGTGATGACGTCTGTGAGGGCTTTATCATTACTTATTAAATGTTTGTGTATCAGTTGTTTAATTGATTAAATTGATCATATATACTGTAATTTAAAAAAAAAAACATCACACCTTAATAACAGCATCAGCAGATACTGTTATGAATCATAAAAGTTTAAATTTACATTTAAAATGATTTCTTTCTTTTTTTTGCAAAATGTAAATAACCCTATCTTCATGATGTGCAAACTCTGTTCAACACTGTGAAGGACTCTTGAGCCACCTGGTGGATAAAATGAGGTGCTATGCTGACTTGTAACAGTGTGTTGCTCATTAGTATTTGTTTTAATATAGTCAGTAACTAATGTGCAAATACCAGTGATATTAAAAAAGAAAGATGAACTGAGATCTGGGAAGAGAGGATGAATAAACAGAACATATGAAAGTTTGGATAGTGAAGTTGCTTTGTGGTCCATGTCTATTACAAAATAAATGTCACTGAAGTAAAATTGTATCATCAAAATGTACTTAAACTGAAGAATTGTACTTAAACTGTAAGAATACTAATAGGCTGTTATATGTCATATGGTAGATGTAGTATTATTGATATATTACCGTAATGTGCACGCAGCAACTTGCAGCTGGTTGAGGTGGTGCTTACTTTAGCTTCTTCATATCTGTTTAGTTTAAACTCTACCACTGTTTGTATTTCATGAGCTCATTACATGATTGTGAGATCATAACATGTAAATCCATCTGTGACAGACAGAGACCAGTTTATTGAACGTCTTCTCACTGCAAGTTTGTAAACTACTCTCAGGTCTTTTTTAATCTCCTCTGAAGCTTTGCCCCTATAGGTTTTTCTCAAAGCTCCACAGCTACACCTCTTAACCAGTTTCATTAATCCTAAAAAGAACAAAAAAAAAAGATATGCATGTCATCAAAGCCGCACTGCCTCCATAACAATCAACTGCCTTGTGGTGTGTTGACTCTGATAGATTATTGGGTGTGTCCTCTCCAATCTGAAACCAGATCTGTACCACCCACAACTAAACTGGCTGCTCTTCAAATAACCAACATCCTTCGGTCTGTGTGCAGCAACGTGTCGTCCATAGAACTGCATTCATAATTCATGCTCATCTTATGGATCTGCCCCGACCTCTCAGCTTCATTGCAGTTGAAGTCTGTATGGTAATCAAAACCAGGAAGAGGAGAGCTGTAGGACAGGGTATATCGAATTTCTCTGGTGCATAATCAAGATTATCATCAAGTCTACGCTGGCTAATCCACAATAAATGTATAGTGATAGGATGGGTGCTGCAATTCTATTGTTTGCATCGATATACAGACCTTTTCTATTCCTTAATCGTTGCTGCAACAAAAGGCATGATTACAGTAAGACATGTTGGGTTAATATGTTGACTGTCAATGAGTTGTTTTTAGCAGGCAAGCTTGTGTTGAATAAGCAAAACACTGTATTGTGGTGGATGGCTGATGAAACCCAATCAGTCATCAAAGCTTTATACATCTCACTCTATCTACACGACACACGCCAGCGATCTCGGCGTTGCCAAGAGACCAGTCACCAAAAAAAAGAAGAAACAACTCTGTGGTGCACCTGTAATCTGATTGGTGTTTGACTGATATGCTGAAGCAGCCAATGAGGATAGAGGAGTGGACAATAAGGAAGTGTCCATGCAGGTATCACTGGGAGATTAGTGGTTTGTTTGGTGAGATGGCATTTAGGTGTGTTTCCATAAATAAACAGCACGTATGAATGTGAGGAAACAGAGTAGGCTATGGGCGTTTAAAAAAATAAAAAACGCCTCACTGATTTGTAGTTTTCTGTTTGCTAAGAGTTACAATCCAGATTTGATGGAAACTGCAAACTCTTCAGGGGTGAACTCAAACAAAGAGCTGCTGTAGTTTGAAAGTAATCAAACTAAACCTTCTTTCTCAACATAAACATGTTGGCACTGTGCATGTGTGTGTGTGTGTGTGTGTGTCTGCGTGTGTGTGCATCAGGGTTACAAGAGCCAGTCTACCAACGCTGCCTGACAATGGACCTCTGGCTCTGGAAAAGAAACCCTCTGAATTATGAATGAGGAAATCCACACCTGTCTCCAGGTAACCAAGGTAAGATTCTGAACAGTGACGCTGAATGTGAGTGCGTACGTGTGTGTGTGTCTGTGTGTGTGCGTGTGTGTGTATACACCTGCGTGGGCGCATGCATGAGCTGCACCGCTTCCCAGCTTCACCTGTTCAGGCGCTCTGCAGGGACGAAAGCAGCTGTCAACCCAGTTGGCTTGATAGGACAGACACAATCTGACAGGAGAAACGCTATGACACAGCGCGGGCCTCGGTGCTGCTGAACGGGTTCCTCTGCACTGCTGAACGACTGAGACCTTTACACATGGTAAACAGGTCCGAGTTGGCCCAACTGAGACGAGCTGACGCTGGAAGTGGAGACTTGGTGGAGGGTGGACCACAGAGGCAGAGAGAGGTCTACACAGGTCTTGCCCTGAGTGTTGAGCACCTATTTGTGCAAGTATGAATCCCGTGTGGAAGGTTTATAAGAGCAAAGTGTTGAAGACGCTGAACCCAGAGTATGAGGAGGACGCTGCTGAAGAGGTACAGAATCAACTCCTTTCTCCACCTTTGTTCCTCGTACTGATCCATACGCATATGGTCAAGTTTGAGACAGCTGATGTGGTTGTTGGCACTGAAGTCAGAAAGTCATCAGGTTTAGTTTTGCTGATCATTCTTTATTCATCACTGGCTCAGATGAGCTTGTTAAGCTGGTCTGTATTGTTTTCTGTGCTCAGGGAACTTAAAGAGAGAAGTTAGGCCTCCGCTGTGTTTCCTCCATGAAAGGTGACTCTGCTGATTGAAACACTGACTGAGTCAAATGATATGTAGATCTACTGTGAACTTGTAACTTACTGTACTACTAAGTGCTTTCATTTATTCATTTGTACTGTTCTTAAGTACAATTCAGAGGTACATGTGTATGCTTCTTACCTCTCCTCCACTATAATTCAGAGGAATACATATGTCCATACACTACTTTTATTTCATTTTTTTTTTTACTTTTAACACTGTAAATAATTGTCATTCGTAGATTAAAGTTTTGTGATGATAAGCTCATGAAATACAGTCATATTATAGGCCTACAAAGTATTTTTCAAATTGCTCTCAACCTAACAAACAAGCATTGTCATGTGTTTGATGTCAGTGTCGCCCATTTCCCCTCTAGAGAAAATGCTGAAAGAATGAATGTAAATTAATGTATCAGAGGTTTTCTCTCTAAACTTCCCTATTAATCAATTCATGACTCCTCAGATTTGTCCCGTGACCCCCACCCACCCACCCACCCACCCCACTGGACCATCAATCTATATGAAGCAGTGAAACACTCCATACGTCTCAGTTACAAAAGTAAAATACTTCATCAGTGGGAATATAAATGCAGCTATGTATTAGCATCATGTTCACTTTACTTTGCCAGCAGTTTTCAGGGCCTTGTTGCAGCACCTGTACTTGACAGTGTTGCGTTGACCCAGATCTCTACAGTGCTGAGAAACTCGATCCTGCACGGGAGCTGAACATGGGGATTAGTTGGCATTCCACTGACTGACTGACAGGGCGATGAGACGGACCGGCCGAGGCCTCGGGGTGTGTTTGAATGAGCCGGCCGACAGCTTCAAACTGTGGTCTCACACAAAGCCGGGGCCTGTGCGCAGACAACAGGGAATACTGCGGGTGTTTAAGAGATAGTTTCCATTTAGAGGGATGAGCAGGGTTGTCAGTGCTGCTATTTGAGTGGACATTACTCCATATGTACCTGTGAAATATGAGACAGCTGAGGTAAATTACTGTGACCTGTCTTTATGGCAAAACAGAGATTGATTACTGTTATTAATACTGTATGTGCACAACTGTACAACTGGTTAACTGGTCTGTCTGATTAGTTTTTCCATAGTATAAACACTAATTAAAATCAATTTTATTGTATATAATGTAGGTGTCCTCTTGTGAACTCAACAAAGTACCATTTTCTATTGTAATTTCCTTTTTATACACTAGATGGCGACTAATGTGCACAAATCCTGTGCATCTCTATGGTCAAGTTTGACTGTTTTAAATATAGTCAGGATATTTCTGTCTACATCCATTTTTGTCACCATTTATTTCTGCTGTTGCAGGTCACAGAAGTGGAGAATGATATGAGTCCTGTACAGGAGGACGAGGGGCCCAATGCTGTCTCCCAGTTGGCCAAGAGAGTATGTGAACACTGACACATTTTTATTGCTGAATAATTGAAGCTTCGGTATTTCACAAGAAAGGAGGAATAAATAGTATCAGAGTGGATCAGTGTCCCATGAGTCTTTGGAAACACCTGAATGCATCACTGTTTTAACCTTTGACCTCTGTGTGTGTGGTTGGTTGTGTGTCCAGATGCAGGGGGCCGGGAGCAAAAGCTGGAACAGACTATCATCTCTCTTCAACAAAGATGACGAACACCAGCTCCTGGAGGAGACTGAGAGCCCGCCGGTCGCTGACCAGTGAGTGGAAATCTTTCTCTTTTGTTGACATCTGTTCTTTTGGTTGAGCGTCTCACTCCTGCACCTTGAACCATCTGTTTGTGCAGGTGAAACGGCCAGTGGCCAGTGGAACAGCATGGAGGTTATGTTTTCACCCCATTGGTTTGTTAGTCAACAGGATTACATAAAAAGCACTGATCCAATTTGCATAAAACTTTGTGGAGGAAGGAAAAATGGGTCTGATCTGAATCATTTACTCTGAATTGGATAATGTTTTCTCTGAACTGCCTGTATATTGTTTGATTTGGTCTTGGCGGACGTCTGTGCTGGGCCTACTTTGTAGATTCTGTACATTATTATTTTAAAAAGCACCTTAAGAAAGCCTGAACTATTAATTTAAATCCCATTAAGCCCATCACATTCCCACATGTTCAAACTAAGTGCAGAAAAGAACATAAATACATAAACTGTAATTTAAATGCCAGTATAAATGATGTTGTATGTAAACATAGTCATTTAAAAAGTGTTCAGGACTCAGAGCCACACTATTTTTACTCCATTACATTATCTGAATTCTCAGTCCACTTGCAGTGAAGCCAGAGGAGCCTCCGCGACCCGGCAGGCGCTCAGGATTCTGGGATAGCTTTGCAACCAACTGGGCTGCCAAGAAGCAGGCCGAAGCCGCAGCCGCCGCCGCCGCTGCGAACGAGGCGGCAGCAGGCCAATGTGAGGAGGGGGTGACAGAGGCCGGAGGGGAGGAGACCCAGGATGAGCAGATCACTGAGGGAGAGGAGAGCGGAGGTGGAGGAGGAAGGAGCAACAACAGCTTCTCCAAATACGTCTCTCTGGGTGGAGGAAGTGAGGACGCCTCCTTCAAGTGGAACTTTGTCACCAGCAAACTGGCAGACCTGAAGACCAAGAGCATGACCAAGACCAACTAGCTGCTGTGATTAGGGAACAACAGTATGTGGCCAGCGGGGTTGGAGGGGGTTAGATAGTGGAGGAACATTTAGAGCAGGGTCTATTTTACACAACACATCCTCAAACTCAACTATACAGCTATTGTAGAAGTCCTTTGTTATTGCTTTCTCAAATACTGAACTGCACTACTTCCCAGAAATTATTTTTAAACATTGTATCACAATGAGCGCACAACATTTACTTTCCCACGACCCGGTTTAGGGACAAATACTGTCAGGACAGAAATAGAAAATCATCTGGAATTTTTTTTTTTGTTTCCGATCTTGAAGGAGGGGTTGTTGTATGGGTGACATCATATTTCTGTCAAAGTGACCCATGACCCTGTATTCACATCTAGTATGGTGCTGAAGCAAAAGTGTAGAGACAATCCAGAGGAATATAGAAACTCATAGAACTGCTTTAGTATTTGCTTCACTAGGATGACTAAACTGCTTTTACTACAGCTGATGAAATATGCCCCAGAAATAAGGAGGGTGATAGCACAGCTAATCTCTGTCTATTTACAATCCTAAAACACAGCGTGTAGCCAACAGTGTAACAAGTCACCAATGCAATAAAGGTAAATACAACAGAGTTATTGTTTGTTAAACCTGGCTACAGTGATGTTCAGCATATTTGGGATTGTATGGTGATATCTATTTTAAACCACAGAGAGGAGCCTTCGCACCTGTCAGCAAACTTAATCTAATCTGTAGTAGCAAAAACTGGATTAAGAGATTAAAAAGCAGTGATAGTTGGATTAGTTGAGCATTATCTCACCTGTTGAGATGGCAGAGAGGATTACCGCTGAGAGATTTGGCAGTGCAACATAACCATAACATAATATTCTGTAACCATCTATTTACAAAACACTTTGTTTTTCAGAAGTAGGGGTGAAAATATGTTGCACAATGATATAAATGTGTGAAATATGAATGTGTGTGTTGAGATCATGACAACTGACTTGAATCTTCCGACAGTGGCTGAGAGTGAGATGTGCAAAGTGTGAGCTTTCAACATTCCTGATTTTGTGACATGGAATATTATTTTAATATATTTAATGTGGATATGATTTTCTCTCCAATCCTGGTGTTGCTTTGTTGAATGTTTACTGCTGTTGTGTTGTCTCCTTGTATGATATAATAAAAACTATTGCACTAAAAGATCTGACAAAGCATAAATGACTGGTTGTAATTCTTCCTTTCTGCAGCTGAAAAATGTGCCAAGATCTTTGTGCCAAGATTTGACTGATTTGTGGCAAAACACAAATGTTGCACTTGAGCATATCAAATCCAAAATTTCAATATTTAATCTTTAAAAATGATCCAAAAATCTTCAGTTTGCTGGAAACTGATACTGTCATGCTTTCTTGTGCTTCTGTAAACATCCAAAGTGGCCATTTTAATCACAATTAATCAAAGCAGACTGTGGAGCATTTATTGATTTCATTTATGAAAGAGAATAAAATGAAGAGCAATGTTAGGCTAACAATGCTCTTCATTGTATAACATTGTTAGCAGGCCTACAGAGACACAAGGGTCATTGATGTGGTTGAAGGAAATGAAACGTTTTTGACGAAGTTAGGAATATATATAGGCCTACACTTATTTACATTTATTATTTACATTATTATTATATATTACATTTATAATTTCCGAGGGGAAATATTTACTTGTAAGTCTGTTAACCCTAAAACAGTCACAATGATCTCCTGAATCAGTTTCTCGAGTTCTCCTCTTATTTACCTGAGTCCTCCTCACCTGTGATTGGTTCGGTTAGTGACATGTGACTAAGAAAACAGGAAGTATTGTTGCTGTGAAGCTACATAGTGAAGAGTTTTTTGTTTTTTTTTACATAGTGAAGAGTTGAAAAGAAGATTCTTAAAGTAAATCTGCCTCCCTCCAGATGTTTATATTATCAAAAGTGATCCATACTACCACATAGTAAACTCTCATGTTACATAGAAATATGTATTGAGGTTTTTGAAACCAGACTGATAACAAGATTGCAATGGATGGATACAACCAGGAGGGGACAGTAAGGTAACATGATGGAAGCCAACTGCCTACTGGAGAAGAAGAATGACTCAATTGACACAATTTTAATCTATTTAAACTCAATCTTGAAGGAGAGGATTGTAACTGATCCAACTAACCTGGATTAAAAATGGAAACCAAGATGACCCAGTGCCAAAAAGGTGCTGCACATGATCACCTGGATTATTTCTGTGGAAACTTCTGGAGTAAAAGGACACAAATCAGACCTCACAAACTCCTCAAAGGTAGGAAGTCACTGCCTCACTGTCCTGCTGGTTTGTGATGCTGGTAAATACAAATTGAGATATGATTTAAATCCTCATAGTGAAAAAATAACCAGGATGTTTAATTGCTGATCATTTGTCTGAACTGTAGCATGTGAATATTAATGAGTGTTTAAGGATTTACATGTGTTGCTAGTTGGTTTGTATGGTCAGGGATCAGGTTACAGCAAACCTGGTTCCACAGATATTAATGCAGACTTGCAGGCTGTGAGTTGGAGTCTCGTCCTGTTAGTGGGCAAATAATCTGTGTGAACATCCAGATTCAGACTGTGCGTGGTTGCTGAGCCGGGGCCTGTGTGCAGGAACACTGGAACAAACCTGGTGAAAATTAATTCCAGCCACTGGGTTCATTGTGTTTGTGCTGTTGGCAGAGCCGACATGGATTTCTCCGTTCAAATGGGACCACAGTGTCTTTTGGTTTTAAGTACTTGCGTGCTGTGTGTGTGTGTCCACCTCGGATGTGGTTGACACCGAGGGATGGATTGACATTTGTGCTTCTAGGACCCTGAGGGAGTTGGTTTTACTGCAGCAAAGTTATTCCTGTGTATTTTGAGCCTTGCTACTGAATGTAGATCATAAACATGGCCAGAAAAACCCAAAGTAGGAAAGGAAATATTTAGAAAAACATCACATGCTCCTCTTTATGGCGAGTCCAGAGTAATCTAAGAGCATAATGAGTTTGTGTTAAACCTACATTTCCATTTTATATTTTACATGATCATTTTAAGCATGGCCCTTGTAGGCCTCCATAAAGACTTTAATATTCAAGTTTTTGATCATATCCATATGCTTTGAGAATGGATCATTCCTGTGCCCCTGAACACTTTACCCAGTGACTGTGTCCATGTAATGCTAGAGACCAATGAAAGAACAATAAAGTGCAATACCATCCTGGTTTGCTTAGTAAATGTGGCTCCGACGCTGTGAGGCCATAAAATATTTGTGTAATTTCAAAGGTTTCAAATTTTAAAAACTGCCGCTGGGCACACACAATTCATTCAGATAAGCTGAAACGCAGACACACACACACACACACACACACACACACACACACACACACACACACATACCCACACACATACCCACAAGCACAACCTGGTACCGTCATAACAACAGCCCAGAGCTGCAGTCATCCATTAATCATTTCGGTTTAGCTCCAGCTGCTCCAGAAACAATGAAGTTTAGCCGTGAGGGTCACAAAAACTTTCAAACCCAATTTACCTGGCCTCTTGAGTAGGAACATGTGTCTAAGAAAAACAAATTCCTATTTTGAAATGGTCACAAACAGGGAGGTTTTTTTTTCTATACTGAATCGTGAACAGCAGTTTTCAGCCAGCACAAAGTTTTGACTAACTTCAGTGAAGTCCTGAGGTGTGAGTGTGAGGGAACTCAGTTTAGCAGCTTCATGGTCGTCCTCACCCTCACTTTGAGTATAAGCTCTGTCCTTGTATCCCTCATGTGTTTGGTTTTGGCCATAGTTGTGTTGAGAGGCCTATATATAATATGTGATTGCATGAATTTAATCTCCTCTAACCAGCAGGGGGCTCCCTTTACCCCAGAATTAATAGAACTAGTCTTCTTGTTTATGCCACTGCCCACATCTGTTCTCATGTTTTATGGCCAAAGATCTGATCATATACCTTAGGTGTCCTCTCTGATCTCGTTTCCATCTCCTCCTTCACTTCCTGTTTTCCCCTGATCTACGCCCTCTTCCTCTCTCACTATGTCATGTTTCCTCTGATACAACACTCCTTCCTTTTTAATTTAGGGGCCGTTTGTTGATATTTCCATTTGAATTTGATAATACGCCCAAATTTAATGTAAAAATGCGTGGGCAAGTGCACCTAATGCTGACCTCTCTCCACTGTTTCCGTTTGTTCCCAGCATCAGTCAGATTTCCGACCGTTGTCACACTGAGACGCACTGAGTTTCACTCTGAGCCTCAGCAGTTTTAGGTTTGTCCAGACTTCCACAGATGTCAGCCTCAGTTTGACTCAGAGCAGATCACAGCAACATGTTCAGTTTTTTGGACATGTTTATGTAACTCACCTATTTCCTGTCAGGGACTATAAAAAATAATAGAAAAAAAAAACCCAGAGAGAAAGTTTACTCCACAAAATCACATCTGAATGTGAATCTGAGGGGATTGTCTGGGTGAAAGCTGATGGATGCTGCTGACTGGTTGGTGCTTGTGTGCAGCTCTGAGATCCACATTGCACTTTTATGACACCGAGTGAAAGATGCTCAGTGGAAATGGGGTTTGTAGAGCATGAAAGCATCAGAAACTGAGCAGTGATGGCTGGCAGTTTGTGCACTGGGAGACTGTGATGTTGCTGCAGAGAGATGAAAGAGGAGAGATGAAAAGTCCATCATGTCTTTAGTTCCATTTTAAAATGTGTCTTAGGGAACTCAAAAATAACAAACAGCATATTGGAAAATTGTTATTTCTGTTTAGTTCCTAAACAAAGGAATTAAATATAGATAATAGATTAGAATAGAAAAGTACTCTCAGCAGGTTTTTCCACTGTTTACTTCACTTTTTAATAGATTTTAGTCTTTTAGATCTTAGGTTTATAGGTTTTATAGGTTTTATAAATGCAATAGTATATCTCTCTCGCTCTCTTTTTGCTCTGTTTTGGTCTCCACCATCTATATCTGGCAGTTTAGCCACTAAATGCTCTACTATGTTCACCAGCTAGTGGCTAACTTTGTCTATATGGCATTTGGTGCTGGTCAGTGTTTGCAGTTGTTTTATTTTTTTCTCTGGCAGACAGCTGCCTGTAAATGTGAAGTGGATAGAGTGAGAAGACTGTGACTGAGCCAACACAGTGAAACTGTGGACCATAAAACTAAAACAATGAGCTTAAAGGTGATAAAATGCTCCGTGGAGTTGAAGGGAACAGCAGCTGGGCAATAACTATCTATAAGATCAGTGAAGCCTTTTCTCAATAGACACACACAGTCTCACAGTTGCTCACAGCTAATATGAAAATATTGATTAGTGCAACATTAACTTATACTATATTTACACTGTGATTGCACGGGAGTAATCCCGTTACAAATGCCTTATGTGGAATGAATAAATCCACAGTTCACAATCGTTTTTGCCTTTTTTGCGGTGGGTAAATGTCAAAACAGCATCAGGTAGGTGTGTTAGAGTAAGTCTGTATGCAAGTGTTCAATGCCTCTGATACACCACCCAAACGTTTTTCCACCTTCATCTACCTGATCACACCTCATCTCAGGACGGTCCTGGTTGAGTACAAACACCTCTGCTTCTGTTACAGCGTAGGCGTCAAAGTCAAGGACACACTTGATATGTGTCAGGGAGAGCCGGCACCACACTCCACTGTGACATTTTATCCTGAAGGTCCTTAATTAATCCCTGTCCTTTGTGCACAGCTCCTAAAGAGTTTATCTGTTCTCCCATTTGTTTCACCTGTCTCTGTGGTCCCATTTGGCTCCTGGTGGAACATTTCTCCACCCCCGTCCAACACCAAGACATCATTCAGATGTGGTACTTTTATTTATTTTTTTCTGCTGATGAACAGTGGTGACTAACCTGATTCACACTTTGCCATAGGCTCTGCTCCACACACTGTAATTACTTTAAAAAATAGAAAAAAGAAGCAGAACACAAAGTTGTGTGAGACTTGTAATTGTTGCACAAAGCCCACGATGCTTTTCCTTGTGGGAGCATCTGGATGGATGATGGTTGGAGAAGATAACAAGTTATTTCTGTTTACATCCAAGATTGTCTTTTGTGGTGGCATTAACTTTGTAATTCTGATGACGTTTGGCAATGATGGATGGTAATTATGATCACAAGTTGATGCTATAAAGGTGTAGAGGCCCTGAATAGAGCTTTTATATCACATCATTTCAAGTTAAGTGCAACCTTATAATAAGTTTAGACAAGCTGAGAGAAAATGAAATTAGACCTGTATCCTATGTGGATGTTTTCTCTCTCCTGAAGTCTGCTGATGCACAGTCCTCATTTAGCTATTTGTCGAATGGTATGCTGAAGAATGAAAGAGAAAACATTACATGAGGTCAGCGGGGCTATTTTAGAGATGCAGTGGCATATGATGACTTTGGGTTGAACAACCATATGATTATGTTGTAAGATGATTTCCAGCGTCTCTTTCGTCTCCTTTTATGACTCCCCCTCAGCCGACGCGAGTCATAAATTATACAGCCAAAGTGAGCGCACTGTGAGGTGAAGTTTGTCTTCAGGATTACGGCTCTGGGTCGCCAATTTGTTTATGAAAAAAAAAAGTCAGGTTTTGTCTCTTCATCGCTGGCCCTCGGCTTGTTTTGTCTGAGATAATAAGTTAGTGCGGGAGAGAAGATTCACAGGTGAAATCATGGAGCAGGGCTGTAAAAGCAAAAGAGGGAAGGTGGTATTTGACTTTGAGCCTCACTCACACATTTCTTACATGAAAGCCCTCTCAGACAGACAGACATGTCTGGTAGCACTCAGGTATGACGACGCTGCGGTGGACGTCTCAGCAGACACGGTGACTCACACACACAGTCCCATCTGGAAAAACCAACCTGCGGGAGCAAAGATACACACACACACACACACAGATAAACACACTTTGTGATACGTACTTTCAACTGCAACACCTGCTTCAGGCAAAGATGTGGAAACCAGTCTAAGGAAAATAGGAACACACACAAACATCTAGTGTAGAATGAAAACATCCAATTGTTTTGTCTTCTATTTATCACTGGCCTGACTTTTAAGGGCACCGGATTCATTTAATGTGCAGTCATCTCCTATTTTTAAGACAGTACATCAAGACAATGATTTTAAAAGTACAAATAAATCAAGGTAGGAGTTGATGTGAATTCAGCCGCAGCTTGTTTCAAGTCAAGAATAAAAGAAGAATCAAGAGGTGCAGGGCTATTAGAGGAGGTGGATGTCTGTGATTGATATCCTTCAGGCAGTCATCAGCTAACTTAAAACTTAAATTTCTCCCTAAATTGAAGTGGTGTGTAAGAACAAAGCTTCAACACTTTTTATCTTTATAAACTGTCAGATTAATGTTTAATTTACTGGGCGACAGAGTCAACACAAACAACAACACTATGATATGTCACCTCACAGGCACAAACAACAAGTCCTCCAACCTCAACAACCATAGAGGTCGTCAACCTTGTCAATAGCGCGCTGACTATTGGACATTGGTTGTCATGGTTACCCTAATTAAACCGCTACGTACCGGACCTCTGGTGTCATGGTTATCACAATAAAAATACCACGTGTACCGGACCTTTGTTGTCATGGATACCATAATAAAGATGCCACTCTGGCAACAGCAGTGTGCAGCTGTCGCTGACACGATGACTGCTTGGTTAGGTTAAGGACTAAATTGTGATGTTGGCTAAAATTGGTTACTTCCTCAACATGTGACCATCTTTGTTGTCATGGTTACTATGATAATGAAAACTCCATTGCAGTTAAAGGGATAGTTCAACATTTTGGCAAATTGGCCCATTGCCATAATCTCTATAGCCTCGGCAGTAGGTTCGTTATTTTAATTGTTGGTGCAGGCTATTTTAGAACGGCGGACCAGAGCCGCGAGCTGCTCAGAGCTACGCTACGGAGGCTAATGGGATTTCTTGGTTTCCCTCATCAAACTCATCAAATACACAATCCAACAACTCCAAAACACTCTGGTGGACAAGTTGTGACCTGCACATTCACCACGCTATGAGATAATAACGCAACGTAACAAGACAGAGTTGTTTTCAAGGTAAATTCATGCAAAACCGCTCATGCGTGTTCCCTTCAGGAGCAGTTTTTTGGCAAGCAGTCTCTGCATTTGCCTCAAAAACATCCGTCTCATAACGTTGCGTTATTATCTCATAGCGTGGTGAATGTGCAGCTCACAACTTGTCCACCAGAGCGCTTTGGAGTTGTTGGATTGTGTATTTGATGAGTTTGATGAGGGAAACCAAGAAATCCCATTAGCCTCCGTAGCGTAGCTCTGAGCAGCTCGCGGCTCTGCTCCGCCGTTCAAAAAATAACTTGCACCGACAAATAACGAACCTACTGCTAAAACTATAGGGATTATGGCAATGGGCCAATTTTCTAAAATGTTGAACTATCCCTTTAACTTTGTTGAGGGCTCCTGGATAAACTGTGTTTTTTGACCCAACTTGTAACTCTTTAGCTAGGTAGGCTACTAGCTCGGTATCACTGCACTCTTCTCCTGTCATAATCACCATGGCCACTAGATGTCGCTTAGCAACAAAACGTAACTATGGCTCACAATAAACTGCACAAATGACTTGTGGAATCATTTGTTAGGCTACAGGGAGATGTTGTCATTTATGCATCCTGACATTTGATCCCAGGACCAAACAAACACATCTCCATGGCCACCACGAAGAACAAAACTTCTCATCTGCAGAAATGTAGCAATGTACCGACAGAGGCCTGTAAAATCATAAACATGGATTTGAAAATTGTGGTTTCAAGGACACACTTAAGTTTTGTTGAGAAACAAGTAAACTTAACTTTTCTTGTTTACAGAACATCCCTCACTACAGTTTATTACAGGATAATTCATTCAGTTAATCTCATTTCTACAACAGAGATAAATGGACCATTTTAAAGCAATGCCCATTCGTATTGTATAGCACTGCTCCTGTAATCTGACACAGTGCCACAATATAAAACGTCCCCAGAGGCTGCTCATCTCCTCTCTAATGGTCCCTCTTGTGTACAATATCCCAAATGTGTTGATGTGGTCATAACTTACTGATTGGACATTTCAGTGTTATCACACACACACACACACACACACACACACACACACACACACACACACACACACACACACACACACACACACACACACACACACACACACACACACACACACACAGGTCATTTTCAGGCAGAAGAGTGTGACAGATTAGCTGTAACTTTGCACCAGACTTTGCTCTGATAGTTTTATCAGCTAAAAGCAGGAGATTCCCCCAAGCAAACATGTAGCCAAAGCAGCTTGGTGGTGTTGATCTCAACTTGTTTGCAGTAACTCTGCAGAGATAAGAAGGAGGCGACTTGATTTCTGAAGTGAGTCTAACTTTCTGCAGGGTTATTGTGACCTCAGTCTTGTAACGTGTGCCCTTGTTAATCCTCAAATGATAACATGCAGACGCCTGGGAAAGAATATTAGAGGGCTGGATGTTAAAAAGTGCACTGAAAGTTGTTGTTTTTTAATTAGTTGCTTCTCACTTAATATTCATAGATGATTGTTTATCCACAGATATGTTAGCCTTTGGAAAATAAATAGCTTGAATTGGCTCTTAGTGATGAACATGAGGTGGTTGTCTCATTTGGATATTACTCTTATATAACTCGGCACAAAATATTAATAACATCACGCCTTGGGTTTTTTTCAGTGGTGCTAATTTGTAACTGTGGTGCCACTCTGAAGGGTTTTTAGAGTGAGGCGGGAAGGTGAATTATTTAGAGAGCCGTAATCCTCACGTTACAGAGGTTCTCACAGTACGTTTCATCCCTGTAATCTGCAGGCTCAATCTCATTTTTGTAATCTCGTGGGTGTTTAGGAATGGATTTGGGACCCCCCTCCTCTTTGGAAAAGAAAACCTGACCCCCCATATCCCCCACTTTTTTCCCAGCATAGCTGTAATCTCTCTGTTAAACCATCCCCTCTGGCCACACTGCAACCCACCAAAAAACATAAATATACACACAGGCGCAGGCACCCACATATACATCTATATGCTCCGCTGCCCATCATCTATCTCTGCTGAAATCTGATCACCTATTTCCAAATGTAGGTCTGTCCGCTGTAAATAGATTGATTTTTCTAGTCATTGACACTCTAACACGAGCTCAGGGCTTAAAGGATTGTCCCGTGACCACAAGTCAATACATTTTCTGTCAATATGTGTTGTTTTTCTTTTTCTCGATTCATGTTGGTACAGTATTTGTTGGTGGTATTGATTATTTCCGCAGATCAGGGCCCACCTACCGAGAGCGGCGCTTGAGCCTGTACAACATGAGCCTTGGTATTTCCATACATGACACAGAAAATATAAACTGCACAGCTGAGAAGTTTCAGACTCAGAAATGATGGTTTGTGGAGTTATTTTTAACGGCCGATATGCCAGAGGGTTACGGCTCTTCATCAATCATGTTGCTCTTCAAAGCCGTTGTGTTGGACAGCTGGTTGTTGTGGTCACGCAGACAATAAAAGTGCAATATCTTTACACTGTATATTTGGGTATTGTGTGGATGCTGGAATGCTAATCGATTCTTTAGCCTTTGACAGAGTCGCTGTCAGGCTCAAGTTACTGTTTCTGCAGCTGTTTAGGGTTGTTGTTCTTTGCTTTTGCTCCCGACCTGCAGCTACAGCCTCTAAGCTTAAACACACACACACACACACACACACACACACTCACATACAGCTCACCGTGTGAACCAGCCGCCTCCAGAAAGACACTGAGAGGCCATTCAAGACATGCCAAATAAAAAAGGATAACTTACAAACTTTCAATGGTTAGGGTTAGGTTCATGATAGAAATAAATAGCCTGTCACATATAGTGTATATATAAGTAATAGAGACAGTTTCAAAACATCAACCTATGTGAAGATTCTGTGTTATGTTTGACATATTTAGATTCTTGATTCTTGAAGATGTTTTGTTCTCTGAGACACTTTTGAATAGAGCTGTCAAAGCTACACCATAATATAAATAAAATATGAACAAAGCCTTGGGGCCCGGACTGAGAACCACTATGTTTTTATATGTGTGTGTGTGTGTGTGTAATTAAAGCACCTTCTGTTATACTGGCTTTTTGCTTGACCCATAGTTTCAATCAGTTGCTGAGAATGAATCATCTCACTGTCGCAAGGTGACCTGTCTCTGCTAACAGTTCCCACTCCGCCACAACAGACACTGGAAAAATCTTGCTACGGCAACAAAGTCCTGCCAGATGGGTCTGTCCACAAAACCAAGGTTATTTACAGCTACTGTCGATGTGAAATGCGTTACCACTGGAGTATGTCTAGTCTTTATCAAACACTTGTCTGTAACTGTTTGTGGTACATGTTGAACAAATAAAAACTGTAAATTAATCAAATTAACTACGGTGAGTCATGTGATTAATCATGATTAAGATAATTTACTTTCCCCAATTCGCTCGCTCAATCAACAAAATGATGAGCAACAGCGTTTGGAATTTCCTGAACAGACAATACAATAATCTAGACCACACCGTGCACTCATTGACCCGGTGAGTAGGCGTTAAAAGTAATGACTGGTCATTTTGCCTGATAGATGTTTGGTAAAAATGTATTTTTAAAAAAAATTAAATGAAGCCAGCCGATTAGCTAAGCGGGGATTTCTTGAGGTTGCTCCTCCCAGCCAAGAAATCATTTGGTATGTAACCTCCTGTAAAGGCACGACTTGTTTGTGCACTTTGGGTTTTGTTTGGATTAAAAAGAAAAAAACATACACGGTGTTCACCTAGCTTTAGAGGAGCCGGTGAGCAGATTTTGTCACCTACGGGCTGAGCCAGGCTCACTGTGTTTGTGCTGAGCAAAGCTGCTGTCTTTAGCTCGGTATCCACTGCACAGACATGACAGGCGGTATGGATCTTCTCCTCTAAGCCATGGCAAGAGAGAAGGGGAGGGGAGAAAAACAAACTCAGTCTTTGCAGGGTTTTTCCACTACATCAGTAACAACTCTGCACACCCATCATGCATCCATGCTCAGCAAATCGACCCTGGAGGAACCAGTGGCCCATCACATAACTAACCAAGTCAGAAATTACACAGTGATGCACAGCTGGAGACTTCACTGCTTCCTGACTCTTATCATGTATGATCGGTGCTGGGATGGAGACGTGCAGGGTTGGTAAGGGAGCGTAACA
Organism: Trachurus japonicus; assembly: GCF_045865225.1. Taxonomy (NCBI): domain Eukaryota; kingdom Metazoa; phylum Chordata; class Actinopteri; order Carangiformes; family Carangidae; genus Trachurus; species Trachurus japonicus. The sequence continues at coordinate 18,385,004 of NC_140922.1, forward strand.
GAGGAGACATCTATTCACAGCTATACAAGCCCATATGGCTCGTCTTACAGCCCTCTCTTCCTGCGCTGCTGCAGGAGCCGTGCAACCCCCCATCCAGCCTGTCATCAAGATGTCATTAAAGCCTCCTCTATCTCTCCTTCGGCTGGTCATTCTTCTGCTCCCCCCTCGACCCCACAGCCCCACAACAGAAATTCCTACGTTCCTTTGCATGTAGCTGCTCCTCGGAGACTCCGTCCTCCTTCTGTCCATCTCTATTTCTGACATGATGGGAATCTGGGGTGTCACAGGCTGTCTGGGCGAAGAGGCAGAGGGGTAGACAGCGTCACTTGATTGGAGGTTGATGGAGACTGTCAGGAGGTAGAGCTATTGTTGGCCAAAGATGCAGCCTGTGTGTGGAGTTGGCATTTATGAGGACTTGTTTAACGACTAAATGACATTTGAGGTTGAGAAACAATGATATAACTGTTCTCTGACATTTAGTTTTCTAAGATCAAAGGATCGAGAATATGTTAAAAGTTAAGAATTCCTTTTTAATAGGTTATTCCACAGAGTTTTTTCTGCATGGTAAGCCAATACGATCAATTTATTCCCTTAAAAATAAACTCCAAACAAAGTGAAAGCACAGTACAAATGAGTAATGAGTAAACACACACATACGAATGCACTTCCACACGCAATATCAACATCAAATGCAACTGTTTTGTATTTGGGTCAGTGTGATCCATGGATTTGTGAATTAAGCAGAATGAAAAAATCCAAAGTCTAAACATTGCACTTATTGAATTTATGCAGTTATTGAATTTATGTTTTCATTATGATCGTTTTGATGTCTGCACAGCCTTAGAAGTTGAGACTATATACAGCTGCTCTGCAACAGCAAATTCATAGAGTTCTGCCACAGGGATAATGGGTTTGAGCAGCATATCGAGCAAATGTTTTCTAATGTAGCCGCACATTTTTAATCATAAAATATTAATACAGAATCAGTTTGCAAAAAGTTCACTTGATCAAGATTATGTATAGATATATGAATTAAAGCAGAAGTAAGTGATATATTTGTGTTAATATAAGTCTTAAATAGTTATATCTTCCGACAGCAATCACTTACATAGAGTGTTTGGACTGAAACACGGGTCTGTCAGTCCCTCTGCTCTGCTCTGAGCCGAAGAGAAAACATTTATCGTATCCTACAGTTTTTATCCAATGAGGAGAGAGAACGGCATGCAGGGCTGTGTGTGCAGCCAAGGGACGCCGTGAATGTGGCGACGTAGGGACGAGGACTGTTATGGTGCGTTCAAGGAAACTCGTATTTTTCCGACCGTGAAGTGGTACCAGTTTGATCTGGTACGAGTTCACCGGTCGGAAGTTACGAGTGGCCGTTATAGTGACTTTCACCGGTAAAACAGGTCGGAAAAACACGAGTGGGTTGCCTGAAACGCTACAAAGTCGTAAGTTGTGACTTGAAGCTGTAATTTACGATTTCAAAAGCCTGCCTGGAACGCAGCATTAGCGAAAACGACCGGACCACTTACTTCTGCTTTAATATAGATAGATTAATATATACATAAATATGAAAATGCTACGATTATAATCAGAGATGTGAATCACCAGAGGCCCCATGATACGATATTATCATGATGCTTAAGTCGCAATATGACATTACTGTGATTTGAATCTTTTTGCAGTGACATATTATGATACATTGTGATTTATTACCTTAACTCAAGTTTTCAGCGTGTTTACCTCACTTAAATCATTTTTATCCTTGTAAAATGGGGATATCAAGCAAACAAACTGACCAACAGAGTCATAAAAAGTACTTTATTATCTAGTGCTAAAACTTAAATATCATTTTCAATTTATAGAATATTATAAAAGATCATGTGATACTGTGCTTTATCGATTTTTTCACCCCACTCTTAATAATTTAGGGAATTTACATGATTTAGAGAGAGGCAAGTGCTAACATTGCTTGCATCGCCCCCTTTCCCCTAAACCGGCCTGCCCTCCCTTCTCATGAACCAGTCTGCCATCCACTACTCCCACTTAACTAGCCTGCTCTCCCTGTCTCCCTCCCACCAGAAGCTGCCTTCATTCTTGTTAATCATTTCCATGTTTTTGCATATTCTGTGTTATAAACTGTTTTATTGTTGCACATCTATTTTTTCCCTGTTAAAAGGGTTTTCTATGGTTTTTCCTCAGTGGATGTGAGGGTCTAAGGGCAGAGGATGTTGTTATGATGCCATGTGAAGCCCTTTGAGACAAACTGTTTGTAAAAATGGGCTATACAAATAAAATTGCCTTGCCTTGCCTAATAGAAAACTTCTGTGTCCCAGGTTAAACACAAAAACAGAAGTTGTAGCACAAAAAAACATGTTGACTTTATTAACACTTAATGACAACAATATTTTCCTATTCAGCCAGAGTGATTTTGTTTCCCAAACTTGTTGCAAACTTGAGTGTCTAGTGTCCAGACTTTGTACTTCCTACAGCCAGCTCTCACCTCAGTCACCTCCTTGTGGCTGCTGTGTTGTGTGAACACAGTTAGCAAAGTCATGAAGGACAAAACAAATAAATACACTTCTAGGACGCTGGGTGGCCCTACAGCAGGTATCAGTAACACTTCTGTTGTGTAACATCAGAACCCTATTTTGGGATTATGTGATATTTGCAACATCAATCTATCAAGGAAGACCATTTTTAGGTTTTTCAGATTTGCGAAATAATGAATAAACACACAAATATGATGCCACCTAATACAAAACCCAAATAATCCTGTTGTTTCACTGCTAAGATAAGAATTGCTCAGGCTGGTAGAAAGTTCATCCCTCTTTAACACTGTCTTTATTCTTTTGTCTCCGCGGTGCTGAGTGTCGGCTGTGTCAGCACACAGGTGGAGGCATCTCGTGGAGGATGAAAGGAGATTAGAGCGGAGCTAATCCTTTCATTCATCACCTCTGGATCCAATGGGAACTTCTTTAATGGAGGCACTAATTGTTCCTTTCAAGAGCCTTTACACCTGTGTGATTGACAGACTAATCGGCCAGTTGGACACCTGGGTCACTCCCCGGGAGGAGACACACACGCTGTCATAGGACGTGACCCAGCCCTGAAGCCTGGTGTCGGCTACAAGCACCGTATCATGTTTTAGACAATTCAATCCTAATTCAGCTGTGGCCTTCACTCAGCCTGTCTGATGATGTTACAGAGCTGCATGTTGTTGCTGCGCTGCGCCCGAGGCAGCGCGGAACAAAAACACTTTGCAGAGCAGAGCCGTGTCCTCGCTGTGCAAATGTTTTTCTTTACAAGATGAGAGTGACTTCAGGCTGGCCACATTGTCTGATCTCTGCTGCTCGTTTGGCTTCAAGTTGAACATCAGACAGGACTGCTATTACTATCATGATTCACACCGTCTTTAATTAGTAGCTGTGTTTCAAGAGTTGCTATATCATTAAAATTAGCATTGCAAATTCACAAAAGAAAACACCGTACATGGATGCAGAGCTGGCTTCAGTAGTTTTTCTATCTAATAACAGTGAATGATGATGAAGAAAAACCGCCTTTACATAACGGAGATATTCTGCAGTATATGTACGTACGTCATGGAGCTGCATTCCTCCCTGGACTGTGCTCGGTAATTCAGGATCTTGGCAATAAGTCATGAGAGCTCCTGCTGATGGACGCTAGAATGTAATTAGAGGAAGCAGACTGCATTAGATCACATTAGACCTTCGACTGGGTCAACAGGCATTCACATTTCACATGTAATTTGTTGGCAGATAATTCGTTTTAAAGTTTCTCATCTGTCAGCTGTGATCAGCACTGTGGATACTGTTCTTCGGAAGTGATTACTACATGGAGTTTATTCTTGCATGAAATAGTTCTTACTTATTTCCAAAAGCTTGTTAGAGCAATTTGCATTTCCCACTTAAACGTGTTGCAGACTCTTGCTGGTAATTGTTACTAAGTACTTTATTGTTTTTACATGAAGCCAACAAACAGGGGGATGCACAGGATGCCACAGCTACAAATAGCTATGGTGATATTCCACCGCGGACAATCACATAAATGGAAAGGAGTTGATTGGTTTAGGTTAAAATCAGTGTTAGAGTGAGGTTTACTGTCTGTGAAGGTCCAGTCATGACATAATTAGTGCAAGAATCGAAAAACCAACAAAACCAGTATGATACCTCCAACCCCGCTCGTGGCTGACGGGCGTTCTCCTGTGTGATCTGATACGACCCCACAGAGGATGAGATGTCAGGTGGGGATCCTCTGTGGGTTTTGGGTGCTATCATTGCCCGAATCCTCAGGGGAGGTCCTGCCCAGCGTGGCGCCATGGATGCGGGCCTTCCCTCGGCCCAGCCAACCAGACTGGGGTTAAATTAGGAAAGGCCAACCCCAGAACTGTGGTGGAGACGAGGGCGAGGTCAAACGCTCTGGTCTGCTTTGATGATGGTGGAGGCTGGAGAGCGCAGCAGACAGACGCTCTTCATCTGGAGCCTGACAGATCTTAGGAGGATAGACTGACTGCTGATGATCACTAATGCAGCTCCTCTTGTGTGCATAGCTGGGGTAGTGCCCTGGGCATTTTGCACTATTTTTCCACCAGGCTGATTAATTCGTACCCGTTTATATGAGCCAATAAATGTCAGTAAATACATGTACATTTTTAAGTCAAAATGCAATAAACTGCAATAATCCAATGCTAACTTTGGATTTCACCGTATGCTGAGCCAGTGTACACAGAGAGACACAATCCCACCTTTTCACAACAAAAAACACAAAAGCAAAAGTGTAAAGAAAAGATTGTGCACTGCTGCGTCTCTTAGCTAATGTAGGCTATAGTATGTTAGCATGAACAGCTGGCTCGTTTGCTATCTGCATATGTCCAAAGCCAAATTAGTGCAGGCTAATGGAAGCAGCCCTGTTTTGCTGTTTTACACTTACACTGCACCAGCTACTGTAGTGTTACATGATTCAGTGTTAACACTCCATTAAACTCTAGCATACTAAAACCTTCCCCTTTGTTGTATTGTGTTTCGTATCTATAATAAGTTCTCAAGATCATTTTACATTCACTATCTCCAACAGTCAACCAGAGACACAGATTTATCAACAATGTTCTTGCTAGCAAAAAGAGCTACGACTGCTTGTGACAGTGATAGTTTCAGATGACATGGACCTACAGCTTAGCCGTCAGTCACAGAGGTGCAGACAGAGACATGAAGAGCAGACAGTGATTCATTCTTCAGTTCTCCCGTCGCTGGGCCTAACTCCTCTACAGCCTGAAGGCTACAGTCTGAGCCTGGACTGTCTGTGCTGCAAGAAGGTTTTCACCTCAGCTTTAGGGCGGAAATATTTTGTCTAAAGAATAAGGAAGAAGGAAATTAATTTGTTTAACAATTAGGGAAGCTGGAACACTCGCAGTCGACGTCCAAGTCACACAGACTGTTGGGAGTCAGATTGAGTGGCAGTAGTTTTCAACATTACATGACGTTTGTCATGAAGCATCATGTGCAGTAGATACATAACTGTCTCAAGAGACAAGCTTGGTCTCACCATCTGCTCATGTTCAGGTCTTACAAGAAAAGAAACACAACAAATACAGTCCACATACGGCCATTTACACAACACATTGATGCCCTTTTCTCCACATGAATACATGCATACACATCCTCATACATAAATATATGAGCATTGAGAGCTATAGCAGAAGAGACAAGCCTCCAAAGAAATCTGGTCCACCACCACTTTGAAATCCTGCAACTGCAGTAGATGGAAGAAATATGAAGTGTGGAATCAGTGGTTTCACTTGTTATGCAACGCTATGAAAGTACAGCCAGAAATAAAATGAACGTTTCACTCTTCCAGCCGCTGATTGGTCTACTCTGGATCAATAGTTTGTAGAAATAGAAAAATGCTGCTGACTGGAATTAAGAGTTAAGATTCTGTGTCCTTTGATTGTAGTTTCAATCAAGAAAAGAAACTACTAAAAGTTTCTCCTTTTTTTCTTTTTTTTACATCGTCATGTTGCAGCTTTGTGCTAAAGTCATATACATTCCTCAAATTCCTTTCTTCCAATTGCTCACTGAAGAACATACTTGCAAATTTATTTAGAGGGAAAAACTGAAATATTAAATTGATACAAGTATACAGACTACCATTCCAGTGCATGTCGATAATATACTGTATCTCCTTATACTGTATTCATGTGTGCAGAGTGAAAAAGATACAGGTTTGATACCTTGCAGCAACATTAACCAACACTGCCAAAGTGGCTTTGCAAAGCACAGTTGTCAGACTACACTCTCCATGAATACACGACAGCATAGCTGCACAAAATATTACTCCAAACCAATGAGGGCAAAACTTCTGCTCTGTTGATCTAAAACTTCATGCATTACTTCTTCCCAAACCAATTAAACTGAGTGTCGAACACATCAAAGCCAGCGCCTAAAAGGGGCCAGTCACTGGTTCCACTCGGACCATATTGTGAACATATGGTCCCAGGAGACGCTTTTGCCCAGTTTGGTGAAAACATCAAGAACTGAAAGTGAAAGCGAGTCAAGGAAAACCATAGGGGTGCAATAAAGCGACCAGTAAAATGACTGTATCGGGGAGTTTGAACCCTGTACCCTCATGGGAGTCGAATATCAGAGCTTGAGAAATGTAGATGAATGTTTTCATGGATGCAGAGGAGAAGGGAGGGCCAGCTGTCGACCTGGTGTTTTCTTGTTCCCACAGGACTGGGAATAGTTCTGACTATGTGATTATGCTGCTTTCTCACTGTGGCCTAAAATGAGCTCACAGCGAAGAACACATGGCAAGATGTTACTGTAACTGATGCAGGAGTCATTCGGAAACAAAATACACTGAAATTACTGACATTTTTCCTTCAAATTCTTTGACATGAGGAGAAAACACAAATGTTTGGGTGGTTCCTAAGGTGGCAGAGTGTCTGCTTTCTAACAGCAAGTTTATCTATAGCTATTTGCCTGTTTGGACCTCAGGTCTTTTAGTCGGTCTCACATCACAGATCAGGCTATATTTGCATCAAAATGCAAAGTTTATTAATAATTAGCAGAAAATATATCAGAGTTTGGAAATAACTACAATCATAACTGATTTTTTTTTTAAAATTACAATCTCATCTCATCGTCAATCTTAAAAATGGATGTAAGGAAGCTGATAAACATCATCAGAGCAAATTAATTTAGTTGTCCTCTCGGTGTCAGGTTGTGACCAGAGTGAAGCTTTGATCACTGAGCAGGCTTACCACTCTGTCCACCAGCGTCATCATCTGCAACTGGTCCCAGACGTCATGTGGCTCACCATGTATTTTTGATTTACCTCTAGGTTTATTATAGACTTGTTTATTTCCTGTTTTAAGGAACATCTGCTCTCACAGTGACTTGCAGACATTTTCAAGTCTCATTTTAATGAATAAACCTCGAGTTGAGCTCTCACAGTGCTGCGTCTGACAGTGAGACGAGCAAATCTGTTTGTTTTGCGTGCTGCCAAAATAATTTGGGGTATGTTATGTTTATGCCTAGATATAGCAACTCAACACACTGAATCTTTGCAAACATGCAGAGACACAAATACGCTGCAAATTCACAAAATATTATCCTCCATTTGACAGAATATGCACTGTTCAAAAATCACACTTGGCAAATAAATAAACATCCAGAGAGCACAACACAAGTGGTTTCAGGTGACACTAAAAGGTGATGAACCTGGGCAAAGTTGTTGTTCAACTGCCACTTGTGACTTTTAATGTTAAAAAGTGTTGCAGCAGGTTCATGGCCTCTTTATCTGTAGCTCTTTGGTAAAAAATCAATAATTTCTGTACAGCTTCTGTGACCCCTCTAACACTTTTCAAAGTAGAACTAAAAAATTAACTTTTTAAGACGTTTGTAAGTTACATTTTTACCATTCACCAAAAGGCACTGATCTCACATAGTGTTTAAATGTTGCTGCTGCACAGTGAGAACTTCCCTCTTTCTCACAGCAAATCTAATCTGCGCTGCTAACAGGTGAAAACAAACACTGAGGATTATTTGCTGCCAGTGTTGGGCCCCGGCTCTGCTGAGCTCTCGACCACACAGCCTCTATCACTAACACTGCACTTGTCACAACAAAGAACATCATTTTCCAAACAAATCAGAGTCTTTGCGTAATCACGCTAGCATGCTATACAGAAGTGCCTTCCCAAAGGGTGCTGGTGGGAATTTATAATTGTTGTAATAATAATATTAATATTTCTGCCCCATGAATGGTAGTAGCGAGAGGAAAAAACTACAGTTATATCTATCATATCTATCTATATCTATCACTGCTCTCAATTCACTGAGTTATATTGGGCTGTTTGGTTTAAAACACTCTTGGACTGAACATAGAATAGAGGAAATACATACTAACTCTAAACTTGACAGTAACTGGGGTATTAATAATAACAATAATATTATTGATAATAATCAGAGCTGCTACCGATAACATAACATAACATAACACAACAACTTTAAATATGCTATGAAGGAAACAATAAACATTATTCGTTTTTTATTAACTTAAAGAGGCAATGTTGTAAATTTACTTGAATGTACCATTTAAAAAACACACACACACACAATCCACATAACAAAAGAATATGTACAACAATAGTGCAAATGAGAAGGCAATAAACCATAACAAGATGAGTAACAAGTGTCATTTTGTGTTCAATGGCTCAACAGACAACTTCTTGGTATGCCTTGGCTGATCCTTGGGTTCCTGAATCAAGAAAGAACAATGACTGTGATCAGGTTTAAAAAAGACTTCAGGCACAATATATTTAATCATATTTAACAAAAACCATGATCTCTCCCTAACCTTCTCCACTGTAGCTCTTCAGAGGTGTTGGACTGACAGTGATGATGGATCATGTAAATAAACTTAACAACAGCTTAGCCAGGAAACTTCTGGCTGTAATTGATGCAATTAGCCGTAACGCTCCCTGACAAGAACAATAAGTGTTCAATATTCAGTTTCGGTTCAGCCGGGCTGCCGTCAGTCCTGCCCTTGTACAACAATGAGGGTCAACTGACCTCTCTGCACCGCTGAAAAGAAAACACATAAAACTCTTGTCTGCTCTTCCTGTAAGTTTCAGCTGGGATTTAGGCAGAGCCCCTCCAGCAGTGCTGCCGTTGTTCTGCTGCAGTCTCTCCTGACGTCAGATGGTTATTTGAAGAGGGTCCGTGGCTCCTGGTCAGGTTTCCCACAGGGCCCGGGCTCAGCCCATCTCCCTGACCCCCTGGGAAGCAGAGGTCACGCATGAGAGAGGAGAATGAAAAGAGCCACTCCCCTGATTTACGACCTGACGCGGCTATAGGATACCTCCAGCTCAGGGATGGTTTTTGTTACGGAGGTGGAGGTACACCAAAGCAGACCCCCTCCACCTCCTGCCAGCTCTGGTTTAAGATTTCAGCCGTCCAGAGGGAGAAGCCTGGCACTCTGAGGTGAGGGGGCAGTAGCTGAGTAGTGAGGTGAAACTGGGATTTAAAACCTCGTGGTGTGAGAGGACAACGAGGAGCGACAACAACAGTTTAATTTTGAACAGGTTGCACTCCCAGATGTGAACCAGCTGTTGGATTTTGGAACAAAATTACATAACTGATTCGAACGCTGCTGTGTTGGATCATTCCAGTCATTCTTTGGACTCAGTTAAGAAGATTTTGATGTTCATCAGACATGAGCCAGTCTGCGTCTACATCAAATCAGTCTGTTGGGTCAAGACTAATGACCTCTGGCTCTCAGATGAAGACCTTAGCTGCTTCCCATATTCCCAGTATTACACGTGAGGGCTGCCCTATGAAGTCTAAAATTAGACCATCAACAAACTGCCTTTTTAAATCTATATGGTGATCTATTTAGTACTGCTCACTGTTTTTCTACATTTTGAGTACAAAGCTTGGCCTCTTGCTTTCATACAGTGAGAATTTTGAATTGTAACAGGTCATTACAGCTTGAATATTTTTAATTTATTCCCACTGGTAGGTTGTTCAAAGTTCCTTCAAACTGCAACTAGTCTTCATAGACTGATGCCTGTGCAGTTGGTGCACAAGAAACTGTATACAAGAGGTGTAAACAGGCCTCAGTAAAAAGAGGAAAACACAATGTTTTCCCCTGCATTAAATATTAATTTGTTGTTTCCCATGTTCCGGGGGCTTTGCTATTACCATTCTTTACTTCTTCCAGCTCTCGGTGGAGCTGCTCTGTTTTGCATGACATTTTGGTAGTATGGTAGTAAACTCAGTAATCAAGCAAATGTAGTATTAACGTTAAGGAAGGTGGTGGTCAAATTTGTGGTGGATCATGACTCCTTGTATGTGGAGTGTCTGGAGCTTCGCAGGGTCTTCCATGGCATTGGTTTGTTTTTCACAGCCTGTAACGCATTATGCCTCCATAGAACCACCATAGAGACCTAAATGAGCTAAAAGGAGATTAAATGTTGTCGTCTGTGATTTACATAAACCATCAGGTATCCAGAAACACCACTCAGTCTATATGTTGTTGTTCTACGTTTGCTGGAGGTATTAATAAGCAGCTGTTTGCTCAATATATCACCTGAAAACATGATAATATGTCAACAGCTTTTTTTCCACTCCCCCAAATATAGCCAAAAAATCTGTCACTGGAGGTTTATTTTTGCTGCTTATCCACTGTGAAGGAATCACATACTCCAAACCCCAGTCAGAGTCCTGCTCCTGCACCAGTACTTCCAGTTTCAGACCACCACTGCAGATAAAACAACCTCCCCTGTGATTGTAGCTTTTGGATATTTCGAGCTTAATTCTGATGAAACGGTGCCTTGGTAACAGCTGCTAATTGGCTACCAAGTTTTATTCCTGTCCTGACAAATCAGAGACCTGTGTGTGTGTGTGTGTGTGTGTGTGTGTGTGTGTGTGTGTGTGTGTGTGTGTGTGTACGCTCAGCCACTCTGTCCCTGAGTCATGAACCGAGTTTCTCTCAAGCGTAGACATCCGCAGTCTGCTGAAGCTGCTGGCGCAGAAGAACTAGGCCAGATTTGACACACTTCACAACCCATGCTAACCCTGACACACATTATTGCATCTAGGAGCACAGAGGAAAAAACCCAGTTACAAATGCAACACAGTGTGTGAGCCCACCCAAAAGACACAATGATAGTATCTGAGATTAGTCGATTAGCTGGGTTGGAGGTTTTTAAGCCAGAGGATATGTGAGACTTTGGTCTCGAACACACTTGTGGCGACTGTCACAACCAGAGAGAGTTTAAATGAGATTTTCATTGGTTGAGAAGTGTGTCTGTTATGGTGCGTTAAGTAAACCCACAGCTGCTTGTGTAAATAATAAAGTGTCATTTCTACATGTGTGCTGTGTTAAATAGCCAAGAATAGTTTTTAGAGATGCTTTACTCATTTAAAAGCTTCACAGACCAGTTAGTGAAGCTCTAACTGGGTCAGAAACTTTGCAGGACACGATTTGCTGGTGTGCAGAAGTGTAAAACAGGAGGCCCCCCTCAGACCCCCTGTGGTGGGTCTTTTTTTTTTTTTTATGAGAGTGGAAAACTACATCAGCAGCATCAAAGCCTGGAGTGGTGGATCCCTGCCAGTTTATCATCCAGATTTCTAACTACCAGCCGTTTTCCTGCAAGCAAACGAAAAGTCTAAATCAGGTAGACCAGCTCTTCTCCCCTCTGAAAACTTCTGCTTGCTCAGCACCAGGCCAGTCCGAACCATAACTGTCAGCCCTTTAACAACAAGATCTGAATTGTCCTCTGCCAGCTGTTGTCTGTTTATTTCAAAACATGACCATATGTTTAAACCTTGTCCTATGAACCCAAAACAGGATGTCACAGCAGGCCCTCCGGTCAGAGTAACTGACAGAGACACGGGCGCACAGGAGGGCCATTGTTTTCCTCTGCTTTGGGAACGACAGACACAGGGAATGGGAAGTGTGGTGCAGGAGACAGAAATCGGATGTGCGTGTATTTATGTATCTAGTTATTATACACTGTATGTGTTGCTATTTGAAACAGACTTGCAGACTTCAGGGCGAAGTGAGGAAACAACCAGCTGCTGAAACTGTGTCCAGTGTCTGTGCAACAGAGCCCCGGGAACGTGTCAGACATTTGTATCCTTAAATGTCCTCAAACCATTTTGGGCGTCTTTTGAAGGGAAAGTCCTTAAAATAGAAATCACTTCTTTTTTTCCCCTTTGTGAGTTTTTTAACAAGTTTTTCCTCTGAGTAAGTCATAGACAGACAAACCCTAGAGCTGCTGTCATGGACAGTGAATAATAGAACAACTTGTCACCCGGCAGCACATGGGACGATTTTAAAGGTGTTGACACATTTTGAAACGCACATCTATAAGTGAGAGAAATTAATAAAGACCTTTTTAAAATCTTTAAAAACAGGTTGACATCTGGGAAAATAGTTTTTATACTGAATTTAGCATGTTAAATTTTGAGACTACATGATATGAGTGTGGTATCGATCCTGACATCAAACTTTTGAAGAGAAAGTGGATCATCATATTCCCCAAAATGTTGAGTCCGTCACCATTTCTATCTCAATGGATAAACTGTGTGATTTATGCTGTGACTTCCAGCCTAAGGAGACAGTTGTCAGCAGGAAAAAGCAGTTTCCACTTTCCCCTTAAGGTTTAAATCCGTAGCGAGCTGGTGCATGAGGGAACAAAAGCTGACTCAGGGCTGAAAAGGAGAAAAGGGAGGACAAAGAGTGTCAGGAGGAGTGTGCAGACAGGGTGGAGGGTCTGCTCCTGAGACGGCGTAGACATAGCATCAGGCCACACAGAGGCCTCCTTGTCTGTAAACACAACCTGTTGCAACTCACTCAAGAGCATAGTATGCAGGGAATGCTAAAAGGATTAATACGCAGCCACTTGAGATAATGTGAAAAATGAGACGTGATGTGTTGGAGGCGGGCAACAAAAAGTCAAGGACAAGACGCCGTCACAACACTGACTCAATCGTCCATTTCCCTTTAAGAAGATTAGACAATACGTCAGAGTTACAGCACTTTCTACACATTTTCTCCCTTTTCTCCAGTTTTATATGTGTGTCTTAATTGAATACTGACTACTATATTTCTGAGCAATTTCTATAGAGAAATTCAAGTACAACAACAAAAACATTCACACAGGTGTATTTCTTCATTTGTGTTTATTTGCTGTGTACATCATACACAAACCTCTTTGGAATAAAATCAAAATCTCTCATATACATGAAATTAAAAAAGGAGATCCAGAAGTTACGGAGCCACTTTGTAAACATGCAACCAAATGGTTTTTAACAGGGGATATAAAACAAAACAAAACAAAAAATCCAGTTTGAAGGAGTTTCAGGAGGGTGCCATGCTCATGATGAATACAGGAAGAAGAAAAAAAAGAACATATCAAGGCTGCAAATGATTGTGTTCATTTATCACATGTACAAATATAACGTGCCCTTGGGTTCAGTGATACTCAGTCTAACCTCCACATACTTCGGCAGAACCCCCCAGTTCATATTTCAGTGGCATCCTCCAGGCCAAGCAATGGAAATGACCTCTGGTGGAGATAAAGTGACAATCACTGAAGGATGGATGAAGTGAGGTAGGATCTGTGGTTATCAGAGAGAGGAGGGCGGCTTTAGCCTCCCCTGCTTGTTTTATGATGGGAGACAGGCTGACTGAGCCAGCCAGCTGGGGAGGTTAAACATCTGTAAACTGCCAGATGCTAAAAGTGACATCCTACAGCACTTGGCTGCAAGAGTCTGATAACTGTAACTACTTCGCTTTTGGAGGTGAATTTATTTCTTTTAGGTTTAATTAAAAATTCTTTTGTGAGGCTGTGAGATTTTGTTTCTCTCAGTCGTGTTGTGCTCTCACAGACTTTACCATTGAGAGGCAGCTCTATTAGCTTACGCCGCTGTGAGCACAGAACAGGCGTGAAGCATTAGCAGTGGTAATCAATGGCTGTGTCACGAGTGATTATTGGACAGTGTTTACTTTGTGAGAATTGACCTTCTTTCTGGGTTGGAGAATGAGCTGAAAATGATGAAACCTACTGGCCAGGCATGGCTCCGTGTCCTCCATGATGCAGGTGCTCCTTTGAATCCAGCTCAGTGTTTAACATTATATGAGATGATTCTCTGTAAGGACTCAAAGCTATATCTCTATCTCTCATTTCCTCTTTCCCTGTCCAGTTCAGTGCATTAACAACCCCACAGGGGTGCCTCGCATGTTTGTTCCAACGCCTGCGTTTAAGGAGTAAAAAAAAAAAAAAAAGCAACACACAAACTAAACTGGGACAGATCCGAATGAGGTACTCATGGTTCACTTCACACTCACACAACAGTTTTCCAGTTTAGAAAGAAAAATAACATAGCTTAGTGGTTTTCCATTTTAAATTAGTCATTAAAGGAGAGTGTTGGTGACAAGGACACTAAACTGTGTCCGCTGAGTCATGACAAACACCTATGTGCCGTGTCAGGGGTTACAGGGGGCTGATTTCAGATCAGTTCTGAATCAGGTTGTTTTCAATATCTGAAAGGAAGCTACAAGTGAAGAAGACGGTGGTGTCTGCTCCGCACACACTCACACACTCATACAGATACAAAAACATTTTGTAGGGAGAAATGATTCGATTTCACCAGTGAGGTCGATCTAACCCACACAATACTTCCATAGGCTCTATAAATACAACATATCAGTTTGACAGGAGATAACTAGAAGAAGTCGTCGTCCTCTCGCTTGGAGAAACAGTCTCTTTGGAGTTCAGAGGACTGAGGAGAACGATGTGCCATGGATGCTGATCCAACACCTGCTCGTTCTCAGTCCTCCGTGGCACATGGTTCTTCGTCCTCGTATTAAACCGTAGACTCTTTGGGTCCCTCTCGGGCAGCGTTCTTACACCCGTAAAGCCACTTGATGACCCGAGCGTTTCTCTCGATGATTGACACCCCGGTGGGGAGCTGCTCGGCCAGCTCCTCCTGAAACAGGCCGTCTCCTGAGTGTCGGGAGAACTCGCTGGGCTCGGAGCCCCCGCAGCCGTCCCCGCCTATGCTGCGGAGGGCCAGTGAGAGCGTGTCTATGGAGCTGGCCCCGGAGAGGAAGTTCTCCCGGCCTAGACGCTCTATCATGTCCATGTCCAGCCCACAGAAGTCAAAGAAGTTCTCCTGCTCCGATAACGCCACAGAGCAGCGCAGATACAGGTCTGACTTGGAGCGGTGCAGCGCCCCAAAACGCCTCCTGGCCGCTGGTAGTGGTGACGCCCGCTTCCACGGGTCATTCTCATCGTTGTGGCTACTTGAGTGGTTCCCGTTGGTGATACCATTGTTAAGACCGTCACCGACGCCATTTGTAAGTCCATCTTTAGTCTGATCAAGCGCGCAGCTGAATCCGGGACTAGGGATAGACCTCGGGCTGCGTTCTTGCTCCGTTTTGCTCGACCTCCTGCTCCCTGGTCCTCCATCCACAGTGTCTTTGTCATTGGTCCAAGACATGCGGGAGTCTCCGTCCCGTGACGGTGCCTTTTCTTCACCGATCACCATCTTCTGAATCCTGCCTTCACCTCCGCTACCCTTCTCCCTCATGGAGCCCTGAAAGAGGCGGCGGACAAAACTGTACCCCTTGACTTCCATGTTATTGTTCTCCCCCACCACTGCACCGCTGGGGCTCTTGCACTCTTTCTTTTGCCGGTAGATGACGAGGGAGTCTGGCCTCAGCATGCGTTTGCCTGTGCTTCTTCTGAGCACGGGGGCACTGTGCGGCGCTACTAAGGTGTTAATTCCAGGTGTCCTGGGGCTCGGAGGCATCACCTTGTTCACGTTGCTCCTGTTATGCGCCTCAATATCAACAGAAGTCCGTCTGTTCTCCTTCCTGGAATCGTCGTTCTCGTTCTCATCCCGTGAAGTGAAGGAGCCGGAGAGCGTGGAGAAGGGAGTGTTGGACGAGCGCCGCGGGGGAAGATGTGGGGTCAGGCTACCTGGGACGGCGATAGCGCGCCGAGGCTGCGGCGGTGGGGTGGCACAGGGCACCATAACAGGCTCCTGTTTGGTGTTGATCACCTGCTGGCTCTTGACGTATTTGGCTTTGTCCGCCTCCAGCCTCTCCACTGCGCTGATGGAGCGACCTTGTCCGCCGCCATCTATCTGCCTGCGCAGGTAGTCTGGACCCTTGTTCAGGAGCCTCAGGGGAGACGGGGATCCGATCGGCGTCAGGGGCTTCATGTTGGCTCACCAGGCCGGGAAAGACATCAAAACTGCAGCCTCTCAGTGTCTCACTTTTCCTCCAGAGAGCTGTTGTCGGCCCTGTCAAGGCTTCAAAAAACTAGCGAGGGTGTCCGGCAGCTCTCATTCCAGTTCTCACAGCTCTCAAGTCTTCCTCCAAGGGTGATAGATAAGTAGCAATTCAAGAGACCACAGAGGCCAAATTTGTTGTATCGTTCTCTATAGATAGCATACAGTCTCTTTGTTGGGCAACGTTAGAGCAAATTGATATCTCTATCCAGTATTTACACAGGCATCCGGATGGGAAGGCAGGGCACAGGGAAGTGCTTTTTTTTTGTCGGCCAGAAACACTCCCAAATGAGACGCTCCCTGCCCACAGAGCGGCAGAAATAGCTCGCAGGGCGCTCTTTGAAAGGGTTACTCTTTCCTCCCCCACTTTTTCTTCTCTCTCTTTTTTATCTTCCAACAACACCCTTCGCCGTTGATCTTTTCAGTGACGGCTGTGCGGAGAAATGAGATATAATGGCCTCAAATATTTGCTTTGCACAAGCGGCCGAGGGACACCGGGTCAAGACTTTTATTGTTTGGCGCCCGTCGTGGTTGAGGTGACCTGTGGGTGGCCGGCACCGAGGCACTTGGGTCGTTGATGGACAGATAAGGGAGGCGAGATGCAGATCTTGTCCTTGTCCTCACCTCACCTGGGTTGACCCCTGCAGAGAGACAGAGACAGAGAGAAATTGGTTTTAGTTGGAAGTGTTATTCTCCAGGGCAGGCAGCAGAGACCAGATGGCAGGGAGAACAGTGGTCCCTGCAGCTCAGCTCAGATTGTACTTATTTAAAGCTGGAGGGAGTTACATGTCTGGAGTGGGCAGCAATGGAGAGCTGACATGTATACGCATTTAATGACCCGCTACCTCGCATATATATTAAATACAATCTGCATGCTACTTTTAGACATGTAGCTGACACTCCTGTCTAAAACCACAGTCAGTGTGCAAACAGGTAATGTGACTTTCCTCTCACACTGAACACATTATTCTGAGCTGTTGCATAAATGTGAACACAGAAGTCACATATACGAATCACCATGCACTGGTGCAATGTTTCCTATCCAAGAATTTCTTTTTCCTCTTTTGTGTCTGTCCCTATACATTCATTTGTCTTCATTTGACGTGAGATTAATGTTGTGTGGCCTCTATCACAACATCCAGAGAAAATGACGACAAACTGTGTGCTTTTCTGCACAGGAATTTAATCTTTTCTTCTTTTTTCTCACCATCGATTGGGCCAGTTGTGTCGGCTTTACTTTGAGAGAAAAATACCAGTTTGACTGATTATTGAGAAGACCTGGCAAACAGAGAAAGCGTGTGTTCTGTGTTTTCCACACTGCTACAAGGAAACCACCTCCACCAAACCATCCATCTGCTTGTGCACCGATATGACAGGACACTGTCTTCAGGGGCACAGATCTTCAACCTTCTGACGGATCAGTAGCTGACCTCTTTTTAAGTTTTTAACGCGTCTCCACTGAGAACTAGACTCAGGCTGCTGTAATTTACCCGGCCTTGAGTGCTGCTTCACTTCTGAGCTAATAACTCTTTCATAGTCACAGTTAAGCAGCTTGTTCTTCAAATTAACAAGCCACTACAAAAGTTAAATGACACTTTAAAACAACTATAAGGCATAACACTGTGAAATTGATCTCCACCTCTCCAGACTTGTGTTGTGGTCTGTGAAGATGTCCCATATCTTTTTATGTTTTCACACTATATGAAGAATTGGGAGGGGGGATGGGGACACACGTGCCCATAACTGGATAGGGCTTCACCCGTGGAGTATTTATAGCTTGAAAACATCCCAGCCGACTTATCGTGTGTCTGTGTATGTGTGCTTTGTATGTGCATGTGGTCATGGGTGTATTTGTGTAGCTGCTCTAGTTTTGCTCCCAAGCCCATATGCATGAGGCAATAAGAGGCTTCCCTGTAAATGAAAGACCGCCCTATGCACAGTTAAGCTGCTGATAGTCAAAACACTGTTATTTTGCACCTTTTTCACGTGCAGAAAGAAGGAGCGAGTGTCTGCCATGTGCCAAAGTGTGCAGACAAAGAGCACATCTTTATAACCCAAAGCTGTTAGAAAAACCCAGAGGCACAGGTGGTGTCTGTTTTTCATTCACCTCCCTTTAAAATGTATAAAGAGTACTCTTGAGAGATAAACGCTCCTTATTCTGAGCTAGACAGCAGGATGCTGTCATATTTTTGCGCTTATCGTCCCCTCAGGTCTGCTACAAGTGTTATCAAAGGCTATTTTAGCTTTTCCTTCGGATGAGGTAAAAACAATGAACAACCTCTTTTGGCAGGAAAAAGGATCCATGTTTCATCAGTAACGAACCCTACGCACCCCTGTACACACGTCCTCCGTCTTACACACTGACATGCAATTGATTATAGTAGATAGAAAACAAATGGCTGAGTGAGATGCAACAAAGGTCATGAGGGAGCCATGTTTAAACCGAAGACTACATGACTTCACGCAACACTGAAAACTCCTGAACAAATCATTCAGGCTCATGTTCCCAAACTTATTCCCTATTTCCCATGACTAGTTCAGATAGAAGAGAGATGATTGTGTTTGCTGAGCTGAGTGCCACTGCAAATCTTAAGACAATGTTAAATCAAGCTCAGACACATCTGCAGTTACTGTGCGTGTGTAATTTGTGCAAATTGTTTATGAAAATAATCATTTAAAGTTGAATGTTTCAGCACATTTCATTTTAGATGATTACAGTGCTTACAATAGAGACATAATTGCTAGTAATTACAACACTAATCCTAAAATGCTTTCCATGTTTTTCTACTACTGTATCTACTCGACCTCTACTACTACTAAACATTTCTCTTCAACTAATTACTGAGCTACTATCGACACTTTGGAAGGCGACCTAACATTTCACATTACTCTGGGCTTCATTGAGCCACAGCACCCCTCACAGAGCAGGCTTGTCAAATGGTATACGACCATAAATCCACTTAGGAACTGGGGCAACAGCCAGCCAGTTAGTTTTTCCAGATGTCGGAGCTGTCAGAGCTCGGGAAAGTCCACCATTGTTTAGGTAGAGTTGCAGGGAAAATGTCTCACAACAGGTGTGGGGGGTGGAAGAAAGGGCTCGAGGTGGGTATAAAACAAGAAAAATGGCCAGAAAATGAGGAGGAAGTTGGAAAAGGGGGTTACGGCGTATAGGCTGAGGTTATAGGGTATTTATTAGACACCTTTCTTCCGGAACAATCTGTTCCCCATCTGGGTTCAAAATGGGAAAGTGGCAGGCTAATGCTATTGAAGCGTTAAAGGAGATTATCACCACGGGAGCCTAAACAAAGTCATTAATCCTGATGTTGGCTTCCATTGAGGGGGATGGGATGAAAGTACGCAAAATAATATAAAGCAATACCTATATGGATATAATCCACTCACCCAACCGTCATATCCTCGAAATCCATAACAATATGGGGACTGTATACATATATTTGTCCTACTTCTAATGCATCTCCATCACTCTGCTCTTAACGCTAGTGTATCTTCATTGGATCTGACGTTTGGAGCTTCAAAGAAAACCGACCACTTTTAGAGGTTATCTCTTGCTCCAAGTGCTATCTCAGAAAGGTTAGATTTGAATACTCACACACTCACACACACTCATAGAGTGAACCAGTGGCTCTATTGAGGTCTGCGTGAGAACAATAGTCACCATTAGGTCCATTGACCATAATGAGCCAAATTAGTACCCAGCACCTTCTGCTGTGATCTGGCGGCTTGTGAAAAGTGCGAGGCTGCTGGAGAGTCTCTCTCCTGTTGTTCACGGCCTCCTTTGTTTCTCACTGTAGGTTGTCATTAACCTCTAAACCCTTCCCTTCTTTCTCATCTCTATAGCGAACCCACACACAAACACACACACACACACGCCTTCTCCTTCCTAATGCTACTTAACCTTGTATCTCGCTCCCCTACACTCCCCTTCCCACTCTTCATCTCTCTACATCTCCTGTATATGCCACAGGGCCTCCCTACCCTCTCATTTCCCTCCCTACTCTATCACTCTCTTCCTGTGTACACCCTGTGTATCTCTCGCTGTCTGACTCTATCTTGCTCCACTCAGTTTTAATCACAGTAATCTAAATGTAATCTGCAAAAGGTTTTGTCTAGCTTCGAACAATTGCAGGTTTGTGTTACTTTTCCAAGCAAGATTGTTTGATTACAATCAGAATCAGCGGCATGCTGACGCTGTTAGTAACCTACTGCCAAAGAGTCCCTAGATAAATATGAAGGGAAATAATGAAAATATATAAGAAATAAAAAAGCTTTTGAAACTGTGAAAATTGCAAACGTCAACTTTTTGCTAAACATTGGTCACTCAGTCAGTCAGCAGGGGATATTTATGGTTGACCCAGCTGTTGTGGTCAAGCTCAGGAGATACTTTGCCAACCAACATGTTGCAAGTCTGTCCAACTTCTGAAGCAGAGTTTCACTTTTCTAACTTGTTTGACCTGAGCCTTATTATAATCAGCATTCATGATCAGTCTCTGGTTCAATATCTGGTTTAATATCAGCAGATGAGTCTACGTGGATGTACCTTCAAGGACTCTAGTTAAAGCTGCAAACATCAAAGTGATCCCTCCTCTGTACTGAGCTAAAGCACCAAATGTGTCACCAAACTGTAAAGGACAATCAACTCTACGTTCACCACGTGAAGTGTGTGACCTCTCACACACCTTCAGTCTCTCTGGTCTCTAATAAAACTCCCCAGTCTGTTTCTCTGCCCTCTCTCCTCCTCTCTTCCCGCCCTCGTGTCCTCTCTGTGAAGCGGATGGCCCAGCCTGCAGGGGAGGCTTAACAAGGCGCCCCCATACAGCTAAAGAGGAACCAGATGTTTTGTGTCATGCTACATCAAGATGCTCAGACAGCCCTGACACAGACCTGTCATGGGAAGAGATCATGTACTTCAATGTTACTTTTAATCAACAACATAGTCTTGGCTGGTTGCGTTTGACCCTGTGAGAAGAAGCAGGTCATGTTCAGGCTTTGTTATGGATTATAACGTCACATATCTCATATGTGACAGTGAGAAGATGCAGTGCTGCTTCTTTGGCCTAGAGGGGGGGAAAAACCCAGGAAGTACTTGTTTGCTTCAGGACAGCTCACAGAAGAACTTCATCTGGACAAATCCAGCTCGCCTTGGATCAGGTTAAAGGAAGTCCCTCTGTGAATTATGTATCCAGGGAGGTAAACATAAGATAAGAGGTTAATACATTCTCAAGGAGCATCTTTGAAGCTCTTGGGAAAGCATTCAGCACGCTTACCTGTCACATTAATCTTTGGACAGATGAGAGGCATCTGCTGCCATCAAGGAACCAACTGGCCATCTTTAACGTCTGTGCTCTCTGCCACTCTGTCTCCTTGCATTTCTCGCTTTCTACATACTAACATCTGGCACCGCTATTAAGGTTGACACAGACTAACAATCATCACTAATGGACTGCACTGTCTGAATGTTCAAACGTTAACCAAAGCTCTTTCAAAGGTGTCACGATGAAGCATCTGTACACATCGATTCTCTACAGTCTGAGTACAAAGCATCTGCCGCTAATGAGCCACGATTCATGACTTTTTTGTCCGGATCCAGCACAGACACAGACCTCAAGAAGTCTGTTAGGGGGCTGGGTGAAGAAAAGGAGGTGTCTTCTTCTATCCCCTGGACAAAGAGGAACCGGCCTTTCTTTGCATTATTAATGGGCCAACAACAATGGTCCTCGACCAGGTCTACAGATAAATCTTGACCTGGTTCCTCTGGCTCATTAGTCAGGGAGGGAAAAGGACAAATAACATGATGACAATAAAATGTAAGAGCCGCAGCCACGAGACACATAGACTACTGTCCCCTCAAAGACAAAGCCTGGTAGCGGATTGTAAATCCTATCACCATTGTGAGGCCTTCAGCACCATTAGCTGCTTGATCTACGGTTAGAGGCTACCTAGGAGCTTTCTCCACATTCATGCGGAGCAGCAGTGGGCCACCTGGGACGACTTAAGGGACCCCCACCCTCCCCCGGACCTGAACAGATCTCCACCCAAACCGTAAAATGGACAAGATGGGCTCCTTTTGTCATTCAAAGTAAATGATCGCAGGGACAGCTGAGGACTGGAGCCACGGACCAGAGCAGGCAGGCCTGTGCAGACTTTGAGAGGACGGTGATAAGATGTGTGTTGCAGAACTCAGGGACGTGTTGAGTGAAGCATGGCTACATGGTAATATTAGGTAAAGATGAAGGTCAAGAGAGAAACGAGTGACGTGACGGAGGAAGCAAGAGTCTCTGGCCTCATAAGCTTGATAATAATCATCTTATATGATCATTAGCCTGATATATAAATATCACAAAGCATTAAAATAAAAGTAGTTGAGTCTGAGTTACCAACATAAGTAATAGCAAAAACCTTTGGTAGCCGACAACAGTCCAATAAACTGAGGAAGAAATCCAAACAATTATCAGCGTGTGATTTATTCTAAGTATTATACTTCACATCAGGCATTTATCAACGCTGAAACACCCATGCAGTGTTAACACAGATAAAGTCTGCTGAGATAACGTGTTCACATTCATTCTTGCTTGCTTTTATCAACAGGCTGGTCAAGTTCCTTTCTCTCCTCAGCTCAGGCCTCAGGAAGAGAGCTGCTAGGCCCGATAACCAAACAGCTCTGACCTATAAAGTTTTATCAGGCACTATTTACTTTTTCCGCTACAGTTTCTTTTGTAAGCAAAGCCAACTTTTGTCTGGAGTCGAGCAGCCAAAATCTAGCTAGACTCGATCTTGAATTCAGTTCGGTTAGATGGAGATCATGATCAGATCCACCAGGTGCACCGCGGCAGGAAACTTAATAACCCACACTGTAACAGAGAGACGCCCTGAGCCAGGAATGTTAAGCCCACCTGCAATACCTCACTGTCGATGAGTGAACTATTGACGAGTGAATACTTAAACACTTATAGGGAGATGACATATACCTGGATCCTCATGTAAGAACTGTAAGGGGAAAAATATCATCAAAGCCGAAGATAGAGATAATTCAGCCAACGTCCCAACAATACACTGGAGGGAGATCATTTGAATGAGTGTGCGCTAGAGCTGCTCTTAAGTTGCCACACCTATTTGTCATGTTTTTGATTGATTAATAAATGGTTCAAATAGTTTCTACCACTTCCTACTCAGGTGCACATGAAAGAAAATGCACACTCCTATCTCTTCTGGTTGAGACAACCTGACTTTTATTTCTGACTGTTAACTACTGGTGGATTGTTTGTTGCTTTTTTTAAAAAAATTTAAATGTTATTGCTGAAGTTTAAGTAGTTCATGTGCTGTTTCTTGGGCTTGAGCTTGAAGACAATAGGCTACTAGAGAAACATTTTGGTTATGAAAAAGAAACTGGTCACAGAGTGCAGTGTGTCATTTGGATGAGTGTGTGTGTGTGTGTGGGAGGAGGCATTGTGGTGAAAGTGGGTGTATGCAAGAGAAAGAGGGTTAGGTTTATACAGCGAGCGTCCAGCCCTGGCCTACATCAGGCAGACATCCCAGCTCTGGACGGTGTAGTTTTGTAAATTATGACCACGGCTGCTGCTCCCTCAACATGCCAGCCTGGCTTATGTGACCAAAAGTACAAACCACAGTGACCCACTGAGTTTCTAGCAGCCCTGCTGTGGACTGGGAATGCACAATGCAACTCAGGGTAACCCAGAGCCACCCGCCACTGAAAAAAAAAGGAAAAAAAAGAAGAGGGGGCCTGTCCTGAGGCTGTTTATACAGTATGGTACAGAGGCATGAATCTGGGCACATCCCTGGTCTCTTGGAGTCTTAAATTATGAAGGCCTGTTCTCACACTGTGAACCCTCATTAAGCTCTCAGCTGGTGTGAATGCTCTGAGAGACGGCTCGGTCTGGCGAGCTGCCAGATGTTTTATTTCACCAAGTCGGCACATTTTTCACTCTGCCAGGCATATGTCTGCTTGAACAAAGTGATAAAAGACGCTTCGGTGGACGGTGGTGGTTAGAGTTGCAGAGAGTAAGTACAATGTCAAAACACAGTCAAATGGTGTTAAATTATACACCTGTGTAGCAGCAGTTAAGATGATGGAGACATCATTAGATAGTGATAAAAAGTCACTCTAGTGACGGATAAAGAAATAGAAAGGGGAACTGACTGCTTTCACTTTTAGACTTGGGGGTGATAAATTAAATGAATGAAAATCTGGACGCCAGAGAGGAGATTAGGCCGATACTCACTAGCAGACGCCACAGAGGGAAAAGAGAAAAACAATTAGCGTCACATCTGTACGAGCCCTCCCTCTCCTCACACAGACATTACTATCACATTATTCCAAACACATGTTGCTGATGTTAGCAGTGCGAGGTTCACACTGACTGGTGAGGACTTGTGACAGGGCTGTTTGGGGTTGGTCGGGGCTTAAGGCTGCTCCAGCTGTGCTGTGTCCCCAAACACTGGGTCATCTGTGACTGTAGTGCCAAACAGCACCCAAGCCCCCCACCCCCCATCCATCCATCCACCCACCCACCCACCCCCTCTGCTGTATTACTACTACACACTCCCCACCACTTTGAATGTGCCAACATTGATTTGCCATCTGCACCGCTAAACAATGCCTTGAGTTAAAGTTCATAGACTAAACAATGCATGGTAAAACAAAATGCTCGACTTACACTTCTCACAATGGCAGCGGTTTGTTTTCTGGATGCATCATCCAAGCCTCGGTGGAACTGTTTTTAGCTGTTTAAACCACAGACCATGGCTCGCAGCTACCTGAAAGCTTGGTTTTAGATCTCTGGTATTCTCTAGCAAGATAACTACTTGTCACTAAATAGGTCAAATTGGGGAGAAAATGCCTCACTTACATTTATTGTGTAAGTCACAAAATCACAAAATCACCTAATCTGTGAATCTGAGTGTTGCCCACTTCAAGCCAGAAACATCAGCAGGAACAGAAACGGAGCATCATACCAAGGAAATGTCAGATGAGCCCTGAGTGTCGACTGTGAGATGAGAACAGAGATGCACAAAACAAAACCTCAAATAAATCCTGACTTCTCTCCAAATATTTAAAACTGCATGAAAAGAACCATCCAGAAATCTCTCGCACAAAGACTCTGCACTGAGCTCCTCTGTTTTTCCTCGCTGCCATCTAAGCTTAGCTGTTAACCTCCGCTGAACCTGCCAGCTGTCTTCTCTCATTACCGATCAACCGACCTGCTTCCCCGCAAACAGCCCCCTGAGCGCCGTGGAAAGAGACCCCTTTGGTTTGTCCCCTCTTCTCCTCCCACCACCTCCCCTCCCTCCCCCTCTTGCCTCGCTCCTGTCAGAATCAGAAAACATCTGGAGGAGCCCGGAAAGAGTCCGCGGAGCCGCATCAACGCCGGTCTCCTCCTGTGTCGAGGGGAACGTCCGGGGCCTGTGTCGTCTTCCTCGCGGTTGAGTGGACGCAGCGCGGCACGGTTGAGTGTGATGGGATGTGGCAAAGCTACAGAGGCGCCCGGTCGGACTGTGAACAATTACAGGGATGTGAGAGCGATGGGGAGAAGGGGCTGCTCTCACAGCTGTCACCCACACACAGGGGACTGTTGGAAGATGGAGATCTGTCAGATCATGTTTCATGATTCCGTCGCCCATGATGAATTATGGATTGAGTTATGAGCCCGTGGAGATGGAAGTGATGTAACGGCAGAAAACTGACTCAGACTTCACAGAATGACAAGGCTGATTGAGATAATGATCGTATCAGTAGTGGATCCAAAATTAAATATGAACATTTGGTGCAAATTTTGAGTGCAGCATTGTTGCTCTTCCAAGAGGAATAAGCCAACAACATAAACGTTTCACTCCAGGCTCATGCATTTGGAAAACTATGTCTTTGCTCATCAAATTATCACTCCAGTGAATCTGATTCCACTCTCTCTTCTGTTTACACAACAGAAGAAATGCTGGCTTGGTATATAAATGTTAGGTTTTGCTTCTCGTTTCAGCCAGCAGTCCTGTGTGAGAGTGGGTATTAGTGTATCACAGGGTGCCTGTGTGAATGTGAATCTGTTGTTTTGGTGCTGGATGTCAGTCAGAAGCCGAGTTTTTGACAACTTCTTCCGCTTTTTTCAAACAATCTTCCTGACAACAGTCACTGAGGAAGTTCCCAGAGGCCGTCGGCACAATGGGCCAAACAAGGCGACAAGGAGCAATAAAGTTAAATTATAAGTCCGACAGTTTGTGTGTGAGTGTTTGAAGTCTCACACTGTTGTGAACGTCAAGTATCCAAAACCAGCTGCTGTTCGGCAACACAGACACACACACGCTCTCTCTCTTTTAGCACAGTGCCAGGGGGAAGATGATGTCACTAGCAGGGTACATTTTCCCCTCTAATTAGAAACTTGAGCTTCCCGCCATAACTTGGGGGTCTTCACATGCAACCATGCAACAAAACTGTGATTAAACAGAACAAATGTTTAATCCCCCCCACCCCCCACCCTCCACCCAAACAAAAAAAGAAAGAAATTAAAAACGGACGTGTTGTTTGTGGAGGCTGTGCTCTGCAGGAAAACAAAACCATGCCCTGAATGTAACTGTGGTACAGCTGAACTTTAAAGTGATAAGAAACACATGAGTGGCCCATTGTGAACTAAAACCATGAAATGTCCTGCGGCTTCCGCTTGTTCTCCACACTCAGCACTGAT
The DNA here is from genome assembly GCF_045865225.1 of Trachurus japonicus. Classification (NCBI taxonomy): domain Eukaryota; kingdom Metazoa; phylum Chordata; class Actinopteri; order Carangiformes; family Carangidae; genus Trachurus; species Trachurus japonicus. The sequence continues at coordinate 18,412,038 of NC_140922.1, forward strand.
GTGGCTCGGACCAGTCGGATTAAAGAACACAAAGAAATTAGAAAAATAGAAAATAAAAGAGTGCGAGAAACCCTGCTGTACTGTTACATACTGTACCGTAAGCTTCTAAACTCTCTGACAGGTCAGTGATTCTTAGCTTCTGTTTAAATGGCCACAATGTGGTGAGTCTGTGAGTATGTGTGTGTGAGCAAGTTTACTACACAGAAACCAAACTGTCTCAGAAGTCATAAAGTCCACATGATTCTCCAGGCACTGCACTGTCTGTAACCTGCTTTCAGCGCTCTGAAGTGTTGCTGCACCACCACCATCAGCACCATCAGCATCAGTGAGGCTGCACGGTGCCATAAGCCACGCCGACATTACATTCCATTTAGTCATATTAATGATGTCAGGCCTCCTGTCAACACCCCAGACACAGACTGCAGCGAGCAGCCCTGCGCCCCTGGGCTCTCTGCTCCGTAACAGGAGGAGGCATTCTCGTCTGCTCTGCCGGGATCGGCATCAAACGCAGATGCAGCCGTATTACAGCTGGAAAATTAGCACGCTGCCACATGAGTCAGGGGGGGGGAGCGAGGGAGGGAGTGTTTACGACCGATCCGCACTGTAATTTTGCAGGTAGGCACTCGGGTTGGAGAGGAGTTTGTATCCCGTGTTGGAACGTGCGCAGTAGCCTACGTAGGACTGGTGTTGTGGCTGTGGGTGTTTTTCATTGATCTGTGAGTCACTGTGGTTTTTATGCAAGGATGCTTGCTGGGTCAGATATTAAGGATTCAACTTCAAAGAAAAATAAAAGTTGAATCTAGGAAAGATGGGGAGGAGATCCGCCAGAATCTTCCTCCTGACAATTCATAATACATCATGTGTAATTCTCCACTCGCATCTATGAAGGCCTTGATGGTGATCACATCCAAAACTATGTAGAAAACAATTGCTTTATCTTTCATCAGTTTATCTTTTGAGTCAACACCCAAATCCCTTAAGTTGCTTGGAAAAATTGGCAAACTCATCCAGAAATCTTAATAAATTACTAAATCTTCCTTTCATGACTGATATTTCTTATGCAGGGAACTGAGAGACGGTCTCTCCCTCTGGAAAGTAAGAGTGAAACATGCATCTCTGCCAGCTCACAGTCTGCATCAAAAAGCATGAATTAAACCTCCTGCTGCTGCTGCGCACGGGGCCCAGCCGACGCGTGTTCACCTATGAATCTGAGGGTGAATGTGTTTAGAGGACATGTGTGGTCTGTTTAGTCTGCCCGCTAAGTTGTTTATGCTCCTGACCCCACACTGACCAAACCAACTCAGGGGTGTGTGAGCCTTGAATGTGTCAGCAGAGAGTTAGTAGAGCGGGGGTGGGAGGCGGTAGAGGTGGGTCAAGGTGGAGTTGACCCCGAGGGCATGTGATTGCCTCGGAGGAGGAGACAGCCATTACGGCCTTTACAGCTTAAAGAGTGGGAGGATCGCATAATGACCCTGCCCAACTTGCTCTTGCTCTAGATGTTCTCAGGTAACACTTTTTTGAGCTTATTTGTATCTATTAGTATGACTGCCCATAAAAGCAGACATGTTTTGGTCATAATTGAACTGATTGGTAGGGAAAATGGCTGATTTAATTTAAGATTACAAAACATTTCTTCCCTGATTAGATGTTTGGAAGCCAGAGCCTCATTTGTGCCATTCCCCTGATTTCATCCAGATGTAAATATTTAGCGCTGGGCAGATTTACGATGGGATAAACCTGCAATCCCCAGGTCAACTGTATCTGCTTTAATCAGAGCACAGTGGTCAACCATATCTCTCTCTCTCTCTTTCTTTCTCTCTCTTTGCCTCTACCTCTCTGTTTCACTCTCTGCTGACTGGACTTGGAGTTAAACCTGTGAGTCCACGTGTAGGTTTACATGGCAGATGATTTATGATTTGCTGCATTTGTCCGCTTCTCAAAAACCTGGTCTGTTGTACACAGCATGACATCCATCACACACATGCTGCCCAGGAGAGTTTGCCTTATAGGGCATCGGGCCATAAACAGACCGTAAAGATCTCAAACACAACTCTGCAGAGGCAAAACTGAAGTAATACATGCTGTAAATTTTTTAAATGACACACACACATTTCTCCATAAGGTATAGAGACGTGTCCACTTAAGGAATTCGCTCACTTTAAATAATGTGTTGATTTTAAAACGAGTAGTCCACCTTTGAGTGTGTGTATATAATAAACACCACAGCGTTATGTAATAATCTTTAGTTAACGTGGCTACTGATTATTTGTCAGGCAGCACAAAATCGTTTTAGCCTGACAGTTCTCATACGGTCTGGTTAATAACCTACTATGCCACCTTTCACTCGTGTACAGCTCTACAATAATGCTGTGCTGCTGCTACATTATGAAAACAGAGCACAACAGGAGGAAAAGTGAAAAAACAATCACGCAAAATAACTGATCGGATCAATCAGTTCATACCCGAATCACCCGGAGCAGCTCCACCAGTCAACTTCACTAATAAATGTCACAAATCAGTCTCGACTCACACACCTTCGAATAAATAACTCGGCTATTAAAAATGACAGCCCCCCGCGTGCTCACCTTATTCGCTCCAGTTTATCCACTCTTGTTGCCTTCCAGCCCAGTGACGGTGTGGAGATCCTCGGTGTGACAGACGCTCTGGTTCAGCGTGGCGCTGCGCTCTGCGCTCTGCGCGGACTGCTGGCACACTGACGGAGCGGAGCGGAGCGCTGCACGGCGGCAGCAGAGAGGAGGGAGCCCCCACCTCCCCCCACAGCGGAGGGGGGTGGGCAGGTATCAGGCTGTGTAAACTGACTCCTGTGTAGCCTACAGGGAGCTGAGTGGAGCTGTAGGGGGGCTGTTAATAAGGGAAAAGACTACAATGATAAATACAACGTCTTAACATGAAATGTAGCTTCATACATACATTAATAGCCTTGTGGCTTCAGTCAAAATGACATAGTGACGAAAGAAGACTGTCCTGAGGAATTAGTGTCGTGATCAGAATCACTCTCTAACAGAGGATAGTTTCTTTAAGTTGAACTTATTGCTCTATTGATTGCTAGTTAAAAGTGTTAATGTTAATGATTGTAGATCACAAATAGATAGGTGTACAAACACTATTTCGATTAATCTGTGACAAATGGGAGCACACCAGGAGTAAAGTCTGTCTATAAACAAGTTATTATCTTAAATATATTTATCAGTGGAGTCAAACAGAGCACTGACAATAATAATATGTTATAATAATAATATATAGTCACACCAGCAGCTCTAGTAGCAGTGGAATTTTAGTTTTACTCACAGTATTATTATATTATCAAATATTATTCAATATATTTTCTAAAATTCTGACAAAATTCAGTAATAGCCCAGTTGGTCTGTGGTTCTGCACCAAATGTAATGCTAGTCCATCTAATAGTTTTTGACACTAAGTGATGGGCCGCTTCATATCAAACCACCACGGCTAATAATGATCCCATCAGGCTATCAGATTAATTATATCATAAAAGTTCTTTAATTAGTAAGTTAATTGGTTGCTGAGCCTGCCAAACAGTTTCAATGTACTTTTTGAAAGTCACAGTGATTGGTTGTTCAATCAGGCCACTGATTGATTGGTTGACTGTGCTTTAATCTGTATTGTTCTCCTGCTGTTGATTAATAGATCTGAAACACTTCACACATTATCACAGTGGACTTTTAGCTGCAACAGCTTCACACTTACCACACATCTCTCACAATCAGAGCAGCTTTATTATGTTCTAACCTTTGGGGCTGATAACGTCACATGTTTAGACTAAAATAACACCAGAAAACTCTTATGATCCAAGGAGATGATAAACTCTTTCTCAAGCTCTTGTCTTTTCTCTTGATTGTTGTGATGCTTTTGTTTTTCTGTTTTTGCTGAATACGTGACTGGCAGAAAAATGGCAGATGAATTAGAGAATAAACAACTAATTTTGCAACTCCGTTTTTTTCCTCTCTCCGTGTGATTGTCCTCTCTCCCCTTGTTTTCTCTGCTCATCCTCCTCCCTAAACCCCCTCTTCTCGTCATAAAACACAGCTCAACACGACTGGCCCAGGAAGGTCGGGAGGGAGTGGGATAAAGGAGTGATCCGCGCATTTCACGCACACCTGTTTCTCATTCCCAAGCTCATCACTCTTGACATGGCAGACAGGCCAGTGAGGAAGCCCAGCACACCGAGAGCCACTGGAAATATTTTACCGAGAATATAAACACGAGCCATGCAAAGGTTCACATGATCCGTACATAGTGCATACATCACACGAACAGGCGCACTCGCATGTCCTTCTTCTATTGTGTTTCCCTTGAGGAACAGTTCACACTTTATAGACCATAACTGCTCCGGAGAGGCCTCTTGGAAGGTCACAGGAAAAGTGATAAACTGATGTCTCAAGGTAACAAAGTGTGTAAAAGTGAAGCTTAAAAATAGCAAACACGCCCAAAAAAGCCTTGAAAGAATACAAGTTTAGAAAAGAGATCAATACGCTCAATAGAGGAATGACATCTCTCAGAATAGAAGTTCCTGTTTCTCCAGAGTCGAGCTGGAGCAGTCAGTCACGCTACATTTAGGGCACCTCCATGGCGGAGCCGCGGCCGTCCTCTGCCACATCTGGGGGCAGTAATGCGATCTGCTGATCCCTTCCACCGACCTCTGCCCTCACAGCCCTGACTCAAGGAAGCCACGCTTCCTGCTGAGCACTGTGTGCGAGGTGCCGAGCGACCTCAATCTTGTTTGACGCCATCTTTGGCCCCCGGGAGGACATTTCCTGCGTAGAGGTCTGTAGGGTCTCCTTCTGGTGCTGTGGTGCTGTGGATCATCGATGTAGCAGGTGGCTAATTCCTAGCACAGTTCCTGGTGCCAGTCAGCTGTTTAAGACCCTGTTACCTGGGAGCGATAATCCTGTAAAAGCTGTGAAAGATCTCGTACTGAGAGGGCGGCTGAGACAACAGGGTCGCATCCAGAACCCGAAATGTTTCAACAAGGAGGGATCAGACCTGGTGACATTGGTTGACATCAAGTCACTGTCAGAACTGTTTGAGTACAGAAAAACCATTTCAATCTGTTACCAACATAAATCAGATTGTAAAATGGCAAGAAAACTAACAACTCAGGCTTTTCTTGATCTGGCCTAGTATCTCCAATAAGTCTTCATTTGGTCACCACTGATCATTATTTGTTGGGTTTTAAGATTGCGTTTGGAATGGACATAATAGATTCAACATGGCTCAAAAACTTATAACAAGTAAACTCTTTACACATGTATATTTTATTAGAAAGCAATACCTTCAGGTAAAACAATGATAAAACACGACTCAATCAGATGACAGTATGTGTTGTGTAAATCAAACCTTCTCCAGTTTATTACGAATCACATTTGCTAAAATCGTAATATCTTGGGGACATGGCTCATAAGAGCATCAGCTGCAGCCAGTTATCAAGGCTCCTCAAGTATCTAGTCCAGCACATTTGAAGAGATTGGCAGAGTATGTCCAGTTTAAATACATTTTACATCTTCTTATTGAAATACCTCCACATCTTCCTATAAGCCAGCTCTGAACTAGTTTCCTCCTGGCCCATCTTTGCAGCTCCAGTTTACCCAGATTATCAAACACAGGAGAGAACTGGATAGCATGGAAAAAAAACAGGCAAAGTGAAGTTGTTAGGGTTTTCACGCAACTTTTGGCTTTCTGTGAAGACCACACGTACATGGTCACAGTTATGCTTTAATCTCTAAATAAATTGTTTTCATATGAAGTCCTGAAATTATCCTTTGAGGCATATCAGCTCCAGAGCTTGACGCACATGCATACACACTTTTGCACTTGTGAGGACCTTCAGTGGGTATGTGTGAGTTTCAGCGGCACTGCCTTTGTGAGGTTCAGTTTGAGTTTTAGATCTTGAGACTGAAAAGTGCAAGTACAATAATATTCACTTTTGCAGGCACCTCAAACATTATTCAATTTCCTTAATATAAGTATCTCAACATCTGGGCAAGTCCTCATTCTCCCTAACACCAACCTGGTCCTCACAAAGATATAGGTACCAGAGCACACACACACACACACACACACACACACACACACACACACACACACACTGAGACATACTTGAGGATTAATAGCACTTCAAAGGGAGGAAGCCGCACTGTGGCCAGCTTCCTGCCCCGGCCCATCTTGGACCATTTGCTGGCATCTACGTGGCTGTTGACGGCCTTGTGAGCCATGTGGTGGCTATTTGCTGCCACAGAGGTAATCATTTGAGGTACCTACTGATGTAGTAGCACTTTGTCCTCTGTAGGTGAAGTTCAACTATAAGAAGCTGGGGGCACCTTAACTTGTTGTAGCAGCAGTCATACTTTGATGGAGGCCATTTGTCTTAGAATAGAAATGCATGGGTTTGATTCTGAATGGAGGTAAATGGGGTGAGGGGCTTTATTCTTGGTACACATCATTATTTCTCTTGTGTACCTGGGCCTTCCTGCTAAATTAACAGTGATTTGTCATCAGCAATGTACTGTAGCAATTGTTTCTGGCTTTTCCGCTGCACTTTCCTGCCTGTCCCGACCCACACAGTATGTTTATATACTACAGACGACTTTCTGTGCCACATTCCTGATGGAGCAAACATAATTGCCACGTGGATTAAGTTATGTTTTTACAAGTCATAGCTATAGGAAGGTCACAGTGGATATCTGAGTATAAAAGGACACAGTAGACTGGGATTTGCATTGTCCCACATATTGTTAAGTTTAGCCACTAAAACATTTGGTTGAGGCTGTGGAAAGATCATGGTTTTGATGAAATACTCAAAAAGTCACTCTATCCAATCTCATGTTGCAAAAAAAAGGGTTGACAATCTGTCTCCACCCTTATTCGAGCACTTTGAGCCATGTTGCCAGTCATGGCTGTAAGCATTTGCTTTGAGCTAAATGCTAACATTAGCATGCCAACTTGCTCACAATGACAATGCTGACACGCTGATGTTTAGTCATAATGTTTACCATGTTCAGCATTTTAGTTTAACCCATCAGCATGCTAACATCAACAGTTAACACTGAATACAAAGCACAGCAGAGAATGATGGGAATGTTTTTAGTGTGACGGATACACCGAAGTCCATTGTAACCCATTTAAATTGGCGTACTCATCCCCAGAAGACTAAAAATATAAATTGTGATAAAACTTTTTTCTCTGAATTGTTTAAATAATATTCATATTGTTTCCTACAGCAGATATTTTGCAAATGAGTTGAATTACTGTAAAATCAAGGAGACAGCTCTAGTGTTGCAGCATTATTTAGCTCTGAATCTTCATATTTCCAAAAACTTATAATGTAAGTCCGAGTGTGGTTAGCTAAATCTAGAGTTTTGTCTACTTCACATCACAAACAGTGATCACTCATTGTTCTTCTGATTTCTACATGAGTGCAGCGACTTTAGGCCTGTACCTGGTGACCTGAACATGCTCACACTGGTGGGCCCTCCTCTGTTTATGTTGCCCTCTCTGCTGACCTTTACCCCTCTCCCCACTGCACCCCTGCCGATTACGACGCCTTTTGTTTAGAGTTTACATCTGGTGGAGGAACAGCATGGCCCTCCATTGTTTTGTCTCTGTGCCTACAGTCTTTTTCAGAGAAGAAGTTGGAAAGAGAAAAAATATCCACTGAACATGTCAGATGTGTGGAGATAGCAAGACAGTTGTTTGGATGTGTGTGGAGTGTGTTTTGTTTATAGTCCAGCATGTTATAGGTTTGTTTGATGTTTGAGCTGCGGCCAAATCCCAGCGAGGTGTGAAGTCCTGTGGATCCAAGCCAACCGTGGATATCTCTCCAGAGAGCTCACAGTACTGTGGTATTGTTTGCTGAAGAGGACGATCATTCTATGACGGAAATCCAAAGTGTATTACAAGAATGGCAGGAATGTTACATTTTCTAATATTAAAGATCAATATTTGTGTAAGTACAGAAAAACACAGCTATCTGATCTCATTGGGAGACATTCCCTGGGTATTTCCAGTTGGCTCAGGGAGTCATAGCCTTTGGCCGAACATCTTTCCTGTGGTGAAACAATACCAGACGTTGAAGGGCCTCGCAAGAGAAGGAGCTGGCATTATGAAAAGAAAAGCACACTAGAGAGGTCAGTCAGCCAAAAGGTCTCCACATAAACAACCCCAACCAACACATTCAGGACTGCTATGAAAACAAACAGTGGAAAGTAGGGGATTAGTTTTTGCATGTGGGTCAGTGTCTTTCAGCTGGAGAAGTTGTCATGTCTGGATGGTAGCTCTGCCACCTGCAATAATACTCAACACTGTAAAGGTTCAACTGTTTGTTGGGACAAGACTGAAAATGAGGAGATTGAGGAGGACAGAGACTTTAACTTACTCTAACATTAAAAAAAAATACATAACATGGTGTAATTTGTGTCAGTTACTATGGATTTTGATTTTTATACATTTTATCTTTACGTAGTCCAAAATCACAAATCAAAGGGCTTTACAATATAAAATGTTTATAACATCCTTCATCATGAGACCTCCTCTCTTCACTGTCCATCTTTAAGGTTTAGTAACTTTTTAGAGTATGTCGAAACTGGCTTATAGATTTATGGTATATGGGAGTCAGTCTGGATATTTTTCTTTTTCATTTCCCACTGTGAAAATGTGTCATTAATTGAATGTGGTGCAACCAACATACCCATTTAAGCTAAACACAGATGTAGCTTTTCTTAGGAGAGAGAAGTATAGACTGTGAAAGCCAGCAATCAACTCTACATGGGATGAATGTTAGTTACTTAAAACAGCAATTTTGGGTGTAATGTACCTTTAAATTATTTTCTTTTTTACCAGTGGTGTTTCAATGCATCTAAATTATCATGTCATGTTTTCTTGCTGTGATTTCATCTTGACTGGGAAGTAGCAAAGCACATTTGTCACAGTAAGATTTCATCTTTCACTTCATATTTCACACTTCTCCAGGATGTACGCTTCTGCAAAGAACCTGAAAAACATGATGGGTGCGTTTCCTGTCCTGTTACTTTTGCCAGAAGTTTGAAAACACTCAGCCCTGTCATGAAGGATGATTCTGGACAGTCAGCGCTTACTGGAAACAAGACAGACTTCAAAGGTCTTGATCAGAGAAGGAATACGCTGCCGAGCAGCCTTCCCATGCACTCCAAAGGAATCTGTCAAACAGCTGGCACAGAACAGATGTGGATTTAGATCCAGGCTAATCGCCTCAGTCTGCGAAAGATACAACCTTTCCCTCTCTCTCAAGACAGAGCAGCTCACGTCTACAAAGTTGGTGCTATTCTGCATGAATTGATCTACACCACCAATTAGTAGCATTATAGAGTGCTCCACATCCTAAACAGGCCACTTCCGCTTCAACTGTACCCTACAGCAGAGGGACCAGGTGAAATCACAATGGTTTCCACATGTATCGCTGGTGCCCAGTGATGTATGGCTCCTGTTTGCGAGGTAATGAGCTACACCGAAGCATTAGGGTCGTCTTGGGGAGATGGTTTGCAGACTCAGTCTAAATCCAACAAGCTAAACAAAGCCCAACAGCTTTTCCTGTTGTGATTCACCCTCAGATGAAATCAATTGAAAGAGGATGTTGTCCATCTCTCTGTGGCACGATGGCTCCCTCTGATTTGTCCTTGTCCGTGCAGCAGGAAGACAGGAGTCTCTTCACCTGTCCTGTTGTAGAGGTGTTGAGAAGGGTAAGTGGGCCTGTGACAGGCGGTATTGTCCCCTTAGGCGTGGAAGTCTGGCTTTCCTTTGTGCTGCTTGCTCCTAACAGGAGACACCGCTCTTTTACCATGTTGGGTTTCCAGCCCGTAGGGACATGCATGGGTTCACTCTTACCTTATGTGATGGCTCGACTTTTTGAAGACCGAGGTGGTCGGACGTGGTTGTCAACACCTATCGTGTCCCAAAACATCAAAACATGAGACTAAGTGGACGTACCTTGTAGGGACATGAAGGGCAGTTGACGTGGCGAAGTTTGCTCATCACTTGTTTGTTCCCAACCAGGCTCTCACGAGGAGATCTTTCATGTAGTTGATTTAAACTTTCACAGATAATTTGGTGCAGAAGTCAGCATACTCAAATGGTTTTTGGCATTAAATACAGCAAGTGAGCATTATGATTTAATTTGAAACGTGTGGTGTAGTTAAACGTGGTTCAGATTTTAATTAATGGAGGCTTGCAACTGTTTGGATCAGCCATGTGTTCACCAAACGTTGCTCCAGTTAATGAGGGCTGGAGTGCAGCAGCTTGCTGCCACGCTGAAGGCTTTTGCACCCAGGTGCCAAAGTGCCTGTTGCCCTTTTGATGAAGACAGTAACAGGCAAAAAGCATCTGTGCCAAAATGTGAGTTGTAGTTCAACCAATGCCCAAATGACCATGAAACCGCGGAATGTGGATCAAAGCCAAAGGTAAAGATACAACTATTTAATGTCATACTGTTTTACTTAGCAGGGCTTCATGTGAAATGACAGCCACTTATCAAACACACCATCTGAATTTAGATTTTTTTTTATGACATTAGCTCCAGCGAGTGGATGTCTGTTTGCTGCAAATGAGATTGTGTCCCGAGGGAAACACATTTACAGTCGCTTTAAATATGTCTCCTCACCCGAACAAATGTTTCATGTTAACTTGTTCGGCTCCAACATGTGGGTACGGAGAATGGACCTTTCACGGGGTATTTGACAGCACTGTGAGCAGCCCTGCAAGAGCTCACCGTGCTCACAGATCTTTGATTCTGCTCTTTGGCAAATGTCGCCCTGATGCTGGCAGATTGTGAACTCCCACGTTTCATGGCTGTCAGTCACAGAGGTGGTCTTAGTTTTTAACCCTGTGGAGTTTCAAAGAGAATGGATTTTCCCAGTGGCATCAGCCGTAATTGAAATCACATTGTCTACAGCTATTGGCCCGTGGTGGAACTTGGGAGTCTTATCCAGAATTTAACTTTGATTAGCCAGGGTCTTTAGATTGAGTTGCCCGCCATCCTCCACTCTTTGATCTGCTAGAGCTCTTGCAGGAAGTTTTAATACCCCCTAATCAGCAGTTGGTGGACCAGTCCAGGCTTCCCTGAGGGGTGCAGAGAGAAGAGTGACCCATGGTGTTGAACAGTGAGGGCTGAGACTTAGTGGGAAAAAAACAGGGTCAGATTGGCAGACGCAGTCTGGCTCCAGCCAGGGATAACCTCAGGGTACTCCCATGCCTAATGTCACATGGTCATTAAATCAAGGAGCCTCCATTAAAGTGGACACAACAGCTTTTGACACCAGTGTCTGACACAGTGACCATTCATGTGACCATTACAGGGACCGTTACCCAATGCACAGTTGTTGACATAAAGGGGAAGTTAGACAAAGCTCGAGGGCAGTGATAAATCTACAAAACGCTCTAAACTGTGTAGCGTATTGTATAAATTGTATAATTGAGTAATTACAGGTTGGGAATGTCTTCTTGTAGTAGTTATGGGATAAATGGAAAAAGTCAAACTATTGTATCTTAATATCCATTTTATATAGGTCTTTACTTATTACTTATTGCCCTGCTTAACATGGGGGCTGCAGGGGTGGATCAGTAAAAATGTTGATGACCTCCGGTTTAGTGTTTCTGGCTTTAATGTTTTGGTCAGAATTAAGGGACTGGCTGTTCTAGGGATGGTTACAAGTTGGATTCCCACTAAAATGATGTATGCTGAATTTAGGAAAAGTCCAGCACCAATTGATCATTTATCATACAGACTTCACAGGCTCTCAGGGGCTAAACAGCTCATGTTAGGCCTTGGTTGAAGACCTGAGACCTTTATGCCCCCAAAACAATGGCAAATGGAGCTTGACCTCCATCTCTGCCTTGTGGCTCGGACCTCCCACTCTCAGGTTGTTTTCAAAGGTCACAGTCTGCTTTGTTCAGTGTCCTCTGTCATTTTGTCGTGGAAACTTTGCACTAATTGACCCTTGTTGCATTCGGAGTCACAGCGGTTCCTCTTTTACTTGTTTCATACATAAAATCTCTGAAAAATATCATCACAATTGTCTCTGCAGATGAAAGTACAGCTTTATTTCACAAACAAACAAGTGGCACATAGAGTTTGACAGAGGCATAGTGCACTGGTTTTCTGTCACGACCCAATCCCATCCATCCCAGTAATATTTCACTGATTTCTTGTGCTGTCAGGTGAAAAGATATGTAATCAAGAGCACTCACCAAACGGCCTATAAAAGCTGCTATTTAGACAAGTAGCACCATGTTTACAGATAGTACTACAAGATTACTGTTCTGGTATCACTACTAAGAGATTAGCTGTGACAAAAAAGAAGAAAAAACACCATTGTAGCTTCAAATCAGTTTGTCTTTTTGTTATTCTTAACCCCTGTGCTGCTGCTTATATCAGCTGGAGGTTTCTGTGTTGTCTCAAGGGACAAAGCATCAACAAGAAGACGCTATAAACAGGAAACAGGGGCCCTCTCTGGTTGTGTCTCATTGCCCCCAGGAAGAGACAACCCCATTTCACTGAGTGACGCAAACCAGAACACACAGAGTGACACACAAATACACACACCCACACACACATTCAAAACAAAACAGCTCAGCATCCAGCAAGTACCAGGTTTTATTTACCTAGTTGACACCTTAATCCTCCATTTGTCAACACCGTGAGTGGAAATTTACCTCCAGTTTTTACAGTGACAAAGCTGAGAAAGTTGATCTCGCCTGAAAAGTCCAAGAATTCATAATCCTATTTGAAAGAGATGGACACGGATATGGGGAAATAATGTTTTGGGCCATGACTTCTTTATGTGATCACACTTCTGAGAAGGCATGTGAAAGACAGGAATATTGGTGGAAATCTGATGATTCACGCACAGTCCTACTGTTACTTCACTTCCCTCAAGTTACAACAGTCATGTTTCCTTTTGATTCTTTGGACCTGATAATTTGGTGTAAAGAATAACCTTAGTTTCAACAACAGCTATGAATCAGTAGGAAAAACTGCTTTGAAAGGATCCAAGATTTAAGTTATTTACATCCCTAATGTTGGGAAACCCCATGGAAATAAGCGTCACAGGTTCTGATAAGAGACTGAGCAACTTATTCTGGAAAGTGAACTTTACACCGGATGATAGCAGATTGGATTCCTTTCACTATTTAGAGGAACTTGTCTCCCTGTGTGTAACAAGCCCAATCTTCTCAGCTTTCTATCACTTGCACAAACACACACCCACATACAGATGAGGATCATCAGAGTGGGAGTCCAACCTGACTGACTTGCAGCTGTGTCAGCAGGAGTTGGAAGAATCCAGGAGAAAAATAACACACCAAGAGAAGAGAGAGAGATGAAAGCAGATAAGAAGAGAAGCAGAGAGGAAATGCAAGTGTTTGTGCTGGCCCACCTCTTCCTCCAGTCCCCGGGGTTTTACTTGACATGTGTGCAAATGTGGCTTTGTGCAGTGCATGTGCCACAGTGTTGTCAGTGTATGAGCATGCCCTGCTCCAGGTACTCGCACTATGTTATTTAATAGTCTGTGTTCGCAGGTCATAGCTAATGAGACTGATAATGGTGAATGATGAAGTGCCTGTGACTGACAGATCCCTGTGGGCTGATGTGAGCAGGACTGTCAGGCATCAGTAAACTGTGCAATGATGACTCATAACTCCTCTGATTGAGTCTGACTGTTTGAAGGGAGAAAGTCCTGTGTTTGCTCTTTCTATGACTTTCTTTTTCACAGTCTTTAAAGAGAAAGAGTGACAACGAAGCCACCGTGTTCAACACAGCACTCACCTCTTTATACACTGCAGACTTGCTGTTATATAGTATACTGGGATTTTTCTCCCCTCGGTTCATCATGCACCTGCCTGGATTTAGCTCAGGGGTCAGTGTGTGTTTATGGTTGACTGGATAGACATGGTGTCTGCATAGCTTGTTGCCCTCTAAACATTTGATATTGTTTTGGGCAGCGACTGCATTTATTCATGTTTTTTTATTCATTTAGGCCGGGAGCCAGGTCCACCCCTCAGGATGTTTTTTGCTACCTTTTTTTCACTATTATTTCTTGTTATCCCATACATTGGGCCATCACAAGTTGATAACCTCCACCCCCAGCAAGGGGCCGTTTGGCCCCAGGGGCCAAAAAACCCCCTTTTTGGGAAAAGCTTCTGGCGAAATTATGTAATGCCATATATTAGAGTACAGCAACTGCATACATGGTCAGATAACTCTGAAATTTTGCATAGTGTATCCTGACACATAGGGGAAACTATCAGAATAATATTCTGGGGCTTACTGCCTTTCTATTTTCAAATATCACCCTCAGTTTATCCCAAAAGACAAAAAAATGTTGTTTCCGCCTGACAAATTGTCATCAAATGTGATCATTTTCAAGCATTTTATTACAAATATCACTGCCTTAGATGGATATGAAAAACTTCCCACATTTGTAAGCCTTAATTTAAGCCCAAAATGACCTTTCTATCTAGAAGATTACACCTGCTATGACCAAAGTCTTCCAGTGTCCTACCTCAAATCAGAGAAAACGGAACTTTCAGCATTACCATTCCAAATGGGATTAAGCATGATTTCTTGCACATAAACTGTATCTTAAACAAGATTGGAGACTTAAGTTGTAGGCTACTACTATACCATCTGAACTAAATTACATGAAAAGTGAATAATGTTACACCCCCAGGTGGAACAGGGTATCAGGGTACAATATAAAAGTAAATGCTAACCGATTTACACACACCAACACACTAACCAACCGACACACTTTAACCAACCAACTAGTCTATGGGCCAGACCAGATTTTGGTACCACTCAGGGTGGCAAAATCTAGTAACATTTTTTGAAAAGGTACATGTCCATAGATTATATTTTGGTATGATAACCCATCCTAAGTGGTAGCTTTATGACAGTTATCAGCTCATAAAGTTATCAACCCCCTGCAATAAATAGGACTCTAAACGCAGGGGGCATATCTTGTTTTGTGCTCATTTTCAGACCGTTACTCATATGTTATGAGGGCATGTTTGGTAGCATTTTAAGGTGTACAATCCTAGCTTTCATTTAGACCACGTTTTGGGCCTATCTAAAAAAAAAATAAGGTTCACATGGTCAAAGGCCAATCTATCTCAACAACTATTTTTCCACTATTTTCGCCTAAACAGTCTTTTTTATAGCACTGTGAAATGTAGGAACAGCACTGACACAAATAACAAAAACTGAAATACTCACAGGACTGTAACAATTCAGGAAATGTATAATCTTCCCATAATTTCCTACTATGAGGGATGATTATGGGTCTTAAAGTGGAACATGGGCCCAGGCGAGAATTGTCAATAACTGCTTATTCCTCTGTATTTCTCAAAGAGTTTTTAAGTTTTCTATATATCTTTGCCCTAATTATCATCGTCATCATGATTATAGTCCAGAGTTAAAGCAGATATCATCGGCACGGCCGTTTCGGCTAATGCTGTGTTCAAGGCAGGCTTTTGAAACCGTAAGTTACAGCTTCAAGTCACAACTACGACTTGGTAGCGTTCCAGGTAACCCGTAGCTCGTGTTTTTACCGTCCTGTTGTCTGTGAAAGTTCCCTATAACGGCCACTCGTAACTTCCGACCCGTGAACTCGTACCAGATCGAACTGGTATGACTTCACAGGAAGGAAAAAACACAAAGTACGAGTTTCCTTGAACGCACCATGAGTTAGCAGCCCCCGCCCTTGTCAGGCATCAATTGGTCCTCGTGCTACGTCACCACATTCACGCGCATCCCTTGGCTGCACACACAGCCCTTCATGCCGTTCTCTCCCCTCATTGGATAACACTTGTATCCCACAAGGAAAATTTTCTCCTCGGCTTACAGCAGAGCAGAGTGACGGAGAGACTCGTGTTTAGGCTGAAATACTTCATGTAAGTGATTGCTGACGGAAAATAGGACTATTTAGGACTTATATTAACAAAAACATTCCACTGATGTCTGCTTTAAGGCAACTTCTTCATCCTCCTCCATCCTCTGATTTGTGCATGTTTGCAGTTTGCACATTTTTGTGCACTCTCTTTACATCTTTACCCTAATCATCATCATCATCATCAGTCCAAAGTATGTAGCTTTGTAGGTTTGAGCATCCTAGCTCTTTAAATAATAATTGATAAATGAGTTATAAATAGCCTTTTCTAGACATATATCTGTTTTCAATACATATTGGGATTGTCTCCATCAGATACAGTATAATGTAATTTATTTGCTTAGCTAATTTTGTTCATTCCTTCTAGGGATTAACCTTATAGTGGGACGACATAGCTTGACAATTGCTGTTATTATGTTATTTCTGTCAATTATTTCACATACAGCTGGTGTTGTATTTTATATTGGGATGACAGTGGCTAAAGAGGTAGAGTGGGTCGTCCAATAACCAGAGGTTCGAATTCCGCCCCGTCCCAGTCGCTGTTGTAGACGTAGATATCTTATCCACCTTGCCTCGTGTGATGTGTATGCATGTTTGGTGGTGGTCAGGGGGGCTGTTTGGTGCACATTGGCAGCCACACATCTGTCAGTCTGCCCAGGACAGCTGTGGCTACAATTGTAGCTTACAGTGTACCGCCACCGTTACTGTGTAAAAGTGCTTTGAGTGCCAAAAAGCGATAAATAAATCTAAGCAATTATTGTTTCAAAGTCTGATAAGTCACCTTTATGACAAGGTTGGACTGGGATTGAGCATTACAGCTAAATAATAATAATACATTTTATTTTAAAGCGCTTCAAAGACTTTGATAAGGGTCTTAAAGGTGGACAGGTTGGTGCAGTTGCAGATGGATTTGGGGAGAGAGTTCCAGTTCATGGGGCGTAGTACAGGAGGTTGGCATCGAAGGAGTGGAGGCAGCGGTTAGGAGAGTGGGGGTCGAGGAGCGGAGGTCAGTGATGTAGGAGGAAGTCAGGCTATGGAGTGCTTTAAATGTGAGAAGAAGGATTTTAAACTGTATACGGTAAGAAACAGGAAGCCAGTGAAGGTTTTGGAGGACGGGGGTGATGTGGTCATGGGGACAAGTATGAGTGAGCAGGTAGGCAGCAGAATTCTGGATATACTGGAGTTTATTGAGGGTTCTGGATGAGAGGCCATAAAAGAGGCTGTTGCAGTAATCAAGTCTGGTGGTGACAGGTTTCAGCAGCGGAGACGGTTAGGACGAAGGGAGGGATGAAATCAGGCAATGTTTTTTAAGTGAAAGAAGGCAGTCCGGGCTATCTGGGTGATGTAGCGATCATAGGAGAGGGTGCTGTCAAAGGAAATTCCAACGTTGGACAACAATGGATGTGGGAGGAAGGGAGTTAGGGAGATGTTGTCAATGGAAAGGGTGAAGTTGTCCGTAGATTTAGTGAGAGATTTGGGATCAATGAAGAATATCTGATTTGTCATAGTTAAGTTTCAGAAAGTAGTGTTGCATCCATGATTTAATATTGTTGAGGCAGGAGATGAGAGTGGTGTGGCTGGTAGTAGTGATGGATTTTGTAGAAATGTAAAGCTGGATGTCATTGGCGCAACAGTGAAACTAGAGACCTTGACGATGGATGATGCTAGCAAGTACAGGATGAAGAGGAGGGAACCAAACCCTGAACTCTGGGGGACACCTTGGGACACCTGGGGAGGAGGAGATATGACTGAATTCAAGAGAGTGCAGTTCCAGTGATGTTTAGGGTGGAGTAAAGATTGGAGAGGAGGATGGAGTGACTGTCGAAGGCTGCGGTGAGGTTGAGAAGGATGAGGATGGTGAGGTGGTCGGAGTCTGAGGCGAGGAGGATGTCATTGGTGATTTTAAAGAGCTGCCTGTATGTTGTCTATGGAATCCAAATTGAAATGGTTCAAATAGGTTGTTAGCTGAGATGGCTTTCAGTTGGGCATAAATGACACGTTCAAGTATTTTAGAGAAAAATGGAAGGTTTGAGATTGAAATTGTTCATGATGTTGGGACTGAGGCCAGGTTTCATCAGGATGGGGGTGACAACAGCTTCATTGAGGGAGGGACAAAGACTGAGGTGAGGGAGGTGTTGATAATTGAAGTGATGAGAGGAGTGATGATAGAGAGACAGTTATTCATGAAGCTAGATGGGATGGGATCAAGCACGCAGGTTGAGGTTAATTCTTTAAGAAGAGTTGGGATGTCAGGATGAGTGGGTAGTGCCTCCCAAAAACGCCAAAATCCACTGCAATATCATCCTGTGGGTATTCACTCTTGTACTGAGCTCCAAGTGCTGCCATGTGTGTTTCAGTCACAGGTGTATGACTGGTACCTGATTGGCGTCCAGACCTCAACCCAATTGAACTCTTGTGGGATCAGCTTGGGAGTTGCTGTACATGCTACAGTGACAAACACAACCACACTGGTTGACCTTCAACAACTCCTGGTTGATAGATAGATAGTTAGATAGATACTGTAGATATACTTTACTGTCCCCTGGGGGTTAAATTTGGCCTGGACTCAGCGCCATCAGACCTTCAACCACATACAACGACCTGTAGGCTTCCAGACTTCTCCTGCCTCACCCAGGGGTGGGTCTGCCATGGTGGCATGGAGGGGCACCTGTCCCCCCACAAAATCTGATTGGCCACCCTGTGTGCCCCCCCAGTGGTCAATGACTTGTGGTCAGTCACTTTGAAAAGCTCTTAACCACTCTTATGTTCAGTGTACAGAGCTACTGTATAAGCACTAACTTCTGACTATGGGCCGGATCTACTAAAGGTTTGTGTGTATAAAAACGTGTTTGTGCGTGCAAACTTGATTGCACGCACAAACAGATGCTGAAGCTGATCTACTAACCGGGCGCACTGAGGATTGCATCTCTCAAACGGTCAAATTGCACGTGCAATCCATTTAGCGTGTTTGCCTTAATGAATATGCAAATATGGGCGTTTCTGCCAGAACGTGCAAAATATTGGGAGGAGTAGATGCAGAAATATGCAAACATGCACAAATCAGAGGGTGGAGGAGGATAAAGAGTTGCCTTAAAGCAGAAGTAAGCAATCCGGTTGCTTTGGCTAACTTCTTGTCAGCCGATGGAGTTAGCAGTCCCCGCACTCGGCATGGATCTATTGGTCCTCGTCCCTACGTCACCACATTCACGCGCATCCTTTGGCTGCACACACAGCCCTTCATGCCGTTCTCTCTCCTCATTGGATAAAGGTTGTAGGATACAGGGAAGTATACAAGAAGTTTTCTCCTCGGCTTACAGCAGAGCAGAGTGACTGACAGACCCGTGTTTCGGACCAAACACTATATATAAGTGATTCCCGTCGGAAGATATAACAATTTAAGACTTATATTAACACAAATATTCCGCTTACTTCTGCTTTAACTCTGGACTATAATCATGATGACGATGATAATTAGGGCAAAGATATATAGAAAACTTAAAAACTCTTTGAGATATACAGAGGAATAAGCAGTTATTGACAATTCTCGCCTGGGCCCATGTTCCACTTTAAGACCCATAATTATCCCTCATAGTAGGAAATTATGGGAAGATTATACATTTCCTGAATTGTTACAGTCCTGTGAGTATTTCAGTTTTTGTTATTTGTGTCAGTGCTGTTCCTACATTTCACAGTGCTATAAAAAAGACTGTTTAGGCGAAAATAGTGGAAAAATAGTTGTTGAGATAGATTGACCTTTGACCATGTGAACCTTATTTTTTTTTTAGATAGGCCTAAAACGTGGTCTAAATGAAAGCTAGGATTGTACACCTTAAAATGCTACCAAACCTGCCCTCATAGCATATGAGTAACGGTCTGAAAATGAGCACAAAACAAGATATGCCCCCTGCGTTTAGAGTCCTATTTATTGCAGGGGGTTGATAACTTTATGAGCTGATAACTGTCATAAAGCTACCACTTAGGATGGGTTATCATACCAAAATATAATCTATGGACATGTACCTTTTCAAAAAATGTTACTAGATTTTGCCACCCTGAGTGGTACCAAAATCTGGTCTGGCCCATAGACTAGTTGGTTGGTTAAAGTGTGTCGGTTGGTTAGTGTGTTGGTGTGTGTAAATCGGTTAGCATTTACTTTTATATTGTACCCTGATACCCTGTTCCACCTGGGGGTGTAACATTATTCACTTTTCATGTAATTTAGTTCAGATGGTATAGTAGTAGCCTACAACTTAAGTCTCCAATCTTGTTTAAGATACAGTTTATGTGCAAGAAATCATGCTTAATCCCATTTGGAATGGTAATGCTGAAAGTTCCGTTTTCTCTGATTTGAGGTAGGACACTGGAAGACTTTGGTCATAGCAGGTGTAATCTTCTAGATAGAAAGGTCATTTTGGGCTTAAATTGAGGCTTACAAATGTGGGAAGTTTTTCATATCCATCTAAGGCAGTGATATGTGTAATAAAATGCTTGAAAATGATCACATTTGATGACAATTTGTCAGGCGGAAACACATTTTTTTGTCTTTTGGGATAAACTGAGGGTGATATTTGAAAATAGAAAGGCAGTAAGCCCCAGAATATTATTCTGATAGTTTCCCCTATGTGTCAGGATACACTATGCAAAATTTCAGAGTTATCTGACCATGTATGCAGTTGCTGTACCCTAATATATGGCATTACATAATTTCGCCAGAAGCTTTTCCCAAAAAGGGGGTTTTTTGGCCCCTGGGGCCAAACGGCCCCTTGCTGGGGGTGGAGGTTATCAACTTGTGATGGCCCAATGTATGGGATAACAAGAAATAATAGTGAAAAAAAGGTAGCAAAAAACATCCTGAGGGGTGGACCTGGCTCCCGGCCTAATTGTGTTATCTCAGAATACACATTATAACTGGACAAGCTTACACTGTGCATACACACAGAACCCCTGATCTATTTTATTCAAATGATATAAAATAAATAAATGAATGAATGCTATGTGAAATAAATTCTCCTTTAAATAGGAACCAAAGACAAAATGTTTTGTCTCTCATAGTCTCAGTTGCAGCCTCATTATCAAACATGTCAAATACTACTGTAATAATATTTTAAACAAGCTAAAGTTTGTTTGAGCAGCCATGAAATCTGATCATGAAATTAGATCTGTGATTTTGCCACTAAGTGCTCAACATCCAGGTTGCTAATGATTTTGTTCTTGTGAAAAAAGTAAAAGTATGAAGGAAAAGTATTAAAAAGGAAATGTGACTGATTGTGTGTCCTCCTTCCACCTTTGTGCATGTGCGAATGAGTGTGAATGTGTCTCTTGATGGTTTCATCCAAGTATTTGTTGACCTAGTAATTAAACAGTAACTTAGTTCAGCATTTGGAAAGATACTACATGCAAATACCAATGATCAAAATATTTGAATCTCACCAAGAATATTTTGTGTAGAACTGAAAGTCATATTCACATTCAGGCTCCACTGTGACTAATTTCATTCATAATTATGCATTTGATAGTGTCCCTGACAGACTTATTCTTTGCACTGTATACTTATTCTGTGTACACAGACTGGGAGGTTCAGTGGAAAGCTTGGAGGTTATCTTGCTGCAGGTCTAAATCAACAATGTTGATGCCATGTCACGTGGACCTGGAGCCTGTTCCATGAAGCAGATTTACTAAATTGTCTGGATATGTTTGCTAAGTAAATGCGTCAATTCGAGGGAGTTTCCATGTTCTACTTGGCGAACAGTGAGCCGGCTCTTTCCAGAAGGGCTCTGGATTTGAGTTAAAAAGAAAAAACAATAAGTAACAGCTATTCTGAGTTACATTTACCACGATAAAGTTTGATTTGTGGTAGGAAACAGAAGCACAAGACATTTTACAAGGTGACTTCAGTTTATGAACAGCTCTGTACAGCCCTGTAATCTGAGAGGGTTTGTCGTCTCCCACAGGTTCCTGTATGTAATATTTCAATACCCTGCATAGCATGTTTCATCAGTACTTTAAAATGCATGCATGTACTATGCTGTGATGTTAGCCGAAGGGCCTGACCCTAAATTAGTCTTTATGAATAAATTATAACTTTTAGAGTTTCAGTGTTGAGCTCAGCAAAAGCTCAGCGTGCTATAGATTATAAACTGGAGGCTATTTAAGCCTTGAGTTACAGGGATAAAAGTTACAGACATGCAGACATTTTCTGTCTCTGTCTCGTCTTTACACAATGCAAACATAGGCCCATTAAAACACGTAATTGCGTTTTTGTTGCAGCATGGCTCATATTTATGTGCAAACGCGTGCAGACATACAGTGCTATCACACACCCCACCCAACCAGGAACAGACACATTCATGCACACCACATCACACAGTCCCCTCTGCTGTCTTCAATATTAGGGACTGCGGTTCAAGTTTTACCCCAAATGAACACTATGACATGTTTCTTTGTCTCTCCATCCCCTCCCAACCACTCACCCTCACCCTCACCCCCTTCCTTATGATCTCTGACGTGAAGAAACTCCACCATCGCACACTTTGCTCCCCCTCTTCCAAAAACAGCACAATTGTTATTTGTTTCTGTCGTATTTCTTTGTCGTTGTTGTTGCCGTGGCCCAGAGACTGGGGACAATGGCTCATTGAGAGGAGGCCCTTTGAGTGTATCTTCTTGTACCAGACATAGATGATGTGGTCAAGACAAAAGAAGGGTTCCTGTGTTGCTGCAGTGGAGATTGAACACATCTGGATGAGAAGCATTGTCTTTTAACTTTTTCAGTTCTGCAGAAAAACTTTTCCGATCACCTGTTTTTTTCTGAAACAACTTTCACAGTTTGGTGATTAAATACTTTACACAACAGCCCCTTGACTGGAACTGTTGAGGTAACAAGTGTTAATCATCTACTTTCCCCATGTAGCCTGAGTCAGCTGGAAAGGCTTCAGTCACTGACCTGTTTCTCCTACCTTCGGGCAAACATTTCCTCTATTTTGTATTAGACTAAGTTCCTGTCAACATTGTTTTCCACACAGACTTGTGTAGTAGATGACATCTTCATTTGGAATCCATCAGTGGGCCGGGCTGATTACAGAGCGGTGTTTGTCTATTGTATTGTTCCCCTGGTTGCCAACACGTCTGGCTTTTCAGTAGGCATTGTTACTGGATGTGACTCAACACTGAACTGAACACTCCACACAATGTTGTTTAAAAAAAGAAAAACAGCTGTATCATGTGCAAGTGTAGCGTTTTACAGTGCCTGCTGTGGTTAATGGTTTTGTATTCATGTTTTGTGTCATAACTAGTTCACGTTCAGATGAGCTGCCAGATGTGCATCCCGCTTTTAGCATGTCAGAGGTGATGAACCTGAAAGTCTATTTTTATGTGCCCTGCTGTGATAGATATTTTTACATATAGGATTGAAGGATTTTGCTTTTTTAGATTTATATTCACTAGTTTTGAATCTTTATTTCATATTCACTTATTTCTGGGTCTGAATATTGTGCTATTGTTGTTTTCCCTCAGGAATTCCTAACATGCTCCTTATTTTGATATGCAGATCTTATCCCCACTCTACAATCCTGCAGAGTTCAGCCCATGCCTGTGAGCTCCCACCCTCCTCTGCTCCAAATACACTGGGCTTTGTGGTTTTGGGTTTGGTCCAGAGTGCAGCTCTGTGGTCAGCCGCTGCTTAGACGGGCTGAATGAAACAGGAGCTCAGTTTCCCTCTCGTCAGGTTAGGTAGCACCTACCTAACATGTTATCACATTTACACGAGCCGGCAGACAGGCACACATCAGTAGACTGTGGCTCACACTCAGCCAGGGGAAACTCTTAGTAAAACTACACAGAGGAAGAATGTGGTCAGTCTCCATCAGTGCCAAAATGGGACCAACTTAGGCTGGAGCTCCGTGGTGTCTTCCCCCAGAATAGGGGGTTAGGGCTGGAGCTAGAGCTCCACAGAGCCTTGGGGGTCCAGGGAGACAGCTCCAGTGGCCTAATGCAATATTCAAATGGAGCCTGTGTGTGATGCTGCAGCATGCCCTGCTGCTGTAAAGCTGTCCTGTCTCATCACTGTCCACGCTGAGTCACACTCCCCACGCAGCCTCAGCCTCTTGACATTCTCGGTACCGCCCCAGGGCAGCGGGGGCGAACACACATGCAGGAGCGTGGGCAATCACACATGCACGTGCTTTTAAACCAACATAAGTAAGCAAGCATGCACTTAATGAACCTACACACAAACATGCACGCACATGAATACATATGGTTCAAGCTGAACATTTTCATTATAATTACCTGAATCAGCATGAGTATCCTATTTTTCTGACCCACTTAGATACACAGTTATGAGTTTGTGTTCCTTGCGTG
This sequence comes from Trachurus japonicus, assembly GCF_045865225.1. Classification (NCBI taxonomy): domain Eukaryota; kingdom Metazoa; phylum Chordata; class Actinopteri; order Carangiformes; family Carangidae; genus Trachurus; species Trachurus japonicus. The sequence goes on from NC_140922.1 coordinate 18,436,346, forward strand.
TGATCACAATAAGAGTAAACTGACAGTGCACGATTAAAAATGTAAAGAACCCAATTCCGTCAGTTCACAATTGCATTGCCCTTGATCTGAAACACCCTACATGATGGGAGTTTCTGGTGGGAAAATAACTTCTCCAAGTGCATTAACTCAAATATAGTAATTCCTGTATGTAGATTTGGCCTTGGCCTTGGGGAAACATACAGTACATACTACATGTCATAAATATACTGAACAAAAGATCCCACTTATGCAGCTATTCCCGGGGCTTTCCACTGTGTCCTTCCTCAGCAAATGACCAGAATGACAGGATCAGAGACAGGATTTCTCCTCCTCATACATTTGACCTCATATTGTCACATGATATGACCATTGTCATTTACTCAGATCATGTCCTCACACCTGTACAGGTTTTTGCTGAAGAATCATGAGATGCGGTTTAAGGCAATTGGAATAGCTGAGTAGTGGCTCTTGTGTTTACAATATGTACAGGCTAGTAGTTTGATTAAGTATGTGTTTATGTTCAAATATCACTTTGTGTAATGAGTACATTTACTGTTAATGCATCACTATAATAGTAGTAGTAGTTAGGTATTTCTATGTATAATATTCTGTTTTTACATTGTAGTTTTGGAACTTTTATTAACTCAAAATGCTTGAACTCTCCTTCACGATTATTTGAGACTATAGGGGATATGACTTATGTGTCTCCCTCCAGGTCTCCGCTCTCTATCTTTGCCTTAACACAACACATGAATCTTTTCCTCGAGACGATTTCATTACTGGCATCTTAGAGGAGTTAAAATACAGTTGTCGAAATGGTGAGCTGTGCGTCTACTCTAGCTTTATTGCATCAAATGGATTAAGGTTGCATATTGTTGCAGCTCTTCTGAACCCTCTTCCCTGCAACAGTCTCATCTGAGATAAGTGAACAATGTGCATTAATGTTCTGTGGCTACTCCTCAGGAAGTATAATTCAGATGTACAGTATGGGAGACAGAGATATAGAGAAAGCCAGGAAGGATGTGGCCTGTCCTGTGCTGCGCTGCATGGCTCGCTCTTCCTGCCTCTGTGCATGTGCTATATATGTTCACAGGCAGGGTAACACACTATTTTGCATTCTCTCTCCCTCATAAAACAAGTCATCACGTTGTAGCAGTGAGTATATAAAGCGGTTTTAGGTATGGCCCAATAGGTCCCATAGCTCCCTTTAGCATACGCGTGCTGTCTCCCAGAAATAGTGCCCTGCATATTTTATGAGGACCTATAGGCCTATTTTTGTTGTTCCTGTGCTGAAAACGGGGTGAAGGCAGAGTTCTGTGGTTCCCTCTATGCAGTGGGTTGCTCCTTTTATAGCCTGGATGGTCGCTGTGCTCCTCTCATGTGGCTTCTCCACGGGGCTCAGTGGCAGTGAACTCTGGGATTGACTCGTCACCCTGAGCTGACACAGTGGCAGTGGTTATGTGACACAAAGCCGGTGAAACGTTGGACTGATTAAAGAGGGTGACAGAGAACGGTGACATATTTAGCAAAGCAAAAGTAAATGATGGTTTATCTGAAACTAACAGTGTTGATATAGTCTGGGTGAAGGAAATACACACCTTCAGACAGGAAAATCCTCAACACTATGGAAATTACAGGTTCCCTCCTCACTCAGAAAGCATCTCATGTTGGGCAGGATAAAACTACAAACTTAAAGCCTGTTGATATACAAGTGACTGCAACGAAACATTATATAATACTATATGATTCTATATACTGTATGTCTATATGAGTGCTTCAGAATTCATTAATACTGCTTTTACAAATACGAACATAACACAAAATTATATAAATATGTATAAAATTACCTTAATCTCACTTGAAGTCCTCATTTTATCTTATTCAAATAGTCGAGTCCATCAGTGTTGCCGCATTTATTTACAAAAAGTTTGATAATTTGCTCACAGTCTGCCATATAAAGTCTTTGAATGATAGCAATATATATTAACACAATAACCTGTGACAGTGTTAATGTAACCTGTTTGTTTTAAAAATTAATAAGTTGCAACATGATGACTTACTGAATTATTCATAAGGTCATTTTAACATGTGATCGTGTGGTCAATTATAGTTGACTGATGTGTAAACATGCCAATGCCTCCATAACCTGCTGTAAACTGTATATAGATTGCATTATAACTCCATTCCATCTAACTTTCAAAGTCTTGAAATCAACATCAATCGACTTACAGTAATCAGATGAAGTCAGACAGAACACACAGGCTTTATGCATGAATAAGCAAAACTCACACTGCTGTGATTCTCTATTAAAAACCTCCTGCATTGTAACTGCTGACTATTAGAGTCTTTATCCAGTTTCACTATTCACAAACTCTTCAAACAGTCAGCCCTGTGTGGACATAATTGCACAGTGAAGTGAGTCCAAATGATGGGTTATTCTGTTTAATAATATATGAAAGAGGAATTTCTTGCGGTGGTAAATTATACATGAATACTGTGGTGGTGAATTACAGAGCCGCCATGTCAAGGTACATGCTGGAACATCTCCTCCTGGCTGGCTGCACCTAGCTGTGGGGGTGATTTGTGTTCACTCTCAGAGATTGTGTGAGCAAAGGTTGAGTCAGAACACTGTTCAACACTAACAACTTTGTAAGTGGCCTAATGTGTGTGCATGTGTGTGGATCTGTGAGGTGGTGTTTGAAGAGGGTAAGAGATAATGTTCAGTGTGTGCACGATTAATGATGATTGATGCTCGTGTTTTTTTGTCTTGCATTCTGTGCACTCATAATTTCTGTTTCTCAGCTTGTACAGGTGCTGATATACAGCTCATATCACAACTGGCCTTGGCTGCTGCAGCCTGAGGTAAGCCATTCACTGTCTCCTTCTCATCTCCGGCCTTGTAGATGAAGTCATAACTCTAGCACATGTTCACCAGCAACACATCACTTTGGGATTAATGGGGCCCTCTACAGGCCAAGTGAAAAAACAAAACAACAAGACAGGATGACAGGATTGTGGAATAAGACAAACATCACTGGCTAAAACAATCCATGTCCACCTAAACCATCAGTGTGTGTGCTCTAAATTTCACAAGCAATGAAAACACTTGCACATTGTGTCATGTGAGATGCCTTACCACTCAAATGCTCAGTCTACACTGATTATAATGTCATATGTGTATACAGTGGAATACCTCCAAGCAAATTTTACCGCCTGCTTTGAAGTTCAAAGTGACCCCCTACCCCACCCACCCAATCCTATACCCACCCCCACTCTCTTGTCTATTCTGGGTGGTGCCAGATGTGACCTGGGCAGAATCGCTGAGCGAGCGCACCTTTCATGGTAAATGAGGTAAGAGTTATGGTTCGCCCCGGAGCCATAAGGTCTGCCTGGAAACACAACAAGAAGAACACCTTGGAAACTTCGACCTGACAGCACAGAGCAAAAAGTCTGGCTCTGGTGCTCCCAAAGACTTTTATTAAAACAATGTGTGTGTGCGCGTGTGTGTGTGTGTGTGTGTGTGTGTGTGACAGAGAGAGAGAGAGAGAGAGAGAGAGAGAGAGAGTAAAACAACAGGAGATGTGTAATTTTGTTTAAGGCCACATGGCTCCCATCTGAAATTGATTTACACCACAGATAGTAACTGCATCTTTCCTCAGGGATTCAAGGTTGTCCTCATTCAAAGTCATCACCTTTCCCCACCATGACAGACAATGAAGGCTACTTCGCTCACATGCATCCAATTTATTTTGCTCTCCATGGCTCATATTCAAATTGTCAGGTTAAACTGTATTTTTGGCCATTTATAATAGTGCAGACATCAAAATATGCAGCTTACCTTATGGCCCTGAATCCTTGGAAATGAACCTGTGTGTTGTGTCACTTCATTTTTAATTGAATGATGGCGCCACCATCAGGCAGAGGGTTGTAAATGCACTTTTTTCCCACACTGACAATGACGCCTGGTTGACTTTGGGAGGTGGTGCTGCATCAGTGATGACAGTTTGAGAGCGTAGTTTTTTTGGGTTTTTTTGGTTTGCTTGTTCAGGTTTGTTTTTTTTGGGGGGGGGGGGGGGGGGTCTTGCAATATGTTGTGCATTCAGTCGGAGGAGATGAACTGGAGAGAGGGAGAGGAGAGAAGGAGTAGCCTAGGACAGGGAGGAGAGAAAGGAGTCTTCCTGTTTATTAAATGCATCTCATACTGCAGTGTACAGGGGGTGGGTGTTCACAAGATTAAATAAAATACCCCTGATGTCACGTCTATTTAGTTGGTTTTGTAACTTCCTTATTTCCCATCAACTGTTGTTCTCATCTTGCTATTTCTCAAAGCATTTCTTCATCTTTAAGGCAGGTCTTGCAAGATGAGCTTGAATGACAGGAATGAGAGCAAGACAACCCAACCCACATGGACAAGTCATTAAGACTCATATGACAGAAAAAATGCATCATGTAATTTGATTGGCAGCTGTATGCAAAGATGATCATCTTCAACAAAGCAGTGTGCTGTTTGAATTGTGTACAATTTGTGCTGCTTTAAACCCATTGAACTGTGTGTCTTCTACATAGAGATTTGTTTTGAAGGCTGCATGAACCAACCAACTGGCTGAATGAATATTGCACATTGGATTTTACTTGCTGTTGCAGTGCTGCCCGACAGACAGCCTGTTGTATGTGTCTTGGGATAATTCCCAGTGGTTTAATGATGATTGGTTACAGCATGCTGTCACCCACAGTAAGCTTCTGAAAACACTGGTCATGTCGATGCTCAGCAGCCACCGAATTACAAAGGAGACATTACAGTATGTGTATCACTGTCTGACCCTCAGAGCTCCATGACCGCCACATGGCCATAATTATGAAAATATGCTTTTGCCTTAATCCAAGATGAATTAAATGATATCCTAAGGACACCAGTGCTCTGCAGAGGCCATTGTATACTTATTAAGCATGATGTGATCTGGCAGTAGTTACAGTGATGATATTAGCAATGGCTGGGAGGAAATGGGGGTGAAGAGGTTTGTAGCAACAAACTCAGAGCTATCAAGAGAGAGAGACAGAGAGACGGACACAGGGAGGGAGAGAGAGAGAGAGAGAGAGAGAGATGGACATTATCCAGAGGCTCCAGCTCCATTTAAGAGATGACTGTTGGCCCAAAGGATCCTCAAATAAGCACCTCTGCCCAACAGGGCGCTCTGAGCACCATTAAAACTGTGAAAAATATTTTGCTTCTGTCCATGCTGACAGACGTGCTGTCAGAGCTCGTCATCATTTGCAGAGCTTATACAAGGTGGCATCATGTCACCATTTGTTTTTCCAAGTCTCATCCCAGATTCCTGCTGGCTCAACACAAACCCAAGAGGTGACAGCAGTGTAGTTGGTGGCAAACCTCTAATGAAAAGCCACACTGATACAGTTCAGACAGGAACCTATCAGCAAGGAGACTCTCTCTGAATTTAGCCCTTGAATCATAGGTTTAATCTGACACTTAGTGTGTGTAATTTAGATTTAAAGTCCTGTTTAGCCTGTTTTACCAGTTTGTGTTTTGTCCATCTAAAATATGTGATTCTGCACACTTTACAGAATTTTACCATTAGTCACTTTTTTCAAATGAAACAAACATGCAGACAAGCAAACTGAGAAAAGAAAGGAGACCACAAAACTGTCAATTACCTTGTATTTAAAAATAGTAAAGATTAGAGCCAGCGTTTTTTTCTGTTGGATATGCTGTTTGGCAATAACACTTGTTTTTGCTCCACAGCGCGTGGTTTGTGGGAGAAGACACAGTGACTAACTCCATGCAGATAAACGCAGAAAATAGAAACTTCAAAGCAGACATAAACTGTTTTGGGATCAGGGTGAGTTGGTCAAGTTTTATAATCTAAAATAGCGTAATTGCACAGTTTGAAAGGAGAGAAATGGACTTCTATCATTGAGTCCGTCCTTTCTTTAGCCTCAGGAATATGAAAGAAAGCCTCCAAAAGGCAAAAGCAAATGCTTTTGACTGCAGGCTTGGTCACCAGGGTTCAATAAAACTGTTTTTGCTAAATCTTGGATGAATACAAAGCTTTCAATATGCAGCTCTGTTTTCTTCAAACTTGAGATTTATTTTGGTAGAGTAGAATTTATCTTTGATCAGATCTGCTGTAGAATCCAGATTGGCCTTCACTGCAGCACCGGACCCATGGGGCTTCCAGTTCATGTGGCCTTGAACCACACAGTCTATTTGCTATAAGTAGTCTTAGCATAAATACGATAGGCCGGGCATGTGTTTAGATCTGTCCGTCTAAGTAATTTCCCTCCTATCTGCAAACCACAGCATCTTGCCTCCTATTATTTTCTCCAAGGGTTTGATGACGTTTGGAATCATGTTGTAGAAATCTGGGTTGAAGCTGCAAAGCTTTTGGCATCACAGCTGTACCGCAGCGCAGCTAAGGGGGTTGAAGTAGGTTGTGGAAATTATGTGATCCAACATGAAGTTGGCCTGGTTCAGGAGGTTGTACGGGGGTTAACGTACAAATCGTTTTATAAAGTCATGTTTGGTATGGTATACATGCTTGCATACTTGCAAAGGGGTTATTGTGGCACCACCACTAGTTGAAAGTGTAAACCACCCGAAATAATTCCTCTAATTTAAATTAGGCTGCAACACATAGTATACTGGTGTTACTGATGCTGTCTTGTCAGTCACACCATCAGCTTGCACCCTTCTTACAAACGTCATGAAACCCTCCTCCTCCGAAATAGTGCAAACTGCTGCTGGACCTGCAGACACATGGACAATTATGACACATATAAAATAGAGGAAGCCACCTTTATTTCACCTCTAAGTCGCAGTTTCACGTCTTTATAACTAAACATATTGTATCTTGTGTCAGTATAAACCAATAAAGTCGGCTGATTTCTTGTATTCTAATGGAAAAAACAATCACTATGTAGTAGGCTCAAACACTGGTTAGTATATAAAATGAAATGAAATTTGTCAGTCAGAGAAAAGCTGCTCACACTCACCACAGGAGTCAGCAGTGACCACAGAACAGGGGGTATTGGGTGTTGCTCCCCAACACTAAGTAGTTTCTTATTGTAGTGGAAACTCTGAAGCTGAACAGCAACACTGGGCTGTAAAACATAAAACACCTCCCAGTCATAAAGAGTGATAAAGACGTGGAGAGGGACAGAAATGACTAACGGCAGAGACACCTTGTCGCCTGAACACTTGACTGTGGCTGTGTTTAAGTGTGTGTGTTGTGCAGCACACTGTTATCAGCACTGACCATACCTTATTAATGCTTACAGAGTAGACATTATCTAATCCGCATTTGTTTAGAGGTTTTACCTCTTGGCAAATTCATTCTCTTCACTGGCCAATTTCTTGTCTAAAAGTCAAGAAAGCAGCTATTTAAGCACAAACTATAAATTATGTTGTAGACTATAATCAACCCACATCTCTTCATTGTCTTGTTTTAGCGAGGCAGCCAGGAATACACTTCTCAACAGGTGTTACTGTAAATCAGTGGAGACACCTAGCAGTGCAGGGCAGCAACATATTCACTACACCCTCCAAATGCTGAGTAAGAAACACCTATTTATTTGTGTATAATCCAAACAGCCATCGTATTGCAGAAGTGTTATATGTCCACATAAAACATCAGAATGGATAAAAACAAAATGATCTCAGTGTCTTGACCATGGTAGGGTTGTTGTTGCCAGATGGGTTGGTTTGAGTATTTCTTAAACTGCTGATCTTCTGGGATTTTCATGTCCAGCAGTCTCTAGGGTTTTTACTCAGAATGGGATGAAGAAAAAAAAAATCATGTGAGTGATGTTTCTTTAGACACTGGTGAGAGAGTTAGATGACATGAGAGAATAGTCCAACAGTCCAGGCTGGTGGTGGTGTAATGGAGAATGTTTTCTTAGTATAGCTCACTATGGGCCCATACCCATCAATCATCACAGCATGTTTGAGTATTGTTGCTAACTTGCACATCCCTTTATAGCCACAATTTCCCATCTTCTAATAGCTACTTAAGGCATGATAATGCACAAGGATATAAAGAAAGTCATGTCAAACTGGTTTAATGAATACTACTGTAAGGTCAGTGCAGTTGAGTAGCCTCCCAAGTTGCCAGTTCTGAATCCGTTAGAGCACCATTGGGATGTGGTAGAGTGGGAGATTCCCACACCAATATACAGCAAATTTGTCAAAACCTCAAAGGAACGCTTTGATCATCTCAGAGTGAATTCCACAAAAGCTGTTTTGAGAGCTAAGTGAGGCTCTACCCAGTGTGTTGTGTTTCTCCTAATGAAGTTAAGTGCATGTTTTCAGTTCATTGTTTAGTCTATAAATGTCCAAATAAAAGAGACAAAGAGAATTCTCACATTAGCGAAATGAAATGTGCAAATGTTTGGCTGGAATATTTAGCATGAAAGACTCAAGCCATTCATTAATCATAAAAAGTGATCAACTAATTGTTACAGTTCTAATTTAAAGACCCTGAGTTGAATGGCACAAACATAAACTACTGGTCTGATAAACCTTCCCTGTAAAACAGCAGGCCTGTTTTTGTTAATAGTAGAATTTTATGCCACTAAATCTAGAGGGTGGACTTGGAAAATCACTCACACTGAGTCATGATTTTAAACTTGTAATGCAGTTTCCAAGGCTGCTGTCACAGCTACATACCACAGACAAAAACAACATTACATAGTAGCCTATAATGGTTAGTACAACTACCTTTGAACATACGGTAACCATCTTGCTTCACTTATGGGGTTGTGCATTGATCCCATATATGCCATAGGGTTCCTGTTGAGAGCCATAACTGACCCCTATCCTCCTAGATAAATGTTTATGTCCATAAATTACATTTAGAGCCAGCTTTCAGTTCCTGGTAAGGTCAGTCTCAGCCCCCGCCCCACTGTGAATATCACTGCTTAAGTATTCAGATCGTGGAGCGAACTGGTCTCCTCAGGCATAATTTCCATCATCTGAGAAGAAGGCACAGTTCCATGATTATATTTGTGTGATGAGGGTTGGCTTAGGGCTAGACAATAATTCATTGTGATGAAACTTGTGGGAGTGGTCCCTAACAGTTGGTAAGATAACATACAGTAAAGGTTTTCAGTAGAGTAGTCACACATGTGGGGGTGCAGTTAGTTAATGTTAAAGCTGACATGACAGCAATCACAGTGAGCATCTACAGTATTCTGCTGAGGTGTCATTGAGGGAAAAAATAAAAGGATTGAACAGCATGTTTAGTCAGTGTATGACATTTTGTAGTAAATAGTTTGCATGTTTTGTACACATCAAAGATTCTTTCTGTTCTTGCTTTCAGTATTGCAGATCACTTCCAGGACCCCTAAAGCTTCAGTTTGTGTTTAAGGTGTTTAAGGTTTTCTCTTGACCACTGTCCTGTTGTAGCTAGATGTCATGCGTCTTAGTTTCCATGTCTTGAGCCTGACTACCTGCAGGACATTTGCATCCAGACTTTGCTAACATTTAGTGTAATCCATTCTCCATTCTGGCTGCCACACACAACCCCCAAGCAGAATATTACCACCTCCGTGCTTCACAGCTGGCAAAGTGAAGGGAAAAAAGTGGTGAGTATTGAGCCCAGTGCACATGCCTCCATATTGTGTTTAAGTTCATGAAATAAAAAGTGACAGGCTGAATTTAATAGGCTATATGAGGGCTGCCAGGGTTGTTTAAAAAGAATCAAACCTCTGCACTGTAGGCCGATGTAGCTGGGCTGTGACTGCAGTTTTCTGGCATGCAGGGCAGCATCCCTGCCAGATGAAAACATTATCAGATGACTGTCCAACAACACAGACTCAGGTTGAATATCATGATATTGATCCCGTTCATATGGGCAAAATATTTTCAAGAGTGCAGTTTGTAGCTTATTTATATCCTCGTTACACCTTAAACCTCCTTTCCTATAGGTGTCACTATAGTCGGCCATCCCCCTCCCCTTCCACTCTACTCCTCCTCCGCCTCCTCCCATCCACCGAAACCTCCGCGAAAGGGTGTGCGTTTTGAAGGTTGTATGAAGCTAAACACCGATGAGAACAGAGCAGTCGCCACTTGGGTTGACAGCCCGGGACAAGCCTGTGAAGCCGGGGATCATCACGCCCCGAGTCTCCTTCTTCTACCCCCACTCTGAGCTGAGCCCCAGACCAAGGTCCTGTCCTCTCGGGGAGGAAAATGCCGCATTCACGGACACTGATGTCAAAAAGTTGAAATACATAAAGGTACACGGGGCAAAAATGCAATGTGGCAGCGGTGTGGCTCATCTTCAAGGTCAGTATCAGAGCACCGCCGCCTCACGGACGGAGTTTTGTCGGGCTGTCGGAGGGGAAGGAGAGGCGTGGAGGGGGGGATGCCGCTGTGTCTCGCTTTGCCTCCAGCATCAACAATGACATCTTTCACCGACGACGACATTGATCGTCAGTGACACAAGATACAGAGAAACTCGCGGGACGCGGCTGTGATAAAAACGAACAGGACAGGTTCGACTTTTTACAACACTGTTATCGGGGCTGTTGTAAAAGAAAGAAAAAGAAACTCTTCACATCACCCTCCCTGGCGTTTCCTGCACTCTAGCTCTGGCCTGTGTGAGCAGCACTGTTCACCTGACGACGGTGAAGTGGAGCTGTCTGACGTCTCCGGAGAGAATGGACTCTCGGTTCGGTTCTAGTCGAACGACCGTTACTGTTGCTTAGAATGCTAAGAATGTTCGACAGCTGAAGAGTTCGGTTAATTAACTAACTAACTAACCTGACGTCACGGAGTTGTAACCAACTCCATTCAAGACAACTTCTTGAACTTCCTCGGTTTACAAGCGGACTTTTACCAACTTTTATTATTTTATTATTTTATCTTTTTGAGACAAAATGCCTTCGACAGGTTCGTGCAGCCCGGTGAGCTTCGTGAGGAGTTTACCGGAGCGGGGACTCCTCCTGCTGACGGTGCTGGTGCTCCTGGAGGGCACCGTGCTCACCCTGGGAGCTGCCAGCTCTCCGGATGTCACGCACCAGGAAAACACAGGCGGCCACAAAGAGGCGGACCAAGGACATAACTTCACTAAAAAGGCTTTTCCTGTAATCGGCGTCGACTACAAGCACATACAGAAGCCGTTCGAAATCTCATTATGGGTTCTCCTGGCTTCTTTGATGAAATTAGGTGAGTATCATGTGGACGTATGTTTGTCTGTGCTTCAGCTTCAGCCCTTCCAGGAAATGCTCGCGTTGTCATGAGTAAGCGGTGGGTTGTATATGAGAAGCTGTTATTCAGGTGTAGCTACTCAGCGCAGGTAAATTAGCCCTTTTGCCGCCTGTTCTACAAATGCATAATTACCAGCTCATCAAACATGACAGTCAGGCCACACTTCCAATCAAAATCGCGTGTTGAGCAAGACTTGGTTAGACTGTAAACCTATGGATCACATAGTGGATTTAGTTAACTTCAGAAGAGATAACATAATTGACATAAATCTTGAGATTACAAGTCTGTTACATATAGGCTGGGTTTACAATGATTGACAAAAAAACCTATCATTTCACAATCACCAGATAATCTCTGACCAATGACCACCAAACCTTCCCATCACTTTGTATTCTGCACAGCAATTAAGCATGCTGATTCAGGGTTGTGCCAGAATACCTCGGTTTGCTCACTGACAAGGAGTAAATCTATATTGCTGGTAATGCAGATTACTCATCAGATCTGTCAGTTTAATGTGGAGAGGGTCTTTTCTTCTTTCTGGACCTGTAGGCTACGTACTCTCTCTGCTTCAGTGATGACTAAGCAGCTTGATGCAGCAGTGTGGATGTTGGAAAGCAACAACCTGGCAAAATGTCAACACCGAGGAACCTCCTGCTACACTTTTCTATGCCAAATCCCTTCAATATTGTCAAGAGCGTTGTCTCAGAAGCAACAGGCAAATTAGAGTTGACACCTCGTGGTTTTGAGTGTGTTTCTGTCCTGCTCTTTCCTTGTGTCTGTCACTTTAGTGTCACTCCTCGTCTCTCCACTCCTTTGCAGTCTCTTTACGTCCTTTTTCTCCTCTATACACTGTCCTGTCATTCCCTCCATCGTCAATCCCCTCCTCGTGTTGTGCTTTCCACATAACACCGCATTGTCCCCTGCTATCTTTCCTGAGAGCCAGCAGTTTGTCAGTTGCGTGTGACATCAGGGGCCTGACTGAGCACCAGTCTGTAGTCAGGGAAGATACTGCCTCACTGTCTGGGCGAGAGGCCCAGTATCTCCGGGGACAGGGCAGCCAGAGAGGGACCACCTGGCTCAGGAGGATCACCGTTAGGACATACGTAGCTCAAGGACACCGAGTGAAAATGAGAGATGAGGACAAGGACAGTTAGTGAGTGGAAGGAATTATGCAAGCAGAAGGAAGACGGAAAAGAAGCGGGGTTGAATGAGCTGACAGCAGCAGTAAGAGAGTGGTGACCTTAAGCCTCTGGTTATCTTGGAACAGCTGAAAATGGGATGTGGGTAATTTAATGTGACTGCCACACTGTTCAGCCTTGGCCATGTCTCCCATTCATCTTCATGTACCCAATATCATACAGCCTTAAAAGCCCCGCCACAATCCATTTATCCTTTAAGCAACCCTGCCTATGTGCATGGTACCTTTCTCCCCTTAGTCTTCACACGAGTACATTTCCTGAATTGTGCAAAAGATTTCCATGGGAATATAAACCACAGAGATGTAATAATACCATGAACATGACCTGTTGTATTGAAGTAAGAGTGAAAATCCATATATTCATGAGAAATCTTCAGACTTCTGTCAATCAACACTTCTGTCAGACAACGCTATTGGAACTGGAAGTATACCTTATGCTATTAAGTTTTTTTGTGTCTGTCTTCGTTGGAAGAGTATCTGTTAATTCATAATCAAGAAGAATAGATTTATAAGCTAAGCTTTTATCTAAATGACCTTGTTTCACTTTGATGTTATCAGGGTAATATGTAACATATCAAACAAGTACTCACCAGCAGCTATAAACAGTGAAAACAAGTGTACTATTATAGGGTGTAAAATACTTAGTGTAGATTCACAAGGCACTGGCTTTCAGACTGATGAGCTCAGATATGATTATATTGACTAGTTGTATACAGTATGTGTAGGCAGTGGGACACACCTCATTGGTAATAACTTTGATGACTGTGATGCTGCTTGTTCTCCCTTGTCTGACAAGTCCAGTTAGTCTCACCTTCCATTTATAATTCACAGTTGGACAGACAAATTGTGGAGAAGGTGTGTGTTACGTAATTGTGACACACCACGAAAGTTACACACACACACTATAAGACATTACAAGTTGTTGTAATCCTGCTTTGGTATTTGTTAAAGTGGGAGTTTGACTGCAACCTGAAGCTGGATTCCTACTGTATGGAGTGAAGACGAGGGAGTGAATTTCAGCCTTATAGTTAAAACAAAATGTGTGTTTTTATAGTTTATTAGCTCACTTGTGATGATATAATGTTGACCTATTCAACAAGAATGCAAAATATAAAAACACTTTAAGTGCTAGTGCCCTACTGTGTGAGGAGTGTTGGATCAGATAATAGTAGTCATAAAGCAATACAGTGATAACATCACAGATGGCATAGTTTTACACAGACGGGCTGTTTAGTCATGTATGTCATAAACCACAGAGGTTTTGCAGATTGCGGTGGAGTTTGCTAATAAAATGGAAATATTTGATATGCCTTGGTCAACTCAAGCTTGCACTGATTGAGCAAATATAAATGGCGCTCAGCAGTGCTGCAGCTACTGTGGTGTGTGGTGTGACCCAGAATTTTAACCTCACCGATTTGTCTTCTATGAGTGTTAACATTATTGTCACCAAATTTTACCCAGATACACCTACTGTCATATTTTAAGTTGTTTATGAATCCACAAAGGTTCAATTGTTTTGTCCACTCTCATTGGATTTGTTTGCCTGAGGAACCCCACGGTGGTGTCATGTCTTTGTTTTTGTGCATTGACATGACTGTGAGGAAATCAAGCTTTCAAAGTGTTTGGTTGAATTTGTGAACTGCGCAAAGGTTTAATTTTCTAAGAGTCTGTGTCGGTGAACATAATTTTTTGTCAAAAGCAGCAATTGTTAGAATCGCTGAGTGAATGGGTCCTTAAGAGCCCTGCCCATACCTTAAAAGATATCTTATCTACAGTAAATAGCATACAGTAAACGGATAACTACGGTTGGAGACATTATCAGTATCACTGGCTTGACCTTAAATTCACCCATATAATCCTTCCTGAAGTGTAACTATGCCTCATGGTGCCTCTTGTTACTATTACTATGTTCTTAGTCGCTACATTTTGTTGATGAAATAGAAAATTGAGGCAGCGTGCCCAGATCTTACAAGTAACCTACTGATTTTCTATTACCTTAGACTGGGTGTCTGATCACATGTTGACAAGAACCTGCCTGAGTAGGTTCAATGAGTACATTCGTTGTCTAAAGTATCAGGACATGGTAAATTCATTAACAAAAAATGGGTCATAACATTGTCCTTATCTGTTATGTCTGTGTGGGAAAGATCTGAGGTGCTTCATTACAACCACACCTTTAGCAAAGCTTTAGTAAATGTGTCACAAGTTATCCATAGCTTATCTTCAAGGTGCTATTTAGCTTATGACTTAGCTGTATGCCAAAGAAACATTTTTGATTGGCGCCTAATCTTATAAATCCTTACCTAGCATTTACCAAGAGTAAACAATATCCAGTCAGTAACCACCGTATTCACAACTGTTACAGAAATAATGAAAAATAGCTGATGCTTGTCTATTCTGGACGTGTGTCAAAGACGTTTTAGTCATTAGGTTAGTGTTTGTCATCTTTATGAAGCAAGGCTATCTCTCACTCACAAAATACCCTCAAGGGTCAATCTACAAATCCCATACTACTGTAATGTTGAACAGACGTTTGATACTACCACTGAACACTACCCCACTCATTAGTTACGATAGATGTCCTACAGTAAGGATCAACAACAGTGGTGTTGTGGTGTTAACATCTCAACTTTCACCACAGTTCAGACATCCACCCTTGCAAGGAATCACCGGCTCAGATGGGCACAGCTTTTCTGTGCAGATGTGGCATTGGAGAAGATGTGTCCTAAATATACCAGCAGCAGGCCTTTATTAATAATTTAAACCAACACTGTACTTGCACAAGCAACTTGAGCAGCACAGTGGTCTGCATCAAACAATTTGACTCACAAAAGGCTTATCTTTTTCACTGCACTCATTGTCAGTAAGGCCCGTACAGTATCTCTCTGAAATAAACACGTTTCATCACCTTTCAAAGAACATCAAAGTGTCACGGTGTTTTAAAGCCAGTTCAATGTAATTTCAAACGTATCAATCTGTCTTCAAACAAAGGAATTGTTTAAATATTTTCTGTCTTTTGTGCGTGCTCAGGCCAACAGATTTCTTTGTCAGCGGCGTACAATTAGTCACCTGGCAACAGGAAACAGGCTCTGGCTGTGGAAAGTCTAATGTGTAGCAAGTGCCCGGCCGTGCTGACACTGGGTACACATGCACGCCAGTGAAAGAGCTGTTACTCTTTACTGGTTTTCAATAACCTTGCTGCATAGGAGCTCTCGGGAGCGAGTGGAGCAAGGACACGGCGCCCGCTGTTATTCGCAGACAGCCGGGATGAACCATTTGATCTTATAGTTCAAGAATGTGGGCAAGGAAAATCCACATGTGTTTTACATTCAGTTTTTCTCCGGAGTTCACTTACCTCTTGTCTCCTCCATACATACGCTTGGACAACACTGAAGATGTGTGCCCTGAGTGATTCTTTCAAGTTCACTGGCCTCCTTTTCGCTATCTTATCCTGTGTGGTATGGCTCTTTACTGCATGAGCACAAGCGACCAAAAATGGAGTCATGCAGGAGAGATTTAAGAATGTGTGAACTGTCACCACTTAGCCTGGGTTGGATGCTTCAGGCTTTCCTCACTGAGGCTTTTGTGTCGTGGTCACGGATGTGTTGAAAGTTTTTACATTTAGATGGGTCAATGCTGAAGCTGAAATGGTTTTTTGTCTCCTGCTGGTTGTGCAGCATGCAGTCCTCACTTTGTCCCCCCTGGTCATGCTTGAATGATAATGGGTCATTAAGAGTGTCATTCCTGGATCTAGTATTCAGTGTAACACTGCTTGAGGCCTCAGCAGTAATACATTTAGTCCATCTAGCCATGACCTGTTTGGCCTTTCAGCAAGGGCAGCGCTGCCTATCCTTTTTACTGAAGCTTTTGTTTAAGTGACTGTCTTTGTGGAGCTTGGACGCAAAAACAGTTTAGACATGTTTGCTGAGTCATTTCCCTCCCTTGAGAATGAAGCAACATTCCTGTGAGTTACAATTATTCCTCTGCCCTTAATGAGATTTCAAATATAAGTATAATATGTAATATATGGACACATGCCCATTTGCTAGTCTTCCCTGAAGAATTCAAAAGTCTGCACTGTAAACTAACATTCATGTCCCTCCCCACTGATCTTAATGGGGTTAGGCTAATGTTTTGGTAGAATCTCAATCTTCTTTTATCAAAAATGTGTGAATTTTGAAGTGTTGTTACAATACAAAAACTGACCCTTGAGTTATTGCCCAGGCTCAGTTTTGCCATGTAACCACTGTGGCAGGAATAGGACTCCAACAAATTATTGGAGTGTTGGAGTGAATGATGATGTGTTTCTATTCAAATATATATATAAGAAAGAAAGAAAGAAAAATACTATCACAGTCTTCATATGGCCGCCATCCTTTTATTGCCTGATTAAGGTTCAAGTGCCAGTTCATTGTGGCCTATTTATGGATCATGACACGGGGGGTGGAAGCTGTGAGCTGTAAGTGCCCTGGCTCGGGTTCATTACTTAATGTCACTCGGAAGAACACTTCACACGAGGGAGAATGGGCTTCCTTGTTTTCTAATAATACCTCCACTTGGTTCTCAGGCCACCCTCCAGATTCAGTTCAAAAATTGTATTGCAATTTCTTTTTACAGTAGCTGTGTACTTGACCAGAAAGTCACCCTTCAGCCAACTGCTCAACAACCAGTGGCCACTCCAAGGTGTAGGGTCTGGAAGAAGAACTCCCAGTTGGATATTACATTGTGTATTTTTAGTTGTAAAGAGAATTAAGTCTGTCACATGGCTGTCACTCCTTAGAAATTAGATGTAGATATTAATCAGCATGTGAACAAACAAATACTGGCAACACCATGTTGTTTGCACTGCTTTCTGTTGGACTTTTCCAACTTACAACTGGTTGCATCAATGAGACCTATAAATACGTGAAAAACTGACTATGCCTTGTTCACACATTTAAAGTGTTTCCTAAATTTGAATTGTTACCAGGGGAGCTTTTAAAGTCTTTGTGCTACAAACTCCCAGTAACTGTTGGATTTTTTTCTGTAACAAACTACTGTGGGCACTGGGCATGGTCTTTGAGGAAAGCCTGTTCCTGTTATCTCTGTGTCGTCAGCCACTTGTGTTAATGTAGGGGCCCTCACACTGAACAGAGATCTATGAAGTGCCGACATCTCGAAGAGATTTAGACACATGGTTCTTAATTATGCAGCAGTGTCTTTAGGGGGGTTGAGGTGTTGTGCTAATTTATGGAGCTAATTTAGGTTTTTAATTTTGATGCTTTCTTCTGGAGCGATTGTGTGCTTTTAGATAGTTTCCAAACTAGCTGTGGGATTGACATCCTGCTCGCCACATCAACGTCAAGGATGAGCTGCATGAGGTTCCTGCTTAACATGTTTTTGGCAGGTATCACAGTATATCTTTGTGAACATGGCGCCTCCATGGAGATGTGAGTGGTGCTTGTTTTCTAATGAAGTTGACTGAAAAGAGAAGAGCACTCACGCTCTGACATGTAGCTGTGGGGATATTAGGCCTCCGAAGACCGTTTTGAATAAAGGCTTCCTCACTGTCTTTCCTCTGAGCTCCAGACCTACAGCTGCATGCAGCTGGATAACCCACAGAGAAGCACTTTGTACTGAAACACTATTAGTGTTGTCCTCCAACTGCCCGAGTACACACCTCCCCCTACCTCAGATGTCTTGTGTTTTCAATAGGAAGCTCAGTTGCTGAATGCTCACATACTGTTAAACCATGTAACACTGTAATGATAAACTGGAGGGCACATAATTCCTGTGTGTTGATGATGAACAGTTCATTTACTAGTAAATCTTGTTTGGTGACATCTGTTTATAGGCGCTGTTAGTCAACACATTGTGTGATGTGCTAATGAGTGAATATTACGTAGCTGCTCTCCAGCATCCTGATTGTGCAAATGTATGTGGATCAGGCCTGGGCTGTTCACCTGGATGCCCCTCCTGTATTTGTTCAGGAGGGAGCACACCCTGTGGTGGCTACTGTGTCAAATGGTGCTGCTGTCATTTCTTCCATTATTGATAGCTGAACACATACATTGCGGTGGTAGCTATTGTCCAAGAGTCTAACAGCACGTGGATTGAAATCGTGTTTGAATATCAATGTTTTGGATGACCTATTTCCATGTAATGGTTGTAGCTCTGGGTGGATTATAAAACAACTTGTTGACATGACTCAGTAAACACATCATTCCCTTTGTGTCTATCTCAGATATAAACAGAGAGAGAGAGAGACTGCAAACACCAGGTTTTACTGTGCCACTCAGAAGAGCAGTGAATCCTCTGAGGCATGTAACAGAAAGCAGGTGCCATATCTCACATGAGAGCTTCAACCAGCTTCTGTCTGAGATTGTGTTTGCACTAGGTTCTATGAAATCGCAAAAGCATGTCAAATTCAGAGTGTTATTCGAGCGGTTCTTATTATTTGCAGGCGGTTCCCAGTTGAATTTCACCATGATAAGATCTATTTAATGATATATACAGTGTTGTATTATCTACCCCTATATGCCTGTGTGTGAGCATGTAACCTTACCTGGCTCGTATTTCTTCATTGTTGTCATCAGCTTGTGCTGTGCCAGCTGGAAAATGGCGTGCCCCTGTGCTGCAATAGTGTACAGTAAATATAGCAGAGCAAAGACTTCTCACTATGGGATGCATGCAGCTGTCTCTTTTGAAGTCTTCATCTCTGTTTTGCTTACTGTTTAAGAAAAGGCTCTGGTTGTCGCATTACCTGCATTTCTATGTCGCCTTAAGGTTTATGATGTCATGTGAAACTTTCACAGCAGCTCAATGTAAAGATATACGGATGTGGTCCCATATCAGCTTCAGTCAAGCTCTTTGGAGTCAAAAATAAAGGCGTCTAAAGTAAAAAGCTTTTGCCAGTTGTGAGGCAGTAGGTGTTGTTGTTTGTAAAGGCATTAGCATTAACAGTCTCCTGAGACTCACTGCTGAGCTCCTGTGCTGTGGGACATGTCTGCCACACAGCCACAAGCAAATTGTGGATAATTGCAAAAGGTTATTTCAATTATGTGGAAACTTTCCACTATATGGGATCCTTGCACATGTACTTGCACGTACTGCATCTAAATTGCAGCCTTGGCTTGAATGTTTGGAGTTATGTCATGTGATATTAGTCTACGATCAGTGTTTTGCATATTATTTCCCTCTCTTTTCTTTCCAAAATTAACAAAACCGTGGTGGCAGCACCAGAAGCTACACAGCACCTGTTGCATTTTTCACGTTCCTTCTGCAACCTATAGCTTAGAGACAGGAGATACCACTTTTTTTGCATGCTGAGAAAATCAGTTCTTCAAAAGTTTTGTATTACAGACCTGTCTGACCTGAAATAAGGAAATAAAGTCAGGCAGGCTGTGATATGTCGGTCTTATCTACGCAAAAATCAGAAGTCGGTGCTTTCTGCATTTCCTACAAACACTAACTTTGCACTGCATACATTTATTTTCTGTTGAAATGAACACGGATGTGTAGAAATAGTACATACTGTAATGGTGTTTTGTTTTTTTTAACCCGAAAGGACAATGCACCATCAAAGTGTCAGCCAGAAGTTAGAATCTGTTGCCTGGGTGGTGCTAGTTCTTGTGAAAGTGTGGCATGTCACAGCTGATTGCTCTTGTAAAGTTGTGTCAGGAAGCTGCAGATTGCATTGCAGTGTTGTCATTTTATACAGTAGCAAAACTGATGGGAGGAGTTCCAGTTCATCTTCCCCACAAACACCGTCGCCCACTTATCAGGCATGCAGGCAGGCACACACACACTCACACAGACTTACAAACATCGTTTAGGCCTGAAGCACTGAATTATCACTCGCTCATTCTTGTTCGTTGTCTCCCAACATGCCGCTGCATCTTATCCTCCTATGCCGTCTATTTCCCAGGGTTCCACCTGATTCCCCGTCTGTCCAGCATCGTGCCAGAGAGCTGCCTGTTGATCGTGGTGGGCCTGCTGGTGGGGGGGCTCATCAAACTAGCTGGAGAGGACGTCCCGCCAGTGCTGGACTCCCAATTGTTCTTCCTCTGCCTGCTGCCCCCCATCATCCTGGATGCCGGCTACTTCCTGCCCATCCGTCCCTTCATGGAGAACATGGGCACCATCCTGATGTTCGCTGTGGTGGGCACTCTGTGGAACGCCTTCTTCGTGGGGGGCCTGCTGTACGCCGTGTGTCAGATCCAGCCCAACAACCCGTCGAACCTCCACTCACTGGACCTGCTGTCCTGCCTGCTGTTCGGCTCCATCATCTCGGCCGTGGATCCCGTCGCTGTGCTCGCCGTGTTTGAGGAGATCCACATCAATGAGCTTTTGCACATCCTGGTGTTTGGCGAATCGCTGCTCAACGACGCTGTCACTGTGGTGAGTGCCGGAAACAAAAAAATAGGGCACAGTGTGGTTTCTTGCTTCATGTATTGTTTTATTGATACTGCAATAAAGGTAGACTCTGTGACAAGAGGGCGGGAGATAAGAGGATGAGATAAGTTCTCTGTCAATAATATAGATTATGCTACACTATAGTGAGGCTTTGGTTGTAGCTCTCAGAAACCTCTGTTATCATCCTTACTACCATAAGTTAGTCAAGCTGCCGTGCTTCCTGTATAGAGCATCATCAAGTAATTTCTGAACTGTCTCACTGATGCAAATTAACACACTGGATGTCTGTGATGTTACAGTTAGACCAATTAGAAGTGGTGCAATTGAATTCTGTTGCTTTAACCTTATCCACAAGTTTCCGACGTCATCTATGGACAAAAGCAGAAGTCAGTTTTGCCGGTTTGGTGGAATTGTACGTTTACGTTTCCATGGTTTTCAGTCGTTGTCATAGTTGCGGTAAACGCATGGATCTATTAACGCTGGCTTTTAACACGGATGTCAATTTGTGTGATACCCACTGTTAAAAGCTGGTGTGATGATCCATGCGTTTTACAGATTTTCATTGGGGGGAAGAAAAAAAAAATCCATGCATTCACCATTCACATTCACCTCGCTATGAAATAATCATGTATAATTATTAGGGCTGTCAGAGTTAACGCGTTAATCGCGATGAGATTAATTTAAAAAATTAACGCGATAATCGCGGTTAATCGCAGCCCATTTTGTCCTCTGTCTGCTGGACTGGAGGACTGGAGTGTGGGACCTCCAGTCCAGTAGGTGGCGGTAAGCCACCTTCAAGTTGGTTGCTACACAAATATACACAGTCTAACATATATCCACAGCTCCATCCATTGATTTTTTGACGGCTTTGTTGTCAACAAATGCACGTGGCGATGTATTGATTTTTTGACGTGTCTGTTGTCAACAAATGCACATGGCCAGGCAGAGACGTAGCAAAGTAAAGGGCAATTTCCACTGGATGCAATTCGTTTCAATTCTGTGTGAGTTTCATGCATCATGTGTTATGATTAGGTAGGCCTGCTAGGTCTGGTCTAAAAGTTGTTTGTCTAGAGATTATAACACTTTGGAGTGTTGAAAGTCCAAAGCGCCATATATAATATTTTTAATAGAGATTAATCGCGAGTTAACTATGGAAAAAATGTGATTAATCGCGATTAAAAAAATTAATCGTTTGACAGCCCTAATAATTATGTAACATTACGACACACAAAGTAAATATTTAGAACTACTTGCACTTTTGAAATCCCTCCACCCAACAGCCGTGTCTGGAAAGTAGGGCTGACCCAAAAAAATCGAAGCTTCGTTCGTTTCCATGGAAAATCGATCATGAAGTCTGTGATCGATTGTTTTTTTTTTCTTCCTTTTTTCCTTTTTGACACCGGTTCTCATCGGCACTTGTTACATTACAATGAATAGTCTACTTGGCATCCTGGAAACCTGCCTGATTTTGGAGATATGCAGTTTTTGTTTGCAATTACTTTCATTATTTCCGCAACCCCCCCCCTGTCACGATCGCGCACCCCCCCGGCCGTCGAAGCTTCAATTACAATTGATTTTATGTCCGCGAAGCTTCGATTATCAAAATATGATAATCGGGTCAGCCCTGCTGGAAAGTAGTTTTGAAATTCCTCCACCCAACAGCCGTGTCTGGAAAGTAGTTCCGTCTATTGAAAACAACTCTGTCTTGTAATGTTACGTTATTATTTTTATAGCGTGGTGAATGTGCAGGTCACAACTTGACCACTTATGTTTTGGAGTTGTTGGATTGTGTATTTGATGAGTTCAATGAGGGACAGGGGATTTGTACCGTTCGCTGAGCAGCTCAGGTCTCTGCCCCGCGGATCTCCAAACAACATGCACCGATAATTAAAGATAGTGAACCTACTCCTATGACTACAAGGATTATAGCAATAGGCCAATTTGCCAAAATGTTGAACTATCCCTTTAACCTAATGATCAACTGACTAGCCTGTCACCTTATAATACCTCCAGGCTCACAGCACACCATCTGTTGGATGGCCAGTTTCAATACAGCATCTTCTATAGTGTTAAGTTACAGTAGTTGCATTGAAGCCATCCAAGTCATCAACATTAGTTTTAACAGCTAGTTCGTTTGACATCAGCTGGCAAAAGCTTATCGTACCAGACGTCTTCCCCAGTATGTCCCTCAAGTGCTCTGCACGCTCATTTACCAAGGGCCATTGTCTCCAGGTCATATGTTCAGCTACAAGTCGGGCTTCAGTGCACTCGTATACAAGCTGGTCAGCACTGTGTTATCATTGGCACCGGCTGTTTTGAGTGAAGGCTCTGCTGAGTGCCAAAGCTCATCAGCTTAGGAGCGTTTGGCAGCGTTTTGGTTGATCTTCATGATTAGGCTGTCTGGCATAGCGGGGAGTCTGTATTTCCCATAGTGCAATGCTTTAAAACGCTTGGTGAGGAACTTTAAAGTATCTTTTTCTTTCTCCATTTGGCACAAGCAGAAGTTGCTGGCTAAACCAATCCATTATCTTTTACTACAAAACCCAATCTTGAAAATTAGCAACACTCAGCATTACAAAATAAAGGCTATAAAGAGTTTTGCCTATTTGAAGATGAATGAAATGTATATGTTTTCACCAGACCTCCGTTCATCCTCTCTCTCCCCCTCTCCACTCTCTTCTAGGTGCTGTACCACCTTTTTGAGGAGTATGCAGGAGTGGGCACAGTGACGGTGATGGATGCTTTCCTTGGACTCATCTCCTTCCTGGTGGTTGCGTTGGGTGGTGTCCTAGTGGGAGCCATCTATGGGATCTTGGCTGCCTTCACTTCACGCTTCACGTCCCACACGCGTGTCATTGAGCCGCTTTTCGTCTTCTTGTACAGCTACATGGCCTACCTGTCAGCTGAGGTGTTCCACCTCTCTGGCATCATGGCGTAAGTTTTTCAGGGTGGTTACATATGAATAGGCATAGAGATAGAATCCACAGAATAACACATCATTAGGAGCTAATATGCAAGTCCAGTTGCTTTTCCACTGTTTTGCTAACACTCCTCCCGACCATGTGCATTTGTTTACAACGAGGCCGGTGAGAAATCAATCACAAGAGTAGTACGTAGCGTTATGTATCATATACAATGTTACGACGTGTACATTTGTGTAGTCTTATCTGTCATAAACAAGAGATTATGAGGCGTGTTTGGGACGTGGTGCCCAGAGAAAAGAGCTGGGACACCAGCTCTTGCAAAGTTGTTTTTCAGCCAAGAGACGCAATAAGTGACACGCACTCTGAAGGCAGACAGCCGTCATTCTCACTGTAACAAGAAACTTAGGGTTAGGGTTAGGGTTAAACCATCACAATTACTCCAAAGCTGTAATGTAGCATAGTTAAGCTTAAAATCCTACATAGTTCCTCTTTAACATTGCTACTAATGTGACAGTAGAATGAGGGAATGTGATCAGTCACATCCCCTTGTTGTTACCATCTGAATTAAATGCTTATGAACTTCCTGTCTAAATTAATTGGCAAATAATCTAATCTAATCATTCATTCTTTCATTTATGTGGTGCTTGTAGAGCTTTCAAGTTTAATTTCATGGAGGTACTTTCTTTTACTTATACAACATACTGTACAAGGACAAGGAGGCAATGTATTTTTAGCCTGGTTGGCCCTAGAATCTAAGGCAGCTATCTGTACCCTGTGAAACACCGTACCTTGTATGTTCAGCATCTACCGTGCCGTGTTTGCTCTTTGGTCGACAAGTACTTCAGCTGTTTCAGGGCTGTCCCTATCCAGTTGCACCTTTTTAATATATGGATCCTCTCTCAGTGATTAGTCGTCTAGGTCTATATACAACCTTGCCTATGCAGGGAAAATCAATTTCAGCTCCTCCCCTATGACTGTAAGTCAACTGTTCATCTTGGTAGATTACACTACCGTAAAACCAGTGATATAATGAATGAATCTGATTTAATGCCACCTAAACCGAGCTTGGATTTACTGGCATTTCAGCGCTCTCCGTGGTGCCATTTCTCATCAGCTCCTCCAGTATGTATCAATCCATTTTCTGTTTTAGCTGGTAGGAGTTATTGATGTAGAAGACAGGAGTAGATGATGTGTGTGACTCTCCCCTCAGCTTCAGTGTGTAGTGGTTGTGTAGTGGTCGTGTTGAAGGACAATCCCTCCCAGTGCCTGCAGCTGTCATATTGTGCACCAGATCCACAACGTGATTTGTCAAGGTGGTTTTTCACAGCATGTGATACAGCTTACCGGTGTGAATTCCCTTCGTCATTTCTGTAAAGCTTTCAAAGTCAAACCAATATTGACACGAAGTAAAAATGGGATGAATGTTGAGCGGCAGTTGTGGCTTATGTAACTTGGAAGGTAGCCTTCCTTTTTGTCTCCACACTTTTACATAAAAACGCTGCATGACACAAGAATGAAATGGAGAAGTGGCAACCAGACACGAGTGGTGACATCTCTGTCGATGTCACATGTTTCTGTGATCATTGTGGAACAGGCTAAATAACTGGAACGCTCTGAGACTAACTGTCTCAAGTCAAGCCACCACTTCTTCTAAATAAGCCTTTATTTAAAATGTCAAAATTAATCTCACTTTGCTTCATTTCAGTCACATGTTCAACGTATATCTTTGATTTTTCCAGTATCTTTCAGCTGAGCTAAGCTTTGCCTTTCTCTCCTTGCAGGTTAATAGCATGTGGAGCGGTGATGCGTCCCTATGTGGAGGCCAACATATCCCACAAGTCCCACACCACCATCAAGTACTTCCTGAAAATGTGGAGCAGCGTCAGCGAGACGCTCATTTTCATATTTCTGGGCGTGGCCACGGTGGACGGACCTCACCAGTGGAACTGGACCTTCGTCACCGTCACTGTCCTTCTGTGTCTGGTGGCACGGGTCATAGGTCAGCTACAACGCCGTATTTCTCACAGCTAAATGTAATTGTTTAACGCAGGAGAGTGAATTAATTTTACTGATACCATGATGCAACAATGTGGCTGTTGTTTCATCAGCTGGCCCCTGCATATTTCTAATTGAAGTGCTTTTCATCCAACAGTTGTCATTTATATGTTTTATATATGCAAATCAGTTGATTTGCATGATCATTTTTGGTAGAAGGAGATAAATGCATCATAGTTTACTTTACTGGGGGGGGGTTGAAGTGCCAGAAAAGAGGACAGGGCACACTGACAGAAGCAAATGTTAACATCATGTGTCATCTAAGAGTTGTCAGTGTGTGAGAGGAAGTGCCACCGAGGATTTCCATGTTGGCTTCAGGCTGTCACAAGCTTTTCCATTGATGATCTGTCATGCTAGATTTATTAGTATTGTTGGAAAGAGAGACTGAAAGCGAAGGAATGATGAGTTGTGTTTGGTCCTGCCGTCCTGAATTGTCTAGCGTGCAGCAGGAAGTGAGCAGACAGAGCTGCTGTCTGTCTGTGACTGAGTTGTAACCATTCGTAAACACATTTCACTTCCATCATGCGCTAAAAGATCTTGTGATGGAAAACAGTTTGAATATTTCTTTTCCCCATCAGTTACACAGTCATCCCAGCCTTTATGCAGTTTTTAAATGGTTTACTGCAAGTCACATGTCATTTTTATGACTGCCAACTACTTTCCAAAGCATGCTATAGTGTTGCACAGGTTTTTACTACCATGACCTAGATCTTTAACATACCCACACAGAAGCAACCTAACCTCTGTTTGTCATTTCATTATCCTTCTCAGGTGTGGTTGGCCTGACTTTTGTCATCAACAAGTTCCGCATTGTAAAGCTGACCTCCAAGGACCAGTTCATCGTGGCCTACGGTGGCCTGCGAGGTGCCATCGCTTTCTCCCTTGGCTTCCTGCTGGACAAGGAGCACTTTCCCATGAGGAACATGTTCCTCACAGCCATCATCACTGTTATCTTCTTCACAGTCTTTGTTCAGGTACCAGTTTCTGTTTGTCTGTTGCTCTATTGTAGTCCTGTATGTTACCCACTCATTTGCATCCGTCATCACGTCAACACTGGTTTGCAAATGAGCTCCTTTTTGGTGTAGTGTATTTGCCTTGTCATTCTAGTTTGAACTTTCACTGGCATGACCTTTGTGAATTCACACTGACTGACTGGCACAAGAACAAAACCAGTCTAGTTCAGAAGAAATGTTTTGGAACCATTCAGTGAAACACTGTCAGTCTTGTTCCTGCTAAACATGCTGAGCAGTGAACATCAAAGGAACGCTCATATTTTTGCTCAATTTTTCTAGAAATGGCCTTACATGATGTAACGTCAGTTCCTCAACCTTAAGTGGTAATATTTTCTTTCTGTGTCCTTTCCTCCTTAAGCAAACAGCCAAAGCTGATTTAGGAAAATGATATTTCAAGATGTTTCTTTTAAGTATACCGACAGGCAGGCACGCGAAATAATTCACATGAAAAAAAAATGCAGAAGGAAAAGCAAACATGTGCGGAAAAATGTGCATATTACATTTTGTCCATTTTAAGAACTGCAGCCTGCCTCTGCACTCGTCGTTGCTACAACCGTAGGAAGGTTCCTGTGAGCTGCACCCGGAGTGGCAGCAACTAAATAAAACCCTCAAGACATGTGCCCTCTTCAGAGGCTGGATGAGAAATATGTTTTATTTATGCTGCGGGATACAGCACTGACAGACTGATGCTGAGACAGATGTAGGGTGAGGACGGTGAAGGACCTGAATGTGGAGTTAAAGTAGAACTGTGTGTTATTTAGAAGAGAGCCAGTCTACATATACATGTAAACAACTTATCATGATTAATAGTCATATTTACCAGATTATCTAATAGTAAATTGCAATGCAATAATAATTCAGAGGCTGTTTGGAGAGTTCAAGTTCTGTTGATTTGTCATTAGTATATAAAAGTGGCTTGTAAGCAAGCTCAGGTTTATTTATATAATGTAGGTTATTTATTGCTCTGCATGTGTGGGTTGAGTCTTATCTATTTTGTCATATGTTTTTGTAAGCTATTGAATTTCCCTCCAGGGGGATGAGTAAAGTATTTTTCTATTCTATTCTATTGTAATATTCTAGCTCTAGCAGAGAAATAGCATTATGTTTTATATTTCTGTGAATCAAGCATCATCACAAACATAGAAAGCTGAGGAAATCCCTACAAAGTAATCTTATGTCTGAACTTGAAGCTGAACCGAGGGAGGGAAGAGGGTTGGTGATGGTTTGCTGGTTTGTCACACACGGTGTCATGGATGACGGTGGATAGTTTGAGATGGTGCAATTTATTCTTGGCATTCTGAGATTTTTTAATTGCACTGTTTGGCTTTTAGCGCAACATAAGGGACAACCGTGACATCTCAACTTGTCATATGTCATGGGGGAAAGAATAGATGTAGCAATGTAATATGCATTTGTCATATTTGGAAAAAAGCAGGAGGTGATTGAAGTGTCAGTTCCTTTGCTTGCATGCATAGTAAGAGCACAGGGTTTCACAAAAGAGCAGAAATCTTCTTGAGGCTTAAGTTAACTAGCTAGTCGGCTTAATCTCTTTAAGAAGCAGTGATACGCTGTGTAGTGTAGATGTGCAGACAGGCACAAGTGCACATACACACAACCACACACACAACCACACATCAGTTATAGTCCAACTGCAGCAAAACATCAAACTGGTATTTGATTTAGTGTTCCTGCAGCCATTTTGTCGGCCATGTATTTTTCTTAATCCTATTGATAAGTGACCAAAAATAGAAAAACAGGATTACACATCAAGATAGTAGTGAAGCTGAATTGGGGATTCAAGTTGAAGGTTAAGGTGTACAATAATCAACAACAGCTGCTTTACAACCAGACTCACAGGAACAAACACACAACGTGTACACATCATTTAGGTATTTCAAACACGGTTGTGCACACAAGTTTTGTTTATAGTCACAGCATCTAATGACTGGAAGGATTTCTTTGCGTTTATCTTACTAGAATTTTGATTCACGTCTTTGTTAAAGATGCAGATTTTTTAAGCTAAAATCTGTAACCACTGTGGTTGCGATACTGTGAGCTGGTGAGAGATTTACAGTTGAGAGCTGTTGCGAAAGATTGTGAGAGAACCTGGTCTGGTTTTATCAATCGGCTGTTGCAACATGTGCCAACGAGTGACTTGTGATACCACCAGCCTCAATACTTGACTTTAGGAAGTGAAAAGAAAGTTCTCATGGCCTCTCCTGCGTTATAAACCAGGACAAGTGTGATCCGATAAGCTGATCTGGTGATGTCAGTATGATGCTTTAACATTTCACTCTCACAGAAATCTTCTCATTTCACTTGCATACACTGGGTAATAGGAGCTTGTCTCCGTTTTTAGCTAAGGTTTAGGGTGTTTACAGTAAATGATCTGCGGTTCCTCCTATCCTTCTTGCAGGGAATGACCATCAAGCCCCTGGTGGAGCTGCTGGCTGTGAAGAAGAAACAGGAAGCAAAGCGCTCCATTAATGAGGAAATCCACACCCAGGTAAAAAAACAACAACAAAACTCTCGCCTCCAATCATCTTCAGCCCTGATGCTAGTGTTTCTATATACAGCTGATAGATAAAATGACAAAATGCTTTAACATGCTTTCACCTATAGAATATCTATCACCAAAATCAATGCAAGTCATGTAGGAAATACTGATTAATTCATCAACTTCCTCTTTTGCTGAGGCACCTTTTGTTAAAGCAGAAGTAAGCGATCCGGTCGTTTTGGCTAACTTCTTGTCCTCGTCATGGATCTATTGGTCCTCGTCCCTACGTCACCACATTCACATGCATCCCTTGGCTGCACACACAGAGAGGACCGCCCCTTTATGCCGTTCTCTCTCCTCATTGGATAAAGGTTGTAGGATACAAGGAAGTATACAAGACGTTTTCTCCTCGGCTTACAGCAGAGCAGAGTGACTGACAGACCCGTGTTTCGGTCCAAACACTCTATGTAAGTGATTGCTGTGGGAAGATATAACTATTTAAGACTTATATTAACACAAACATTCCGCTTACTTCTGCTTTAAGCTGCTGCTGAGCTTTTCATTCTAATTTCCTGCCATGTTTTCTTTACCCAGTAGTACACACAGGTACAGAAAGAAATGCACATTAGTTGCACAAATTATTAGCCTCTCAGGCCATTTAGTTTAACAAGTTTGGATCGCTGCCTCCACCTACTGGCCGTGAGTTGGTACTTCACCTCATACACTGCAGCCTAATGAACGTTCATCCACAGATTTTCATAACATGATTCTAAAAAGGCAGCAGAGCCTCTTGTTTCCAAGGTATTTGCCTGTCAAGCACATTCATGAGTGACCACCATGGTGCACAATCCCCATGTGTTAAGCTAATGCACACACACACACACACACACACACACACACACACACACACACACACACAGCGTTTTCTGGGGCTGTGTGGTGAGTCACCAGTGCTTGAGGCTAGAAGAGCAGGTTTCTCTAATGGCTTCTCCTCCTCTATAAAACAAGGGTGATTAGAGTTAACTGAGCTGCCTGAGTACACAATCCTACTGGAGTAGCCGTGGTGTTGAATCCAAATGGAGTCCTCTGGTGTAGAGGCTCTGAGTGTATTTGTTTGTGTATTTTATTTCGGCAAGTGGTTTGCACCTGTTTGAGGTAAAAACTTGACATGCGGCCTTCAACAGGGTCAGGCTGTCCCACCTGGTAAATTATGCTACGTATCCTCAAACAGAGCTTTATCTTGCTCTGTTGGTGGTTTGTTTTGATTGGCACACAGTGCTGTACTGTTGGATCCTGACAACATGATAAATTACTCACAGTAATTTTGAAGTGGAAAAAGGAAAACATGCCCCCTGGATATAAAGTTATGAAATATAAAGTTATATCTAAAAGCAGACAACAGTCACACGTGTCTTTACTGCATAATGAGCAGCTGTTGGAGCCTCACACAGCAACAAGTCCACCTGTTCCTTTTATTCACTGTCAAATAAAGATAAAGTGATTGAAAGGAGAATCTGTCGATGCATACATGTATTAATTATGAGTTTCATTTGTTTACCTCTCACCTTCCTGTGTGAACACTCAAGCATGGTTGCATCTATTTAAGACGACACTTTTCAACCCCGCCCCCACACAGCGTTGGGAAGTCTTTACATAAATCAGTCACTTGTGACAAAGCAGAAGTAATTTCTGTGGCTCTGCTTAATCACTTGTTCCCATAGCAACACTGGCTGCCAGACTGTCATCGGCAGGCTTAGTCACAACACCAGGGCGACCTATGGGCTGGCTGCACTCTGAACACCGAGCGCAGCAGTGCATTTCTCTGGTTGTGTGAGCAGGGCGTGCTGCCACCGCTAATAAACGCTGGGCCATCACTCACAAGGCTGCTGCCACTGGTTTTTCACACATGGACTCCATTTTCAGAGCTCATTGCCTGCTGTTGTTGATAACGATGTTGGCAGTCTTACCTGGTAGGATGTTTTAACCGTGAGGTAACAGAGGGGAGGGAGAAGGTACAAGATGCAGCTGAGGAACATGTGTGGTACCAGAGTGTGTTCACTGTTGGTAACATTTAAAGACCAAAAAAAATTAAATTGTTTTGAAGTTGTTTGCTACAGACCTTGGAAAAATGTCTCACAAAAAGATCAGTTCTTTAGAATTGGAATTGCTTTAAATGGCACGTGACACTTTTTTTGTGACGTTTTTTGTGTGTCCCGACAATTTCTAAAGATTCATTTTTCTGTTTTCTTATCAATCCCAGTTCCTCGACCACCTGCTGACTGGAATCGAGGACATCTGTGGACACTATGGACACCACCACTGGAAGGACAAGTATGGATTTAACAGTGAACTGACATTACAGCTTGTAGTCATTAGCAAACTTATGGAAGACACACACACAGAAAAATACTCATCATAAGTTCCTGAAGCTCAAACTAAGTGTCTTTAATTACAACCAGAAAAGGGAGCAACTGTTTGACTGTCAAGTGTTTGCTAATATTTACTCATTAAGTGGCTTATGTTAGTGATTCATCTTCATAATTGTCATCGGTTAGTTTTCTGTCATGATCAGCTAATTATTTTAGCTCTATAGCGAAAACACATTAATAGATGTGAAATAATTGCTGTAAGTAATTCCCCAATTAAACATCTTTTTTCTGCCCATTACACAAACTCTGTCCAACCTCTCCTGACTCACTGTTCTGCTTCCTCCCCATGTCTCCGTTTCATCCCTGGTTCCTGTCTTGATCCGTTCTCCCCTCAGACTGAACCGCTTCAACAAGAAGTATGTGAAGAAGTGCCTAATTGCGGGCGAACGCTCCAAGGAGCCACAGCTCATCGCCTTCTATCACAAGATGGAGATGAAACAGGCCATTGAGCTGGTGGAGAGCGGAGGGGGAGTCAAGCTGCCTTCTGCTGTGCCCTCCACCGTTTCCATGCAGTGAGTGTTGAACAGCCACTTAGAGGGTTCACATATACTGTAAAGTGACTGGAATCCACCATGCTAGTTTTCACATTTATTACGAATTTACCTTTCACATAGTCCTCCGGTTATACAATAAT
Source organism: Trachurus japonicus (assembly GCF_045865225.1). Classification (NCBI taxonomy): domain Eukaryota; kingdom Metazoa; phylum Chordata; class Actinopteri; order Carangiformes; family Carangidae; genus Trachurus; species Trachurus japonicus. The sequence continues at coordinate 18,468,711 of NC_140922.1, forward strand.
CCTGACATATTCTTGATGTGAAGGTCATATGTAGGCCAACACTATAATAGCAAGTTGAACAAACCACAGTGGTGCCAGTGGAGTTATAAATAGAACAGTAACAGTTAGTGGTAAAAAATGAGGACATGGTGATTACTTTAAGTTTAATTTATTTTTATAGTTACAAGGCTAAAAGAAATCCTTTCAAAACAAGAATGTCACCCACAGGTGTGAAGGTGTTCTCTGATATCTGATGGCTGTGACTCACTGTCAGGGGCAGTGTGGTTGGCTGATGACTGACATCAACAACAGCATGTGTTACAGTTTTGAGCTATGCAGTAGCAAGTGATACATAAACCATATGGTCATCTTGGTCCATGTGGTGACAAGGAGCCTCTGGTTAGCACAGTGTGTTTGTGTGGTGAAACCTACTACAGCACCTGCACAGGCCTCATTGATTTCACATGTGTAACAACATGTGGTCTGTGATATATTCCTAAATGAAGTCTTGGTCAGTCTCAGTATCCAGTGCAAGTGCATTAGTCATTCTTGACTAAATGTTATTAAAAGTTGGAGACAGTAGTTGGATACACATAAAGGGATGTTTTGTTTTCTGGCCAGACTGATCACAGTAGAAACTGCTTTTTCATTCTGCTGCTTTCAGACTGAGATTAAACAGGGTCAGAGCTGTCTGCTTTGTTAAACTGCATGCTTTGTTAATAACGAATGTCAGCATTTCTACATAAACAGTTTTTTGTGGCCTCTTTATTTCTCAGACGATTCTTTCTGTCTGTTTTTCAGGAACATTCAGCCCAAGAAGCTTCCCCCTGCCAAGACTGTGGAGAGAGCTCTGCCTCAGCTGCCTAAAGGCAGGGAGGAGGAGATCAGGAAGATCCTCAGAAGTAACCTTCAGAGGACACGACAGAGGGTAACAATGCTGCTGCTGTATCAGCTAGAAAGATCGTCACGTATTCGTGTTGGTTAAAGAAGCATCATCTTGTCTTAGTGGTCCTCCATATTGAAGTACCTGTCTTCTATCATATCACTTAAGCGTATTGATTGTTTTTGAATTTGAATTGAATCAGTGTACTGGCACATTCATTCTTTTACACAACACTGAATTGAATCTTCAGGGATGTAAAACAATAAGAAAAGCACCTCTTATTGATTTACCCTTCCTGGAGGAGATCATAACAACAGTGACCTCTTTCATTAACAGTGCAGCACACTCTTTTCCTTCGTCTCTTTACATATTTATGAGTTCTTCTGTAGGACTATGACACAGACAGAATATTTCTTTACACTTTTTTTTTATTTGTTGACCCTGAAAGTGTGTGTTTTCTCTCTTTCAGCTGCGCTCCTACAACAGACACACTCTGGTGGCTGATCCATTCGAAGATGGATTCAGTGACCTACTTATTAAGAAGCAGAAGATGATTGAGCTGGAGAAGAAGGTATGATCATCAGTCTCTGTCATGTCAGCGCTTCCTGAATGAATCTAGATTTGTCTGTGTTGTTACTGACATCTGGCTACAATGTGACTGAGCCAAACATGTTTTGTTGATCAGTCTGTGCTTAAGAAGCTACTAAATCTTCAGGTGATACCATGGTAGTGTCCCACACAGGCTGTTATGCAGTCTGGTTTCTAAACAGTATTTTGTAGCATAATATTGGTGGAAGGCGACAGCAGCACACAGACACAGTCCAGATCACTTTCTCTCTGAGAAATGGTTTTCGACTTTTGGACCCCTGTCTGTATATCGCAGACAGCAGCCTGTGGTAAATCCTGAGATGCACAGGCAGCAGATATAGAGCAGCTTTTTCTCATTTCATAACAGGGCCACCAGCAGAGAAATGATTCAGCCAAAACTATGATTTGTGTTCTAATTAGAGTCCACCTTCAGTCTCCTAAATTAATTTTCTAAGCACAAACGGGAGCCGATTTATTTGCACGGCTGAGTGGCCCAACCACAGACTTCCATTTCGTCTGCCTGTAATTCCATAATGAAAATTGACTTTTGTTTTGGTTAAATCGAATGTGCTAGAAGCCACTGCAGACTCAAGAGGATTTCTGCCGAGACTAACAAAGCAGCACATCACTGTAATGAAGTTCCTCTCAGATATTTATCAATGGGGAATTACTGAACTGTTTTAGTTTGGCTGCTGTGCTTCCAAACAAGAGAAGGAGGAAGAAAATGTATTTCTTGTCATTTTTCTGTCATCTCAGCTTTGTATTGTAGTTATACTATACTGTATGTTTATGGAAGATGCATTGTGTAAACAAACAATACCCTGTGTGTTTCCTAGATAAAAGAGATGAATAACTACCTGACTGTGCCTGCTTCATCTCCTGACTCCCCGACCATGTGTAGAGCCAGACTGGCCTCAGGTAAACACCTGCTCCATGTCTCACCACCATTTTTACCGTCAGGCAGCACCTGAAACAATGGCAGATATTCACCATGATGCGACCCCACAGGGATCAGACGTTATACTATGTATGTGAGGCTGGCGAGGTAGCGCTCCACAGAACACGTAACACTGCAGACAGCACTGCTGTTCTTCACAGCCGCAGCCACAGATATTTCCCCCTCTGATGGAAATATGTTTGCATGTGCCAGCCGGCATGTAAACCAGTGTTTGGTCTCATTTTAGGCAAAGGTACTGATTTCAAACCTGCTCAGAAGCAGCAGCAGAAAGGGAAGAAAATCTGTCCAGGTATGTAGTCAGTGTAGAGAAAATTCATTTTGAGTTGTGATAATAACCCAGCAGCAATCCTAACATGCATGCTCCAAGTATCCTGCTCGTTAACCTCCATTAATTATTCATTACTAATGAGGTAATGTCATGACATGATTGACAAGCCTGCATTCAGACGATAAATTCGAGGCAAAGAGAAAAAGTCCCGCTGGTAACAGATTCTAGGTCAGCATGTATGTTACATGTGAGGAGAGAATTATTCCAGCATGTTTTGCATTATAAATGATCGTGACTTACTTTGCTTTTTTTGTTGTTGTTGTTGTTGTTGATGTTGTTGTGTTGAGAAATATGTGAATAGGTTTTAAAGCCTGCTGTTGTCTGGTTTGTGCAGTGATGGTACAATGATAGCTTTGTTGACCTCGGTATTTGTTGTTCACATTTTTTTCTCCCTTGACATTATATGTTCCTGCACGCTGATGGAATGACTAAATGATATCAGATTCCTCTTTAAAGCCCTGTTAAATCTCATTTCCTCAAACCGTGTCCCCGTCTCGACCTCAGACCCCCAAGCTTACAGCATGAAGACGGCGTCCGACAGCGTGCCGACCATCCAGGTGGACCTGGCCTCTCCCCAGTCTCCCGACTCCGTCAACGTAATGGACGAGTTCAGACGGGCCAACCAGGGGGAGGAGGAGCAGGGCCTGATGATGAGACCTCCACATGGACCTCAGAAGTCAGGTGACGCCGATGGGAGTAGAGATCCGCAGAAGCTGACGAGGTGTCTCAGTGACCCCGGTCCCAGTGCAGACGAGGACGAGGACGAACCCTTCCTGCCTTAGCGCGGCGGACGGGATGTGGAGGGATCAGGCCGCATGGCCGCCCTCACTGGTCAGAGGAGAGAGATGCTTCTCTTCTCTGCTCTAAATGATCTCTTTGGTTCAACCAAACAAGCCAAAACTGCTCATGCTGTACAAACCAGAAACTAAAAGCAAAAGGAGGTTGCCTAAGAGAGAAAAACTAGAGCCATTTGTTTCTTATTGTCATTGCTCTTAATTTTTTCAGACAGGATTGGAACTGCGGTCGCTGCTCTCTGGGAGATGGTGGAGTTTATGATCACGAGTCTGAGACATTCAGGAAAGAACTATGCATTACCAAAGGTCTGGACTGTTTTAGTGTCAGACAATGTTGTTTTTACTTTTTGTGTTTGACTGTTTTCTCTCCATAGTTAGTCATTTTATTTTTGTTCATGATTTTATAACTTTCTTTCTTTCAAACTACATCCTGAGACATGCTGGCTCTTGAGTCCTAAATGTAATCAACAGAGCAAACTACTTCAGTCCAGTTTTCACTGTTGCACATGAGCACTTGAGTTCTTTCATACTGTCACTTGAAATAGCTGGATATCAAACAGTTAGTGTAGCTAGTTGAAGATAATTTTGCCTTATTTCATGTCAGATCTTTTCACTTGGTGCATTTTTTTTTTGAATTTCTGTCTGTTTTTCTTAAAGCATTTTAATTTCAGGGGTACCAACATCTGTTTGTAATTCAACTTTGTTCCAGCATTCGTGGGATGTAAGTAAAAGCTGGATGTATTTAGTCACTGTGCAAACCACTGTGTAAAAGAACCACAGTTCTTTATAGTCATGCTTTCAGACCTGCAGCCTCGTCCGATGGCTTTGGAGGCAGTGAATGCGGATTTGAAAAACGTCCTCTTTATTGTATAAAGTGGTCGTGACGTACAGTGGCGGAGCGAAGCTGAGCGTGTGTGAGGCTTGTCAGACAGGCAGTGATGCAGCACAGATGTGTTGATGTCAGCCATCATGCTTGATTCCCCATCAAATTATGATCTCATGTTGTCATGTCACATTTCTGTGAACATGTTTTGTGTGTTACCTCAGTTTCAAACACTCACTCAATGAGGAGTGGAGTCAAAAGAGTAGATTTCTATCTTATCTAACACTCACCGCAGTCACGCTGATTATAAATCATTTCCATATTTTACATTTGACATTCTTAACTCTGTTTTTTATCGGCCTCGCAAGAAGCATTTTGTTCCTCCATTACCTTTGAGCATCTTACAGGACATGACAAGTGAAGGTTAACCTCCTTGAAATGTTCAGACTGTAGGCAAACAGAGAAATGTAACTCTATGCAGTATAGATGTGTGAAATATGTACATGAACTATAATATCCTATATTTATGAACACCCTTTAAAATGAAGTCTTTAATCTTATAAACATGCAAAACACAGAGAAAAACTAATGCTAAAGTCAAAGCTAAAACCGAATGCGGGCATTAAGATCAATAACAACCGTAAGAGAAGAAAAAAAACAGTTCACGAGAATTTTTGCACATCATCAGACTGAAGTTATCTGCAGGCATGAAAATGTAGTCTAGTGTTTGTTGATACTCTTAGGTCCTTCTCCACTGTACTGTACTGTATTATACGTAGCTGTACAGTGTGTATGATAGCCAGTGTAAAGTACATTGCATGTCTTTTTTACACAGCTGCTCAGTGAATTGTAATATAAATCATTCATTTGCATCGAAGTCCTCGATTGTGAAAGAAACACGCAACACGTTCTGTTTGCTCTCCAGTCAGAACAGCAAAGTGCCACAGCCACAGTGATGATTAGATTTCAAACCCACAAGTATTTCTTGCACCCGCATATATTATCACTAAATACTAAGGGGGAAAAAAAGTGTAGTTTCTCCACAGAGACCAAGAGCAAACATTGGCTTTGAAACATCATCTCACTGACGTAGCTAGAATGAGTCACTGTTCCACTTTTCTGACTGTTTCTAGGTGTTAGTGACCACTGAATCCTTCCTGATCCTCTTACATGCAGCAGACTCACATTACAGCAGACTGGAGGGAGCAGGAGAATCTGACAGGCGTCTTCCCTTTTTTTTTTATTTTTATGAAGCATCTGTAAATGCATTGCTATGATTACCATAGCGAGGTGTAATAGGATATATTGACCCGGGGTGTATGCACATGAATCTCTGAGCCTACCTGCACTGTAGCTGAGTATATTTGGTTTGTTTCTTTCCCCTTGACACTTTACTCGCTCCCCAATTTCTAAAGGGATAATTGCGGCTGAGGGGATGGGAGGGTCAAACCTTTAAAGCGTCTGTCTCAACCAAATTGAATTTCCCCTTTGGAAACGTCTGCGTGTGCGATGGAGCGTCGGGAGTGGAGGGCTGTGCTGAAAATGCCAACAAGGACAAGGTCAAAGACACAAGGGTTGTTAAGAACCCTGGAATGACTAGACATGTGACAGACGGTACCTTCCCCCCATCTTCACATCCTCATTTTATGGTTGCGTAAAGGATAGCGACATTTATGTGCAGCATCACATTTATGAGGTTCTAAAGAGGGGTATAAATTAGGCTGCAGTATCTCTAAAACCTGTTTCCCTCCATCTGTGAATGAACGCTGCTGGGACGACTTCTGTATCATCGTCCTACGTGCGAATTTGGTCTCCGTACTTTTTTGACTAGGTTTCAGGAAGGTGACAGTGAGCAATGCCTTTCTGAACATAGTCCCAGTAGTGAGTATGTGTAGCTGTGTGAATACAAAGCAAAGTTGTTCCCTGAGAGAATATGTTTCTCTGCTAGGCCATAGTATTTTGCATATCAGTGGATACATGGATATCATAACTTAGGGATGCGATCAAATAAAGGGAAACCAAAAAAAATTTGAATTAATACAATCCTGACTTCACATCCCTGATCATACTCCATTTTATTCCAAAGACTTTTAGTTTCTCAAAAGAAAGAGCCACTATTTTCATACTTTTCTTTTTTGTATATCGAATGCATCTTTTTCGGGGCAAACATTCTCACACTCCTTGGAGAGAAATGTTTGGTGCAGAAAACCTTAATCTGAAGCCATATAGCCTATAGAAGAACCTGTTTTATTCTATTCATGTATTAAAATGTCATGCACGTCATTTTGCCTTTTGTTTTGCTCAATGTGCAGAGCAAACAAAACAAAAAATCTTTACATTTAAATCACCTGTGTCTTCTTCACTTGTGAACTTCTGCAGCGGTGAATAGTTTTAAGTCGTGGCAGTTGTTGTCATTGAATGTGTCGGACTGAATTACAATGTCAACGCTGTTGCCTCACCAGCATTCACCTCAGCTTTGTTCTTCATGTTTCTCTGCGCTTTGAAAATGCTTCATGTGCTTTACTCGTTCAATGGCTTTATTGTACAAAGAGCTTTTGTTTTTTCTTTTTGGGGGCTTTACAGGAATATGAGCCCCCTTTTTTTTATCATAAGTACTTTATCAGAATTTGTGTGCATTACAAGACTTCACTGTTTTTCTTTCCCATCTTATGTTTACCTGTAACGGCACTGCAGGAGCGTCTGTCACCCAGACTTTATACTATGGAGGCTGAGGCTCCACATAGTAGAAACAAACTGAATTTACAGCTCTAAATATAATCAGCTCACAAGCCTTATGCTCCGAATTCAGTGCTACTAAAGTTACAATGTGGGAAAAATAAAGTGAAGGCATCTATTACAATCAGCCACACAAGCTGGTAAATAACTTTCTAACGTAAGGACACATTGGTGTTTTTGCATGTGTTTGATTTGTATTATAGTTGTTGTTTTTTCCCTGCGACCCAGGCAGCCATTAGTTTCCATTCATTCCCTGCAATGTAATATAACAGTGTAAAGACTTTAGACTTGCTTCACATCCATCACCGTGGACGTCAGCTGTCATGTCGGGTATCTTTTTGTTGTGTTGTAATTACAGTGCATTTTTGTTCAGCCAGGTCCTACCTGCAGTGCCATGCAACAGTTAGATGAATATAAACTAATGGCTGTCTCAAAGGTTGAAAAACACAAGATTTTTAACACTACAGTGCGCTTTGAAAAAGGCTTAGCACTTATTTAGTCTAGTGTCATGGTTTATACTACACAGGCTAAAATATGCAAAACACTGGTGTGTTCTATTATAATGTATTTAAGATTGTAACATTGGACCAGCCTGGCAGTGCACAGCTCAGCCACACTGCAGGTGAACATTAGACAACTATAAATACAAGGCTGTAATCACAGTGACACACACGCACGTCATGGACATAATGACCCTGTGGTGACATTACTCCTTCATCCAAAGACTGTTTTCTTCCCTCCTGTACCTCATCGTTCAATTTGCCTGAGTCCGGCTTCTGTTGAGTTCCATGGTTTCACACCACACCGAGCACTTTAAAGAAGCAGAACCTTTATCTCCAAACACTGATGTTAGAGACAGCAATAAGTGGCTTTAATGTAGTGTACACATCATGTTTCAGGTGACACATCACAGGGAAAAGGAATGTACTTTACGGTGGGCCTTATAAGGGGAGGGGCTTTGTGTTTTTAGTCCTAAAGCAGAAAAGCTGGGGTTTTAAATCCCAGTGAAGGCTGTGCTACGACTCGACAGAGTGGATTATATTTCCCTTTTACTCATATTTGGTTTTGTTTATCTTTATGAGTTTGTTGTATTTATGTCTCAGTCGATTATTTGCTGTTTGCAAATTTAAATTTTGCAATAATTAAAGTTTTTTTTATTTTAATTTTGTATATGACTGGGATATACATAAATTGGGATTATGTATAAATATAAATAATATATAATGAAAAGAAAACATGTATTAGTTTACTATGATGTACAAATCAGTCTGAAAGATAATGAGTGTGCACTTTCTTGTTGATTAATCTTCAGCTTTCAGCATTCCATTCCTGTAATGACCAGTGAAAACTAACAACCAGATGAAACTGTCAGAAACTATATACCAAATTAAAGTTTTACTTTATAGCACTGCTGTATCCGTATCATGATTTCAAAAACACAACATTGAACGTTGATATCACTCTCATGTTTCTCATGTAAATATAAAAGTAGGCTACCACCAGCAGCCAGTTAGTTTAGCCTAGTTTAGCTTAGTATAACTGGGTAAACAGTGCTAGCCAGTTTAAGTTTCCCAGTGTGAAAGTGAAAGGGTAGGGGATCATCAGCAGTTTGAAGAATTAGTATTACTACAGGTACAAAGACTTACTCATTGATGAGAGCATGTGTGAGCAGGAGTTTATGACACTTGAGGTGGAGCTAATTCGTTGATTTTACATACTTAAACCTCTACATAGCTGTAACATTTTATTTGGCCACAATGGTGCTAGATATTTTATATTCCACTAATTTATAGTATAACAATCCATTCTATTTTATGTGCCCATTAAATTTTAAAATCTATATGCAGCTAGTTATATACAACCTTAATTGACATTTTTTCCTGTTAAGTACCACAGAATTATAATTCTTGTTTGGTTATTGAGTTAATAGTTACTTTGCACTGCAAGAGACCAGCTGCTACAGTATCTTATTATCTGCAAGTGTTGAACAGTGAGATCAATTTCTCTAACCTGTAGTAGCCTTTTCCTTCCAGCAGGAGGAGTGCTGCAGTAGGCTACTCATAATAAAATCTGCCAACATTCAGCTTTCTGAAAATACGCGCCACTGAATGAGTGCCAAAATGAAAATGTAGAGGGGATGATTTAAATTTGAATATGTGGATGACTTCTCTTTTTTTTTTTCTGCCGAGTTCTTTGTAGAGCCCAATAAACTCAGTATGAACTGTCTGCCTTGTTATCGTGTTACAGCATTACTCAGCTTGGCAGCCACACAGTTCGCATGGAGGATGTGAGATATCCAGAGAGAAAGCTGTGGCCGCTCTTGTTGGCTTTGTTTATTTACTCTGCCTCTGCCTTTTTTTTTTTGTGAAATGGGAAATCACAGTGGCTCATGTGTTTCTTAACCAGCTTGGCCTGACTCTGCCATTCACTGGCTAATATTTTTGGAAGGGATCTGCTCTATTTATAACATTCGCTTATTTTAATTGTTGGCACTTGTTGCATTCTATCATTTTCTAGCAGAGCCTCTGGGTGGCCAAGTTAATTTTACATCTGAAGAGTCTAATTTGAGACTCAAATTACTAGAATTGTTGTTGGCTGGAACATCCTCTTTATATTTGTATTTGTGGACATTTAGCTGATACTTATCCAGAGGCATTAACAGAAAGTCAACAGTTGAACAAGCTTAAATCCAGAGAACACCAACTTTACAAGCAAACAATGTCTAAGTCGTGCTTGTTAGAGAAGAGTTTCACCCGTCCATCACTGGTGGGAAACAGTCTGGATGTTGATGTGTGTCTGACAGAGAGTGATCACAGAGTATTAAGTGGATATAGCAGAAACATGATGTAGCCTATGGGCTCTCAAATGCAGCACTCTCTTTTTTTTTTAAGTGTGTTTAAGCTGCAGAATGGATTGTGTAACAAACCAATTTCTCCAGTTTCTAGCTTTGAGGTCAAGTTGCAATATTTAATAAGGGAGAAAAAGAAAAGTGTTTGCTTTCTTGCCAACGCTTAGATGAGATGATGAGAAGATCAGTCACACTGTCTTGTCTGTATAGTAAATACCAAGTTGTTGCCAGCAGCTGCTTAGCTTAGCCTCAAGAAGTCACTGCATGCAGCCAAGAAACAGTCTGATACCACCACAATCTGGCACTTTTACACCACGTCTTCAATCAAACAAGATATAATGTGTTAATTAGTGAGCTTCAGGCCTGCTGTCTGTTGGATGTTTTTAAAACCTTTACAGTGTCAGGCTAGCTGATTCCCCCCCCATTATTATTCTTTATGCTAAGCTAAGCTAACTTGTTCCTTGGACCCCTCAAAAAATATATATATATAAAGGAATACACACACTGTAGTACACAGTATTGCACAATATTTGAATGCAACCCAATGCAACAGCCCTGCAATAAAATTACTGTTCATGAATCTACTGATTCAGTTCTCTGAGGCATCAGACAAGATTTAAATAATCTATATGGTAATTTTGTATTGAAGCTGTAGCTTGTGGTTATTGCATTGTACACCATTATAATCCACTATAGGTGTTGATTTCATTTGACTATACTGTATGTAAGCACCAAACTACTGTGAGATGAATTCATGCCTATCTTATATCTTATCTTATCCTATCTGAGTAACCATTTTCAGCTCTCAGCAGTGAGAAATATTGCAAAGTATCTGCTGCTCTAGTGAATCAATGAGAAGCTTCTACTAACAGAATTGAATATGACAAATTCATACTCTTCGTTCATTCATACTAAGTGACTCCGATTTACAGGCCCCTTTTTTCCATCCTCGATTGTGGCATAAACACACAGTAAACTCATGCCAGATATTTAATAGCCTTCCCCAGTGCTGCACATTTACATGTGGAGTGTGAAATAAGCCTGAAAGCTTCTCAAATGGATGGGTCTAAGTGTTTGTCAGTTTTATTTTGCTTATTATATCACTGTGGGCTCCCATCACGGTGGAGCTTGTTAAATTGGTCATATTTGCATAAGGGCTCTTCTGTTTATTTTCTCCTGATCACTCTATATTGTCTAGAGCAGCTGCCCTTTACACCTAATGACGCTATCTGTTTTGAATGTCGGAGCAGCCTGACCCTCTGTCACCTGCAAATACTTGGAGAAACAGAAGGGGTTGAAGTTTATTTTTCCAACTTTTATGATTGACAGTGAGTAGATATGCACTGTGTAATAAAACCTGTTTTAATGACAAGAAACAAGCTGAAAGGTGAAAGTTATTCAAACTCCGCCACAGTGTTGTCCCAGGCCTTGCAATATACACCCTGACCAGCAGGTGGCACTGTGTGGCCATAAAACTCTCAGCTCCACAACAAGTTCAGTCATTACTGAACAAGCTTCTAGTTTTTCACTTGTACTTTCGCTGTAGGAATAGTTAGTACACTGGAAGCATACTGGCATCTTTAATTGCTGTGTTGGGGAGGGAGTCAGCCTTTCTATGGACCTTTTCCATCAGCTTAATGGTGTGTTTGCTATTGCATTCACTCTCATTTACATGGCTCATATACTGCCTCTAATGTATGGCTAATTGTTGTGTTTAGGCAATAAAAACCCTGAACCACATCGATGTTCCTCACAAGCGAATGTTCTGATATCCGGCGACAGCTCTGAAAATATTTTGATTATGAATCTGGTGGAGACGGGTCACTCGAGGCCCTGCGTACACACAGCAGTTTGCTGTTTGTCTTGTGTCTATAAAAGGAACAGACAAATATAACTGCACCAAGGCAATAATGCTGAGCTTATTGTTCCGCTGGTACTATTTGCACTGATGGCTGATCTGAGCTGAGTTCTATTTATGTTATGGAGAGGGATGAGGGATGTAACGTGCCAGTTCAGACACAGAACTTTTCCAAAGAAATAAGCGTGCGATAAAGTGAAGTACAGGTGCACATGCAGCAATAGTTAGACGTCAGTGAAGAAGGTGACTCAGTGAGAGTGCATTTGCTTAAGTGCTGTACTTGCAGTGCAGTTTTGAGGTACTTTACTTGGGGATTTCCATTTTATGCCATTGTATACCTCTACTCCATTACATTTCTCCGACATTTTAACTGGACTACATTCATTTGCCCGCTACAGTTAGCAGGTACTTTGCTGATTTGTATTTCGCATAGAAAACCCATGATCAACCTATAAAAACAGCATACAAAGTAGTTCAAAAAAGGTCCACCTAAACCACTTAAATGATTTATATGCTGTATGATGCTAATCCGACATTTTAACTGGACTACATTCATTTGCCCGCTACAGTTAGCAGGTACTTTGCTGATTTGTATTTCGCATAGAAAACCCATGATCAACCTATACAGCATACAAAGTAGTTCAAAAAAGGTCCACCTAAACCACTTAAATGATTTATATGCTGTATGATGCTATTTAAAAACTGCAAAATTGGAACTTCTATAGGCTACTTTTGGCTGATAACACTTTTGATGATTTGGGACACTGTGGTGATACCACTTTCCCTCACAGGACGCACATAGCTTCAACAAATCACCCACTAAAATGAAGCCAGTCATCAGTATTCAGGTGCCTTGCTTGTCAAGTGACCCAGAATTCATGGAGGGTCACGTTGAGTTCCCTGTCTACAGTAATGCTTTGTCAGGACTTGTATATCTCTAACATCATCCACCAGGGTCAGAACCCCATCCCAAAAGGCTATCCTTGATATTTATAGCTCGACATCAAGCGCCCCGCTGGGCCATGATTCCCAGTGTCAGGGAATGCTTTGCGGTGGTGCTTAAAGAAACAAATAGCGGGCACGGTGACATTATTAATCTGGACACACTGGCATGGGCCAATACATCTCTGCCGGCTGTTTGATGTATTGGAATGAGCAGAACACAGAGATGGACTTTTTCATTGGCATCTCATTTGATGAATAAAACATCAGTGCGGGTTGGGATGGAATTGAATTTTTGAATACAAGAATAGAAATAGTTATGGATCACAGGACATATTACAGTCTGTGAGTCTAAGGACGGTCTGCTGTTTTAGACATGTCCCACCTAGCTTTAAAGAAACTTGGTGGCCGTTATGCAATTGTGCCTAACAAATCCTAATCGTTAGTGATTACAGCGCAGACTGTAAATGAACTGTCTCTTCCTCACCAAAATACTTTCTTACAGTCCATCTCGCCTCTGATCATTATCAATGTCAATTAAGAGCAGAAAAGAGGGCACAAAATCATTGCTCCTATTCCCTAATGTATTCTGTATGTGGAACTGCTCCCCGACTGATAAAGTCTGATAACAAAGGAGGGATGCATCTTTGCAAACAACTTCACATGCAGCCAGCGCCACATGTCCCTTTTCATGCTTATTATTTATATTTGTACATGAACGGACAGAATACCAGTCTGCACAGGAATGCTCTGAGTGTGTGTGTGTGTGTGTGTGTGTGTGTGTGTGTGTGGTGTTCTATGAGGAGTGAACAGTCACAATTTCTGCAATGAAATCATACACTGCATCTGGACAACAGCAGTTAGTTATAGTTTTTTAAAAGAACAAAATCAAATTATACACGAAATGGCCTTTTGTAGGAGCTATTTACTTGTACAACACATTTATTTTCAGTGGAAAAATGTCTGCACTTTGATTTCACCCTTGCCTGTTGGTACTGGTGGGACCGCATTGCCTTCCCCATCTATCCTGGTGATAAACTAGGCTGTCACTTGCCGGTGCAGTTGCATGCAAGCTCGACGACCGGACTCATGTATGACTCGGCCTTTTGAGAAACACTGACTTGATGTGTCTATTACGTTGTTTTAAAAAGGCCGACGTTGCTTTTTTCTGTTGGGATTATGCATTTTCCATAATAGAATATCTAAAAATGCCACATTAATGACATTCATTTTTCAGGGGCTGTGCAACATGCGCACTCAGTGGCCACTGCGTTGGGTGCACCTGTACAACCTGATGCAATCCAGTGCAACAGCTCTGCAGAAATCCCACATTTCACAAAGTCTGTAATTTTCAAAGCAGTCAACAAAGTTGAAAATATGAAAATCCAATCCTGCATTTATTGTTTGTATCAAAGCTAAAGGTGGTGTTGTGCTATAGCCTACCACATTTTACTGAAGAATTTCCCATTTGTTGTGGTGGCAGAACTACACCACTAACTATGACCGCAGTGTTAGAGCATATAATTTATTTAACACCTCCATAACAGTGTCAAAACTCAACATTACATGCTTCGTAACTTTATGACAGCAGCACTAGGTTGCATTAGATGGTACAGGTATGGCAAATAAAGCGCCCACTGAGTGTAGCACACAGTGATAAAAAAAGCTCAAGGTTCAAGCCTCATTATACAGAGACGCTGAGCCATCACAAAGCCCCCCTTTCTGACTACAAACTGTCCTTTTGTCAGTGATAAAGCCCACAAAATGCTTCATAGATTTACCTACTCTCAGAGGAAATGCTCTCGGATCACAAAATAAAAAGGCTAATTCAACAGTTCTGTCTTCTTTCTCCCCCCTCTGTTCTTTAAATTACAGACAACCAGTCTGATGCAATTAGGGCTGCAGTGGGAAATGGCTTAGCAGTGAAAATGTGGGGTCAAATGCAGTACAAATTACCTTAAAATTAGCTCACCCAGTCATATGCAACTGACAATGACCACAAAAAAAAAAAAAAAGCCTGAGGAGTTTCATATGTCAGATGTTAATACGTGCTTTTTTTTCTTGTACAGGCAGGGATTTTCACAGGAAATGTTGAAATTGTAGTCCCCTTTTTTTGCCTGGAAGGAAGAGGAGTATCCGCTTTTATATTGAAATGATTGCTCCAACAACTGAGAAGGAGACAGAGGAGAAGGATTTGGGCTTCAGGCTCATCAGACACAAGCAAATTGTCAGGAAAGTTGTGTCCTGAGGCCGCCTATGGACAACAGGGTGAGAATCACCCACCTGATCTCCGGGGACCAGCAGAGGCCTCGTGAGGAACAATGTTGGGGATGGATGGGGTAGATTAGCAATTAAAGTCCAATATTGAAACCAATCACCTTTGTTTTCTCATTTCTGCTTTCAGGTGCATTAGCTAAATAGTGCTGTGCAGGCTCTTCGGTAATGGCCAACTCACTGGCCCATCTGTCTTATTTAATCTTGAGAAAACATTGTGTTTACTCTCTGTTCTATCTTGCTTATGTAAACATTAGCTATATGTACACACACTTTTCTAAATTCCCTGTTTACCAGCGAACTTCAGCCAAAACATGGATAAAATACCTTGAATTCGAGCAAAAAATCCAAACTTGAAGTTATGCATAAGACTTAACCCTTGACCTTAGAAATGGTAGTATGACAACAATAGTTTTCAATTGTATCGCACAATTTTCATCAGTAGATGGAGTTTGCCATGGAGACAAACCTGACCAGCAACAGCCCTGTCTCCATGACAACTGTGCATACACTATCCTTTCATGAAGACCATGTGATATGGTTGAAAAAAAAAGCTGGTAAGTGCACTTTGACTTTTGATCGTTTTGTAGCTAGAATTTGTAGTCAGTTGGCCTTTTATTTTTAGTTTCACAGCACCAACTTTGTATGTCATAATTTATTGAATCTGAATCTATTCTCCAAGTAGGCTAATGCACATCTAAGATAGGCTATTTAATTTACAGCCAAACTCAGCGTCTGGGTTAGGCCTAAACAACATGGCCAGAGGCATTTGTTAGACACTGAGAAATAAGAACTTGTCTTTATGTTGCCATCATCAGGAAAATGGATGGAGTTTTACAACACATGCCCATACACAGTGAAATCCATGGGCCCTCTGATGTCCTTTGTGGGCATCCAGCTGGTTCATCATGGCACTCATAAATCATCATTTTTACAGCTGAAACTTTGGCACTGAAGGTTAAGTGAAAGTTAAGTTATAGTTTTCCTTTTGAAAGAGCCCAAGTCAAACTGTACCCCAATAGGAGTTTTCACAACACATACCACTTAAGACATTTCCACATTACTTACCCAGATGGAATGAAACATAGCCTCTATGGAGCACAATGGAAAATGATTGTCCATTCCTTTCCAGTGAGACTCTTTGCATCCAAGCAAAGATGGCAGCCCCACCCCCCAGTAAAATACACAGAAAACATATGAACATAAAAATATAATAAATGGAAACTTGTATACGAATTATTTTTGATTTAATTCCTCAAAATCACGAATATGGATATGTTTAATTTTATGGTTTTTTTTTTTTAGCTGTTTTAAATAAACATTTCATGGTGATGCTAGCCATTAAGGCGGGAACGTCACTTCCGGCAACAGAATTAGCGGCTAATCAACGGTTAGCAGAGCCAGTCTACGACGATATTAGAAATTCTCTGTGGGTAGGCTGCTTGTCAAAATATGGTCTTTAATGTGATGAGCATTAAAGCTGGTTGGTGTTTTAGTTTCTGCGTGAGTTAGATGGATCTGTTGGGGTTTGAAAAAAATGTATTCAAACCATAGGCGTGTGTCCTTACATGACTTATTGAGCTCTTCAAACTTTTTGTTTGTGTGTTAGCTAGCTCATTAGGGTCGATGCCAAACACCTGGGTGAAACCATGGATCTATTA
This sequence comes from Trachurus japonicus, assembly GCF_045865225.1. NCBI lineage: Eukaryota > Metazoa > Chordata > Actinopteri > Carangiformes > Carangidae > Trachurus > Trachurus japonicus. The sequence goes on from NC_140922.1 coordinate 18,485,383, forward strand.
TACATCCATGGGTGAAACATGCTCATCATCAGACCAGGGCGAAGTGGAAACATGGCGATTCAACCAGAAATAAACACACTTCGTGGGTAAGTGTCACTTGTCATCAGGTGAATTTGTCCCAACTGCTCCTCACAATGAGAAAAGAGGTCATGAAAACCAATAACAAACAATGGACGTCTTGTACAGTGGCTAATAATCTGTTTTCTGACATGTGTATCTGACTGTATCGCTATTTAAGTCTTTGAGACTGTGCAGACATCTGTAGCAGATACGCCCCCCACCCCTCTCTGCAAAGGCTTTTCGAGGATTAAACAAACTCCTTTTCCTCGGGGGTGTGGATGGTTTCCTAACGTGTAGGCTACGGGGCCGTTCAGACCTCTCTCTGCCTTTGTCCAAGCGGCTCAACCGGCTTAACCGTGTTTTGATAAGCCGCTGTGAATATCCATCAAGAGATCCGACCAGCCCACTGGACTGTCGAGACGTGGACCGTTTCCTCTCTCTCTCTGTCGCTCTCTTTCTCTCTCCATTACTCCCTCCTCCTCTTCTTCTTCCTCCTCCTCTTCTTCCTCGCCCTGCCTGCACTATATGTTACATTTCCAGCCCCTCTCCTCTCGCCTTTTTACGCAAGCGGACGTCCACGGCACAGCGACACAAGTGCGCACTACAGGCGAGAGAGAGAGAGCGAGGCTCGGCACTCAGGCAGGCGGGCGGACGGCGGAGCGACGACGCGGCGACGTGTGTGTGTGTGTGTCTCGTCTTTTGTTGGAGACCCGGCGGACTGGATGGTGGATTTGTTTATTCCACGGATTTGGATTGGGGGCTAGGATAACTTCGCACGGGACAAAACCCGCCTTCTTTTTTTTTTTTTTTTTTAATGTCATCCACCGATTTGTTTCGCCCGGCGTGTTGACGCCAGTGGAAAAGGGAGAAACGGAGGCTGGCGGAGGAGCGCGACTGACAGACAGGCGACATGAATATACACGCGTTTCCGTCCACCAGCTGTACGGGATAGATGCAAACACAACGGCTTGCGATTTTTAACGTGATTTCCGGAGATTGTTATGCAGCAACGTGGGCCGGTTTTTAACGGAGACCAGGAAAAAGATGCTCTGCTGCACGCTTGAGGTTTTGCACCGTAGGGCAGTGTGTTATTGACGGATTTGCTCGGCGTGGAATAATGCATCGAGACACAACTTTGTTCACATGCCTGTCAGACTGCGAGACGTTTGATTATCTCCACTAAAAGTGCATTTATTTGTCAGACCGGCGTATGCTACAGTAATCCTGTTATTCTTGAATATAGCTCAGTGCTTCAGTAAACGCCAGTGCCATTTATCTATCAGCCCCGAAGCCCTGCGCTCTTTATGATTAACATTTTAAACCCAGATCCTGCCGTCTATTGATGTCAGTGATTGTGCTGTGTAGATAATCCCCCCAAAAGCTCTGGAGTTTGCGTTTCCAGATGATTGGTAAATTGTAGATGTAGGCAGGCCTAACCTTTGCTTATGCAGATCCAATCGATAGCGAGATAAAGACAGCTCTGGCAGGCTGTTTACGCTACTCTGCAAGTGTCGCGGGGGTGTGTTTAAAATCCCGCATATATCTAGTTTTTTACACATGCCTCAAGGCAACAGAGAGGCTGCTCAGTAGAGAGTGGAGGCTGACTGTCAAACACCGTGTAGTGTCAGAGATATCTACTGTAAGGCTGCGTCTCAAGAAAAGTTTCAATGGTTTTCCGAAAGTTGCCCGGTGTGTCGGCATCGGGCATGGGTCTGCGCCTGTCCCAGAAATTCGTGTTTCTGCTCTTTCTCTCGGGTTTGGTAACGCTGTGTTTTGGGGCCCTTTTCTTTTTGCCGGACTCGGTTCGACTAAAACGCATTTTTCTGTCCAAGACAGAGACCCAGCCCGTCACTGTGGGCTCCGGGTCCGAGAACGATGCCCGGGAGCACCTGAAAAGACCCAAGGAGCAGGAGCACCTGCGGGGCATGACCTCGGCCAAGGGGGAGACCAGCACCAAGCTGAAGAGTCTGAGCCGCAAGCCGTCCGTCTCTCACGAGGCGACGGAGGAGCGGCTGGCCGGGGGCAAAGCACAGGAGGAACTGACTCTGTCCAGGTCCAAAACGGAGTCCGCGACCTCCCCTGACCGCGGTGCCAGCTCGGATACTTTCAGTTACCTGAAGTTCAAAGGATGTCTGCTCAAACCCCCGCTGGGCAGAGACGGCGGCAAGCCCAGCGACCCCCAGACCAACGAGCGCCGGGAGAAAGTCAAAGAGGTAAGGATGTGACAGTGACCCTGGCTGGGGGTCTCACGGCTGTTAAACGTGTCTGCAGGGTGTGTGGGCGGCTGACATGTAGCGGTCTCATTGGTTATGTGGGAATAACTCAAGACCTGTTGTGCTAAAAGGAAGTAAATCTTGAGGGTTAAGAAGAGGGGAATAAACAGGAAGAATGTTTTGGAGGTTAATTCAGGACAGTGAAAGATGACAGCTGTCTTAACACATTGACCACAGAAATCATCTACTCCACCCCACAAATTAGGATAAATAGTGGTTCTTCTCATGTTTCTGTGTGTTTCAGTTCACATGAAGTAGGGTTCAGTTTCACAGAAAAAACACACACTTGAAAGAAGTTATTATATTTCTGTGGTTGAGTTTGTTCATGCCTGAATTGTCAGACAGTAAAGACAATCTCTCTGTAGGAGCAGTGGGATAGTTGTTTGTCAAGCTGCCCTCAAACAGACTAAATAAATTGCATCAGTTCCGTCATATCAGTTGTCTAAATTTACCCAGTGCTTTTTCTGCTGAGGTGACATGAAGTCGACTATTTTGTAAAAGAAATATCAGAATAAGTTTAAATACACGTGGCTGCAGATTAAAAGTATAAACTGCACTTGACAGTGTTTTGATATGAATGATAAAACGTGCTGCATTTAGTGATAGCACCCCACACACACAATCGCCCGCACATGATGTGACTGTGTGCAGTGACACTTTGGCCAGCAGCTCTTCAAGCTGTCTGCCAGCCTTTGTTGAGCCCTGTGGGTCCAATAAGGGCTCCAGAGTGGGAGCGTCTGTGGATCACACATCTGTACCCACTCGAGGCAAGTGAGGCTGGTGAGGAGGAGGAGGGAGGAAAAGGGGGAGGGAGGGGTGAAGCGAGGAATGCCATTGGCCAGCGTGTGCAGAAGGGTTTCATCCTTGGCATGTGACACGGATAAGTCCCGTTGTCACTCTCACTTCCAGCCGGCTGTCACCCTCTCACGCTGCTCACATGCCTCTCATACCTAGAGGTGAAGCGCTACATGATAACTGAGGCATCAGTGGACGGAGAAGGTTATGTGCCCTCATGCACCGAGCTCCGACTGACTCATGGTTTCTCTCCTTCGGATGCTCTTTCAAGTGAATGTCAATGTGACTTTGCTTGTCCGGTCTGTTCAGCTGAGCTCGGCAAAGTTCTTGCCTTGGGGTCATAGTCATCTGAGGAAAAGTTATTTTCCACCACACCCTCTTTTGCCTAATTATCCTTGCAGAATAATAATTGTTTCCTTGAGTGAAGGTCTTTATCATGGCGCTGAAGAGCAGCCAGTCCCTGCTTACATGCGTTGCGTGCTAACTCTTTTTGTGTTCATATCCTATTGTGTGTTTTGTGTGGTTTGCCACTGCTGTTGCTACAGTTCCCACTGTCTCAAGCCTGTTGGCAGTGTTCCAGATGGTTTGTCTTTTTTTTTTTTTTCCTGGAGGCTCACATTCATGCTGCCAGCACACGCTGACACATAGCGAGCCTGTGCTTTGTCCAGGGCTATAGAAGTAAAAACCAAAGAGCAAAGCTAACAATACCAGCATATTTTGATGTATATTTCTGTGTTGCACGAAATGCTGTACAGAGCTGTATCTCTAGTTCATTCCCTCAGCGTGTGCTATGGTTGTACAGACAGAAGAGCTCTTCTGTGAAAGTGGGGTTTTTTTGTTGGTCATTGTAAGGGAATGCAGAGACAGGGTATCCCCTCCCAAAGCCAACAGAAAAGGTCTGGTCCAGCCCCCCCCCCTTCAATGTGCCTCAATGCCCAAACTCTGAATGGGCATCGTTTTTCTCAACTGCCAGCTACTAGAAAGCAGACTCCCCACCTTCTTCCTCTGTGTGTGTGCACCCACTGCCAAGAGAGGGTGAAACAAGGGACAATGACTGCCTGATCACACAAGGCAAATGTTTGAAGGCGGCCCACCACTGGCTAGGTTTCCCAGCATGCCAGCAAATACTGTCAAAGTTGCCAAAGGGCTGTATACCTGCTCCAGCAACTCCCTGCTGGTAGATAGTTCATTCCCCTTCCAAAAGTCCTCAGCAGGATGAAGACGATAATTTTCAAACGGCCTCCTATTTGTAATTGTGTGATGGCATGTCATGGCTCACTGAGTCGCCTGCGATGCTATGTTGCTGCCTCATTGGCTCCAGAATAGGCTGGAGCAGGAAGCAGGGATCGCAACCACAAAAATGCAACCGGAGCAACAGGAGGCCATCCTTTTCTGTTTCTGCATGCACGTCGTGTTGCTGATGTCCTTTTCATGCTGTAAAGTTAGAACTTGGATTACAGTAATGAAATACTAGATTGAGGGCGCAGAAGTAGCACATCGCTCCGAACGCAACTGCAGTGCAACGAGGACACCGGAGAGTGGTAGGGAGCTCTGTGGCAGTTGGAGAGCTGAGGCTCATTCGCAGAGTGAAGCCTCCACATCTCCCTCCTCTGTTGGTCTCATACATCAAAACGAGAAGTGCGCAATAAAAGGCAGCCTGGGTAAAACCTGAGATTCGCCGTCTCTTTCATCGGCTGAATGTTTAACACAGATATGCCGCTGTAGTCAAATGAGGTCCTTTGCTTGAGGAAATTGGAATATACTATATAATGCAGTCTCTAATGCATTCGCATGGGGAGAAGGTAGCACTGGGAGGAGATGGAGCTGACAGCTGAGAGTGCTGCAGTGAGAGGACAGACACACTGCAGCCTCTCGTGGCAGAGCCTCCTCCAGCAGAGCAATAAAAGTCTTCAGGGCTTCTTTGTCCTCTTTCTTTTGTGTGTGTGTGTGTGTGTATATGTGTGCACTGTCTGGCTTATCTGGCTGATCAAATGCTTTGGCATGAATGTGGAGTTTGACAGTGGCAGTTGGAAGTGTTGTCACTGTGTTTATCCATCTATGTCCAAGTCCACCTGCGTCACTGTGTGTGTGTTTGTGTGTGTGTGTGTTAAGACCCACAACATTCAAATGAGACACGTGTCTGTTCTGTTTCAGTACAGGTTTGTACTGATCAGTTGTCACATGCTACAAAGTCAAGAAAAGTGTAACACAAAGTCCATAAGACTGATGAGACATGAGCCATGAGATAAGTGTGATGAACCAGTTTTTTAGTTGGATCTAGATGCACTAACACTTCGTCTGCTTACTTCATCTTCTCGCCAACTAAATAGCTGAAGGGACATTTTGCCAAAATGTAATTTATGGTTGGCAGATTTCTGCCGAAAGTATATTTTTAAGGTCAGTTTTAGTTTTGAGTTATTTGCCTGTAAAATCTTGGATTTACAGAAAAGTTGGAACCTTGGGAAATCAGATTGTGTGTGTGTGGTTTGTGCCTCCGACTCATGTAAGCCAATTTAAGAAGGTGGTCAGAGGTCGAGTTCACTGAGAGTGTGTCTGAAATGCGTTTTGGTGACGTTGCCTTTCAGTTAAAAGGATGGAGGCCTCTCCACTGTACCATAGCATTGGATCTTTTATGAAATTGTAGTAAAATTACAGGTTTTGAATGTTTGTTTGAGACGCACATAGCCAGGAATGTATGCTTTGTGTGTTTTTCAGAACCACAGAAGAGCCACTCATATAGTCAAACCAGAGGGTAGAGAGTATTCATATTTCCAGTAGCTTTGGAAAATAACAAACACAGGTACACACGGACACACACAAACGTAACACAAAGCCTCCCAAATAGGCGAGCTTGTAGCTGAACCCGAAATCCCCTTATAGCGGTAATGACCAGTGAGCCGGGTGTCTGTGTGAATAAAATGCTGCCGTTAAGCTGGCGCCTCCTGGCCGCCTCTGAGCACCGTGACCTCTCTCCACCCCTCATTCCCCCCGCTGCCTCCCGCTACGAACCAGGTACACCAGACAACCTCCAGTCGCAGCCAGGAAAATGGCGAGAGTCTTGCTGAGCGAGAAGAAAGAAAACGGAAGATGAACAAAGTCTTAGGGAAGGGGCTTACACCCTCCTAGCGGGTGCTTTTCCTCTCCTGTGTGGATGCTGTGCAAATGTCAGTGGCCAGTGTTTGGAATGTGAGTCCACAGTCGTCTTGGTCTTGTTTATGCTGGGGAGGCATTAGCCGGGCCTGCTTGATATTGATGTATTGTGTAAGAGGATCATAGCTGAGGCAGATATTAGCAACCTGCCTTTGCTGTAGGGCAGTGACGCAGGCTTTCTCTTCCACTCGCCAAGCAACTGACCCTCTGATCTTGTCAGTGAGACATTTGTAGGAGCTGAATTTGCATCGACTTTGAGGCTACAGTAGGTTTTGTATGGCGGTGGTTACAGTGACTGTTAACATTATGACCAGCCAATAATAAAGATGGGAAAGCATGGATGTGTATACCACCTGGTTACTGTTTTTACCAAGACAGCCTTATAGTACTGCAGTTTTTCCTTCCCTGCTTCTTTTTCTTCCTCATATTAACTCTCCGTTATCCAAGTTGAGTATTTTGTTACTTTCAAATCCCTCACTGCTTCCTCTTCTTATATCGTCCATGAGTATTGTGGGGCTTTCTCTCTCTTCATGTAGAAAAATCCATTGCAGTGAAGCCACCGGTTAAGATTTCTGTTTATGAGGAAGCGAAACCTGAACATAGAGGGTGTATGACATGATAAAACTAACTAAAAGTCGTTGCATGTAAAAATGCCAGCGCTTTTAAAAAGCGGTACAGTGGTATGTTAATGTGCATAATTGAATTCAATGCATTATGGATGGACTCAGTTTACTGAGCGAGCTGTCCTCACACAAACATGAGATATTTATTCAGCCAGCTTTTAAAGCCACGCAGCAGTCATTACTCCAGTGATAAACTGATAACTGCTGCAGCAGGTGTCGTTGTCTGCAGATCCGTTTTGAAACCCTCTGAGAGATAAACAAATGTGGCACAGACTTCAGTGAAGCTCTGAATAAAGCTCAGCTGCTGCAGAGCACATGTTTTATGCATTGATTACTTTAAACATACAGAGTGCATGCTACGTGTTACACCCAAACCCCAAAATGTTATGTGTTCTCGTTAGTGACTGCAGTATTATCAAAACAAAACACTTCAGAATGACAACACACTAAACCTGCACAAAGGTGCAAGATTATGTAACAGACCTTGACTCACAGAGCCCACACATACACACACACACACACACACACACACACACATTTGAACCATTAATGCTGTTTATGGCGATGAGTAGTTTAGAGTGAGTGCATGTCTATAGAGAATAATCCGCCTGAGCATGATTGACACCTTAAGTGTATTTAATTGATCAGTTTGTTTCCCTCTCTTTTGAAAAATACATTTAAAGGTGATCTGTGGTTTTATTGTTTGTATATTTCTTTCCCCAGGGGGCCTGATAAACGACTTGTAAGCCTCTGCCCTTGAGGAGAACATTTTCAACCCCGCCCTGCCTGTGCTGGCACATTCTTGTGTTATGTGTTACCGCCACATGTGGATCAGTGCAATAATGTGAAACCTCTGGCAGGAATGTACATCACGTCACCCTCGTTCTTGTGTGTGTGCCGGAGCGATCCTCTCATGAAGCCTTTGTTCTGTAGTGCCACTAGTGGTCAAAACCCCTCGGGGTACCTTTGTCATGATGTTACCTGTCTGAAGCTGAATGCATCAGCATGCTGGTCGCAGCAGTCCTACATGTACGCATCCTGCTGCAGCACTTGAGTGACACTCTGCTGATGTGGTGTTGACCAGTGAAAAGTTTGCTTGCTGGGAACTACAGTATCGATTCACTGCTTTACTTGCTCTTTCTGTCCATAAGTCAATACGTCGCCTCTGGGTTGCATGGACACAATCTTAAACATTGTAGGACACTCGGGGCTGGAGGCCCTTACAGATGACCCCAAAGGTCAAAGCAGCTGCATTATGGGAAATCCTTTTTTTTTTTTGCAGAATAATAGTCAGAGAAATGTCAGGTAGAAAAAAACAAACATCACAGCCCAGCAGAGAAGCTTTTTCCACAGTAGGCGATAAAAGCTGATTAAGCTATACCATATCAGGTCTTTTCCCCCAGGCAATCACTGCAGGAAGTGAGTGATCGGGTGAAACGGAGAGAGGGAAGGGAAGGATGTGAGGTAAAAAAGGGGAGATGTTAGCTAACATCCTTTTTGCATTCATGGCAGTTTTCTCCCCACATTCCCTTTGTGGTAGGGCCACTAGCTTCAGGCTAAGTCTCTCTGTTGAGGCACGCTTTTCAAGAGGTGTGTTACCTTGTGTGTGTGTGTGTGTGCATGTGTGCATGTGTGTGTGTGAACATACCTCATGTGCAAGTGCATTCATACACAAGCCCGTGTAGATAGCTTCAAGATATTTTGGTGTATGCTCCTCTGTGTTGTTGTGGTTTGGGGTAAGAAGTGGAGGATTATGTCCCATCTTGAACAAATAAAATGCCTAGAGAGCCCTGTCCTCTTGAGAGGCCAGGAAGGTCGCACTGCTCAGGGTTTGTGTATACATGCTGTGTGTGTGTGTGTGTGTGTGTGGAGGGAGACGTGGTGCATGAGAACATCGTTAAATGTTCCTCAGCACTTTTAAAGTCACATGCAGCTCAATGGTTTTTCTTTTCCTGATGACGTGGCTCGCTCAACAACAGTTTTCAGATGTTTTTCCTTTGTCGCACAGTAAAAATAAAAGTTTTCCCCAGAAACTCCCTCCTGTTTGCTCACGCTCCTCCATGTTTGCACAGTCTTAAATCCAGCCTCGCCAGTCTGTTGGTTTGCCGTATTTGTCCCCCCCCTCTGTCTCTGTTTACTGTAGCCTGTGGGCGTTTTGCGTCAGCTGCCAGTAAAAGCAGCGGGTCACGTCCCCGGACCGCAGTTTGTCCACATTTTGACATTTTGCTCGTCGAAACAGAGGAGCCCAAAGAGTGGGCAACTCTTTTGGCAGCGGTGGTGTGTTTTTTTTTTCAAATGTAGATTTCCACTTGTCTCAGATTTCATCACCCGGACTCTCAGAAATCCTTCTCACACCGTCAGTCGCTCTTTCCACTGCTGCGATGTTGCAATAAGTTCCACGGAACCCCATTTATCCGGAGTTAACGGTGCTGCTGACATAATGGGGTCACTGTGTGTATACCTCTTAATCCTGGCTTCTGAAGGCCTGTGATTACTGGAAAACACACACATACACACACTCACTCCTGAGTGGATGCTCTCAGGTTTCCTTTTTTTGGGGGCGATGACTTTGATAAGGCCAGATTCACCTCAAGTCCTGCATAGTCTGGCTCTCTGGCTTCACCACAGCTTTCTCTGCTCTCTCCTCTGGTGTGGTCACCGCCATCAGGCACAAATAAACAAGGGGCTAATAGGCATGCTTTCACACCATTATCTACACTCTTTCAGTGCTCTCGCTGACATTATTAGCTCTATAAAAACAAGAGAGAAAGAGAGGAGGAGATGAGCAGCCCGTGGATGCATATGGACCTGCAGCATCCAACAGTTACACCCCACAGGACAGATACTTTCGGCCCAGTCAGGTTTTTGCCAGATTCATCCTCTGTATAATTGAGTGTGCGTGCGTGCATTTATGTGTGGGTGTGCGGCCGTGCGTACAAACAAATGTGTATTTGTCAGAGAAGAAAATGGAGAAGATGAAAGGTCCAGGGACGGTCTTGTTTGCTGCAGGCTCTGCTTGACATCATTTGGAAGGTGCCAAATGAAATTGTCCCTACCTCTTCTACCCCCCACCTTCTCTGTTTGGCCTTGCTGCCTGGGCAGATTCAACAAATAGGAAAGAAGTAGAGAGAGTGGCCTAGATGTAACCAGCAGACTCCCTGAGCCCCCAGCTGAGTTCCAGCCCCTTGCCTTTATGCCTGCCTAATTGGTCAGAAACAACATGCGTGGCTGTGTTCATGGGGCACTGGCAAGACATTAGAGTGGGCCGGGGGACCTGGCTTGTCCCCTTATGTCTTCTGTCTCTTCTTACTACTTGCTCGCCTTTTTTCACTCCTTGTCATATTAAAAAAAAAAAAAAGCACAGATACTGACTCCTTCTAGTCTTTGTCTTCTTTTTCTGCTTCTTGGCGATGTGTCGCCTCAGGCATGTTTATTGCCACTGCTTTGACAATTATTCTCTCCTCTGCATCACCAGAGAGCCAGTGTGAGCTGCCCAGCTGCTGTCATTGCAGATTGGCCCGTCTGCATTGTTGTTATCATGTTGTGACATGGTTTCAGCCTACTTTCAAGATGGCTGAATAATGCTGTCAAGCCTTTGACCTACAATTTAAACGGTTCCCCCGGAAGACAACATCATCTTTTATGTAGCGGCCTTTGGTGGCCAGGATTGGGTCTTCCCCGACAGCCAGAACAATGGCTTCATATGGAAAGCTTACCAGAGCGTTTTCATGGTCAGCACAGCGCTGTCTAGTTTTCCGCGGGTTGAGAGGAAAGTGTGTCTCCCTAGTGATTTTCTCTTTCATCGGCATCAGTGGGCAAATAGCCATTAATTAGCTAAATGCTTACAAAACCATTTTAGCCAGAGCTGGGTGTATTTGTTCATTATTATCACAATTAAGTCCCTAATCAAATGGCAGCAACGGTGCTCAGTGCTCATTAGGGAGCCATATAGATTTCTCTTTTTTCCGTCAAGGTTGGATGATGGGCTAACTAGATAATTGCAATTTTCATCCATCCACAGTCTTTTGAAAGGCAGAGAAAAACAAATAAACCAATTTGATTGTCTAATAATGACTGCGTGTGTGCATGCGCGTGAGAACAACCAGTTTGCTGATCATTAATTGGATGAGTGTCGGTGACAGGCTCCCCAGCATATTTCTTTAGTATGAATATTAGACGGGGGAGAGACTCGACAGAGCTGGATGTGGAAGAGATGGATGCTTGTGATGACTTTGGAGAATAAATAACGCGCATTGTTGTTTTCTGTGTTGTTGCTGTTTTGGTACGTTGATGTGTGAGTTTGTTTTGTCTGGTTACTGTGGACTGGTGTGAAATAAAAATCTAGAAAAAAACCCCTTTTGAATATTTAACTTGACCAGAGAGAAAGCAAAGTGGTCCAAAATGAACCCTCAGTGAAACAAATCCCCATTTTTAGGAAAGCTGTTGTCAAAGTGGGAACATGAACAAGCTACTTTTGTTTTTTTGCTTAAAAAGTTCTGATGTTTCACAAGATGGAAAACCAACACTTATTATCATTCACAATGAATGACTACCCTCTTTGAAAGGTAAACCTTATATCTCTTAACAATATATTCATTTAATGTGTTGTCTACTTCACTTAAATGTCGTCACCCATCTGTGACACATCAGGGCTTTTTAATGATGGTTCTCTCTTATCTTGACAATGAAAGCATTGGCTTTTCATTTTCTCATAATGAGATGATGGTGATAAAGTACGTTGTAACAGGAAATGGGTGGATCTCCCGATCCAGTTTCAGAAGTCACTGTGGTTTTTTTTTAACCCACCCCCCCTGTTGATGTGTTGTTTCAGCTGATCAAATGTGGATGCAGGGCATTGGGTTGAACCTCTGAATCAGACAGCTGCTAAATTGATGACGAGGGTGAGAACCAGTTTCCAAAGAAGAAACACTGTGTTTTCAGATCTGTTTTTCACTTAAGTTTATGCGTTTACTAACACATCAAGTAAACTCTCATGAAACTCCATGAAACTCCAGCTAGCTTTGAGCAGACAGTCTTTCAAGCTGTATGTGAACACCCACTTGTGTTATTTGTAAACCAGAACTAAAAGGGGTTTTTACAGTTTTTTCTTATTTTTCATTTGAACCCACAGACCTCAGTCTCATGAGATCAATGTGCATTATATTTCTTTTTCTAAAGTAATTTTTCATGGGCACTTTATGCCTTCATTTGACAGGACAGTGAAGAGAGAAAGCAGGGAGACAGACTTGGGGGAATACATGCAGTAAAGATTGTCTCGGTCAGGAATCAAACTGCTTTGGGGCAACTGTTCCCATATCGGACGTGCTGTAACTAGCAAGCACCCGCAAATGTGCAACATTTTCAGGAGCATTTGCAATATCAGTTTTAATCTATCACTTGCATCATTGATGAAAACATTAGTCTAAGTTCTGAGGGTGTGCTGGTGTATTCTCTGAGGCTCGGCAGTGTTATACTTCTCAAAACTTGTGTTATAGTGTGCTGCACGATAAGAAAGACACAGAATATTATGTTTTTATAAATACATTAAATCAAACGTTCTTAACTTTTGGTGAGGAAATCTACTTTTGCAGAGAGATAATTTAGGTTGGAGCACAGACAATAGTGCAATAAAGTCAGGCAGTCAGTCGGCACAAAGTGAAGGATTCAGAACTGTTTCTGAGACAAGTCATTTTCTACCTTCATCCCCTGTGTCAGACCCAGAGTGCTTCTGGGTCATGCAAATGAACTAATTAGGCTTTTTATGTGCTAACCTGACTAAAAGCATGATCCATCTCGGCGTTAATTTAGCCCACCATTAGAGTGGAAACCTGCTGCTATCTAAACCTCCCTGAGAAGATGTGAGCCTGGTCATCAGCTCTCCCATAATGATGTCCGCCGTGGTCCTCTGGACGCCACAAGAGCCATGAAAATGACCATGACTTGTCATTTCTAGATGACCCAGGTCAAAGAATGTGGCTTCTACCCGCAGTGGAAAAAATAATTGTGGTACTGGGTTGAGATCATGTCATTTTTAATTACACTAGCTGAAAATGCAAATTGAAAATGGCACATGGCAACGACAAAGCAGCAATTTCCAAAGATATTATCACCATTTGATATAAGAACCTTAATTATGACAAAGTACAGTAGGGCTGGGTAAAAATATCGATTCAGCAATGCATTGCAATTCTTTTCTCTGCAATTCAATATCGATTCAGCAATCTTCTGAATCGATTCAAGCCCCTGGCCAGTGGGGGCGCTGCGAGCAACACCCTCGTGTGATTCGCGCTGTACGGACGGGGGCCGCACTAGACCAAACCATAACAATATGGGAGTGAGTAGCAGCAGCAGCGGGGATCGATCGTCGGGGGAGGGACGCACCGCGCCGTGCCGTATTAACTTTCGCTTTCAACACGCGCTGCTGTTATACATGCGTGCTTCTCTGTGGTGTGTATGTGTGTGAGAGGATGCGGCCATCGTCCGACGGGGGGGGGGGGGGGCGGCGGCGGCGGCGAATATCGCTACTTTTTTTTTTTTTAAGACGTTAGTTTAGGCGGCAGCTCTTTGTTGTTAAGGCGGCCGCCTTAACAACAAAGAGCTGCGGGAAACCCTGAACTTATCTGACAGCTGCTCTCACTTCTTCCTCTGCTCCTCCTCACTCACTCACCTACACACAGACAGGACTCTGTCTTCCTCACACTCACCCCAGCCCCTCAGTTTCTCATCCCACCTGCCCGTACCAGACACATTGACAGTCAGTCAGAAATCACAGAACTTAAACATCATAACAAGAACATTACTGCGGGGTCGCTACAATATTTTCAGTTGTGCAGTCAACTATTATTAATAATATTGTTTTGTATTGTTTTATTACTCAAAATGTTATGAGTTATTTTCCAAGAGGAAAGTATCACATAGCCTAATTTAAATTTAGCTGCACTGTAGTTCAGTGTTAAAGCAGTGTCATATTTTGTTATGCTATGAGTTATAGGCTGTTCATAAGGCATGAAACTAAACAAATAATTATTAAAAAAAAAAAAAATCTGGTACTCTTATTTGTGTATTTCTGCTTGATACTGAATCGATATCGAAGCATTTCAATCAATATCGAATCGAATCGATATCGAATCGAATCGTGACCTAATGAATCGAAATCGAATCGAATCGTGAGATTCTCAACAATACCCAGCCCTAAAGTACAGATTGTCTGACCTGTGATGTTTCAATAAAATTCACACCCTGGACTGATGTGAAATGAACTGGCCCCAACCTCAAATTCTTCATAATTCACCGAGTCAAGAATGTGTCGTCCCAATTAGTCTTCAGATATGTGTGTGTGTGCGTGCATCAGGATTTTGGACTCAACTCAGACTTGTGGCTTAGCAACAGTTGAATATATTTTTGCCTGGTCACTAACAAATCTAAAAAGGCTTTAGCTCTTTAACTGCCAAGTGTAACAGACACCAGTACAAAACAGTTTAATTGGTGTGAGACTGCATGAGCTTTAAAATGAGTTCGATATGTGTGTTCACTGAGTTGACAGTAAGACATGCTAACAAACAGTGAGTGAAGTATGGAAATTAAAGTGTGTGTGTGTGTGTGTGTGTGTGTGTGTTTCAGTATGTGTGAGGATGGGGGGAGGGGGTGACACTAAAAAATCATGTGTGGAAATGGCTTTTAGCTTTTTAATGGATTTGCCAACATTTCAGAAATTCTGTTTTTGCTTTGTCATTATGTGGTATTGTGGGTATTATTATGGACATTCTGGCATAAAGCTGCGACAAAAACGACAAAAAAATGAAAAAAAATGAAAAAATTGAAGGGGTCTTAACACGTTTCTGAATGCATCTAACATTGTGTTTTCTCAGTAAAATGAGATTGATGGTTGCAATTAATTCTGCAGTGACCATTAGCTGAAGCACCGAGCCCAGCAGAACCAAACAGCAGGAGACTGGAGATGAGAGCAGTGCAGTGTGTATGTCTGTGCATGCGTGTGTGTGTGTTAATGCATGTGTATGACGTTTTAAAGTTTGCGTGGGGACCTTCGAGGTCCGCTGAGTCTTTACAGGAGGCGACTATTTGCTGACTGGAGTGAATGAATCCTGACAGGTCCATTCAACATCTGTTCCAGCTTCTGCCTGTTTTGTGTATTTTAGGTACATGCAAGGAGAAATCATTATTGTAGTTTCTGGACTCATTTAGGGCACAGAAGACAGACCTTTGACATCTTATTACTTGGCATTTTTAGGGCAAGAAAATACAGTAATGTGCAGGCTGAAGCAAATAGGCTGTCAACCTTTAAAGATACTCAAAGGTCCTGAGGTCCTTTTTCCTCGGCAAGACATTTCAGCATAAAAATGCAATGAAATACAAAATTAATCTGCTATGTTGCCTGATTATGTAGCATCGCTGGCCTTTTCCTCAAGTAATGCTCTTCACATTGTGATGGAGGAGAAACAAAAATGTGTCGAGGCCTTATGTAAACGCCTTCATTCTGGTTATGTCTGTTTCCTGAATGCTGCTGGTGTTTCCTGTGTGTAATAATATTACTTCCCTGACCCACCAGCCATACCACCAACCAATCCCCCAGTCTTTATTTCTGTTCTGTACATCTGGCTGAATGGCACTGTAATGTATGCAGATCTTAAATCACTGATAAGCTGTAATTTTTGTAAATGGTTTTCTCTTTGACCCCTACGTTGTCATGGTAGGATGGTCTTGCTGTAATTAAATTAGGTTTTGCAGTGGGAGCAAAAGACATGAGAATCAGCGTTTAAATTGATGTTAAAGGCGTACAGTAAGTCCAACTGTGCGTTCAAGAGATGCTACAGACTGAAAAAATTGCCAAGCCTAAAAAGACCACTTCTAAAGAGTTTTATTTTGAATATCTTAATGTATTTTATTATACACTGACTGCACACAGTCGTCTTCTATCTAGTATTTTAATTGATTTTAAAAGGCTACTGGACTGAAGGGTAGACAGCTCTGATTGGCATGTGGGCCCAATTATTTCCTGTTATCTACATTATGGCTGGACGTCTCTGATGCAAGTGTTTTTAATTACTGTAGTAAATTAAAGCTTCCCTATCTGATTTTTAAAGCTGCCCTTTGTAAAGATTGGCAACAGCACCAATGTAGAATTGAAACTAGTGAGAAAACAGTGGGTGATTATCTAATTGGTTATAGTCCAGGTTATTAGCATGTTCAGATAATAACAGAACCATCCTGCTATATGCTTTACCAAAGCTCATTTATTTATGGTAAGGAAACTGCACAGTCTGGTGTAGTGAGTTGTTTTTAATCACTGGAAAAAAGGAGAAGAGAATATGACAGTGTGTGTTCAGTAATGCAGCCTCTAAGATGACATTTTGACCTCAGTGCCCTCCCTCAGACATCTAATGAGTAGCACTGAGATGAAAAGCACCGAGCTTGAAACCTTACATACATAAATGATAATGAATTTATACACCACAAGAGGAGCTTTCATTGTGCTGAGTTGACTCATCTGTGTTTTGTATTCCTTCCAGCAGCTAGCCAGTATTTGGATGCGAGTGTGAGGTTTTTTATTTTTTTATACTTTGCCTGAGTCTGAAGCAAGGCCTGCAACAACCGTGCTATCACACACGCAGGGGTCTGTTGGCCGCAGGGAACCAACTTATTTTAGCAGGGAAGTCAACACATGAGTGAACTTACAATGCTAACATAGCTAAAGGAGCTATCGGAGCAGAAAAGCCCAAACCAAAACAAACAAAGGGCTCTTGTTAGGCACAGGCTGCCACAGGCAGACCGGGCTGACAGTGGAGGACTTGGCACTGTGACAAAAAGCGCCATTCATTCATATTAATGCAAAAGTGTTTTCTTCCCTGGTTTGGCATTATTCACTAGCTCCCTATGGCATCACATACCAATCTGCCAGCCACATCCCATCAGCCCATCTCGGAGGATGAGTGTTGCTTAGAAACCTCCTGGAGACATTGACTGAAGTTGACATTCAGAAGAAAGTCGAGCCCAAACAACCGCTCAGAGGCAGGGCTGTAACTAAATGACTTCACTACTGTAAAATGGTGACACCCCGGTCATATTACAGCTAAAACTAACAATCATTTTCATTATTGATTAATCTGACTGCTCATTATGTTGTTGATTAATCGTTTGATCAATAAAATGTCAGAAAATAGAAACAAATTGTCATTACACATCTGCAGAAAGTGCAGGGTGACGCCTTCAAATTGGATGTTGCACTGTTGATAGTCGAGACAGAAGAGCAGAGCGTCACCTTAACTGAGAGGCGCTTTTGAGTAAAAAAAAAACCCAAAACCTGGAAGGAGCCATTGATTTTGATAAACCATGACCTTCAGCTGATATCTGGTGTTTATCAGTGAGCGCTCACCGTCACTCCTGCCCACTTGGGACCAGTCCATCTTTGGAGGTTATCTTGGGGGACTTGCACTGGGCGATTCATCTACCACTCCCTGTGTGCTGAACTCATTTGTTCAGTGCTCACATTAATAATTTATAGCGAGTGTGAACGAAGGGGAGCCTCGACTCTCTGGCTGTCGGGCTCGTCTTCAATCTCCTCCTCCAGCCTGTTCGGTTGCATTTCTCCTCTCACACTGTTTTATATGAATTTCACATCGCTCTCTCCCGCCCTTCTCTCTTACTTCCTGACTCTCTTCGTCTGTCTTTTTCAGTCTCACTCTGCAGCTCGGGCTCCGTCATCTGCTAGCTTGGTGTTTAGACTGACCTGCTGCATTGGAAATGCCGTGCTCCTTTAATACAGTACTTTGCCGGTCAAGAGAGGGCGATAATTTTCTGTCACGCCTGAATCACATCATTCTGCCCGGTGAAACAGATGGATCCCCCCGGCAAAGAGTGTTCATGTAAAGATGTACTACTGTATTGGCATCGTGGGTTAGAGACCATGCTGATTCATTCACTGTTCTCTGTGTTTTTTGTTGTTGTTTTTTTGGAGGACCAACATTCAGTGCTGGAAATTGTATTGATATCAGAATCTGCCCAGAGACCGAAGCAGTAGAAACAGGGTAAACCTAACTTTAGGTCAAAGAGAATTTAAGATAATGTGGAGGTGCTGCAGGTCAGACGTGTTCCTGCTCATCTCACAACTCCCTGTTGTTGGTGTAGAGACTCACCACTAGTGATTGTAGCACCGCCACATTTCAGAGATGTACAGACCAGACTGTCTGGCCACAGCTTGGCTCTGGTCTCTCAGGTCTTTACGTCCTGCCCATTTCTACCACATCCATTCACTAACTGTCTAATACATCAGACTTTGACATGCACCTCTATAATTATTTGCATATCTGTGAGTGGTCATAACGCGTTGGCTCTCTAGTGTATTTTCAACCGCACCTACCTTCTTCAGCATCATTAATCTGTGCCTGACATCTCTCTCTGCAGCATTTTTGTGCCGCCACCCTCAGCCCAGCAACAGAGTGAGTGCGAGTCGCATCCTGTACCAAAAACTGCACTTTTTCTGTCTGCCAATACCATACAATAACTTCCTCAACTGAGAACTCACAGGTCTAGCCTCCATCTCTAATCCCATGCCAACGAGTAGGAAGCTGCACAACGACCCAGTGAGGGTAGCTGGCTGCTGATTAATAAGCACTTCCACTCCCACACTATTGAACGCTGAAACATACAGACTGAACATTACTGGATAAAACCCAGTCTAAACATAGGCCCCCTGAGTCGTTGTTGCCATGGGCTTTCGCACACTCTCTGTATTTTCTTAAAAGAAATGGCCATATCTAATTAAGTCTTCTGAACACTTAGGCCCAGATGATATATCACAAGCTATCTTTTCTTTACAGGCTCTCCTTGGATTGTCCCACTCTTAATCTAGTGTAACATGCCTCCCTCCCCATGTGATTAGAGTAATGGTAAAAGGTCGAGTGTGCCTGCAGCCTTCAGGGGTTACATGGAGATTTAAGGCTTATTAAGCGTTGTCGAGATCATGACCGCGCTGGAAGTAGAAAACCAACTATGTTGATTTATATTTACTTATTTATTCATTGGTTTATTTAACAGAGGCCATGCTGAGTAATAAATATCACTGTATATGGTCTAGCTTCGTTTAAAAGCTGTTCTTCTCGGGGCAGATGTGGCAATGGAAAAAATCATGAGGAAATGGAAAACATTTAAAAAATGTGATACTGTCTTCCTTCTAGTTACCAGTTAAAATGGGTGTGATGTTACATCCGGAGAGACTGTTTTTAAAATGCATAAATAACACCTCAAAGCTGAAAAAACTGCCTCTTAGAAATGCAATCCAGTGCTTCACCAGAAAACTAGCTTCTTCAACATCCATACGTCCCTTCAGGATACCGCCCCTAAATTTGGTGATAAACTACTGTGACAGCCGCGACCAAGAGGAGGAATATGTGCGAGTCTTGTCTTTACCAAGTCAAGAGCTGGGCTCACAGTCGACAAGAAAAATACCCTCAGACCACGCCAAGCAATCTGTGGCCAAGTCATGCAGGCAGGGAGTAGTCTGAGATATGATGACACACAGATTGTAATCATGGCAGGTACAGGCAGGCAGAGCAGACAACGCCGGAATTGTGAAGGCACCGCAGACGATCTGATGCAGTGTAACTGATGGCTGCATGCTGTCTATATATAATATACTGTAGAGTTGGAACGAGCAGCAGCCAGCTGGGCAGGTGACTGGGTCGGGTGATGAGCTGACACAGGGAACTCTAGTAGTCGTTGATGGTGGGCAGGTGTGAATCAGTGGGTCTGTAATGATGGAGGAGGTTGGTGCTGTGTGCACAACACAGATTAATCAGATACACTTGGGGTGGAGGAGAGGTGGATGGAGCAGCTGTCACCCCAACAAACATTTATTCTACACTTTTTTCCTCTGCAGTTTCGTTCATAAGCTCTGCCTTCACTGTGCAGGTAGGAGCACTTAGGTGAGGTTATATCGTATTGATTTTCTTTTTTTGTTGAATTGGCACAACTTTTTTTTGAAAACCTTTTTTCTACTTGTATTCCTTCTCACTTTCAACCATTGCTCTGTCCTTTCTTTACCACTTGCCATAGCCCCCCCCACCCACCCCACTTCCAGTAGTGTTAGTGCTGAATCGTCCGTTTTTCATCCACTTAACATTTCAACATGGATGTTAATGTGCCAACGCCTCAGGGTGCCTGCAGTCTCCTGACATGCATTAGCATAAACAGTGTGCCTTCTAAATGCTCTTTACACTCTGGACAGCCATGTTTTTTCTTCTTCTTGCAGTTAAGAAAAAAAAAATCAGTTCATCTCCCATGTGACTTGGATGCAGCATTTTGGTATGCATACTGTAGCACCCAGCTATTCAGAATGAGCTCCCCTTACGCACACACACACACTGATGAGGTTCATTAACAGCTCTCCTCCTTTTCATTAACACTTAAGTTCATCCTCTCTGTGTTAACCTGTTTTTTGTGTCTTGATCTGCAGTAATGAACAGTATATAGTTCTTATCCTGCTCTTTCTTGGAATACGTTTCCATACAGGAAGTTGTTTTGTCCTAGTTTACAGCTCCACCTCCGTGCGGACGTTGAATAATTACAAGCCTGTCCGTCCGGAACAGATTGGCACCCCGCTGCATCCAATCTCGGATCTCATTTCAACATGTTATTTCCAATCGGTGTTAGTGACTCATCTCCATCAGCTATAGAGACATCAGTGAACCCCAGTGCCCTCAAACTGCCCCTGAGTGTCAGGTAAAGCTCTTCACTGAAATGTCTGAGCGGCTGCAAACAATGCTCAAGGTTTTTTTTTCCCGGTGTTCTTTGCAGGCCTAGAGCAGGAAACAGGAAGTTGACTCAGCAGAGGTGGTGTTTTCCCCTCTGAGATAAACAATATCAGTTTCAGTTGGCTGCCTGTCTCCCTTCTCCCTGTCATCCCCTGCTCATTCAGACATATCAGGGTCAGAGGTCACCTCACACTCATCCACACCATAAAAACAGAGCAGGAATCAGGGAGAGGAATTTCCTGCGGCCTGTTATCGACGCTTAAAAGGTCCAGGGGAGCAGCTCTTGGAAAGTGCCCCTTCAGCACTTCGTAGTCACCCGCCCCCAGCCTGCCAGGAGAGCTGCCTTATTTTATTGGACAACATAAGGAAAACAATTGAGATTTATGGGTCATATGGCTGTTTGCACTAACATTCTGCTTTCCTAGCTAAAGGCGAGCTGTAAGTTACCGCTCTTTCCCCGCTGCCTTCATCATTCACTCTTGCTTCATAATCCCTTAGCCCTCTTCCTCAGCCCCCTCATATGTCTCCTCTGAGTTGTGTTGGAGGTCTTATGAGTCCCTTGGGGGTCAACAATTGCCTGATAACCGCACGAGGGGGCCGGCTTTAATTTAGTTCTTGTCACTCAAAGGATGTGTTTAAAAAATTGCTTGTTTGATAACTGCATTTAAAAAAAAAAAATATATATATATATATATATATATATTTTATATATATATTTTTTTTTTTTCTCCAAAATTCCAAATTATTAAGACTGCATGAGCTCTCCATGGACCTCTTGATTAACGGGAGGAGGAACAGTATACAGCACAGCACAGGGTCATTATCTACCTAATATCTCTAATTGCCAGTACTAAAATGGTTTCATTCAGAACATGTACTTGTATGTAATTTTGCATACGCATAATATGCATAAAATATGTAAACTGCATGTATAAGTCACTTGATTAGCTAAAAATATGAGCTTATATTGTTATAGATGCAGACAATCAAATGTATATCACCAAAGATCTGCATAGAAGTAGAAATCCAAACTTCTCCAGGCTACAATTCATGTCTGCAAGGTTGTACACTATGTTTTTAAAAAAAATACTTGGACAACATAAAGGACAAAACTGCAAAGTCACATCATATTGGGCCATTAACTCTGACAAGAGGGTCTGTTTTAGTTAAGTAATAGCTTTCAAACCTCACTATTTTCCCCCAGCTTCCGTTGAAATAGATGCCCTGTCTTTGCTGCTGTGCTAAAACTCCCTTTAGCTCCGTTATCCCAAGCATGATGATGAGCGCCTCCAGTATGCCGGCATCAGAAAAAGGCGTGGAATTGTGTACCCCCCAACCTTTTCTTCAAACATTTAAAAGTTAGAAAAAGAGAAACGGATTTTACGCGAGGGTAGAAGCCAGCCTCCGAAACTCATTCTTCACTGTGACACTCGCGGTTCATAAACTGGGACTCGTGCAGCCTGAATGCAATGACAAAATAAAGACAGGGAGAAATATATTTTCAAATGAGGAATGAGTTGTTGGAGGGAGCAAAGCAAAGGAGCTGAGGCAGGGACTGCTGTTTGTGTGTATGTTATGACACTTTTCCTCTGAGGTGTGTTGTGCCCTGGGGCTGAATACTTTAAGAGAGGACTGACGGGCTGTTGTTTTGCCTCTCTGCTTAAGACAGAGCCTCACCCCAGGGGTCTCCCCCCCAGAATACAGCTAAATATACCAAATGGAAAAAGGAAAGAAAGCGTGCGTCTGCTTTTGTTTGTAAGCGTTTTGGGTGGAGGGAACGGCTCAGTGAGCCACGGCGCACCCTTTCCCCATTTTCACTTTCATGGGAACTGACTATTGGGCAAAAGAAGATTTCCCTTGTTGCCACACCAGAGTCCTAGGAAAATGACTCCCCATGACCGTCTAATCTCTCAATTCCCATTAAACCTTTTTTTCCCCCAAACAAAAACGCACACCCATGCGCACACATGCGAAGGCTTATTCCAGTACAGTTCCTCCTCTGGAAAAAAACTGCTGCTGTGGGTCCTGGAGAGAGAAGGCCATGCTGGAAAATCGCTGTGGGGATCAATAAGGCAATTTTCTGTTGGGTCAGCGTCTGACACTCGGGTTATTTACTCTTTGGGGCGGTGGTGTGGGGATAGGTAGTGTCAGTGTGCGTGTGCTGGTAGACATATTGCCTTGCTTACCTAATCTCTCTCTGAGTGCTTTGATCATGACAAACAGCTTCAGCAATGTCCTAGAACAGTCAGGAGATACAGCCCATCATGCTTTCACTCAGCGTCCCGTCTGTTTTCTGTTACTGGACGGCCAAGATAAATTTCCATCGCTTCTGGCATACTTTCGTATATTTATAGAAGAGAATATCTGAAATTTTTGGTGGGTCCCTGAATGTATTTGAGGTTATTCAATGCTGAAATGTGTAAGTAGAAATGTCTCAGGCTCATAAAGGGACACATTTTGGCCCATAGCTTGTCTCACTTTGGTGGTACAGGCTTCAAGAACAACTCCAGGATGATTTTACAACTCCCTTTTGACATAACATTAGCATATATGAGAGTGGAGACTTGAGGCTCCAGTAAAGGACAAAGTTTGCCCGTGGCGTCAAGAGCCAGATGTTGACGCACTGTTACTGGAGCTGGATGCACGGCCTCGGAGCTATCCCTGCCCGAGGGCAGAAAGCAAACAGCATTATCAGATAGCTTTTGGGGAGGGGTGAGGCAGATGGCCCCCACCCTGAGTCTGGCTCTGCTCAAGTTTCTGCCTCTGTAAAGGGAGTCTTTCCTTTGCCTCTGCTGTCATAAGTGGTAATTGTTGGGTGTCTATAAATAGGAGTACAGCCTATACACGAATTCGGCAAGCGATTTGTGTATGCCGCCATCTTGCGGAGGCGCCATTACTGCGGTGACATGTGTCAGTCACTTTACAGTCTATGGTCAGTCATAGTAAACTGATTCTCTATGACAGCATCATAAATAGGCTGCATTTGTGATGTTTATCTTACATGAATACCAATATTAATTTAGGAATTAATCATTTGTTTGAGCGATTAGCAGGAAAGATTAGAGTAACAGGGAGATAAGAGACTGTATCATAAACAATATAACATACCGGTACGTTATGCGTGCTGACGATGGCAAGCCAGCATCGGGATATTTAATCATGTGGACAGGCTACATGAATAAAAACAACAACTTGTGCTTTGTTTTAGATATTCAAGAATATTTTATTGATCAGTTGGCCTCCGATGATCAGAAGACATATTTACAGAAGAGAAAAGGTCCACTTCATGGCGCTTCATGGCAGAACCCATCGCTGCCTGACTGGGAGCTGTCACCGCAGTAATGGCGGCTGCTCGACTAACGGTTATTTCGCCGAATACGTGTATAGAGGGATGAAACGTGCCCTGACAGAACTTCTGTTATTATTTCATGCTATATAAATAATATTTGACATGGCTTGACCTGAAGTAATTAGTCAATTAATCAAATGGAAAATCATCATAAATGATCATAATTGATTCTCTTACAGTTTGACAAAACAAGTCGTTAGCATATGAAAACCTGGGAACTGATGAATGATTGACAGAAAGAAATGATCAGCAGATTAAGCAATGATGAAATTGGGGATAATGATTTCTCCCATGATTGATTTGATATGTCAGTCATTTTTCCAATTTGTACTAAAAAGAAAGTTCCACAGTCGTCAACAGACCAAAAACCAAAACCAAAAGAGATCTGTCACATCCTCATATTTGAGAGAAATTGAATCACCGACTGAAATTAATATTTCATCGTTAATGTTTACAGATTAGTTTTCTTTCCGTTGTCTAAACAATTAATCACCTATTATCATAATTTCTATCCAATGCACTGGAGTCAGCTTAATGCATTTTTAAATTCCTCTGTATGTTAAATGCAGTCGAGTCTTTTTATTTTAATTTTGCATTGCGTTTCTGTACTTATATTTGCATTCCCATGCAAAGTTAATTTCCAATTCACTCGATTAGAGACTGCCTGGGCTTTCCAAAGGCGGTGCATTAGACTTTATGTTGAACATGTAGATTTAATTAGTGATTTCTATTTTTCTCTCCTCCATCAATGGGAGATTGTACTGCAGGCATGTATCATACACTGCTATAATGCTGTGAGGAGGGTGGGGGGTGGGTTGGGTCAGCGAGGAGAATCTTAGCAACACAAACACAATGTGTCTGAAACCGAAAATTCCTGCATGTGGTGTCTGAAAATCTCCAAGGATTAGTTAAAGAATCTACGGAGCTGGGAGACCTTACTGATCTGTGTGGGGGTCTAACATTGCTGAAGTGCTTCCAGCGTCTGTGATGAAAACCATGCCTTTTCCCACTTCCTGGATTTTTCTAATGAGCAAGTGTAGTGCTGTGGATTACGCTCACCCACCCATCCCCCCCCTCGTGTTGCCTGTGGAATAACAGGAATCCCAGGGGAGATGGGAGTTCAGATGATTTTTGCACAGATTCTATATTTACAGAAGCCAGGATTGGATTCTTTGAGTCCTAACAGCTGTGGAATAACAGCAGGTTATCTCTATCACAGAGGTCTGTAGTGAAACATAAAGATCCAAATTTACACAAATAGGTCTATCATGCAAATGAGCCACATCAGTGCCCTTTTTTATGCACTCAGTCTCAAAAGATGATTTATGCTACATTACAGATTGTGATGTATTCAAGGTGAAATGGAATCCTGAGATTCTCAGACTAATGAACACAATCATGTCGCACACTGGCACCAGCTGACATTTTCCTAATGTGACGATAATGAAGCTCAGTGACCAGCTACACTGAAATGTGGTTTCACAGATACATGCATGCACATTGCACACACCCAGAAACACATGCAATATTCAGATAAATGACGAGTAGATCGTTTGGAGGTGTAGGAGGTTATGCAGATCTGTAAATGTTTTTGTGTTTTGTTATAGACAAATGACAATTCTTCTTCTGTTGACCGTGCCAAATGTAATTTAATTCACATTTGATTTAATGCCATTTTTACTGTCCCACTCCACAGTAATCACAGAAACTGTACAGCCTGCCAAGTGTCAGGATCTATTTTCCTCATGAGCCCACTGCTGTGAATACAGGTGAACTGAGCGTTCATGTATGTAATCTCACTTCAGGGGTGGAGGCAGAGCTGGCAGCACCAGGTGTACTGTCAGAGTAAGGAAGGGGCTGCGCGTAAACTGTCCACTGAATATACTCTGGATACATCACCAAGCCATCCGACTTGACTGCCTTGCCCAGGTGACGTGTTCTCAGAGCCCGGGTCCATCTTCTTTCCAATTACAGCGGCAGTGCCAGTGGAGTGGCCTATTTGCTTGTCAAGGCGCGCAGGGCACGCTTGGCTTGCTGGGATGCCTTGCGGTGAGGACTGGGATAAGGAAAGAGGATTTTACATCGACGCAAACGCTCCATCTGGGTACACAGCGAGTACAGTTAAATTCACTAATGGATGCTGTCAGTCTCAGTTCATGCTGGTTAGCGTCACAAAGTTATCAGTCCCTACCACCGCAGCGTCAACAAAAGTACTAAATAGAAGTCTGGATCGCTAAAAAATGTTGATGTTGATGGAAATTTACAAACGGCGGTAGACGTTCACTGGGTTTCAGTGTGCCTTATTAATATATTCATTCTGTTTTGGTTTTGTCCGGATCACCTTGTACAAGATCAACTGCTTGATTTCCCTTGTCATGTTTTTTTTTTCTTTTTATTTGAGGCCTTGCCAATGAAAAGCACAATGAGTAATGTCACATTTACAAGTGTGATTAGGACTTCTGATGAATAGCATTCATTCTTAATAATGCCCGCTTCCTCTCTTTGGTGTATTTTTAACTAGAATGTGTTGCACCCAAACAAGAGTAGCACATGTCTCGGAGGATTTAATTGCAAGTGAGTTACAGGACTTTTTAGTGATTCCCTTTTATGCATACTTTAGTTGCATCCGTGTTTGACAGAAACACTAATCAGTGTTTTTATGGGACCCCTCTGCTGTGGCTGGTCCTAAAAAGCTTCTAAATATCTGATAATCTGGATCGCCTTAATGACAAACTGATGTTGTGTCAGTAAATGAGTATCCAAATTCATATTTTGCCCTGTACCTGCAATTCAGTATCTACCCCGGGTTCTTCTTCCAAACCACCACCACACTGCTACCAGCCTTTGTTTCCTGCAGGAGGCGTTTGTTTAAATCAATAACAAGTTTTATATTTGCTGCCAAATTTGACAGCCGCAGTGACAGAGAAAGACAGAGGACCCAAATTGCTTTTAATACAAGAAGTCATCTTTCTGGGAGAGGGAGATAAATGTACAAGCGTCGAGAGACGGAGCGATAAAAGGGACTTGAGTGGATAAAACAACATTTGTGAGTCAACACAAGACTTGAGCGGTCAGGGGAGGGAGGAACAGGCAGCGATACCCAGCCTGTCTGTGTCTCTCACAAAAGACAGTGCTGCTTCCTTTGTGCCACTCCAAACACATCTCTAGCTGGCACAGACGTGAATGACGAGAGGCCGCACTTGTTTCTGTCCAACGCCGAGGCTGAGTCCTCCTCCTCCCCCTCCCACTCTCTCGTCCCATCACCCAACCCCCTGTTGATGAAGAGTGCAGGGAAAAACAAAGACAACCATTGTTTCACCGTCTGGTTTGTGTGTGTGCTAGGGGGAGGTGGCTAACATGGAATATACCTTTTAATAATAGAGGGAGAGAGGCCTCTCGGCACAGCACTGACACCTAATGTGGCGAGTGACAACCCAGTTATTATAGCAAGGAATTTTGGGAACCCTTGTGGGGAAGGGAGCTATTCATAGGCAGTCTGGACCCGAGAGCCTCTTAAAATGGGGGAACATTGTCATTCTTTGTCACAGCTGAAGTTACAGATGCATTCAAATGCCTCACTTGCCACTGAGATATTGTATTAGTAGAGGGAGTAAGTGGTGGTGAATGGGCGGAGAAAGGGGCAAGGAGGGGGGTGGGTATACAGGCTGGTGCAGGGTTGGGGGTGGTACCCACCCTCCCTGATGGAGCCCCCCTCCCTGCTATGACCTCGGAGTGACATCACTGCAGCTTTTGTTTCTGTCCCCTGCTGAGCACCAATTAGCCCCGTTGGCGTCTGCTACTGGAGAGCGGGGCCTTTGTGCTCCGCCAGCCGAGCAGCAGCCGCGTCTTGCTCGTTGGCTTGTGGTTCGCTCTGCATGTCATCCAGCCAGGAAACAGGATGCTGTGGTAGTAAGTGATAGCACGCCTTAGCTGTCACATACTATATGCTCAACTGTTCAAGCTGGCAGTACTTCAAGCGACCTCTCGCGTAGTTTTGTTTTTAATGCTTATGTACCATGCTGCTCCCGTAGAGAGCCCGGCGGTGTTTGTATCACAACGTCTCCTGTTGGTTTCATCAGTCAAGTTAGAGGGAGTCAGTTGAAAATACATACAGTATATTAATACATATCTTTTACTGTGAGCAGCCAGCTGAAATTTGAGATTCTGCTCGATTCGTTTGTACAAGTTTTTCTGTGTTAGTTTTCCTGCTTGTAAGCTTAATTTTACAAGCTGCGACAAGTGTGCGTGCACTCACAGACTTGTCAGGATTACTCAAGGTGAGCTTCTGTACACTGTGCTTTTTAAAAGAAAACAAAGGATTTTGCAAGAGAGGGGTCGGGACATTTAACTTTTGATTTAGCAGTTTGAGGAGGTTTTAGCTGAATAATGGTTTCGTAGAGCCCAAGTAAAAAGACTCAAAAAGCACATCAACATACAGTGTGTAAATGTATGCCCTGGACTGATGGATCAAAGGAAACAAAGAGCTGAATGTAGCAACTTGCAAAACAGAGTTTCACAGCAGCAAACTCAAAACTGTATATTTAGAAGACTAACAAACCTGTGTTTTTAAACACACACTCTGACCGATATCACACTCCACAGCAGTATGACATTGTGAAGTACACACACAGACCAGACCATGTGTTTGCTGTGGTGAACGACCGACTCGCACAGCCTCATCCCTCATTGTGGTTTCCAGTCACATCTGACTTTGGCTAATCTGGGGATTGACGGCGACTCATTGAAAGGACTCTTACAATGCCCGCTCTCAGCAGGATTATGAAGGATGTGAGAGCACACAGCTGAATAAGGGTCGTCTGGAGACGTTGATCCAGCTCACTTCCTTCGGCCTTTTGACTCCTCCAATCACTGTCAGCCACGCAGCATTCAGGACCTTGTGTTTGTTTGGCAGTACGGGGGCGTCCGCTCCAGGCCTTTGTCGTCCGGAGACCCCTGACACCAGTATTGCTTCAGTCAGAAGAACAACAGAGTATTTTGCTACTTTATCTCCTTTCACCTTTTGTTCCATTACTCCAGAATATGCCTCTCGTTGAGGACAAAGTGAAGACGATTTAGCTGAGTGACTGTCTCATTCCACGGTGTTGTAATCGTCGGCCTTCTCTCACTGTGGCATTGACAACGGTGCTGAAAGTGAAGTTCAGCGGCCTCGTGGCGACTGTGAATCATTCACAACGCTTTAAAGTTAACCCGTTAACCCTGCTCAGAGTTTGATCGTCAGAGTTGTCATATCATGACTGCACTGTGGCTGGAGTAAAGGTCAAGCAGGAGCCAGCCTCAGGAGTTTCCAGAGATTGTCCAGTTTATTTTTGCCAAAAGAGTCTGTGGCTTTAAAAGAACATGCAAGATAGGATGGACATCCTCAGTATTTCGGTCACATAATCTAAAAACAACCCTGCCGCCACATGACTGACTGTAAATTCTGCTCTTCTTGTTTTGGTATCCTTGACCTTCATGCACAGTCGACTTTTATTCAAGACTAGCATCTAGGCCTGGGACGATAATAAATTTTGCTGGACGATATATTGTCCCACAAATTATTGACGATAAACGATATTATTGACACATTTTTTTGAGAACAAATTAACCACTAATATAATAATAATATTTCATAATAATGCAAGTAGACCCTTTTAAATGCGATAAACTTTTATTTCTCATGAGTATTTTTTTTTAACCATTGTAATTGGAATGACAAGAACTTATATAGCTACTATCCTAAATAAATAAAATAAACAGAAAATAATAAACAGTGCAGTGCAGCTCTTCTGTCCAATAACGTTACACACCTGAAGCTCCACTTTTCATTCAAACAAACTAATATGACTTCCACAGATGTAAGATTTCATCAATGAGACTAGCATTTAGCTCCTATAAAGTATTAAACCAGCCGGCGGTAAACCTCTAAAAACCTGCTGATAAGTTTTCTTAGTCGTTTTCTCCCCCTATGACGGAGATTGACCGGCCCGTGAGCTGCTGCAGACGGCTGCAGACTGTGGGAAGCCCCGCTCCTCCTGCTCGCTGCTACCACATTAGCTCCAAAAACGTCGGAGGAAATCTCCTAACAGGCGATATGTGGATAAACTGACCAAAGACTGGGGATCTAAACTGTGACTTTCTGGCATGAAAAAATATTAAAACTTTAAAAAGTGACGTGTTAACAGCGCTGCAGCGAGAATTACAGTAAAATAGCTTTTAGCTGCTTAGCTTTACAGCTAGCGCTGCCGGTTGCTGCCAAATGCACTCTGGGAAACAAAGATCCTGGATGACTGAGAAGAGGGTTCACTCCTTTCATTCTGCAAAACAAACGCCCAGGTGCTGAGACCGATGCACAGAGTGAAGCCTCTTGTCATCCAGCCTGGTTGGAGGGAGAGACCAGGAAAACAAATACGTGCGCATGCACATGGCAATTTATCGAGGCCGGAAAAACTATCGAGTTTATTTTCATTTATCGTGCGATTAATTGATTTATTGATTATCGTCCCAGGCCTACTAGCATCACTAGCAGTGGCATCGGCATCGGCACCAGTCAGGGTACCTCTCAGATCTGAGCTCCGGGCTAAATCCCTTTCTTTGGGGTGCTCATGAAATCTTAAAGTTATAGTTACATGTTTGTTTTATATCTTCCTTGGAAAGCTGACACTTTTAGTGTGCTTTATCAGGCTGCTTCCCCTTTGTACCAGTTTCTAACTGTGTTGCATCTGACCATAAAAGACAGTAATAGTGTGTCGTGGATTTTATACCCAAATAAAATACACCTACACTTTGGAGATAAAAGCTGGAACAAAAACCGCTTCACTGCTAAATATGAATGTAAATGGCTGCACAGTTCGTCTAATCACTCACAAACAATCCTACTTTTGTCCAACCCCGTTCTACAGTTGTATACATTACAATAGCCTATTGTATGGAGTATAATAGAGCCTTATCCTACAAGTGTGCTTTATAATAGAGAGTAAAATCAGTACTATAGGGTGATTTTACACTTGTCTACGTATGTGTATCAGTATGCACTGCACTGACAGTGCTGCAGTTGTTGTGAGAACCTTGCATCTCCAATTTTGTGATCTCACTCAAGATGACACATCCATTTGTAGAGGTACGCCTTTGCATGCGGCATCAGTGGAAGTTCCTGTATCCACATTATACTGATTGTAGCAGTTTGATTTGTTATGCCACTTCACTCGTGAAGAAACACCTGCAGCCTACACCTCGCCCTTTACTTAGAGACTCTTAATTTTCACTCAGCTCTTCACTTCATTCTTCACTTTATGTCACACTTTCTGCAGAAGCACTTAGCTGGAGCACACAGATGCCATTGTGCCGGCTGAGTGACACGCTCCGGGGTCTCGGTGACGGTGATCTACTGGGTGAAGCAAAGTGGGCCGCTGATTGACGTCTTATTACAGAGACCTACTTCTCTCTGACAGGCCTATCAGGGAACTGAGACTGTGATTATGTGATAGAAGTCCCTGCACTGACACAGGATTGTTTTTTTATGAGGTGTGAATCATTAGCAATCCATCTGATCCTTTGTCAAAGTGTAAAAGGAAACAGAGATGGCCAGAGATTGGGGTGTAAAAAAAAAAATTTAAATCATCATTTCACCTCAGCATTCTGCTGAGTTATAATTCACTTTTCGGGGAGAGGGCTACTCCTAGTTGTTAGTCCACTGGTGGTTCTTTGTGGCCAGGGGGCTTTCTGCGGGATGTGATAACAGTTGTGTTTTCTGGTTTAACTGCTGTCCCCCAGCCACCTCTTTTTACAGCTGTGTAATTCAGCTTCTTTTTACTTTCCCGACATGTCTCATACACCCCAACTCAAGGCCCTAATTAAGAAGTGGATGTTTTCCTCCAGGGCTCAAATGTGTATGTTTGCCTGCACAAGTGGGTGTGTGAGCGTGTGAATGTACGTATTAGTGCTTCCGAGGAAGCAGCCGAGGCGCGTGTCATCCCGCGCTGCTGAAACAGAATGTGGAAGCTGTCTGAGCAACGCACGTTTAAATAGGACCTGCCAGATAATCTCCACCCCTCAGGCTTCACTCTGTTCTTCTTGCTTAATATGAAATAGACAGTCAAGATGTGACAGTGAAGTTACAGTCAGTAGAGACAGCGCACATGTAACATGTACTGTGCTGTGCCATCTTAATTGGGGCAATGCCTTCTCTGGTTGGTTGTAATCCACAGTCTCATGTGTATTATCTCATGGTAATGTAGTTATTACCATACTGAGAGAAACAGGCCAATGCATGTTTAAAAGACTATTTTTATAGCCTGTGCTCAGTCATGAGAATATTTCTCACTGATCACTGAATCGATAACTTCAGCTTAGGGATGTCACGATTACTTTGCGGTATTAAGCGCCACAACTAATTGATCGTAACGATTCCTAAATACCATCACTTTCAGAAAAAAGATAATGTCAGAACCATATTGGCAGATGTGCGCCAAAGTAAAGGTAAATGCACAGATACTGGTCCATTTATCTAATGTAACATTGAATTGGTAGGGATTTAGCATGTCATTTGTATTTTAATAAATGATTAAATAAAATATAAATATAGATGAGAATGACTTAAATATTTCAAACACTTCCCCTGGGGGATTAATATCTGGTCCTATATTAAGAGATTAGTAATGTAATTATATTTTGACTATATTTGATTTCACACATTCATAGTGTTGTGAAATTTATTGATGCACAAGAATCGTGATAATCGTAACACTGTGATTATTTCTCTGAAAATAATCGTACCAAGAAAATCTATAATCGTGACGTGACGTCCCTACTTCAGCTACTGTTCCTTCTGGTCCGGTTTGAGTTGTGTTTGTCAGTCTTTGTTGTGTCTTCAACCGTTTCCTGCTCAGCAACTAGTGTTTCTTTTCATTCACATTATTATGTTCATCATAATTGTTGTAATTGTTTTGACTGCATGTGAAAAAGCACCCCCAGCATTTATCACACCTAATTGATGTCTGGAAATGTCTTAGTTTTCATAAAGGGCACTAATCTGGTTTCTGGGTTATGAACAGTTAGTCCGTTAAGTATAAAGTTTATACACTGAAGAAGTTTGAACCAGGAAATCAAATTAAAAATGACATTAACTGTAGCGTTATGATGAAAAATATTTGCTATTCGTTCTGTTAATGGACTGTTCAATTAATCAGTGATTAACTGTAATTAGTTCTTCCTGAAAATAATTGAACTAAAGTTCCAACATATTAAGTCACTAATCTAATCAGTTTGTCTCGGAGGTTCTTAGGCAGAACCAGCCCAGATGATCATAAACAGCATCATGAATTATATTTAATATAACCAAAATATATTTGTATCAGTTAGAGCAGCAAAACAGGCAGCTATTTGGAATTTAAGATTGTGGATTATCACTTCCAGCTATAGCTCTAGAAACCGGTCGCTTGACCGGGCCGGTACTGATAGATGCACCCACACATACCCACACACACACTGGCCGTCTTTTATCATTCTATTACTCTAATTAACGGCAGCCTGCAGCTTCAGTGGTATTGTGTCTGTGATGTGACGGCTCTATCAGTCTTGCTTGGCCACAGCTCCGCACACAAAGCATGACAAATGAGAGAGGCCTCTCCCTCATTACCTGAACTGTAATCACTGTGTTGCCTGATAAGATAACTGTCACACCGCATGCTCGGCTATTGACAACACTAGCAGTTCCAATCAACTATCTGCGCTATCTTGCACAGGTGTGGTGAAACGGAACAAATGGCAAATGCGATTGATCGCTGCACTTTTGACCTTTTTGAATTTTGATTGACTGTGTGAACGTTAAGACTCAGCCTTGGGAAGAAATGAAGGGACATGCAAATATAGGCAAACGCTCCATGTTCACTTCCAGTCTGTGGTCATCTTTCAAGTCTGTGCCATAGCAGCCGGCGTGCACTGTGGCCCGGCATGGTGAAAGTGACTTTTCAGATAACCCTGCCAATTCACAGCAAGGGGTCTGTTCTCCCCTCCCAGCCCAGGCATCCCAAGGGGAGCCCCGGGCTAGAGTGAGATAAGAGCAGCGCTGAGGGAGCTGTTCTGGGCTCGGCTCACGTCTGCTGTTGGCTTGTCCCCCTGTGCTCCCCCCACAGGTTTGTTTGAGCCTCGGTCGGTCGAGCGAGGCTCAGCAGGATTTTACGGAAAGAGAAGCTTGGCTCGAAAAGAAAAGACTTGGCACGAGTCTGCATCAAGGCAGTTATGAATGAACTTAGCAACCGTATTGTATTGGACCGAATGTTGTTGCAAAAAAGCCCAGTTAAATGTTGCTATGATTTTTTCCCCCCTTTGAAGATCATCATACAGAACTAAAATAGACGTTGAACTGAAACTGACCGCATGTGAAACGAACATGAGAGCACCCTTGGTTTTCATGTAACTGTAACCATGCCCAGGGAAGTCATCAGAGGAGATGACGTTTGTCCATGTGAGTGTGCCTTTTGTTTTCTCTCATGTGCAGGTATTGAGCTGCGTCGGTTGGTTGGAGGCTTGCCCTCTCAGTCTGATTAGTCACACAGACAGATGTGGTCTGCAGGCCACGTTGCGTAATTTGGACCAGATGTACTATAGGTGGAGACTTTTCAGCCAAACGCTGAGCTTGAAGCCTTTACTCCCTAATCCCCCCCCACCCCCACCCCCATCACTGTTGTCTTTCCTTTGACTTCTCAGGGGTTTCCCATAGAAGAATCATGACTTTCAGATGGTGAGTGAGTGGGATCGTTTTAGTCTGAACCTCGAAAGTCATGTCCGGAGAGGAGTTTGGAACGGCTGGGCTCTGCCGGCCATTTCATTTTCTTGAGGTCATACCCTGTTGTTTGTTTACCAAATGCCTGCCTCAGCTTGTTTTGTTATCATCTAGGCCCCCCCCACACACACCCACCTCCCCTCCATCCCTTCTTTTGTCATGATGCAGAGTGCTTGCCAGAAAAAAACTGAGCTACACAGAGTGGGGAAAAAAAATAGAAAAGATGGCCTTAAAGATGACCAGGGCTTCAACACTGTGGCTCAAGATGTGCTGGGATCTTTTAAAACAACAGTCCCACACTTTGACATTTTCGTTCTCCTCAGAGTCTCTCTTCTTGTCCCGCCTTTCACCGCTTTAAAAACTGCTTTCCCTCGCTTCCCTCTCTCCCTCTCGTGAAGCTAAACATGTATGACGGCAGCAAAAGGCAGGGGAGCGTGAATGTCAACAACCGATTAAACGCAGTTTGGTTGTGGAGACTGAGTCACCCCCTCTGTTCATTTATGTTGTCAGTTCATGTACCACTGCTTACTTGAAATAAAGCTTAATCAATTATAATTGCACATTATCTACTGCATCTAATTTGTGTCATTACTTGACAAAGGAGTTCAGGTCACTGTTCGTGTTCGAACACCGACCTCGCTGCAGTCTTTGTCTCGACTCTGTAAACCGAACAAGGCCCTTCACAGAGCTTCGTTAAGTTTATTGCTGGAATATATCTCCTTCCTTTGTGAATATTTAACGGGAAAATACTCAGGAAAAGAAGTAGATTTGCATATTTGCATTGATATGCAATTCCCTTGAAACTTTTGCCTTTCATGTGACCTACTTGCGTTACATCGCCAAGGTATGATCCTCTGCTGGTATAACGTGCATGCTGTCTGCTCTTTTTTGATAAAGGCTTATAGTAAATTGATTTGTATGCTCTCTACATGACTGGTCAGCGGCAGTTTTAATCTGTCACAGAAGTGTTTCTCAGTCACAGCGTTGAACAGTGTGTGTGTGGTACTTAGTCACCAAAGGCATATCAGTCAAGTCCAGGAATACGAAACCGGTCTGAGAGATGGATACAAAAGAAACAGACGTGGTCAGAAGATGGCGAGTCAAGGGAGAGCAGAGGGAAACAAAAATAAGAGCGTTCTGGTTTGATAAAGGCCAGAAGATGAAGTATCCAGCAACAGCTCTGGTAAGCAAGGCATGCTGCAGGCTATGGCAGCCTTTTTTTAATCATCGTTTTATATCTGCCATATGTCCGTATCAACACACAAGTGGTGTCCATCAATTATTACTGGCTGCGGCTGACGCACATTACCCACCCGCCATCTTTACTCCACTTCTCAGTGCTGCAAACCTGGATGGACTGACCAATGACATAGCATAAGGCTTGCTGGGATAAACCCGGTGTTTATGTCAGTGGCACTTGAGCGCCGAGCCAAGTCTCTGTGGATGAGAGGTGAACAAAAAGCTAACTCTTAATTTGCAGCCGTCTCACTGAGGGAGACCGGGGCTGCGTCCTCTACCTGATGTTCAAATTACTGCCGTGCAGCTACAAATTTGCGTTCTATGCGAAAATCAGAGGCCACACACAGAAACCTCTCCCGAAGTAATCATTATCACCTCCGTCAGGTGCTTGTTAGGCCACCCTCATAGCTGGAGCTGTCTGTGTCCTTGAGGCATCCACTGAGCTGCCTGTCACCCTTCAGAGACGGATCATTTAACACCGGCGGCATCGAGGCAGCCATTACTGTCACAGCGCTAGCTAACCAGTTAGCCTAGGACAAGCGCACCGGTCAGAGGTCATTCGGGGCTAAACACAACAGCTGTCGTGACATGAGACAGGCGGGGAGCATTATCCGTTCCTTACATCAGTAGCTGATGGAAAATATCCTTAATTGCCATCAAAATTTGAAAAATTTGACTTTGACTCCACGTTGTTTCACAATTCACACACAGAGAGAAGACATCAGCAGGCAGATTTCACACAGCAACGAGAAGATGCTCTCTCTCAACCCTTGCAAACAAATCATTAATTCAGTGGCCAACATACAGATAGGTCCAACAACAAGACCTGATTCCCTCCCTGCTTTACACCAGCATCTTGTTTTGACAGGGATCTCGTCTGGATCAGGTATTTGAGTTGGGGGTCCACTGTGAAGCCTTTAAAGCTTTGGCACACACTTCCAAACAAACCAAAACATCACCACTGACCTATAAACACACACGCAAACTCATTCCATACCTAGTTTGGTTGTAAGTTTTAGTTTTGTTGTGTTTACAGGTAGAAAACACAAGCCCCTATATAATGTATTACAGTCCAACAACCCTGCAGTAAATATTTCACCAAGTGAGAGCCTCCTGTAGCCTGAGGATACCAAACATTCAGACTTTTAAACTTCGTATGACAGCAGCTGTAGACGGGCTGTGTGGAGGAGGAGGAGGAGGAGTGGAGAGGAGGGGGTCACGTCCTCAGTGTGGTAAACAAGGAAATGGTTAATGTCTTCCCTGAAGGTCGACCTCTGACCTGCCACCTCTTGACCTCTGTGTCCACGCATGATGCCTGAAATGATTCAAAACACAACAGGCTGGAAGTCTGCCTGAGTGTCGGCATATCAGAGATATACGTAGAGACATAAAGAGTCCAGTTGCCTTGAGACGGGAAAGATAATGTGTTTGCATGTGAAGGTGAGACCTGAGATTTGTTTGGACTTAGGTGAGTGTGTGCATATTTTACTGCTGCTGCCTGACTCTGCATCAGTATTTCAGTCCATCTGTAACTCGGTGTGTGTTCTACCCTGTGACTCTCCACTCCTCTCCCTTTGCTCTGTTGCCCCGAGGGGGTGTGTACGTGTATGTGTGTGTGAGGGAGTGTGTCTTTCGTTCTTCAACGTACAGAAAAAAGGAAACCGTTTTGTTGGCTTTCCGAGTTCATCTTCACAAATAATAAAGTGACACCTTATAGATGTAGTTTCAAATTTAGGGGATAAGAAAGTACAACTCCATTGTGTGTAATACATGTGCAGCTATTGCATCCATTTGCTTAGCTTAAAAGCTAAGCAAATGGACGCAAGCGATCCGGCCGTTTTGGCTAACTTCCTGTCAGCCGATGGAGTTAGCAGTCCCCGTCCTCGTCCCTACGTCACCACATTCACGCGCATCCCTGGGCTGCACACACGGAGAGGACTGCCCCTTTATGCCGTTCTCTCTCCTCATTGGATAAAGGTTGTAGGATACAAGGAAAGTTTTCTCCTCGGCTTACAGCAGACCTAACCCTATTGTCGTCGGAAGATATAACTATTTAAGACTTACAGTATATTAACACAAATATTCCGCTTACTTCTGCTTTAATATGAAAATGAAAAAATCATTTTGCTGTAGTCAGATTGTGTTCTCATTGGATAGAGCCATATTAGCTGTTTCCCTCTGTTTCCAGTCTTTATGCTAAGTAGAGCTAACCAGCTGCAGGCTGTAGCCACTCAGAATATGTGACAGATGTGATAGAGGTATTAATCTCATTAATCTTTCCCCTCTGCCAGAAAACAAATGCTTATGTTTCCCAGAATGTTTCCTTTTCTTTGAATCGCTGCTAAGATGCAGTAAACATTCTGCTAAGAAGCACGTCGCAGGACCACCACATGACCACATCCCCCACAAAGCATTACTCATGAGGGTCAAGTAGCAAGTATGCAAAACCTAAATCAAACACTTATGTGTTGCGCGTGAAACCCTCCGTGTCCACTCGCACTCGTAGAGGAATGTGAACATCGGCCGATCTGATTAACACAGACCTAATGAGAGGCCTTGTGATGTCAGCAGAGGGTGAATCTAACCCCTCAGGCAAACATAAAATGAGACA
Organism: Trachurus japonicus; assembly: GCF_045865225.1. Taxonomy (NCBI): domain Eukaryota; kingdom Metazoa; phylum Chordata; class Actinopteri; order Carangiformes; family Carangidae; genus Trachurus; species Trachurus japonicus. The sequence goes on from NC_140922.1 coordinate 18,524,029, forward strand.
TACAATCATCTGTGTGTGTGTGTGTGTGTGCGCGTCAGGACATCTAGTCATCTGTTCCCTGTGGTATCTGAGACCAGCATGCTGCGGCTGGTCATATGACTCCCAGCCATGAGTCAGAGATGACAGTGGGAGTCCTGCTGCCCGTCTGAGCCTCCTCTGTCCGAGCCGGGGGGGCAGCGCTCGGCCCCACTGTGCCAACCCCTCTGCAGCTCTCCGTTTCCGTTAGCCCATTAGCTGGAGTGGGCCAGCGGACCTCCCTCTCATCCAGCAGCATTAATGGCATAATGGAGGTCATGGTTGGGGGTAATTTTGTGTGCGTGGTGGCAGATTGTTTGTGCATGGAGGGAGCATATGTGCAGGAAGGGAGCAGTCCTGTTCGTGTGTGTGTGTGTGCGTGTGTGCGTGTGGACTATCTACTATACACAGACATTTTGGGATCATCGCCTCGGATAATTAAGACACAAGGTGGTTCCATATTGCAGAACTGAGCTTAGTGTTCACCTCACTAATTTTTCCCCACCATACTTTATATAGCTGTTACTATTACACTGATGAGAAGTAGACCCATTAATTGATATCTGACTGTCCAAGTGATATCAAAATGATTGAAACGACCTCATAGCCAACATCATCTTTTGCATTTCTGCACTGCAAACATATAGATATACAATGAGGAAGTTGTCTCAAATGTACTGTATCTGCAAACATTTTGCACACAGTGGCCTGACTAGCCCTAGTGGTGATGATGAAGGTAAATGTAACAGATTTCATTATAACTCCCTCCATTTATGAGTTTTATGTTGTAAGATATCAACTTTAAGTTGCTACTAAAGTTATAATTGGCTCTTATAGTGGAACAAAGGTTTTACTTTAACTTAAAAATGTCTTTTTCTGATCTACGGGAAGTCAGAGAATATGAGTAGGAATGGCCTGTAACTAAGTGTTACTGTGGTCACAACTAAATGACATAATTATAATTTTAAAAAGGAAAAAAAAATCAGTTGGTTGTTTCGTTACATGTGTATAATGTGTACAAGTTTTATTTTTATTTTTAAGCGCCATCATTCTTCATGTGTTTTCAAAAGTAGAAAGTACAGCAGTTATGCATCATGACCTCCCGGCTGGCATCGTGCTCTTGTTCTGTGCAGGTTATCACTTAAAGCTTTATGTTTAAGTACTACACAAAAGTAGATACTAAACAACAGAAAGATTTATCATTCGAGATGGGAAAGATTTACTGTGGAGACATCCACAGCCCGTGCCCCTGTCTGCTTTGGCAGCAAGATGTCTGGGAGGTAAAGAGCCAGGTCGATAACAGGAGCGCGGTTGCTGGTCCAATTGCTGGCTGTTATTACATCAGTGGTACTTTGAATCCCGGTTGAACTTCCCTTGAGTGAGGTATTGAATCTTAACATGCTCCAAGGGCGTTTTGCTCTGGAAGACCTTCTGCTCTTAACTCTAAACTCCAAATCTGTATGTGTAGTGAGTGGGCCATTAGTGTATCACTTAGTGAGATACGCAAGAATAAAGTGTATGAAACTATCTTTGGATCTCAGTCTATTTCTTTCTGTCAATCTGACTGGAAATACTACCTCATTCGTTTGCAACTGGGTGGGGGGTGTGGGGGTGTATCTCCTGCTTTTAAAGCATCCTCCTGGCAGAGGATAGATATAGCTTTCCACTCTGCCAGTCACTCTGTCACACGGCTGCCATTTCCTCCTCAGGGTCTCCTCTCCTGAGAGCTGGCCTGTCAGACGGAGACGATTTGGAGGTGGAGGGTTAGAGGTGTCAGATTTGACTGGGATATGGAGGAGATGGAGGTGGGCGAGAGGCGCCACTCTGAGGTTATCAGCTGAAATGAGGATGATTATCCTGCTGTGGCACACAGTTTTTTTTATTTTTTTTTATTCCTTTTTCCTAAAGAACTACCAGAGCAGTTATTATCTCTGGGCGGCTCTGAATGGACTGTGTGCGTTAATGGAAGTCAGTTGGCCTTTGTAGTCAGCTGAGCATACTATGGAAGTCTATTTAACCTCTGGTAGCTCTGAGCCTCGGTGATGAAGTGTGAGGTCGTTAGGTAGTACCTCTGCAGAGCCTTATCGTTATTGTCTTGATGCCACGTATTGACTCCCTCCGGGATTAGGAGAAACACTTTTGCCCAACTCGAGTCCTCTTGTGCTAAACCAAACAGAGCAAACACACACATTCACACCCTTGTCTCCGCCTCCCGCCATAAACAATCATGACTGTGGCAGTCTATTTAGCTGATGGATATGGTATTGACTTTATGGCCTCTTGCTCCATCTGCAAGGGGCTGACATAGTTGGTTTCCTGCGTTCGGGGGGAGTTAGCCGAGGTGGATGGATTGACTTGTGTTTCAATAACTCTCTCTTCCCGTCTCTGGGTGGATGTTTTATGGCTGCAGGAGGATGAGATGCTGAGGTTAGAGAGGAGACCTGGCACGGATGTCTTGGCTGTATTGGTTGGAGAAGTTTTCTCTCTCAGTGGAAGATAATGAGCAGACTTGAGGACTTATGGAGTTGGAAAATGAACGGGGAACAAATCACTCATCATGTTGGCTTGTTTTTCACATCTCTCACTTTTTCTTTTTACAGAATCTCTGGATATTTGCAGGGAGATGAGTTTAAACTAAGATGAAACTTTAATGCTGCCTTTGGGCAGTTTAAGTAACACTAACTTATGCATGCTAGTCAGTATATTTCCAGCCAGCGCCTCGTGTTTTTTCTATCATCCCTTAAAAAATTTGCTTTTATGGTAACAATCTAAAACTTTAATGGCTTAGGATTCGCTTGTTTCGGCGTTAAGCTCGCGTGAGCCTCCCAGACCCACCACACCCTGCTGCCTGTTATGAAACATAATTGGGAGGGAAAAAAAGGAGAAACAGCAGATGACATTATGTCGACAGCATGTCTGTTGGCTTCAGGAAGTTGTGCAAAAGACAAGCTGTATTGTCTTTGAACTAATCCCCTTTTTCGAAAATTGTCCCACTTTTGTACTTCGTGACTTGGACTCAACTTTTGGCTGAAAGTACAAAACCATTATTCTCTCTCTTTCGCTCCTGTTGTTGTCGTTGTTGTTTTCAGCCTGGCTTTGCGAAAAACTTCACTCATTGGCGCTTTGAAAACTCTCAGGTGCTGGCTAAGGCCTCTGCTTTAATATCGAGCAAAGTGACTATGCATTTGTCTGAATTCCGTTGTGTCTCCTTAGCGCGGGTTATTGATGAACGTAGGGTAAGTAGCTGCAGTCTGCCAGAGAAATGGCCTTAGCTTTTGTTTTCTCATCTCACACAAACTCGTAATGGCCTTATTGGATCAATTAGAGCCTCTTCTGTAAAGGTGCTCAGTAACTCCTGATTTAGCCAGCCTTCATTAGTTTATTGGGCTTGTTAATAGGCTTAGTCTCCGAGTGTGTGTGCGCTTGTTGGGATTAGGTGTGACATTTCTTATCTTTGCTGCAACTTATCTTATTGACCTTTTGGGTTCTTGCGATCGACTCCCACTTAAAGTTGGGACAAGTGGGAAATATATCCTTCTAATGGAAATATGAAAATCGCTTCTGTTAGTTTGTGATGGCCACTTTGCTGTTTCTCTTGCCAGCAGCACATAAAAGATTGTAATCTCAGCAAGAGTCTGTTGTGCAGGTAAACATAAAGCTGTCGTCTGTGGCTGTAGTACTGTCTTCACCCACCCACCTCCTCTGATAACCATCATGCCTGCTGCTCTTGGGGGCTTAGATGTAACACAGCACACATGTAACTGTGACCCTACACGAAAGAAGCTGGGACACACTGAGACACACACATGTATGACACGCTGCTGCACATGCTCACACACTGAAAAGAAACAGAGCGTGAAGCAATCTCCTCCGTGTGCGCACATGCAGAATGGTTTACTGTTCAGAACCTTTTTCCACATGATGCTCTCCTCCTCTCCCTGTTTCTTCACCTCCCTCTCTACAATGAAAGCGTTTTATTTGTGCCAGTTTCCCAAAGGGATGAACAGGGGGGGGGGTATTATGCCTGACCAGAAAGTGCTGGTAAAGGCTCTATTGTAACTTTGCAACCTAAATACAAGGTTGTTAAAGGGCTACAGTGAGAGGATGGTCCATGTTTAGCTTTAATATTACACATTATACTTGCAAACTGTAAGAAGAAATGCACTAGTTGATTGGCTGGTGATCAGAAAAGGCTGATTTAGCATGATCAGCCATAATTAATGCGCGGGTATTCAGTCTCTATATCCAATTCTGTGCTGGACAGATGTACACCACATGCACATGATGGTTCATGTCATGCACACAACAGCATAGACAAAGCTTCACATAGGCTACAGTGTGGTGCCACTGTGATAATTCTACATTGTGTGTGACAGTCACACAAATCAGAGGTAGAGAGAGAAGACTGACCTTTATCTACTATTTACAGACAATTGTGCATAAAAAAACGTTTAATTTGTGAACTTTAGTTGCTTGTAGATAGAGATTTAACCACCAGTCTAGCTGTGTTCCCCCAGAGCTAAGCTAACTATTATTGTGTTTACATCTCCTCTCTGAGGCTACAACTATTATTTTCCCTTTTCATTAATCTGCCAATTCGTTTCTTGATTAATTATTTTATATGTAAAATGAGACAGTGTTATCACCCACATGTAAATTACTTTATATGTCTGCGGTATAGTTGGCACAGAGGTCTGCTGCAGAAATAGTTTATCCTTCAATGTGGTCACAAATGATACTTTCCAAGCAACACTCTAAGCCGCCACTGCTAACTACTCTACGGGCTGCTGGTTCTTCATTTTGTTGTAAAGTTAAACAGGAAATGTGAACTTTATTGACATATAAACAATTTTCCACCTTTGCTGTTCACCTCTTCAATATTTTGATTACAGCATTTATTGTTCCAGTACATTTTAGGTTGTTTTGTGCATGACCACCGCACACATAGTAGAGATAGATAGAGATAGTAGAGTAGAGAGACGTAGAGATAATGTCCTGAGAAAGGTGTGGTTTGAACGTGAAACAGACATTTAATGATAATTAAGATGTTAAAAATGCAGAAGAAATCAAATCTCTGTCCCAACCTGTTTTTTCAGTCAGTGTCTCCGCTGATCTTCAAAGTTTACCTGATGCCATCTCAACCACAGCCATCCGGTGCTTACGTCAGCAGCTCAGCGCTGCTGTGGCGGTGGTTTCTCTGGCTGCTGGGCGCCTCTGTTGCTTGTGCAATGTGCATCATTTGAAGTGATTGTACATTTCTTCTCGGTTTGCTTTCTACACTGTGAAACCTTGAAGAGGCTTTTGTGCCTTTTTGTTGAAAATTGTCGCCAAATGAAAGACATAAACCAGCTGAGACTCTTGATCAAGTTTTTCCTGCAGCATCAGTACGGTATAGTTGTAGCAGAAAGTGTCACATCTCGGAGCCGTGTTTATCTCATCTTTCTGCGCTAAAAGAGTTAGCTGGAATTTGCCAGATCTTAGATGACAGGCCTATTATCAGCTCCGAGCCTCCCTGCTCCCGTTGTGAAAAAAACCCCTCAGATATTGTTGGAGGCGTGTTTGGACAGCCTTCCCTGGTCTATGCATCAGCAAGAAACTACAGAACGCGCCCAGCCCTCTGTGTCAATCACATCTGCTCTCGCCGACTGGCTTTCATCTGAATCTTTTATAGTGCAGCCAACATCAAAGATTCACCAAAATGATAAGTGCTGCTGTGGCCGTTACAGTCCGTGGTGACGATAAAACATTTGTGACAGGCATGAAGCTGCTCACACACGGCCCCGCTACCAGCCTGCATGTGTCCCTTTGTCAACAATGTGTGCGGTTCAGTCAAGGTAAACCAAGGCTACGGGGCAGAGAGCAGTGAATCAGCCCCCTCCCACCCCCCCCACCCCCCCAAAAAAAAAAAAAAACAGGAAGTGAGAAGATGCTTATTTTCAGTGAGTCAGGCGAAGAAGCAGCTGTTGTATGTTGTGTAGAGTTTGTGTATCTTTTGAGGCTGCTGTGTTGGTGTACGTGCTGCATATTAGTCGGGCAAATGAGATTAGGACGATTCAGAAAGAGCTGGTATTGTGCGTAAACTCCCACCTACGCCGCCCCTGCGCCTCATATCCATTTTGAGAACACAAAAAGTGGGTTGAGAATTAACACATTTTATTCAGTTGTTGCATAAAACACACACTTACCGGGGTCTTCTGTCTGTGTTTCCATATCTTTTCTTTACAAAGTCACATCGCCGCTTTTTGTTAGAGGAGGTAATTATCTCTCTAAAAGTCCTTATAAACAGTGACAAACATGTCTTTGACGAACATGTCTTTTTTATCAGTGTAACAGGTTTGTTCTTTTTGCCACTAGTTCTTTGTTTATAGCTTTTCACACTGCAGTGGTAGTATTCATAATTTATAATTTATTTATTATATTTTTCTTGTATAGTGTTTTAAACACTTTCATTATAGACTATGTGCCCTTTTTTCTGTCATTTAACCCACAATTCCTTTGTGCCTGGACAGTTTGGTTTGTGCACAAATGGCAAATACAATCTCTTGACTCTTTAAATGGGAGTAACATGCAAGCAGACTGCAGTGGGATTAGGCAGTGATGCCAAAGCATCTGGTTATTTCCTGCATTGTCGGTTATTTCCATCCCTCCATTATTCACATCCTCCCTTCTACCCCTTCTATTACTCTCCAAATGTTGGCAATTTGTCCACCGCTGCCGCTGTGATTCAGAAAGGCCTCCATCCCACTCTGTTTAGTTCCTGCCAGATCAGTCTCTGATAGAGAGAAATAATAATGATATGCTTGAGTGAGACAGTCAAAGACAAATATTGTATGGCCATTTTCAGTTTGTGAGTGTCAGGGGAGAGCTCCTTTGGCCCAGACAGGAGCGCTGTAATGCAGAAGTGGAAGTCCAGCCCTCTGTGATCAGGCTCATCTCTAGGCCTTGTAATGCTGCAACATACCAAGATTTTATTGATACCAATGCCATTATCAGCTGGGCTCATCAGTCTGAGTCTGTATGGATTCTTTAGCAAATCATTTTTCTGCAGTAGTAGGCTCGCTCAGGATCGAAGCATCAAGTGTTTTCTTTTCCGAGTCTCTGGACACGACGTAGACACAGAGTAGAACGAAGGCATGCACGCCACGCAGGTGTGCAAAAGCTCGAGTGTTAAACTGCTGTTTAATTTGAGGACGTGGAAGGTTTTTGCTGGCTGGGAGCTGATGCGCCAGTCGAGCTGGATGTAGCCTGAGGGCTAGCTGTAGCAACAGCCTGTCTGTCATCATCTGAAATGGATGAAACGGAAGAATATTTGTTTTCATTTAGGTTTTCTTAGTCAGAGAAGGAAAAAAAATCTGCTATAAGCCTGCCTCTGTGAATATTTGGTCTTGGTAACAAATGTGTAAACAAGTGGTGGCGCTCATGTGTGGAGTATCAAACATCCTGAGTTGAACAGTGAGATGTGAAATAATTTTACTGCTGTTTCCACTCTGGCTTAAAATTTCAACTGAAACTGATATCATCCATCATCCGCTATGACTCCATCTTGTCGGTGAAGACACACGAGTTTAACGTCACTGTTTTATGCAACTGTCAGAAAATCATCCCAGCTAAACTAACTAAATTCACATCATACTAATTCATTCAATTCAATGTTCTAAGGCTGTTTATATCTGACTACGCCCACTTGCATTTTTGTACTGTATGGGACTGTATTTGATGTGTCTCTGCTCTAAGTCGGCGACACATTCATGTTGTGTGAATCAGTGGAGCCTTTGTAGAGCAGCGAAACAGAGAAATGCATTGAAATGCATCCTGCCACAGTCCTTTGGTGTTTGCTTCTGATGCAGGCCAGTGTTGACTCTGCAAACACTGTGGGTCAGCCCATGTATTTATTTGACACATTTATTTGAAAAGGAAAAGCAAAATACTAAACGGGGCGTGTAGATCATTTGTAGCAGAGAAAAAGGAGCGCATGGAGTCATAGCTAATCAAGTATGTGGTCAATTAATCTTGACCTGCGGGGAAAATATTAATGAATGTAATCTTTAGAATAATAAAGAGTTGAGTTGTCAGTGAAATTTCCCAGAAAGCAGTTAAGATGAACAGACGGGGTGAGAGCAGGCGTGCGCGTGCCCGCGTGTGTGTATGTGTGTTTATATTTCATCGACGGGTCTAATCAAGATAGTGCTTCCATATTAATCCATGTCAATATGATTTCACACCACCATAACTCTCCTGGCAGCCAGCGACAAAACAAAAGACCTCAAGCTGAATAATCAATAATATGCTAATTAATGCTATATCAACAAATCTGCCGTGCCCCTGCGATGTTTTTAATGCACGCCCGTGTATAAATTAGATTTGTGATGTATCTGCTGGCGACTGAACGATGGCGTTTGGAGCCGTTCAGTAGCACAACAATGCATCTCTGAAGAAATGGAAATGTGCAATTTAGGATTCAAGTGCCACTTGCTTTTAAGTGTAAATAAAAATGCTAACCTATGCTGTTTTTTTTTCTTTTCTGTTTCTCCATGTTTGCTGTTGCTGTGATTGCTGTCCCTGCGGTGCCTTTTCAACAGGTAATGTGATTTTTTTTTTCTCCTTCTCTGTCTCTTTCTATCAGCCTTATCTGTGTTGTTCTACATGGTTCCGGCCCGCAAATAACAGTGTCAAAGACATCAGTAAATGGCCGTTATTTAATAGATATGACCTCACCGAGGCTTGGAAAATACATATTATTCCACATAATCTCCGGCTAGAGCTGCACTTAAATTTATCCTCTGCTTCCACGGTGCAAACAGAGAAGAAAGAGTGGAGAAAATGCATCTTGTGTCTCCTTGGTTTGTAACACTGTCTGGGATGGGCTGAAATGAAACAACGGCAAAAATATAACTGTGACACTCGGGTGGTATAAACTTGGCTGCAGGAATTTACAGAGCATTACTGAGGTATAATATTTTTGGAGTTGCCAAATGAAAGCAAAATAAAGAAATAAAGAAATATATATAAAAATAATTTAAAAAAAAAAGAAACATAACTGTGGATACTGGGCTTTGAGTTGAAGAGAAGCTCTCGGGTTAGAGCTGCCTGGTCAGTGAGGACGAATAACCTCACTTTAATCCCTGGAGGCCCATCTGGTGTGTGTATCTCTGTGAGTGTGTGTACGAGGATGCCACACTGCCCTCATTCACAACTGTCCATATTTCAAATCCTCTGGCGGCCCTTCTCGCCAGCTTGGCCCCGTTGCCCAACCCTGGTGTTGTTGTTTGATGTTTTTCCTCCTCTTGCCCTCTCTCCTCCACCTCTGACATTTTATAATCCGCCCATTTCATTGTCTTAAACCAGCGCGCTTCTAAGCCATCCTCCTACTATTACATTTGTTTCTCTTGACCCTGTTTCCCTTTCGACCGTAATGTGTGCCCCCCCTCCCCCCCGTCACACCACTCCTCCCTCCTCCTCTCCTCAGCCTCTCCCTGCTGCTCCGGCCCCACCTCTCCTCCTGACGCTCTGTTTTTCCCATCGCACACACACATTGTGTCACGATGAAAAATTAAAAAAGAGAGGCCAGATTGTTTCATCGGGGCACTGGGATGTAGTTATGTTAAAGGCCATGACATGATGGCACGTCACATGTGAGATAGTGCCAGATGATCCACCACGGCCAAACGGCTGCCCTCCAGCCTGCCCGTCTGTCTGCATGGAGTGTGTAGCTGTGTGTCTCTGAATTGTTGCTCCTTTGTCAGCAGTGCAGTGACTGTCAGCTCCTCTTTCACTGTAGTTGCTTACAGGGTATTCAGAGGTTAGATATTGCACCGTTTTTTTTTATGTTCCAATCCCTGTATATGTATCTCTGTGTATCTCTGTTTCCCCTCCGTCTGCTCTCACCCATATTTTCTGTCCTGGCCTCATGTTTTTGTCGTTATTGCATCATGAATGCCCTCAGGAGACTGTTAATGCACTCCAAATGTCATAATGCTTCAGACCCTGTTATCCAAATGACTGTCTAGTGCTAATGTCTAATGCATTATACAGTACATGTGCGCTCTGGGATATTGTGCTGGTGTTGATCTGTGTGTCTGCGTTGTCTGCACAAACAAACGTCATCTGGATCAGGGTCCCGTCCTCGCACCAAGTGCAAACGCTGGTAGCTGGTCTCCGCCTCGACAGAGTGTTTAGATGGAGGGTGGAGATTATGAACTGATTAATTTGCAGGGGAAGATTTCGGGGGGCCAAAGGAGAGGCGATGGCAGTGAGCTAAGCATCTGGGATTATCCAGATTTAATGGAGGGAATAAAGCGGCCTATGGGTGGCAATCCGCTTTCCATCCGCGCAGATTTCCGTCACATTGACGTGTGATGTCGCGCTGGAGAAACCCTGCAGCGGAGAGGGAGAGGCCTCTTCACCGGCCCACTAGATGGCACTGTCCTCAGTTGTAGCTCCTTACTTCACATACTTACTGGACTTTTCGTTGCGTTTCCTTAATATGTAGCAGGAGATGCTGCAAATAGACTTGGATAGAGGCTCTGTGAGGGTTACACACACCACAATCCGACAGTCAAACCTTTCTCCTCATGCCTCTTTTTGTAATGTATGACAACAATGGAAACATTTCAAATTTCAAATTTGTTCTGACATATTCTTGAATAGCAGAAGTTTTTTCACACAGGAATCCACTGGAAAGATGTTTATGTTAGATAGAGGCATCCATTAGCATCCTTTTCATGTCCATAATCAAACCAAATGGCTTTCACTATAATCATTTAATAAATTATTGCTTGAAATCCTCTTCACACCCCGATTGCAACCAATTAATTAAATGCTTTTTCACAAAAATGACAAATGTAAGTCACCTGTCAAATGGACAATCCTGTCAAAACACTATCCAATCATTTTGAACGCCACAAATGAATTCATTGGGCCGTGATGCGTCTATCAAACTGCCATCTGCCCCTCCCTCCCCCCTCTGCGTGTACCAATCATCTTCAACGATTTATGATACGGAAAACTTGACGCCAGAGTCAGAGCCTGTGCTAGCTTGCTTGACAGTTGCACAAGGGAAGGGAGAGAAGTCTGAAGGAAGCCAACCTGCAGTGTATCAAAGCTTACTGATATGTTTTTTTTCCCCCCAAAGTGAGACTCGTGTCATCTGTGTTTAACCTGCGGGGGACAGCGGGTCCATTAATCACTCAGTATCATCAGTCAAAGCAGACAGTGGTCGTCCTGTGTGTTGTCTTGACTTTGAGCTCCCGCCATGAAAGGTTGATTATACAGCAGGACGGCTCCTTGATGAATGGACTCTGACTCTGGATTGATGAGTGTTAATAAGACAAAGCAGACTGCTGACCTCATCCTCCACAGACAGAACGCCGTCCCATAAATGGATGTCTGATGGTTCAAATGGTTTCCTAACATTGCAGTGCCTCCTGTGGTGTGTGTGTGTGTGTGTGTGTGTGTGTGTCTGTCTGTCCGTGTGCGTATGTGTGCTAACAATTGATGGGAGCTGTGTTCAGATGCTGCATGTTTTTTTTCTCTCCCTTTTTTTAAATGCCTGTGGGTGGTTTTAATTTATGTCTGTGTGTGTGTTTCTTTTTCTGCATTTTATTTATGTTCACACAGTACAGTGCTGTGTGTGTGTGTGTGTGTGTGTGTGTGTCATGTGATGCGCAGCTGGCCCCTGCTTGCTCACCCTTGGGCCAAGGAATTCAAAGCAATCCATCGTTTCATACCAGGAGTCCTTGAAATCCACAGTATACTGTACCGTATGCCCTTGTAGGTCCATTATTGAAAGATTTATGATATTTACACTGCTCTCCTCCACCTATAGATAGTGATGAATACCCTATGGCACAATGAGGCAGGTGGCCGTTCACATCCACGCCTGATACAGGCACCAATCAAATCATGTCACCTTGAGTGTCTCAGGTGAGGAACGATCCAGCTGCGTCACCCAATTACTGCACGTCTCCAACGTCTTCCACCGCTTTGTCACTTATACGGTGGTCCGTATCGTATGAAGATCTGTGTGTGTGTGAGATGAGACAAAACGGTGGCGCACGGTTGTCGAGCTCAGCACTTTCCTGGGAAGCTGTGGACACCAAACAGCTGGTCGGGGAGAGAGGAGCAGACTAAATTTCCCAGGTGTCTCTGTGTTTCCACAAAGAGCGACCTGTTCTGTCAGCAAGGAGGAACGCTGCCTTCTCTGTGTTTCACTGCCCACCACCTGCAATTACTCTAGTCTGTAATTTCCCCCCCCCTTTTTTTTTTTTTACTTTCTCTAGGTCGTTTCCTAGTTAGACGCTTCCATTGTTTATTTATAAACCCTTTGCCTTTTATATGTATTTGACCTCAAGTGCACAAGCGGTTTGAAGTAATCTCATATATTTTGTGTTTGTAAGTAGTTGACGTGCACAAGAACACAAAGACGTCTCTTCAGACAACAACTAGTCGTTTCACTGGTGTTGAATCTGAGTTTCCACGATACTTTACTTTTGCCTCGGACTTTATTAGCAGCTATTCTCCAAACGCTCTTTTCCGAAGAACACTTTACCACATGAATAAGTTCCTCACTAATCCTTTCAATAAGTTCTCTGCTAATCCTTTTAAAAGGTTCCCCTCTTTTAACTACCCTACACATACTTCCCTCAGTGTGAGGACTTTCAAAGAATTCTTCCTCCTTAATGAGTTTCAATATTGTTGGCAGCAACAATGGAGGCATTTAGGGGATCATATCCCCCCGCCTCGGCCCTGCCTCCTCATCTCCCTCGTCAATCTGATAACGGTCTTATCTCGACGGTTGCCCCCTCTCAAAGAACACTGCAGTCTCTCACTTCACAGCTCTCCCTCGCCTCAGATCCTCCCTTTTTCAAAAGGAGAAAGATTTTCATCTTTGGGGATTTTGTACCTGGAGCAGGAGGGAACTTGGTCCAGCGTTGCTGTCCTTGGCTGTGGTTGATGAGGAGGAGGGAGATTGCATGTCAAATTTAATGAAGTGAAGTGTGTTATCTTGGCGTGTGTGTGTGTGTGTTCTGAGAGATATGGGTGCAATCCCCTGTGGAGTGTTTTGGTGCTGTCTCAGCAGAGGTGTAGATAACTCTACCTGAGCAGAATCCACACAGTATGGCATTTATGAAAAGTTTCACTCACACCACACAATGTTGTTTTTGTAACCTCAGGTAATCAGGTGTGTGGCTGAGGTTTTCTATTCATCACACTCTGCTGAAACTGAATTCTCCTGCTTGGTTGGCATTTTCTTTTCTATTCTATTCAAACGAGTGATTATTTCCGTTATCAATTAATTATATTCTTGAGTAATTGTTTGGTCTATAAACTCAGAGAGGAGGAAAAATTCATTGGTTTGCAGGGAACAGCAACAAATCACATTTTAGAAGCAGGAACCAGAAAATGCTTTTGTTTTGTAGTTGCTCATTCATTTGTGAATCAAGTAATTAGATAATTGACCTATTAGATTATGATCTTTAAACCATATACTTGACAGGTCACCTAGTGATTGTTGGTTACCATACTGACACATGTTAAGAGTAGTTGTCACGCTTTGTGTCGGTAATAATTGCATAAAATGATTAGCAGTGATTGAGCCAAAACAAATAGTCCATTTAGTGGCCCATATTGGATTTTTGTAATGTAGCATTTGGGACATGATGAGCGTTCAGTATGAATGACGTATTATCCATTTCAATAGATTTGTGCTCTGGAGAGGGTGCGTAGGCGTTTGCTGCATCCACGTGTGACATGCATATAATCACACAGGCTCTGCTTTTTTTTCCAGGACGAGTTTCATCATCCCTGAGAATATTTTTAGAAAGTCAAAGACACCAATTGACTTGGATCATAATATCGGATGTAGCTCACAGGAGTAAATAGTACCTCTAAATTGTAAAAAACAAAACAACAACAGCACAGAGGTGTGTCGTCCTTGGTCGGTCCTGCGGTCGTGTCGGATCAGTAAATGATGCTGCAGAGTGGAGTCTACATCTGGGGTCGCAGGGGTTAAGAACCAATGAGCTCCGGTCGGTAATGGGATCGGCCTGCAGGGTGGGCTGTGTGCGCCCACAGGCTGTCAACATATGTCATAAAAGGTGATTGAAAAACAGACTGATGTGTGTGTGTCATGGTGAAAGATGATGGCAGGGGAAGGCCGTGGCGTGGTTTGCTGTGAAAGAATCAATACCGTGATTGAATGACTGACTGCCATCTCTGCCTGTCCCTCCTCAGGTGTAATTACGGAGGTGGAATAGCCGTGTTCCTACAGGTCATAGATCCCAGGCTCTCTGCCTAGTGACAGTGATGGCGACCACGTCCACTGGAGCATGTCTGCCGTGGTGGGGCTGCGGCTCAGACCCAACTTTCATGAATTTAGATGAAATCCTGATCTATTTCTGACTTGTGTTTATGACTCATGTTTGGCTGATTTAAACCAGTATGGATAATTGGCGTAGTTTTATCATGCAGCAGCAATAATGGAGTCTAGCGCGCGCAGAGTGTCCTCATTAACTGCGACTTATGTGTCATGTTATCACTTGGTGTTTAGTGCCCCTGTCATATTAGCGGTAAGCCGCTCTGGACGAAATGGATGAGTCAGCTAAATGCATACATAACAGTGCTGCATAATATATTTTATTTCTCCATTACAGATAGACCCCGATCTCATCCCAAATGAACTCTCACACTCAGCTCACACCTCAATGCTCCAAGGTGTTAAAAAGATTCACTTTTCAATTATATATAATCCATATTATCATACCACAGAGTGCCAATGCAAATCAATGTCACTATAGTCAAATACAGATTATTAAAGTTTATGCACATCCTGTCTTAACCTGTGTGCTCATCCAGAGAGAGTTTTCTGGTGCACATACTTCTACTCAGCTGCACTGACGTCCTCCATGGTCAACATGATTTTTTATTTACTTTTTGCTGTTGACCAGCCTGGAGTTGAGTCTCTCACGCACCACAACAGCTAAGTTTACTTTGTTTATCTCTTTCCCGAACTTTTCTCTCTCTCCGGAAGTTCCTTTCTCCATGCTCTGGCTGCGTGGAGCGCCTCCATACGGAGTCGCGCTCTGCACAGTTGTTTGTTTTTCACACTCTTGAAGCAACTACAGGTGAGCAGCCGTATCAGCTGAACGAAGGCGACAGCGTACCTCGCGCTGTCATACATAAAGAATCATGGTAGAAGTCACACCAGCACCAGCCGACCGACGTGCTGTGAAGTCACACTATGGATTTGCATTTAATTCAGTCGCTCTTCTGCCGTGTTGCGATGACAGAGGTGGATTTTTATTTTATTTTTTTGGGGGGTCGGTTCTACTGTGGTATTTTGTTATAAGATCCCTGCCGTTTCCTGCCCTTATTGTTTGTTTTCTATCAGTGTATAATGCATTTAGATCAGTGTGTGTCTGTGCTCTCTTGCGACTGGCTGCATATGTATGAGTGGGAACGCAAGCAGAGGCGATCCCCTGTTTGCATACGGTATCCTGTGGCGCACTCACACTCTCTCCTTATCCTGTTTGCAGTATATAACACCCTCTCTCTCTCTCTCTCCCTCTCTCCCCCCGCTCTTGTGTGTGATCAGCATTCAACCCCTGGAGGAGAAAGTGTCACAGGTTGTCTCGGAGCTCAGTTTGGCTATAAAGACGAGTGGCTCATTTCCCCTGACTTACAATTTGTGTAGTGTACATTTTGACACCTGCATATGTAATGAACAAGTGTGTGTGTGTGTGTGTGTTTATTTATAGACTCTGATGCATGTCCTATCAGCAGTCCTTGTGTGTGTTTGTGTGTGTGTTTGACATACTTTCCTCTGCCTCTTGTCTTATTTCCCATTGATTCCTCAGTTGGAGTGCAACAGTAGGCGGCAGGGGACATCAGTGACCTGTTCAACACTGTGTGTGTGTGTGTGTGTGTGAGTGTGGAGGGTACTCAGAAATTCATACTGTCAGTCAAACCTCATCTACCTCAGTATCACTGTATTGCAAAGCACTTAAAGGACACTAGAGGACACACGCTGGTTTATATTTAGAAAGTCTCGGAGGATCAGGACAACATCCAAACATTCAGTCTCAGTCAGAGCTGCTATTGGACAATTTAAGGAGGTACAACAATGATCCACACGATAGATATATTGTTGCATGTTAAAAGTGACTCGTCATGTCAAATACCTCTGTCACTTTAAGATACAAACTTTTCTGTGACGGCCACTTCTGCCTTAAACTCTGGACATCTATACATCCCATCACTTGATAATGTCCAGGGGTGCTGTTGTCATGCTTTTACTGTATTTTTCAATGTATGTTGACGTTCAGTAGTGCTGTAGACAAGGAGGTAATCTGCAACTAGAACATAAATTATGGGGTGTTTTCAGTAAATGTAAGAAGACATATATAAAACAAGAAGACACTACAAATGAAAAGATATAACGTTTTGTTTACGTCAGGAAAATTGAAAGAAAACAAAATGTACTCAGATCATCTGTACAGAAGTGGCCAAGAGCGAAAACACAATGGTTCATGAGCAGATAAATGAAACACACCAACCTCATCTCTTTTTCTTAGAGGATAGTAAACCCAAACCAAAATGCCACTCTTGAAAGGTGAAGCCTCCTTGTTTCATCAGCAGCAGTGAAACAGTTTCACCTCCCGCCTCATCCTCTGGTGATGATTTGACTGGACTTGTTGGTTAAATGTGTCCGGTCCTTGTCAGGAGAGTGAAACACCCCTGTTCCTCTTGACTTTGAATTAGGTTATAGTCACTCTGACAATCAGAAGACGATCAGATTGTGTTGCTGGGCTGATACTAAACCTACAGCCATCGCATTTACATTTACATTACATTACTGCATATTTATTCATAGAGCCCTGTCGCGATGGGGCCTGAGTGGAATGATAGATTGAGCTAATGCATTTTACTTAAAGATGGATGGGGAGGGGGGGAAGAATCAATAGGATCTGCTGGCCTTTCACTTTGTGCAAAGAAAGTATCTGAATGCAAAAACTACAGTGTTGGCAAAGGGATCAAAGTCGAGCAGCAAGAATTATCGTTTTCTCTTTGCCCTTGATTGAATAATTGACAGATATTGTCAAATATTGACTTGCTTTGACTCTCTGTTTCATGACTGATCATACTTAATGCATATTTGATAAGTATCATCCCTGTCAGTCAGAGCCTCCATGTCCTGATAGATGAGAGTAAAGGGCAGCAGCAGGCATGTGTGGGCTTATTGCTCAGACAGGCGTGATGTTCTCTGATGTTCCCTCACGTCACTTCAGCAGGCTGGGTCAGCGAGGGCCGAGAGAGAAAGGGATCGGGGCACGATTCCTGCACGGCTCCTATAGAATTCATCCATGGTATGAAATGAGACACCAGGGGATGAAACCTGATGAGGACAGGACCGGTTGGTTATAGCTCCTTGAGACAAAGTAGAGCTTCAGAAACAACAGGTTTCCATATTTCTGTTTGCTCGTACTTGTAGAACAATAGAAGATTCGCCCCAATAAAGGGATGAACAAGCTTTTATTGGTACAACTTACAAACAAGGTGACAGTTTCTGGATTTTAGCAAGAGATGTGCAGATATGAAAAGGCATATTTTTAAGAAGTCAGCGGAAACTCTAGACTGGGCCACTGCATCAGTGAGGATTTACTGAGTGCTGGTTGTTTGCTCTCTCTCATTAGTCTTTATTCTGCTCTGTTTTTATCAGCAGAGCTATAAAGCTATAAAATGTTGTTAAAATGTCAAGAACATTACAGATATTTTAATTCTATTTATTTGCTTATATTGATACCAGCAGTATCCTCTCTGTATACAGTCTGAGTGAATGTACACTGTAGAGATAAACACAAAATAAAATAAAATCTTAATAACCCACTAACCATCCTGCCCTCCCCCCAAAGAAGTCACACACTTTGTTGGACCACCTTTAGCTTTGATTACAGCACGCATTTGCTGTGGCATCGTTTCAATAAGCTTCTGCAATGTCACAAGTTACATTTATTATCCATCCAGAGAGTTGCATTAATTTTTCAAAGATTCTCAATGGGGTTCAGGTCTGGACTCTGTGGTCACGTTGGACCACGTTTCTTCCTTGAAGATGATGGTTCCTCACTATCCTTCCAGTTTTTAATAATGCATTGGAATGTTCTTAACCCAATTTTAGTCTCAGCAATCTCCTTGGATGTTTTATTTGCTTGATGCCAAAAAATTTGACACTTATGAAACAGATTAACATCTTTTCCACGACCACAGGATGTGTCTTCCGACATGGTTGTTTAAGAAATGAAACTGCATCACTTAGGATTAAGTAACTTTTTGCCATGTGAAACATAATCATCCATGCATGGGAGGCTCTAACCTATTAGCTTAGTTAACTCCAAGTGGTGACTTAGTGTATGACCCTATACATACAAACAGCATTTCAGTATAATGTGATGTAAAGTCTCACAAAGCTATTTTCCATCATTCATGTTAACTTTTGTCCTTCATGGAGAAGTTTTTTTTCCTTCCCTTTCACAGCCAGTGAGGCCACTCAGGCTTTAACACTGCTTGTCAGTTTACGGTCCCCCTCCAGTAGCTTAGGTGACCCCACTGTGGGAGGGGGTTCTGTCATGCCTTATGAATCCCCCTGCCATCCATAAACAGACCAGCAACACTCAAGTCATGACGGTGTGAAGCAGGTCTGTGGGGTGGGAGGGCAAGTGTGTGAGGCCAGAGGTGTGACCGCCTTATGCATTAAAGATGAATCGTGCTGTGTTTGCTTGTAGTTATTTTGCTGCTTTTATGGGTCTGTAGGGGCTGCTGGTCTCTGCCTGGGGTGTTTGTTAATCAGCCTCAGGGTGAAAGTGGAGGTATATGTGTATTTGTGTATTTATGGGCCATGAAATGTCATTACCTCGCCCATACCAACACACTTTCTCCTACAACTCCCACAACTGGTAGCCTGTGTAGCCTGGCCGTAGTCTGTGTTGTCATGGAGGTGCATTTAAATGCAGCTCTCTTCCTGTGCAGTGCTCTTTGAAACAAGTGATATGTTGTTTTTAAGATGCAATTTTCCAGCAATAAAAAAAAAAAGTAAAATAATTTGGGAAGCCCGGTTCTGTGGTCTCCTGTAATATATTTTTTCCTTGCAGTGCCAATTCTGTGTCTATCCACTGTAGCCTGTTAAATATGCCTTCAGTCTATTAAATATGCCTTTCATTGACTTTCTCTACTCTTTAACAAACCGAGGTCCCGAGGCACAATTTAATCTCATCTCCCTCACCATTTTCTCTCCTCCCTCCCTTAAATTACCTGGAGTGTCCAGGACTCGGACAGGTGAGACACCCTCCCCCCTGTGGGTGCGGAGCCTCCCCCTCGTACATACTGTTTAGCCGCATAACTCTTTCCGACTTCTTTATCATCGTCCCATTAAATTGCGGCTAAATCAAACGCTGTCATCTCAGAGGGGCCGTCTTTATGTTCCAGAGAATTTACAGCTACAGCTTCATCAGTCTATTCAAGCAGTTCGCTTTTATACCTGTTTTATTGATTTTCGCACCTGGCACTGTTTATGGGGCATTTTCACCACCAGTGGGGACACACGGGAGGATTTTCTTCATTTTTCTCTCCCGTACATTTTGAACTTGTCTCTCCACCCAGGTGTTTGTAATTCGATTGGATTAGATTTCTGCCACCTTACTGGAGCTCTCACTCACACATTAGGGAAATTAGCAGCGTAGTCATAAAATGGAATCGGGGCACTCATGTGATAGTGTGATCAAGGATGAGTTTGTGTATGCATGCGTACGTGTGAACAGCTCCACCACTGTGCCTCACCGCATGCTAATTGAGCTAAACTGATTTTATGTTGAAACGAATGTCTTTTCGGCATATATTTTGTCTCTCTTCCCATTTCCATACTCATCACGCATTTCTACATGAGCTTTAACCTCTGAGTTGTTTTTTTTTTTTTTTTTACTTTCTCTTCTTGGTGTCTTAACTAAACTAACACTGTTTTTTAACCTTCTGTTGTGAGTGTTTTCAACTTCGCAACATCAAGAGAGCCAAAAAGAAAATACACCCGCACTGTCGACAATAAGTAATTATTTTTTTAAGAAAACAACGTTTCTGTCCTCAGACCTGCATCAGGTAGTCTTACAGTGTAGAGAACATCTTAAATAGGTTATAGCGACCAATCACATCTCACAAAAGATGACATCATAAATTGAGACGAGTAACATAAAAATCACAGCATGGCACTACCACTCAGCAACATGAGTAGACCCTATATGAATAGAGCCTAAAGCTTTATTGTAGACACTCCATATCATACATCATACAGTATAAATAGTTAAAAAAGAAAGGAAAATATATATATATCATATATATACAAAAAAACAAAAAACTTCATCTGGAAGTGAATCTGTAGCAGCTTTTCAATGGGCTGAATTATGTGGTTCTCTGATTTGTCCAGGCGACACATAAAACTGATCAGCTGTTTTAAGAGTGCCTCTAGGGTGGCACTCTATTGGACACAAACAATTGACTGGCACTATGCCACCTAGGGATACAAAGCAGTAACCTCATTGCATCGTTGTAAGCTACCTTGAGCCTCTGCATACTCTTTTTCTTACAGTTGACCACAATTGAGCAGTATACATGTAGCTTACAATAACAAGTGATTACAAAAAGCTGAGGTGCCATGATAGGACGGATAGGATGTGAACTTCACAACATCAAGAACATTTTTGCAGCTCCACTACTCCTCCACTTTTTTCGTTCTCTCCACTTTTTCTGTGATGCTCAGTCTTAAGAGTTTTCTCCATGGGCAGATGATAAAGCCAAGTTCATTCTGTTTTTCTAGCACCTCCCTGGTGGGGGAGGAAACAGTTTCTTAGTTTCCTGCATTTTGGGATATTTTCAGGAGCATCTGTTCAAGTTTTCCCAAGTGTCACCCTGTTGCCTTTGCAGTCTTAAACTCTCTAAGTAAAAGAAACACAGAGGAATCTCATAAAAACAGCCTGCGTATGCAAATAAAAAGCAGACGGAGAAGCTCCAAATTTCCATCCTGCACCAGCACATTTTACCCCCTCGTAACGCTAGAAGCTAACAGTGATAAACACTCCTCTCAGGCTGAAGTTTGGATTCATAAAGCATTTGTGTTCAAAGCAACTGGGGCCCAGGAGGTTTTTCCTCTCTCTCCCCTGCCTCTCTTATTTCCTCTTTTGTCCTCTTTCTGTTACTTTCCATCCCCTGCACTCTCCTCTGGTTTCTCTTGATATTCATGCCTCCTTTTGAGTTCATCCCCTGCTCTCCATCAGCCTATCTCTGCCTTTATTCTTCCTTCCCCTATCTTTTGTTCCAGAGTGGAGGCAATCCCTTTGCTTATGGACATAAAAAAGAGAAAAAGATTAGATTAGTTGGGAACTTAAATAATTGTGCTGCTCAGTTTTCGTCCGTGTGGACACTTCAGGGGTAAAAATGGACGCGGGATGACTTTGTTCCAGGACAAGGGAACGAGGATGGGCTTGTCCCAGGCCTTTGTCAGTATGTTTTTCACAGGGTGAGATCAATGCTAACGTCATCTGCCCTCTCTGCCAAAGAGAGCCTGATAGGAATCTTGATGCTCCCACTCGAGTGGAGGGAGGGGAGGAGGGATGGAGCAGCTGCAGCCAGAGGTTAAAACGGGCCTTCGCTTTGCCGTTATGATCCACATTAAACGGCTAGAAATACACAGCTCCCTTGGGGCGGTGTTTAGCTCTGTTGGTAGTCCTCACTGCAGGCAGCCCCGGTTCGAATCCCGCGTCGAGCGGCCCTATCCTGCGTGTCATCCCCCCCTCTCTGCCTCCCAGTTCCTGTCTCTCTCTCAACTGTCCTGTCAATTAAAGGCAAAAAAGCCCCAAAAATATACTTTAGAAATACACAGCTCCCTGCCACTGTGGCCAGGGTACCATTGAGCAAGACATTTAAAACTATTGACGGACTACTGCTATTCTGTATCAATATGCATCACTAGACTCCTGAAGTAGGGAAGCTGCCCTGGGGCTGCAGACCCTTGGACTCCTAAAGGCACTGTGGCTAATTGTTTGTAGTAAACTGATTAACTTCTAATGATTGGATCGTAGTAACAGTCTGTCTTTATGATTGTCAGTTAGCTGATTAAATATGTAGCGAAGGACACATTGTTTTTTTATGGATCAAAATAGAAACCAGTGGTTTGAGAAGCACTTTTAAAAACAAGAAGTGAGGGGGGCTGGAGGAGGAGACGGACGGAGACAGAGCTTTAAAGGTTTTCAGCTTTATTGAAAAGAACGCTGTGCTATTGTGGTCTCCAGGCTGAAACCACATATTGACCAGGTCTGGATCAGCCCTGGACCTTCGCCTCTAATCAATGTCTGGTCAGTGAAAACCATCAATCTGGAACAGTGTGTTTGGTCGGTTTGTATTTGGCCCTGATGGCCATTGATCAACACGGGCCCAGGATTGCTGCAGGAAGTGAAATCACAAGGGAGGGCTGTGTGTGAATTCATCTGGGAAATGAAATTGAGTGAATGTGTGTGAGTGTGTGTGTGTATGTTACAGAGAGAAAGGGAGAAACGCTGTGTTGCTACATCTACAGGTTTGCTTGCATCATCCTCATCCTGCTATCAGCAGTTTGAAACCCATTTTAGGAACTGGTGGTTTCAGGCGTTTGTTATTGTTCATATCTCCCCCCCACTGCCGCTGATAGTCAGCAGCTAATGCAGATTGCAGTTTATCATTTCCGTCACATACATTCACAGCATGCATGAGACAAGGGACATGATGGAGTACATATTTATCAGGCTCATATTTACAATCGCTGATAAACTGCGTTGCTTTAGAGTCGGCTTACCTGCAGGTTTCACTGCCTCACTCGGCCTCCAGAATAAATAACGCGAGCAGAGACGCACACCGCCACCTGCCTCGAACCACCTCCGAGCAGATTAGTAACAAACACTCCCTCCTCCTCCTCCTCCATTTGCTTTAGTGCTTTTTCTCACATTTCCAATCAGACTTGTACTTTTCCATCCTTCTCTTTGTTTCCTCTCTGTGTCTGCCTCTCCTCAGACACACACACACACACACACACAGGCCCTTGCACACACATACACACGCAGGCACACTATAGTAATAACTAAAAGCCCCAGGGTATGATCACAAAAGGGGCAGAGAGAAAGAGAGGTGTAATGTGAGTCTTTCTGGGACTTATCAGCATTTTACAGAGACATTGACACAGGCCTGAAAAAGAATTTGAATCCCAGCACGGCGGACCGCTGCTACATGCACTTTGCAAATATCAGACTCAACGGTATCTGTTGACTAAAGGACCCAGCAGCAGCAGCAGCAGAAAAGTGTAGCATTAATCCTGCTATACTGTGAATACGTAAACCACCGAATGTCCATATGTGGTCATACCAACATCCACTGCCATCTGCAGTAACTCATTCATTCAGATGATAAATGGCAAGTTACAGGTCCCTGCCGGGGGCCTTTTTATATGGACGAATATTACCTGCCTAATGAAAATTTATTTTCCATTTTCTGTACAGTGTACCACTTCGCCAGCTCATCAGATAAACCAAAATAGCAGCCGGAGAGTGGAGATGAGATGAGAGGAGAAATAAGGGAAGATGGCAAAATATGGGAGAGGAGGAGGAGGTGGTGGTGGTTGTGGGGGGATAAGGGTAGAGACAGAAACAGCAGACAGAATAAAAGATAAAAGAGCTAAGAAAAGGTAAATGCAGAGGAAAACAAGTGCAAGACCTGAAGACAATAAAAATAGAAAGGATCGAGGTGTGAAACAATAATCTCCTGCAAAACAGCCGAGTCGGACCTCTCGGTTCATTTGAGTCTCTCGCTCCGTCTCTGTGGATCTTCTGTAATGGCCATGCTCAGAAAAGCAAGGCATTGCACAGACTCCAACTCATTTTCTCCCGCTCCCAGGACACATTTTAAGGGGCAAAATGGATTTAAACGCGGCCGCAGAAAGCTTTTCTGAGACACAGAACCACTTGAAGGCCGTGTTCCTGGTCTGTGGTGGTGGAAGGACTCAAAACTCTCTGCACAGTGCACACGCTTAACATAAAGATTAGGCTGATTTCATTTGTGATTCTGTTATGGAAATATGCGTGATAATTGAAATCACATTAAGTGTACTGTATTAAAGCTGTGTCTCTTCATGCAGGAACATTTGCCTTGTTGGACAGGCTTTTAATCCAGAGGTCCTCACTCTGCTGCGGCTGCATCCACTTCCTGCCAAGGTTGCTTTAGTGGGAGTGGAGCTGCTCTATACACAGACACACTTTTCATATTCAATATTTATGCATCTTTTCTGCCACATTATGGCACCATAAGTTATTTACTTGCATCTGGTTCAAGTGTTTCTATTTATTAGATGTAGAGTACTTCTTTACCGTCGAGCTGCATAAACAGTGTTGTCACAGTGAAACAACTCTATGACTCCCACCCACCCCCCCGGGGATTGAGTAGGTGTAAGTTCTACAGCGGGGGGTCTCTAGGCTCATGAATAAGATCATTTTTTGATGGCTTTATACTGTAAGACTGACTCTGATCTGATGGATCAAACCCGAAACTAAATTAAACATTAATGTAATAAGCAAACAAATCAGTCCTCTGAATTCATATACAGTGAATTAGTAGAGGGCTTTGTATTATAATGAAGTTACAGTTACACCTTACCTTACAGGTGCACATACAGATAGATGTAAAGTTGTTAGAAGAAGAGTATAGGTTGAAAAACTAAAGTAGTTGTTGCACTTAAAGGCTTATTTATTATTTATTCTAAAGGCTTATTTTTAGAGCACACATTTTCATTGAGATTTCTCCTACTTTCCAGTTGAGTTTTAAAACTCTGAAAGAGAAAAGAGAAGTTGCATGTGATTGCAGCGTTGTTACCAACAGACCTCACCACCGTCAGAGGAAAAAAATCATAATGGAATTGCCTCTTTCTCTCTCACACAATAAATACGCCTCTTTTCTTTTGTAACAGTGAACAGTGAATTGCACCCGAGGTCTGTTTTTCTTTTCCCCTGCTCTTTTCCCTTTGAAGCTGGAAGTTGCCTGGACTTGAGGAGAAAATTTACCTCTGCTGTTTCTATTTGTCACTTCCAGTGAGGTGAAGCTTCAAGAAGCTCTGAATCAAAGCAAAGGTGGTTTGAGTAAAGACTCATCTGTTGATACGTCATCTTAACAGAGCGACATCTACTGGACATGAATGTTCACTAGGCCAATGGCTGGATCCAGTACCTGCAGTGGTATTTTAAACATATAGTACGGCATCCACAACAATGTTAACATCACATGCACTTTATTAGGAGAGATAAGATCAAAGTGTCTCAGTTTTCCCTGCTAGATCCAATGCAAATACAACCAAGATTTTTATACAGTCAAGTTTTGTTCTATGATTCAAACCAAACTTCTCAGGAAAATCTCATATTTTAACTTGCATGTAACTGCATACAGTTTCTGATGGTCATTGTTTTGTTTTTATGGCACTTATTTTGTTTTTATTCACACCTCAGTTTCACCATATGTCTTTGTGAAGCGTGGCTGCTTCTACCTGTCGTGCTTGTTGTAAGACTATTTGCTAACAGAGATCCACCCTGGCACGCTTGTGAGGGTGATTTAAGCTTCAAGATTTAAGTTTCCATCTTGAAACCACCCTTGAAATGTGTGTCTCTATGACAACACATCCCTTAACCCACTGTTCAAATATTTCATGGCTGACCTTTCGCTCTGTTCCGCTCCTCTGTGTCTGTGTTGAGGTGCGAGCTCTCGCCTGCACTCTGCCTCTGAAACGAAGCCGTGTTTGCACACATACCTGTTTACTTCATGTACAAACAGAACTTACACCACAAGACGGCGGAGCACGTCACAGCACTCTAGAGTCAGGCCGCACTTATTAAAAACATGTTCCCCATAACCTCCATCACCCCATCTCTCGGTACCATCCCAGAGTCCTCTGCGATGTCTCTGGTTGTGTAATAGGTGTTATCTGAGGGGAGCCGGTTTCACTATGAGGAATACGGACTAATCCTGGTTCTCCAGAGCTGTGTTTATGGTACGGGGTCACCTTCAAATACTGTGTCGCTGCAAAATTGTGACGTAATTGCTCTCCAGCCGAACTTGTTTTGGCCCCTTCGTTACCAGCTCCCCCCGCCCGCCCCATGATGTCTGGACACAACACTGTGCAGCATTATAGAAAAGCTGGGCCCAGATCACATATGATTGCTAATCCATTTGAAAAGGATCGATAGCGTAGCACATAAGTGTTTCTGTCACACCAGTAACGTGGCCTTTTGCTTGCAGCGCTGCAGACAAATGTCTGAGAAAGCTCTTGGCCATTTCTGTAGAGTGCATCTCTGATACAATAATATAATGTGATGTTGGTAAATACATTTTTTTCTCCCCACTTCAGGCTATTGTTTGAAAAAATGATGCTGCAGTCGTGAGTGACCAGTAAACCCCTGCAGACCATCCAAAGAGCTTTAATGCTTTTACATTACACTGACAATACAATCTGTCGTGCTGTGCCAAAAATATATCCAGTCATGGCAAAGCGTGCTTCTGACTCTAAAACAATCACAGACATTTTAGATGTTGACAAATTTACAAATAGGAAGATTAAAGTGAATGAGTGAATTTGTCACAGAACTTTAGATCATCGCTGTTTTTGAAAGTCACTGATAAAATGTTTTTGAATCGGTTTGAATTTCTCTTCTGGCAAGTTGATTTGATACTAAGGTTGATGTTTATGACAGGGCTACAGAGGCCCCACCCATGCATTTTACAGCACTAATGTCAAAATGAATGAAAGCAACAGACAACAGAGAGGAGACAGTGCACTTTGACAATATGTTATCTTCTGTCAGTGTGTCTGTAGCAGCTGCTAGTTAGCCAACGTCATTTAGCCAGTTGTCTCATGGTGTTGGGCCCATGCCGGGATGCCCTGACTGATCAGTCATGATCGTACATGATCAGTAGATCAGGAGACACAGCATGTTGTTGTTGTTGTGTGGAAGAATATGGTCAAATACGCCATCTCCAATGCATGCTAGAAATTAGTATCAGCTGTGAATTGGCTGACCACACTTGTGATGATGCACTGAGGCAGGTGTCATCACAGTCTTAACTTAGACTTGTCTTGACCTTAAAAAATCCAGCTGCGATTTGACTTCAGTCTTTATGTCTCCTATAAGATGGAGGTGTTTGGCTGGTTCTTCATCAATTAAAAATACCACCAGGCTGTTTGCATGTCAATAGGACACTGATGTGCTGCAGAGCATGTGGCAGAGCTCATCATTTTATGTAACATCCCTCCTTCAGTTAAGACCTAAATTAGAGATGCAGTTTGCTCTCATTCTGACCTTAATCTGTAATAACATATTCACCCAGTGATTATCTGTTTCTATAGCTGGGTGTCAGTCAGACATACGTCACTGCAGGCTGCTGGAAAATTCCAAAGAGATCTATTGATGTGTTAATATTATCATGATCCGCTCAGAAGCTTATGCCCCCATTGTTTTTAATTGAAGGTGATATTTTGGGGATTTACTAGATGTGTGTGGAGGCAGGGAGATGCTTAGTCTGCCATGTGTGAACGTGGTGGAGGATAAGGAATTGGAAGGTTTATTGTCTGAGTATTGAAATTGGCTCCTTTCTGAGCTGGGATTTCATTAAAGTTAGAGAATAGGGCTGTCAAACAGTTCTGCCAAGGTGACTGATGTCTCCCTGTTACCTCAGAGGCAAAGAAAAGAAATATATAACTTCCCTCAACCTGTGTTCATAGCTCAGCAAAAATGCATCTTGCATTTAAAATTGCTGGTGTCTGGAAGTGGTAATAAATTAGAGAACTGTTCCTCCAAGAGGTTACTCTGCTTATCTGCACATGTAGCATCTGCAGGCCGGTGTTATTAAATTAGAATTTAGGAGGTCTGTTGGTTTCTGTTCCTGCTAATGGAAAGTCAGAGCTCTGCTTTTTTATTTAGTGCTTCTTTTATGATTTATGGTTTAAATAAGGACAGTAAGGCATGGCCGGTGGTTTGTTGTTTCTGTTCAGAAATTAATCAAAAGGCTTTTTTTAAACTTGGAAAATAATGAATCCCAGAAATACATGATCTAATTTCTCATTCATTTTATCCTACAGTATAGGCCTGCACCATAACATCAAATTAAGCAACAGGAACTGTTGCTGTGCAAATTAATTCTTATCAACAGAATTGTAATGAATACGTTGGTTTCTTCTCTGTGCGTGTTTATTTTATTGGCAATACCATTTTCAGGAGAAATCATGCACGACTAATTCACCGTTGACAACATTTGGTATCCAAATACTTATTTTTTCAGCTCTGAAAAGTCTCAAATTTAAGATGAAAGCAGTCGTGAGTCCGATTTACTTGTGACATCTTTGAGTTCAAAGGCTTGCCTCAGTGTTTGAAGAGTCATATGGGAGAAGGAAGGTGTTTCAAAGCTAGCAGAGTATATAGGAAGGCTTCTGTTCAAATATGAAACTTAGACTAAGGCTCTGCCGTAGCGATAAGCCATTAACCGCTGTGTTTTCAGAACATTTCATTTTAACAAGGCACAGAGAGATTTTACACTTGTGACTCATTATTAATGTTTTACTGGAAGAGTTTTACATTGGTGCTACTTTTCTCAGCCAGCGTGAACTGTAGCAATTAAATTTATATTATTTTCAGCTCAAACCTGACTGTAAAAGTCTGGAGGAAGATTCTTTGTTTGCAAGCTAGTGTTAAGAAGAAAAATTCCCATCAGATGTTTGGTTCATTTCATTTGAGAGCTTTATTGTTCTTCTAGAGGAAATTCTTATGCAACAGTAACAGTAACACAATACCTGCAAACACAACCAGTACAGTAGAAATTATCATTATCATTATTAAGTAGATGATTGATTGTACAGTCTGTAAAATGTCAAAAAAAAAAAAAAAATAGTAACAATTATTTCAGTTCCTAATGTGCAGATTTATTATGTTTGTTTTGACCAACCAATGATCCAAAACACAAAGATTTTCAATTTACTATCAGATAAGATAAAATAGCAGCAGTGGATCCTCTCAGAAGCTGAAAACACACCGACTTTGCATTTTTGCTTGAGAAGACTGGAAAAAAAATATTGATTATTTGACCAATCTTTGCAACTTTAATGAAACATTTGACATGAAGTTTGAAGATTATTCATTTGCTCTTGTATGTTGTAAGAAAAGCTGCAAATCCCTTAGTATGAGAAGGTTGAACCAGAAAGTGTTTGGTATTTTTGCCTGAATCTTTTACTGACATGATTAATAGATTCTTAAAACACTTGCCAGTGAACGTTTTCTCAATCACCTTGTGGTTTCAAATCAAATGTGAAATGTCTTCAACCGGACGATGATCTCCATTTGCCTCCAGTTTGATTTGTTGGCTAAAGGCTGCTGCTCACCAGCTTTTATTTTATTGACCACCTTGACAGGGTTGCTCAGTTGATTCACTCTCACAAATAAATTCCATTTCCAATAAATTATTGAGACTCACTGCCAGGACATATTGTTTTGCTTACTTTCTGCAATAGCAGATATGGTCACCACAGGAAACCATACAGTACTGCCCAACACTTCACCGCTGTCAATTATTTGAAGTGGATAGTGTGTTTTATTCATTTTTATTTGCTCATGGGAGTTGGTTTTCCCTCTGACTCAATCTGTACTCCTCTCAGTCTGTTGAGTAAAATGACAAAACAGACACATTTGTCATTTGCACATAGTGGTGGTTGGTTGGTTGGTTGGATTTTCCCATCAGGATGAATCCAATCAGAAAACGCATCAGGTCGACACCATCAGAAAAAAAAACAACAACAACCAAAAAAAAACCAGGTCAGCGTTCTCACTTCATCTCAGCAGCTTCTTTTGTCAAAATCCAGCTCTCCTCATCTTACCTTGATGAATCTATTAATGGTGCTCCCTTTTCCTCTCCCTGGTGCATTAGAGCCAGACCTGATCTACTTGTCTCATCGTCGTCTCAAAATAACTCCTGGTGAGAGTCTTCCTTCGGTTCCTGGAGCTTGTCGATGCACCTACGGAGGCAATGTTTGAAGTTTCCTACTGAGGGAGCATTGTGGATTCATTCACTTCTAATAAGCATGTTGGGCTCACAATCGTGATCCTCACAGGAGACGGTGCGGTTCCCCGAGAGGAACCCTGTTCCCTGGCAGCCCACGCAAATTGGCAATTTCTTGCAGACAGATTACTTCCTACTCCTCCGTACGTCCTCCTTTCACTACCCGTCCTCTTGTTCCTCTTCCTCACTCTTTCTAATGATACTGTAACAGCTCAGTAATGGACTGTATTTACTTTCACCAACCCCTCATTTTCTACACCATCCCTGCAATTTCATTACTAGCTTGTTTTTATTTTTTTATTTTTTATTTTTTTAAAGGAGGGAGTTGTTGCTTGCAGGGAGCTCAGTGGACTTTTAGCTTGTCCAATATGCAGAGTGAAGGTTCCTGTCACTCCTCTGAGTGTAGAGACAGTTTGGGTCTCCACTCCTTCAGATTCCATCTGCTTTTGGCAGGGACTATCGATTGAGCCGAGTTGGTGATCTGAGAAAAGTGAAAGGATGGAAAACTGTCTGACTGGAGCCTCGGGAGCTCTTGTGTATTAAAAGAAAAAGAAAAAAAAATGCTTTCTGAAGAAACATGCTGAATACTTGAAAGAAAGAGCAGCTCGGCTAAAACAAGTGTTAATCCACTGCTTCAGTCAAGTTGTCAGTTTAAACAGTGATTGCTGCTGAGGCTCTGTGGAGGCAGACGTTTACTTAAGTGCGTGTGGTCTGTGCAGCTACAAATTACAAAAACGATTTGTAAATATTTTTCTTTGCAAATAGTTTCATTCTATTTGAACAGCTGCACGTCTTGGTTGCCGACTGAAAGCACGTTGCAGTATTGTCTTAAAACAGTCGGTCTCACTTTTTCTGTTTTGGCTTTGACCTACGTTCATTAAACAACCAATACAGCTCTGAGCTTAAACCTGCATGCATTGATTGATTACAGCTTACTGTATGAAGTTATTACAGTGATCATTCTGGAAAAAAACAACAAAAAAACAATAGAGCCTGAACAGACACAGAGGTACAGTATATTAGAACTTTTGCAGCTGGATACTTGGCGAATATAAGTCCAATATCCATTGTTCTTTTAGCTCTCCACCTGGTGTCCCAGGAGGAGCCAGTCAGAACAAGTGAGTGAACAGGAAGTTTGAGGCTGTGAGTGTGAAAGCAGAAGAATTTGCAGAGAGACTCTGAGGGGACCTGCAGAGGTTTCTGTGGGTTTATCAGTACAGTATATTAGGGCTGGGCGATATGAGAAAAAATCCTATCACGATAATTTTTTTCATATCAGTCGATATCGATATATATCACGATAGGACTCAAGTCACTGTTTTTGTCAAGCCTAAATGTTCCATCATACTCACAAGTGAGATTTGAAGATATCAGAAGGTTATTTCTGATTTAAATATTTATTTTTTGTCAAAAATTGAACATTTCAGATGTAATGATTAACATATAAAAGCAATGAGTAGCCTAATAACAGTTTCAGATAAATAAAACTGTTATACAGTTAGTTTCAACCAAATAATTTGATTGGACAAGAGACATACATGAGTGGTGATATACTACAGTACAACAGCTGGGTCTTTTTACAGACATTATCACTCCACGGTTCAGGCGTTCTTTAACATTACATCAGACAGGAGTTAAATCAGAGCCACGTTCCCCATACAGGAGCTGCTCCATCTCTCTGCTGCTACACTTACAAACGGACGTGAAAATTAAAACCCGGACCTGACGTGGCCCGTCTAATTAGCGATCATTCTCAGCCTAAACCCGGCGGAAAAAGGAAGAGAAATCGCCGCGGTTAGCGCTTGACTCGCAAGTGGCCAGTGTTTAGGTCGGCACAGCTGAACAGTGTCGCTCTGGTGTGAGGAGCAGCAGCAGCAGCAGCAGCGGCAGCAGAGCGGCCACGCCGTGACTGCGCTCCCTTTGATGTGTGACGGCGAGCCGCTCCGACTGCCTGCTGTCTCCGTGGTTAAAGTTTAGTGTTGTTTACAGTACTGTATTAGAGTTCCATCAATCTGGGTTAATGTAAACATGACGTACCACGTCTTTTCGCGGTCACTCGTCCTAGTTCTCCTCCATTTTTTCTTTCGAGGCAACACTCATTCTCTCTCTCTTTTTTACTGGCGATGTCCCGCTGCTGACGCCAGGCTGCAGCAGCCCAAACATTACCACGTGTTGTTGTGCTGTGTACAGTCCTCCTGTGCTGTGTCAACCTAACCTGCTGGCTCAGCCAGTGGTTCAGCGCGGCGCAACTCTCGTTTTCATTGGCTGTTTCAAAACATGAGTGAATGAAACCTATCGACTTTCTATCGACCACGTTTCATATTGCTATTGAGTAAAGTTATATCGCGATATATATCGTTATCGTTTTATCGCCCAGCCCTACAGTATATAACTTGTTTCACATGATAACACTGATAATAGAAAAAAAAGTTGATTGGAGCCATTGTGGAGTTGCAGTTGTTTTCATGTTTACTGCTGTACCTTCTGTCAACAGTGTAATGCCATCAATTCATCTCTTATTTTGAAAAAAAAAGAAAGAAATACTTGTCAGCTTATCATGAGCAGACATATTGTTTGCTGTGTGCTGGTTGTACCTCTACCATGTGACTGCAGTAACTCCCTATGATGGGGACTGGGTACTGTAACTCTAGACATCAGACCTCTGAACATCCCCTAGCAACATTTAGTTTTTTATTTGCTCTGGTCTTTGAACCCAAAACAAAAGATCTCCCAGGAAGTGCTGCATGTTGTGTGTCGGCTGCTCTGCTGCACCACCCCATTACACACACACACACACACCTTGTGTGTATGTACCTGTTGTATAGTATGATGGTGTTTTAGCCGTGTGCTTGTTTCCCAGCTGACTGCCTTTACAGCTGCTGGTGCACTTTTGCACACTGCGTCGCCCTCGCCCTCACAAATGTTAAAGCTGTCACCGAGGGACAAGAGGTCATCCGCACGAGCATGAACAGTTGACTTTTACATTTTACTGCACCTCTGTATGTCAGTATATGCTGTGAAGCTGCCACACAGCCAGTACAGTGCGTCTCTGCAGCTCTCACAGCTACAGTAAACAGGCCAGGGTTCTGGTTTTAGAGCCAGACTCAGGTTTGTTTTGTAACTCTATTGTCACATCTCTTTTTCCTCTCATTTCCCATCATCAGCAGGCTCTGCTGGGGCTGTTTAGGCGCGTTAATACTTCAGGTCTTCCTCTCCCAACAATACTAGAGCAGAGTCCAGACATTTTAATGGGCTCCTTGTGGCGATCCTCTCTCTCTCTTGGCATGAATCTTTCATGGCGCTTTGGAATTTGCGACCCACCGGTGGGAGACACTCAGGAGAGGACTTGGCACAGGCCACATATCTCTCCTAATGATCAGTTTTGGAGTGAGCAGTGAGGACACCTGCCAGAGACGGAGGCAGATACAGCCAAATGCATATACAAACAGCAAGGTGAATTTACAGTGGGAAGACTAGTATCAATTTGCATTTAAACTGACTTTAAGTTATGCATGTGATTTCCAAATACTCTGTCGTTCTTAAACTGATTGTTGGCTTGAAAATAAAATCACATTACCGTGGAGAAAGTGAAGTGACGATCTGAAGGTTACAGCAGAAATCCAGCTTTCTGCTTCACTTCTAGTCATTTGCTCAAATGATGTGTGTTGCACGTGGGCGTAAGCATTTCTGAGTGTACCGAGGTTTGCTGACTCAATTATTCTTAATTACAAGGACTGTGAGGACATATTCTAATCAGACGTCTGTTGTGTTTGTGTCGTGTACAGCTGCGTTGCATGTTTTGTAGCTTTTCCAAACGACTACACGGTGACTTCTGGAGCAAAGGGGGGAGCCCTCAGCGAGACCTTTTCTGCTCTGTTTACGCCACACCTCCCTAATTAAAAAGATGCACGGTAATGCCAATGATCAGCTGATGTTGATCCCAGACATTCATTAATTCCACGCATGAATGATCTGCAGCTCAGTGCCGCCTCGCTCTCCAAACTTTTGGGACTTTGCTTGTAATTGACCACAGTGCTGTGCTGACTCAGGATGAGACCTCGCTGGTCCTCAGGGACCCGGAATGCTCCGTCACCGCTCGCCATAAATGTGGCCTTAATAGGCAGGAAATGGCTGCGCTCCAGAACAGGTCTAATACTGGAAACAGGTGGATGTGTGTGTGTGTGTGTGTGTGTGTGTGTGTTTTCAGGAGGGGAGTTAAGGTGGGGAGTTCAGGGGGAAACGGTGGGGGGAAGCTGAATCTGTGTTTTCTCTGCCAAAGGTCCCCTCGGTTTCAGGTGATGACACAGCACCTCGTTAACGCAGCGGTGTCTTGGGGCCGCCATGCCAGGGTGCAGGGGTGATTTATTACCCACGATCCACCCAAAGCCGCCTCAGATTAAAGGGGTCGCCTCGCTCGCGGAACCAAATATAACGACTGCATTACAGAATGTGTGGGGCGGGAAAATGTCGAGCGCTTTATGCATATTTAGAAGATCTTTGTTCACATGGTACAGCATGAGACGGTTCATGTGGATTCAGCTCCGAGAGCGCTGTGGTCAGCACCGAGCTCTGTCAGTGGACAGACGGTACACGACAACGGGTTTGATTCCCTGAAATGAAATGTTAAGAAAACAATGAAGAATTAATTCCCACTCAAACACCATCACATCTTGATGTCTGCTGTTTTTTTCCCCCCGTTTTTTTTTTAATGGATTTCAATTTCCTGCCATGTGAGAGAGATGATCTCTTGTATTACTTTCAGGGTGCGTGAGCATTGTCCCTGCTAAGGAAAATAAAAATCTACTTGCCAAGTGTCTCAGATCGAGAGCAACTTAGAAACAAGTTGACTGAAAGTACGATAAAATCCAAAGCTCAGTGATGGATGGCCCATTTTGTTCAACCCTGTCATCAGACGTGATGTGACTGTTTCTAAAGAGCTGCTCTGCTGTGTTCAGTTGAACAGGCCTCAGTACCTCTTATTGTTGTTCTCTAGTTTCTTCTGTTAGGGCGAGATCTGACTGATCCATTTAGTCTTTGTTTTTTCTCCTGTATGGGGAGCGAGATGCTTCTGGTCTTCTACCACCTGCTGTGTGATTGATGCCGTTATCCAAGGAGCCAAGCGGTGCCAGTTATGTACATTTTCAACATGGACGGTCTCGGGGGTAATCAGACTGCTCCTGACTGTGGAATTATATCACCATGCTGTGTGGAGTCTTAGCTGTCCTTTTTTTTCTTTTTCTCTTAAATCTGTAACACCCCAGAAGCTACAGTCTGGATTATTTCCTGACGATTTAATTTCAGAATAAAACTTTATTTTACTTTTAATTAAACCTCTATCTCAGCATCTTTCTTATGGGCATACAATATGTGGATCATTATATTTTCCTTAGTTTAAGTGCAGCTTAATTAGCATGCACATGTCTACTGTCGAACGCAGTAAAGTAAATGTGTAGTGTTACATAATGTAGAAGAATGTGATCTTTATGGTCTTTGTCTTCGTTTATTGTTTGCACATAGAGCTGGTCTAACGCTCGCAACGTCTTGATCTCCACGACCTTCACATTTACTTTTCAGCAATTAATTTTTAATTATAAGTTTGCTTGTGTTTTATAATGTTGCATTATATGCAGTGCTTTAAGTGGGGAAAAAAAGTGCCGGTACTCTCCTTATTCAACTGTTGGCGGTAAATTAAGTGGTGGGCGGTCGGTACCAGCAGATCATTAACTGATACATTCAAACATAACAAAAATAATTGTTTTATTGAACTTTCCACAAAGAGTTTTATCAAGTATTTTCTTGTTAAAATCCATCTATGAATAATCCATGAAGACAAATGAATCTAGGTTTGTCATTTGAAGTTAACCCACTTCATAGAAGGTGTCTCTATCCTACTGAAGTCCTTTCTCAGCTCCCCAGGGGAGGTCTTCAGAGGGGGTGGTCAAGTAGCTGCACCGGAGGAGGCTGATGAACAAGGGAACTTGAACTGGCACTAATCATTGCCTATGGACACACACATCAGTAGATGGATAAAGGATGGACACCATACATAGAGACAATTGGAGAAGTAAGCTATGCAGTTGACAAGTAATCAAGTATCAAATGACATACTCCTGTGTCTATCATAACAAAACAGTAGGCAATATATTATTTTAGACCTGAATATATTTGATTTGAGTATAACTTAACTGGGCAGTACACATATTTAGAAGGACCAACAACATTGAACAGTTAAACAGAAATGTCAGTGTTTTGGACTGTATGTGGCCCTCACAGCTCACATCACTGGAGGAATCTGCTGGACAGGAGGTTGTTGAACAAGGCAACTTCTATACTGAACCAAACGTAACTTTCGTTTGCGATTTGCATTGATGTGACGTTCTTCTTCTTCACGTCCTTTTCGGCAGACTCGACTCCGCAGGACCTCCTTGTGAGAGAATGTAATGTAACTTAAAGCAGAAGTAAGTGATTTGGTCGTTTTGGCTAACTTTCTGTCAGCCGATGGAGTTAGCAGTCCCCGCCCTCGTCCCTGTCACCACATTCACGCGCATCCCTTGGCTGCACACACAGAGAGGACCGCCCCTTTATGCAGTTCTCTCTCCTCATTGGATAAAGGTTGTAGGATACAAGGAAAGTTTTCTCCTCGGCTTACAGCAGAGCAGAGTGACTGACAGACCCGTGTTTCAGACCAAACACTCTATATAAGTGATTGCTGTCGGAAGATATAACTATTTAAGACTAACAACACAAACATTCCGCTTACTTCTGCTTTAAGTGAAAATTGTCAAACATATTCAAAACAAGTGAGAATGAGATGTATTGTATGTTCAAAACATAAATGTAATATAACTTTTATTTATGTTTTGACTGACATTAACTTGATCAGTTCATGTATATTAAAACTATAATCCAAATGGGTGGACAGCTAATTTGTAATTAAAAGACATACATTTCAGATATTAGGCTAAATGTTTTCATGAGCGTACTGCGCTGCTGAGTCCCCCAGCAGAGTGCTTTGAAGAAACCCACACGGCTCCAGATTGTGGTGATATGAGTGGGGATGAGGACGACTGTTGCTGTGCCTTAAGCAGAAGATCTGCTCTAATTAGGTGTCCAGAATAAGCTGCAAATTGTGCAGCTCACCAGTTAATCTACCTCTCCGGAGCCACGTGGGGGCCACTGAGTCCAAACCGGGAGCTGTCAGTACAATGTTTACGACGAAGCAGTGTAGCGATCCTCACCGGTTGTGCTCTCGCCTCAGCCCACACTGTTAGCTAATTAGCTAGAACCACAGTTAATGTGGATACTCGTGGAAGTCTACCGCTGTAAAACAAATCAGAAATTCATTAAATTCACTTATTTTCTGCCTGCATGGAAAGTAGCCAATTTATCTATCTACACAGTTTGCCAAATTCATTAAGGCTACTGCACAACTTTAAGCAGCAACGGTCATCAGTCCATCCTTAGAGACCTGCAGAGTGGTCATGATTGTGGCAGTGATTTAATTTTGATTGCATCTCCTATGGATCGCTGTTGGTCAAATGATTAAAGTATTAACACAGCCACAGCCGTACCATTCACAAGACGTATCGCTTCGTCCTCTCTCACAGATTCAGACCTCTCTCCTGCAGCAACATCTCATTACAGAGTCCCGATTCTGAAACAGAGCTTTTGGTTTAGTCGCTCGTTATCTTTTTTATTTATATGTATCGTTGCCTCAGAGAAACTGTAGTTCTGTTGACTGCCAATTGGCTCTTTACCTCCCTGTCATCCTTTGAAATTGTTCGACGTGATGGATGAAAGGAGACCTCCTGGTGTTTGTGCTGTCTGTTACTGTATGTTCATGTTCGCCAAAGTGGTTTGAACTCACCCCAAAAAAGTGACCAGCTGGCTTCAGCAGTTAGATCCTCAACCTCATACTACCAGTCCTTTTAGTAATCTTTTCTTTTTTTTCCCCTTAACTCATTCTTCCATGACTTTTCACAATCACAGATTTGCATATCGCCCCCCTCCAGTCATTGGCAATCTGTGATTATGCACCTTTGGAGAGTGTCTGTTTGTGCTAATAGGAGGTAGCAGATGTGCGTCCAACAGACTGAGAAACACAAAGAATGCATGATTGTAGCCTTGAGTTTTGAAAACGCATGCGTTTATCAAAGAGAAACACTTTGTCCTTAG
The DNA here is from genome assembly GCF_045865225.1 of Trachurus japonicus. Classification (NCBI taxonomy): domain Eukaryota; kingdom Metazoa; phylum Chordata; class Actinopteri; order Carangiformes; family Carangidae; genus Trachurus; species Trachurus japonicus. The sequence continues at coordinate 18,562,363 of NC_140922.1, forward strand.
AGTCTACAAAAGGCAGATTCACACACTGAGTCGAACAGAACGGGTCCAAATTATATAACCGAGGTTTTCTTTCATGCGAGGCCAATGCAGAACCTTTATGCGATTGTACAGATTGTTCTATTGTCTGAAGCACATGTACGGCCTGATTTCTTTTTGCTGTTTGTGGTTTTTGTTCATTTGTGAAGTGACTCAAGATTTTTCAAGGACTAAATTCCTCCTCTCTGAGGTGTTGACGCAGCAGGATGATCAAGGTCATGATTCGTGCTGGTGCACTGAGGTCTCTGAGCTTCACTCCTGCTCTGAACGGTGCAGAGGAAACACCTCTGGGTCTATGCTGACCGGGATAGAGAAGAGTAGCGCTGAGATAATTGTACTCTTCTTGTGGTGTCATTTCCTCTGGGAGCGTTATGACCCACACAGGAAAACGTTGTAGATTTCCACATGACCAAAGCGAAATGTAGGTCCTTTTACTCCTGGTAGAGGGTCGACTAAACACACTTTCTCTTTCGCTCTTTTTTTTTTTAGAGTTTTTAATTTATTATTTTTAATTTGTCTATTGCTGCTGTATTTATACTTGCACCTGGGATTGCGACCAATTTCATTGTGCTTGCGCAATAACAACAATAAAATCTAAACATGTTTTTTTTTCTTTTAAGAGGAAGTCAGGGAATCAGCATTTGATATGATAAAAATATGTGATGCTGTGTCACTTCCTCTGTGATTTTAATAAAGCTTTTAAAGATTGACACAGTTTAAATGTGCATGTGCAACAGCTGATGTCATCTTTACGATGTCGTGCGACCAGCAGCCCCGGGCCCTGCAGTCTCGGTATCGGCACGCTGTATGTCTGGTCAATCCCTGATTCATTTTAATCACCGGCCCTGTGTTGTTCACTTATTGATCTCCTCTGCCCAACAACCAGCCAATTAGTTTTACCAAAGAACGATCAGTGTCCTGTCAGATCATGTCCGCGTCTGCTTTTTGTGCTCCAGGAAACGAATCATTCATCCGTTTTCTCTCTTGGAAAAAGCAGCTTCAGGGGACGGCACACTCGGCCACTGCTGCACCTATTGATTGGCAATGTGTGTGTGTGAGTTGCGATGATGAGTTGTGTTACACCAGCAATGCTATGACCCTCCTCGGTGTACAACAGGATGTGAAAAGACAAAGCCACATATCCGTTGATGAACACTGGTATAAAATACTGTAGTAAATATGCCGGATTCCAGCCGAGCTGCTAATTTACATCCGTAGTCCCAAATAAATAAATAAATAAAATACTACTAATAGTACACCACAAGGAATAAAAACAATACAATAAATAAAATACAACTGGCAATACACTACACAAAGGCAAAACAGCAAACAGAACACAGTACTCAATCCACAATAAAGGCCATGAGTTATCATTGGATTTGTTGTCTTTTTGATGGATTTATTGAGTAATTTGCTATTTGTTTCACTATAATTCGCTGATCAGCCTTAATTCCCAGTTTCTTTAGGTTTAGTATCTCTATAAATTTTTCAGCATTTCCGTCAGTGCAGTCAGTCAACAGTCGGAAACAATTCAAAAGAACAAATTTAACTTTGACTAACTTTTTGACTGATTCCCGATGCTAAATGTGAAAAACTCATTAGTTTCTGCTTTTCAAACTGTCAGCTATTGTTCACCATTAAAAAGTAAATAGTAAATTTGAAAACATGGCTTTAGCTGTTCAGAAACAGCTTTTTATTTCTTTTTGTGACATTTCATAAATTAACAATCAGAAAATGCTGATTAATTACCAGTGAAGGAAGTCGTTAGTTGCGGTGCTAACTGCTATAAATAAATCTCTTAGCATCAGCCATTTCATATAGCTGTGCCTACAGTTGTGCAGTTTGAGCATCTGTCTGTTTTCTATTTCCCACAACATTTATTTGATGATGGTCGTAAAGTCCTGCTTCCCTCGCAGCCTCCATCATCTCATTTGATCATTTTTTCTTCCCATGCAGAGGTGGTAGCAACATCTTGTCTGCAACATCCCTCAAAAAAAAAAAGAAATGGGAGAGGGGCAGAGAGCTCCAGCGTTTACCTGAAAACCAATGTTTTGTGCAAACACTTTTTCCTATTACTTTTGTTCTTTTGCTCTTAAAGCCATCGGAGGAGCTAGACGGGCAGGCAATATAAAAGATGGAGTAAGTTTCAAATAAAACTTGAAGACGTTGGCTGGTTTTCATTCTGCGAGGCAGAACGTTCTGTCGGGACACAGACTGGCAGTGGCTATTTTTGTTCTTTCAACAGTTTCTGAAGAAAATGATTACCTCTGTGAACATTTCTCCACCAGAAGATTCATAGGTGCTATTCCCTTTAATCATATTTTGTGCTTGTTTTTCACACTCTGTGAGATTACCTCTGCATACGTGGTTAGTATTTGTTTGGGTAAATGGATAAAAGGCCCGTTTGAAATTCTGCATTCTTAGATTTGATGCCATACTCCAGATAAAGGAGAAAAACAACAAAAGCAAACAACAAAGACGACCCTGATGCAGATTGTTTTCTCTCCTGATCTCCAGATGTTTTCCAGTACATAGTGCTTTAATATGTGGTGCAGCACAAATGCCAAATCACAAACGTAACTGGCACAGTAGCTTCAGAATACTTCAATGACACATAATTCACATGTAATCGGATCGCAGCGCCCTGTTTATGAGAACTTGAAGTGCATTGATTGTTTATTTAAACAAAGAGTCTTTTATGGAAGTGTGTGTGTGTGTGTGTGTGTATTCTTCGAGGTGTCTTTAATGAGCTTTTTTCGGTTTGTCAGGATTGTCAGCTGGAGGCCTTGTCAGAGGTAATCGGATTCATGTTGTCTGTTTCTCAGGGGCTTATCTGGGCCCACCCCTGCAGAGCCAGGACTCTCACACAGTATTGATAATAGAGATGACATCAAGTTACTGAGAAATCCACAGTGAAAGAAACTGGGAGGGAAATCTCTGTTCATCTTCTGGCAGATTGCATGGAGGGCACCGGTGTTTTATTTTTCTGAAAACAACAGAATTCATTGAACATGTCATTGTTGAAGCTTGTTGTGTTGTATGTGCATCTCTATTTCTCATTGCCTTTAAAAGAAATGGAGCTGCCTGCATGGCTGCCAAAGGATTGAAAGCAGCAGGGTCACAAGGAAGCGCGGCCGATGTGACTATTGTATGCGCTCCATTGTCAAATGTGAGAAATGTCAGTGCAGATGAAAAGGCCAAAGAGTCAACAAGTGCACTGTACGTACAGTATGTAGTGTAGCAATCGAAGCTCATTTGCACAACAAGGGGCGATGACTCTGTTGGTTCATCCTCCACTTTTGGCCCAGACTGAAACATCCAGATCAGCTGCAATATTCTACAGACAGAATATTCTACAGTCATGGAGTTTGCTCCAGGATTACCATGAGGTTTAAGTGCCTTAATTATTGACATAAGGGCGTCTTATACTGTAGCTCACTTGGTAGAGTAGGCGCCCCATAAACAAAGGCTTGAGTCCTCACTGCAGCGGCCCCAGGTTTGATTTCACATGGCAGCTCTTTGCTGCATGTCATTCCCCCCCTCTCTCTCCCCATTTCCTGTCTTTCTCCAGCTGTCCTGTCAGGACACAGACATAAAAAGCAGAATTAAAAAAAAAAAAGTAAAATGTAAATATTAACATTGGCTGCAAGGTGTCTCTTCACTTGTATTTTGATGATGTCATGAAAGAGCATGAGATTGTGGAAGTTGTTGTCTTTGCCATCACAGCTACAGTACTTCACTGAAGAATAGAATAGAAAAAACAAGAATGGTCATGTTGTCTGCTGACTGTGTCGTCCATTGGCAACTTCTACTTTACTACAGCACAGTACGTTAACATGACACTAAAAAAACAACAAATTATAACATTAATCTGTCCATAACTGGACAGTTTAAGTACGTTAGTCCAACTAAAAGACTGGACTCTCCAGATCCGACTAAAACACCTTGATAATGTGATTGGAAACCGATTTTCCTCTGCATGTATATGTAACAACTAAGTTCACCACTATAAATGTCTTCAGTTGATTTTACAGTACACACAGAACCAAGCCATAGAAAGACAGAGAAAGTGCTGTGGCTTTACTGAAGTCCTCCTTCCACTGAGAGTGCTAGATGGGGGGGAGCATCTTAGGATAATTATAGTTAATAATGTTTATATGTAAATTAGTATATAATGTTATTCTCAAGCTGCTCATATAATGCTATGGTGCTGTAGGGGACCTGCTTCCTCCAGATGATGTTTGTTTACAACCAAATTGAAAATTATGCCCAAAAAGTTTTCTAATTTGTGTTAAATGTATTTGATTATGACCCAACTTCCTCTCATATGCTGCTAAGTAAACTGTAACTTTGTTGCTGTGTCGAGTGCAGATATGCATCACTCAACTTTGGACTTTGCAGCTTCATCCTGCACTTTCCTAGCTGTTTTATTGTGTCAAAGATGGTTTTCTTCTTCTTTTTCTATCACGTCCAGATCACTTTTCTTAGCAGTGAGGGAGGAGGAGTGCAGAGCATCAATGTTTAAAAAAAAACCTTTCTTCTTTAAGATGTGTTCTTATCCATTAAACGTGCTTTTCATCCCGTGAAATCATTCCATCTTTAATTTAGGAGGAGGAGCTGCAGGGGAAATGTCCATCTTATTGTTTCTGTGTGATAATTGCATGCTTGTCCTTAATCCTGTCTTGATCAATAAGCTATCATTCCCTTTGCTTTGAGCCATACCAATTTAATTACATCTGGGTATGGAGGTGTGTTGTGCTGTCAGTCCAGTGACCGGTGCGTCTGCCCTCTGTCTGTGTTGCAGATGATGAAGTTTGCCTGGGACAACTACAAGAACTTCGCCTGGGGCAAGAATGAGCTGCGGCCTTTGACGAGAAACGGGCATATTGGAAACATGTTTGGTGAGTGTCAGCATTTTGCTTAAGGCCCACGATGCCAGCAAGGTCATCCCCAGCGTTATTTTTAAGACCTGTTGGCCTTGTTTTTTCTGTCAAGTTTCATCCACAGCACTCCACCGAGGCAGACTAAAACAAAACGGTGAGCTTGCAGACAGATATTTTTTTTATTTTCATGGTGTAAAGTGCAAGAACAAGTGCAATTTCAGATTGATTTTCTCTCTTCCAGCTCCACCAGCCTCTATGGTGTGAAACTTAACAATAAGAATTTTATATAGAACAATATACAGTAATTCCTTTATTATATAGGCAGGCACCTGAACTTAATGGCATCAACCGTTTTTAGTTTGACAGCATTGGACTACTGCAGCATTTTCAACAAACTCTGACAAACATTTGCTAGACATTCACTAAATACAAGGACGTGGAAAAACAAAAGACTGAAAAACAAGGTTTTATGTGTGAGTTGCAGCTCGTGAATATTTGAGACACGGAGTCTGACGTGAGACTGAGGAGCAAACTGACATTAAAGAAGCACCTTCCTTCAAGGTGAATGGAAGGATGTTGGTTTGCTTGTTACTTCGGAAACAGACGGGATTTTCTCATAATTAGACATTTGAGACAGTTGTGTATAAAGCTGCTGTTTTCATCCGGAGAGTAGCAATAAGGAAGCAATATGTTGGACAGGAGTGTTGTTACTGTAGCTGCATATTGTGACCTACTTGCAGCCAGTGTAATTTATATTTTTTCTAAATTATAAATGATCTGTGTATTACCCTTTGTGCCATTTTCTTTTTTTAATTTGGAGCTTGTTTTGCCCCATTTGGCCCTGTTGCCTTTTGGCATTCAAGTATTTTGATATCAAATAGTTGTTCAAGCATTTAAATCATTGAATCATTTAAGAGGGAAAATAAGGCAAAATAATATATATAATTGGTTCTTTCTTCTCAAATGTCAGCTTTTTTTTTGGCTAAACTGTATAGCTTCAGTGTTCGCGCTGTGGCTCAGGCAACAAATAAAAGAAACTGAACAAACAGCACAGGCGCTGCTACCCTGGGGTGTGATTGGCATTCTTACTCATTTACTGATGTTTGACAGATTGAGTGATTGATTTGTTAATGAAAAATCTAAAGATAAATCCAAACTAAATTATTGTACTCTGCAGATAGTCTTGTTTTTGTTTTTAATTGTTTTTGTGCATGGATTTTTTTTTTTCAGGAAACTAGTGTTTACATCACTCAAGTCTAATAGTAATGGATTCTCAGTTGTAAGGAAACAAACACCAGAAAGTAGAATCAGAGACAAACTGTTCTGCACACAAACCCCACTGAAAACAGACTGTAATGAAACCGAATCTTAAACTTCTGTTCTTCATGAGTTTGGAGTTCGTTAGGTGACAGGTAACAGGTAGCACCTGTTGCGCCTCAGTGAGCTTTTGTCGCCGCATCTGTCATACCTCTCAGCGCAGAAAAGCTCCCATCCTGCCAGGGGTGTCACAGTTTCCAGCGGCCTCTAATTGGAGCCAGATCCGGAGGGGTCCTCAGGTCTTCTACAGCGGAGCATATCAGTCACTTCACACTGCTGAGCCAGAGGGAAAAAACCCACAATAAAGCCCTTCATAAAAGGCGGATCAGCCCTTAATAAGGCTTGGATGGTACTGTGCCACTTGGTACTGTCTTCCACACCTGAGGTCCACCACATCTATCGGGATTTGGGATTATTAAGGCGATGATGCAAGCTCCCTTGCAATAGTTTGCGTTGTCTTTGCTGCTGCTGTTCCCCTGAGGTGGTTGAGTTCATAGCAAAGAGGAGTCCTTTTGAAGCACCGCGCTTAAATCATGCGATAGGTGTTAGATTTCAAGGCCAGAATTATTTAAAGATCTGTTGGTTTTACCTCAGGTAGTGTCTCGAGAGGAGTTGTCAAGTCATTTTCTCTTCACACCACTTGTGATGTAAGGCATCCTTAGGAGGGAATAACAGTCAAGGACACTGGAAGCTAATGGACTGTACTGTTGTCAATATTAAACTTGGGGGATGATGGAGATGGTGATGGAGTCGGTTGTAGTGATTTATTTGTGTTAAGGCCGCATGAAGCATTATCTACCTGCTGGAGGGCAGAAAGTCAACTCCAAACAAACTCATAATGAGCCTTGATATCGTCTCATCAAATAGTTATGTTTTAAGCAAACAATCACTGCATATTACTTACCGATCCAGCACAGTTATTTTAGCTGTGGTGTGGTCCACTAAAGCTGGATTTATCAATGACTGCAAGGTTAATGGCTGTTGTCCCGTTGAGTGAAGGTTTTGATTTATGGCTCAGTGTCGAGATTCCAGTTGTTGATATTAACGCCATGACACCTGACGGAGGCATTGTACATGAACGGGCCATGTCACGCTTTAATTATGTTCCTCACAGTAATTGTGTTTACATTCTTTCATTAACTCTGTGATGTAGAGTGATGATAGGAAGAGCTCCTGTGTCTTGTTACTGAGGAGGAGGCTTTAGCTGTGCAGAAGGGTCTGCAGTGATGAGCGTTTCCTTAGCTTGTAAGAGAATTTTTATTTTGTGTATCCACATACAGTATTTAAGCCCTGGTGTGAGGTTTGGCTTTGCACACGTACGTTTCCTAGCTACACACACCACTAATTTATTTGGGCCCTGCAGATAGAACATAGTTACTGTACCTTGTGTGAAGTTATGTGAATCAATGTCAATATTAAAGGTCCTATTCGTAGTGTTATTATCCATAAGGATATACAGTATATGGTGTATATGGATTTGATTACAGAATTACAGTTTTGTGTCTACTTTCTGTGGTTTCTCTCCTAAGCCTTAGCAACAACAGGAAAGTCAGCCAATCAGAAGACAGACTCAAAAGTCTCCACCTGATTGGCCTGTCTGTTTTCTGAGTGATCACGTCCTGCCAGACTCTACGATAGGTCCAAGTAGGCGGTGTTGTGTTGGGTTGTGACTGTTTTGTTGTGACATCACAAAGTTACAAACTCTTGACGGCTCATTATAAGACACTATTTTTGAATAGGGGCATTTTTAATGTGCATTTTGACTGTGGATTGCGCACTTTGATAATTCCACAAGATGATTTATAATCAGAAAAGATATCAAATCTTCACTTTCTACAATGTAGGACCTTCAAAAAGATTGCTTTGTGATGTGGTAAAGCTTTTCCAACCCATTATCCCAGAGGATAGGTTGATTTGGTTTCATTTGAATGCTGCTCGGCCTTAGAAAAAGCTTCTGCAGTATAGTTTTTTTTGTTTTGTTTTTTTAGCTTGCATGCATTTGTGTTATGAATCAATTTGTAACAGAAAGTGTTGTTTTTTTCCACAGCAGATGTCTTGTATTGAGGCCACACTTTTCAAATAATTCTGCTGTCTGGGCCAAAGGTTTCCCATAATGGATAGTGCAGTCCTCGACTCCTGGCAGCTAATTGCCATCTTTATACATGCGATTCAGCTATATGCATCTTAATGCAGATCTGACCGATATGCAAACAATAAAACCTGAGAAAGAAAATGCTATTCGTCTCTGGCAGCGCAGCAGAGAAATGGTTCAGGCTCCCATCAGTGGGGGAGGAGAGCGGCTTCCTTCAACTCAATATGGTTAATTCCATACAACAAATATATTTCCATTTTGCGCAAATCAAGAATCATTTTCCTGCTCTCCTTGTTTGCTACACAGTGCGTTATCTAAAAGTAGTGAGAGAGAGAGAGGGAGACAGAGAGAGAGAGAGAGAGGGAGAGCGTCAGGGAGAGGAGGAGAGAAAGGGCATCATGCTTGCGAGTAAATGTCACATTGTGAAGAGTGGTGCGGGAAGCCAGGTATGAAATTGGATGCTATGTTCTTTAATTTAATCCCCAGAGTAAACAGAGATGTGGCGAGATTGGATCTACAGTTATAGTTGTCATCAGAAGCTTGTCAATATGCTGAGAGTCACCAGAACATCCCTGCTGCACTACACTGAAGAAAAAAAAACAAAAAACAAAAACGGCACAAGCCAAAACCACAGAAAGGCAGAGTGAGCCGTTTTCCTCCTCACACAGCTTCTCTGGCACACTTTCACTTTACTATAATCTTCCTTTGAGTCTGTCTCTCAACCCCCCATTCCTTTCTATTTTTACTGTAATCCCTCTCCTCCTTCCTTTGTCATGACCCTCAAGGCTGAAAGCAGCTCTCTCTTTGCTCTTTCCTCTAAACCAGAGTTGGTTCTGATACACTTTTTCCTCATATTTTCCCTTTGTCATTTAAAATACACAATGTATTTAGAGCTTAGAAAAAGTTTCTTTGGCTTAGGGCAATTAGAAAGAGAAAACTGGGCTATTTACACTATTCTGTGTAAGATTGTGTGGGGGTTCGTACATTGAGAACATTTCATGAGAAAGTTAAAATATGAGCATTAGTGTTTTCCCCCTCAAGAATAACAAACATTTTTGGATTGGTAAGCATTGTATTAGCATATTTTCAAAAGCTGCCACAGTAAAGCCTTAATATATCTCACAGATAAATTACTGGGTTGCTGAAAGGTGAAATATAAATCATGTGTGACAAAAGCTTTTCTCTCTTTCTGTTCCTTTGATTTCATTAGAATACTTTATGTCTAATATTAAATCTGGAGCACCATGACACGAAGGAGAGCAAGGTGATGGGATCAAGGTCAAATACTGGTTCATTGTGACTGATGAAAACATTTGTACCATTTGTTTCATCTGCCTTTATAGATTCCTCATTAATATTAATAGAAAGAATTATGGAAATAGATGAACTCAGTGCCACAGAGGAACAGTTGTCACCAGTCACAACATGATATGAGTTCTCAGTACCTGAGTGTTAGTCCTGTGTGGATGTGAAGGAGGGTGAATGCTGTTATTCTGGAGAGTGGAACTGAAGTTGAATTTTACTTATTAATGACATGTTGATCCCTGTGTTGGAGAAGCTAATCTTTCTCACGAAAAATATACAAAAAATGTTTTGTTTACACTGTTTGCAGATGAATGCTAATGCATTGTCTATTTGTCAACTTGCCAGGTTCATGCAGAGTTTTGTTTTCATCAATATATTCATATTTAAGTTTAGAGGTGAAATCGATGGTGACCCAGATGGAGTTCGTCTCCGCATAGTTCGGGATTTATTCTTCTATATTTACATGAGTAAATAACTTTAGGGATTAGCTCTCAGTATTTGGTGCTGATATTATCAGCAGTTTTCACCGTGACTGACATAAATCACTGGGGAAGGTCAATTGGATGATCTGTGGGATGTCTTGTGTGCTGCTGCTGACTCTCAGCACTGATAAATCTCTAAGCAGGGGGTGTGTGCTGGCATTAAAACTGCCATGGTTTTGTTGTATTGCTGCAAGTTTAGGGTTTTTAGTGCGTCTGAGATTTTATAGAACAATATCCACTAAGTGTTCTGTTTTAAATTATTTCTATAAAGAGGGTTTTATGTCTAGACTTGTTGCCACGCTGATGTATCGTCACATTTAACTTAATTTAGCAAAGTAGTAAAAAAAAACTATTTATGCAGCAGCATCATACTTTTATACTTGTGTTTCTTGTAACCTCAGGAATTTAAATTAGCATTGTCAAAGTTAATGTGATGCTAACGCATTAATGCAAATTCCTGTTGGTGCCACTTTTTTGATGCACAAATAACACACTGTTATAATCGGCTGTGGCCCGACCCAGAGTTTAAATCGGTCACCTTTAATGAATCAGTTCAGTAAGTTCAGCTACAAAGTCCTGCTTAATGTGTCTTTTGACAAGACCAAGATAATTTGCAATTATTTGCAATAATTGCTTTATGCAACATTTGAAAAATATTCCTTCAACATACATTGGCACAAATAAAGGCACAAATATAAAAATGTTTGGTTAATTTGCGAATAATTGCGATTAAAGCAGAAGTAAGCGGAATGTTTGTGTTAATATAAGTCTTAAATAGTTATATCTTCCGACAGCAATCACTTATATAGAGTGTTTGGTCCGAAACACGGGTCTGTCTGTCACTCTGCTCTGCTCTGAGCCGAGGAGAAAACTTTCCTTGTATCCTACAACCTTTATCCAATGAGGAGAGAGAACGGCATAAAGGGGCGGTCCTCTCTGTGTGTGCATGCCAAGGTGGCAGTTGCATTGACTGAGGACGATGCGCGTGAATGTGGTGATGTAGGGACGAGGGCGGGGACTGCAAACTCCATCCGCTGACAGGAAGTTAGCCAAAACGACCAGATGGCTTACTTCTGCTTTAACTACTGTATGGACACTCAGGTGGTTTATCACGATTAATTTGTGTGTTCATTATCTTTAAGCTCTGTTTTGATCTCTGTTAACTCCAGCCGTGAAGTTTCCAGCTCTTCAGCAGCTCAGTGCTGCACTATGTTCACCTGCCGGGCTCTAACAGCGCCTGTCTGCTGTCTGGTGCTGTGCAGGTAGTGTACAGTGTGTCTTTTTGTATAAGTTTTTGGCTGGAAACAGATGCCTGCTGTGGCCAGGAACGACGCTGTGAGTGCAATGAGACGAACCAAAGCAGTACATTTACCAGCTGGACATTAAAGGTTGACTATGTAGAATTACAAGAAAAACAACAGAAAAAGAATTCCAGCAGTCGATTGCCAGACCGTTGCTAAGTAAAACGGGCCGTTGCTAGGGACTCCGCTCTGATCAGAGGACAGAGGAGGAGAGCTAAGCAGGATATTTACCTTATGTTTCATTTTTACCGTCATTAACAGCATAATAAATGACTTGTAGCGTGTTACAGGGAGAGTGGAGGCTCTCTGCTTCCACACCGCTGCTGCTCAGAGCCTCAGAGCCTCCGCTGTCACTGCTCTCGTCAAGTTGGAAAAAAAGAAAAAAAAAAGGAGCTCCGTGGCACCGAAAGTCCGCGACGATAAACGTGTTTATGACAGATAAGACTACACAAATACACCCATCCAAACAAGTATATGATAATCCATTCATCCACCGATTGATTATTAAAAAGGCTTGGTTGGAAACAAACGCATCCGACCGGGAGGAGGCAGGAAAACAGCGGAGAACTGAGCCACATGTCGGCTACAGGCAGGTACGAATGTAAACAGAACGTTGACAGAAAGTCATTGTCGAGCCCGTCAAAAATATTAAAAATAATAATTCAGACTAAAAAATTTTTTTTTATGGAAAAGCAATACTTTCATTCTGTACCCCTCTAAAGGCCCCATGGATGTATTATTTTTGAAAAAATATAGCTTTTAATAAATATTCTACATATTCAACCTTTAAAACAATGAGATGAAAAAAGAAAAAAAAGAAAAACCCACAATAAAGCTCCTGGAGCTCTGAATTCAAGTGCTAATTCTCTGTAGGTTCATCACTGCAGGCAACTGCCTTTCACATTGTCATCTGATACATTGTTATGAAAATACTGATCATCTGAGCAGCTTTAAAAATGAAATCCATGGAGATGAAAGGTATTAACCTAGAATTCAGCAGCTGCACTTATACAGCACATGATCACAGTAGTGGCTGTTGTTTTTGTTTTTATTTCAACCAGTCATCTCTGTGCTCTGTGAAATATCTCTCTTTCTATCCTTTCTTTTCGTTTGTGCCTCCACTGAAAGGTTTCCTGTCAGACAGATCATAAGGAGGTCTTTTGTCATCAGGGATCAGTTCACATGGCGTCAGATGATGAGCAGGGTGGTGTGACAGGGTGAGGAGGAAATGCCCTGTTTGGAGGAAGAGTCAGCTAGCTGTGAACAAAGGAAGAGGTGATGATATTAGGAGAAGAAGACTTACCTCCCATATGAATGAACACATTCACATAAACAGATTGAAGAGAGTGTGGGAAAAGTGACGCAGAGTCATTTTGGGACACTTGTTAACTGTGTAAGACTGGCAAACCAAAGCTCTCAGTGCAGTGAATTATTTTCAATGTTTGGCTCCCAGAGCTCTCGTGACCTACTTTTATGGAGGAGAGCATTAACTAAAAGTGTCAGTTGTGATGGTTCTGTATCACCAGCTTATCTCAGAGCAGGACCCAGTGAAGCCCTCAGCCTCGAATTTAAACAATGTTTAACACAAAAAGGACGCCATCCATCCTGCAGAGGTATTTATATGGTACTGAATGTAAAAAATACACATTCTCAAGCAGAAGATGTTTATCCTGATCTGAGCAAAGCTGGGCAGTTTGTGGATGTTTTGATCTGTTGGTTCTGAGTCACTATTGTGAGATAATGACATAATGTTGGTTTAGTTATCCTGCTATTGTGTGTTATTCTTCAGTAAATATTACCATCCACCACTGTGCTGCTGGAAGCAAATCAGGCTGGACAGATTGTTTATATTATTAATGTTTCATCATCCGAGCCCTATAAGCAAAGTTGTTTTCTCTGATCTGAATAGAAAGACAAGTCAGCAGGACTCTGCTGAGAAGGAGGAGGATGTGTGACTCTTGAAAAGTCTCTAAGATACATAACTCTTCTTGTCCCTTCCGTTACCAGTGTGGAGAGAAAAAAAAACCTTGTGAATGGGTCCCTCAAGTCAACTCAAGTCCTTCAGACCTGAGGTGTATTTCTTTTTCCCTTTGGGCTACAAAGGAGAAGTGGGAGGATTAATAGTCCTCCTGTGCTAACCGCCTGTAAAGTAGGTGGTTTTGGCATGAAGCTTTCAGAGTGAGTGACACAAAACTCTCACAGTCACAAACTCCTTTGTCGTTTCTCTGCGCCTACGAAAAATAAGGTGAAAAGCAGAACAAGGTCCATTTATCTGTGATATGAACCACCATGGGCTTTGAAATCACTGAATCACCGCAACATCAGACAATAATAATGTTAAGGAGTGATTTCAGAATTGATTGAAGATGATGAAATTAGTGTCACCTTCAACTCAAACAAGTGACGCTTCACAAATGAAAGTGTAATAGCTGCTAGATATGGAAACGTTGCATACTGTTACCTTTACATTAATAATGTGAGATTTTGGCATTGGAACATCAGCTTTCTTTACAAAAGGTAAATGTGAAGAATAACACTCTCACATTTCTATGTCAAACATGTAGCTACAGCCAGCAGCTACCTAGCTTAGACAAAGCACAAACCTGTCCTCCAGCACTCCTATACCTCACTAATGAGCATGTTGCGTCTCATCTGTGCCTTCAGGAAATCGCTGTGCCCATCCAAGAAATAATCCATCACATAACCTCGTAAAACCACATGTCATTTTTGCACTTTGCTTGTCATGCAAATGAGAACAGAACGTGTTAATTAGTGCGCCTAGATGCTCGCAGGCAGATTTTGCCGCTTTTGGACAGAGCCAAGCTGGAGTTTGGTTCCATCTGCTTTCACTCTTGATGCTAAGCTAACAGTTTGGTGGTAGCTTCATAATGTATTTAGCATTGCTTTGTAACTCTTGGCAAGAAAGATGCATGCCAACTGACTTTTTTTTAACAACGATACAAAAATGATTAGACAGTTGGTGCCAACTTTTGGTTCAATTAGACCAACAGTGATACGTGTGAAACAGAGCCAAGTGAACAGCAACAGTTCTGGTCAGTCACATGCTTTGTCAAGAATTTCAGAGTTGGTGTCTTTATACTATTTCAGATAATAAGCGCTTTTGCGCATATTTACCTCATTTCTTCCCCTGAGCCCTCATGTGCTGTATCACTTTCTCCAGTTGCTGGAGAAACGGACCAGTCCCAGAGCCTCAGTGGAGGATTAAATAGACATTCATCCCTCTGTGAACGTCACTGCTCTCGTGCCTACGTAAAGTATGTGGGTCAGTAACTGTAGCACGCGGTGCATTAAATGCCAAGCCAAAACCATAGTCCAACAGATGCTGGGGACAAGGAGGATTGTAATTAAAAAAGCGAGAACATCACATTAGATGTCACAGCCGCCCCTCCCTCACCCCAGAGGTTTTTCATCAACAATAGATGTCCAATTGCTGTTAACAGGATTGGCCCCGTGCAGCTATTCAGTTACTATCCAGCTTTCTGCTACACTAATCAAAAAAAACCAAAAAACGTTCTAGTTTGTCTGCTTTTATCTTATATTCATATGATCTGCTTCCTTCTTTGTTCCATCCCCCCACTATTATTTCTTTCTTCCTTCTCTTTTCCCTCCTCATCCCAAGAGGTGTGATTAAAGAGCATGAGGTCACACTGGGTTTTGCTGAGAATTGTCCTGGAATGCAAAATGAGCTACTCTTAGCAATACAGGGTGAACCCCTCACCTTTTCTCACAGGTCATGCCTGGGGACCATTTTTAAACCAGCGGCGTTTATTAAAGGATCCCAAGGGCTCTTCAGATGGTGTAAAGCGCTGCCAGGTGCTCTTACATGATGGAGAACAGAGGAGGAGGGAGGAGACGCTTTGAAAACTTGATTTAGCTGCGATCGATGGTCCGAATGATGAAGCCCTGGGTATTTATTATTTAGTCGTCTCTGGCTGGAGGAGCAGTTGAAAGGCGAGATAGATTTTTTTATAGAGCAATTGGGGGTCTTCAGGACACTTGGAGCCCCTCAAGGTGGTGAAGGATTTTCACCAGTTTTCACAGGCATCATTAATATTGTTATGATCTTTTACAAACAGTCTCAAAGCTTTTGAAGATATCTGCTGAGACAGCACATTGGCAAAGACAACAATGCTTCGAGGGGACTCGTAAGGGACTCAGACATGCATGCGCACAAACAAACAGGCATATTGCCCGTTAGACTGACTGAGATTCAACCTTGAGCACCTCCTCCTCTTTTTGTTTTCTAAAAAATATTTGTATTAAAAACATTCAGCAGGCAAACACTTCCACTGACAAATGCTTCCTCGTCTCTCCACCCACATATTAGGCAGCCACCTCCCGGCGGGCCCGGCGCCTGGTATTGAAGAGGGCACCGTGAAGGTTGGAGAGAACAGGGGAGGGAGCGGCATCCTCCCCGATCATTTAGGTTAAACGAGGGGCTACGCAAATAGTGCCCATCACCCACTGTCACATTAAAGTCGCACCCCGAGTGAAGGGTTGGCGCCATCCGCCCACCTCCCATTTCTATCCCATCCATTCCCACATCCCATGGGCTCCATCATGGTGCAGTGGAAATCATCCGTCTCCATAGCAACCAGCGGCAGGTGACAAATCGGGATCTGGTCCCTCCCCCGTCTGCGGAGCACATCCCCAACCCTCCATTCAATAAGGCCTATTTGTTCTGGAGCCAATAAGGCCACAGGCTGGAGCTGCTGTCTGGACGTGTCACATGTATCATCATAATTGTTGGGGGTAAAACGTTTTATCATCCTGGAAATATGAAGCTGCAGCGGGGGTCGGTATGATTAACACATACTGTGGTGTCATTAAGACTGTGCATAGCAGGGCTACGTACCTAAGAATAATGAAGTCCGAGGAAAAAATATATCAGTATTTTAATTTGAACAAATATTTCAACAAATATTTTGTCAAAAGTCCATACAGTAGCTATATTTTAGTATATTTATATGTTACTATGTGACATAGGAATTGATTTGTTTCAGCAACTGTCTTCAATTCTTGAAAACAATTTCTTCTTGACTCTTTTGTGTTCAAAATACTTTCCAGCCGGAGCCTCAGAGTGGCTGAATCCTGTGGAGACGGAGAGCCAGGATTGCTCCAAGTTGGATACGTGCACACTGTATAGCAGGCCAATGCTGCTGATACAGATTTATTTGTTAACACGTCTCCATAGTGACAGCTATTTGCCATGAGTTGTTTCAGCTGCTTGTCTCATTTAACATTTGCAAAGACTCATTACCGCATCAAGTTATACCATCTAATCTGTTTAGCTGGCGGGTGTCCATGCAACATGTCCCTTCTTGTTCATGTTATGTCCGCATGGACTCCGTCATGGGCACCTACTGTAATGCTGTGTTCATTCAGTGTAGATACTGTAGGAGGCCATCGAAGCAGCGTTAAAGTAAAGTAAAGATGCTTTGTGGTTGATCATATTGACCCCCCCCCCCCCAAAATAACACTCATATTATTTGAAGTGATGTTACTGTATGTAGTGTTAGTGCCCACCCACACAGGTATTACGGGGTGTACACACCTATCAAATCACCAGCTCTGTAATCGTCATTCGGAATCAATGGATGTAAAAGGTCTTATCACAGAAGGAAAATAAATTGAATTTTAACTAGTTTATTATTCTTTTGTTGTGTAATCACAGTTTTGACCAAATGAGTCAAAAAACAATCAGGATGTGAATTATATAAGCATATTTATTCACAAAAATAAGATTATCTTAATTTTTTATGTGAAGTAAAGCTGCTGGAAACATTTGTACTGCAGCACTATAAATAATGATTTCGAAGTATTCAGAAAACACAAACTGAGCAACAAAAATCAGACTACGCACTTGTGCTGTCATCAACTTTTAGTCAGGATAAGTTGGTTAAGTTCACTCAATGAACTCGGTTAAACTTTGAGAAGAGAAGAAGGGAGGAAATATTTCACCCTAAGTGCTGCTGGAGCATTTAAGGAGCAGGGGGATGAGGAGCTTGACAGCAAACCTCTGATAATACACTCTGGGGGCGAATTTGCTGTCAGAGCAGGTTGTGTCCCGCTGCAAGTAATGATGGTCCTGGCTGCACAGCTCTGCATCTACCGGGAACGAAGCAACGACAACTACCTGGAGATCACAGAGAAAACCCGAAGTGGGCTCAGAGCAAGCAGGCGGAGACGGAGACGGGCTTCTGAAACCACGGCTGCGTCGGAATCAGGAGGAAACATTTCTACTGTAGGTCTGAGAGAAAGAAACAGAGTTCATGACCTCCACCAACTTTTTCACTGTTTCACTGTATCTGGGATCAGCTTTTCCTTAGTGATGATGTCACTTAATGTAAAGCGATTTCTTGTGTATTGCAGGCATTGAGACGATTTGCTACTGCATTTCTGCAGTCCATGCCATCATCAGCTGAGGGAGAGAGTCATTTTACAGTGGGTGACAGGCAGACAGGACATCAAAGTGAAGCCATCTTTTGTTATCAGCACCGCAAAATTTCTGCTCTCCCCCCCCCCCGTTCCGGATTAGAACAAGTCCTCTCTCAGCGGGCACGAGCACATCATCAAGCCTCAGCGCAGGGATTATAGCCAAGATGATGAAAAACTGGTAGCAAAAAATGTATGACGAAGCAGGGGGGATTATGAGGGGTTGTCTATTCTACTGTAACGATTCAATCGCAGGCTAATGGATGCAAAGGGCGGGGGTCACATTTGGCTGCATTCAGATGAGGCTCCAAACTGTCTCGGCATTGGTTGCTGCGAGGATCCTTGAAGCGTGTGTTTATGTAATCTGCGATCACCCATCAGTCTGCAGTGACGTCGAGCCGGAGTCGCTGTGACGATGACGTCTCTGCAACCTGAGACATGCTGCTTGGTGTGTAGTAATCAGTGTTTAGCAGTTTTAATCACACTCCTGCCAAGCTTTTAAGCTTGCAGTAGCATTAGGGGAACAGATTTTGCTTCATTCACTTGTTTTAGGAACTATTAATATACAGTTTTTTTTGTGCCTTTCCTCATTGCAGCCTGTCGCCAGTATCAGCCTTAATATTTCACTAAGCTGCCGAGTCTCACAATAACTCCTCCAGGAAGTGCGAACACGTCCGCCCATCTTTCCATTCATCATCTCTGAAGCAGTCCGCTGTGACTCATCAGACTTCCAGTCTTCTCAATGACAATCCCCCAGTTTAAATTCCCCTCAGACCTCCATATGCCAGGAACATTTTTGTTTCTGTCTCTGTGCTCATTCATCATTCGCCACTAACTCTTCTGATATTGCCTTTTGTTGCGCGTGAAAAACACCCAGCTGTGTTTACGTTTCACAGCACACTCTGTCTGAATGTCTCTCTGTTGTCCCCGCTCCTTCTCCTGCTGGCAGCTCACACAACACAAATCTTCCCTTTTTTTTTGTTCCCGTTGTGAGAATCATAGCTTGAACCGTTCGACCTGGCTGCAGCAGGGCAGGTTGACTTTTGTTTCTCTCCAGCTCAGATACCGTATCGACTTTAACTTTTCACCTCACTCTTCTTCTTCTCTGCATCCTGCATGGGGTAAATACAGGGGGGCTTTTCTCCAGTTTCATTGCCATGCCCCCACAGCATATCACTGCAAGGTGGTTCAGGTTCTCTGTGGAAACTCTTGTGCTGAGTAAAAGGAAAGAGGAAAGTGAGGGCATAATGAATAAGTAAAATTGCATGAAATAAATTCCTGCTGTTGTTGGATTCTGCCGGAAGCGATGGAGGAACTTTAACACAGAGCCTGTTAGTCTGGGCCACACTTCAGAGGTGGTAAAAGACCAGGGGGGCAGGGGGGTGGGGGGGTGCCTCTGGCATCCTGGAAACAGAAGAGGGTGACACTGAAATAAACAGAGGGACGGGGTGATGCGCTGAAACAGAAATTGATATTGAGTAAGTGTTTGAAGTTGTCTAACTCCCAATTCCTCTAGGAAATGTTGTTAGAAAGTTTGCATTGCTGCTGTAATTGAGTGTGAAATTGCAGGTGAGCAAGCAGCGGTACCTTCCTGTACATACAAGTGGACTTTATACAGATTGATTAAAAAACGTGGAGCAGTTCATGTCCTTTCCTTGATTAAAATTGTCTTTGTTATATAGAACTCTGCAAGCTGTGGTCTCCCTCTGTCCCCCAGATGAATCCCTATGTACAAAAGAAACACACACACACATGAACATAAAGTGTAGATGTGCTCCCTCACCTCACTAACCCCAGGTTCCTCCTCTACCGTTAAATGCCTGCTGGGCTGCACAAATGATGCGGAGCGGCTGCTCTTTCAAGATGGCTGGTTTAATTTCTCCATCTGACGGGTGCTCTTTGTCAACAGGTTATTATAGCTTCCCTAAATTGGTTGGGCTGTGCATTTTTCAGTGCACAACTAGTGAGCTAGAAAGCTCCATTCAGCGGAGATAAACTCCGGTAGATGGGATGGGAAGCAACACCTTTTTTTTTTTCTTTTTTTTTTTTATCTCTGGAAGAAATCAGAGATTAGCCTTGCAAGGTGGATTTCTATCAAGGTTACACGTAAAAACCTGAGATGAAAAAAATTCATGCATTTTCCATCCTGCTCTCTCCTCCTGCAAAGAGGGTTTTATTGATCACTGAGGATATTCTAGGCTCTTTTTTTTCTATTTGTTTACTTTCTGGGTTTAAGTTTGATGTGCTCACGACTGGCTGAATTGTTGCCATGGTGCAGCGACTGAGTGTCTTTATCAACTGCCTAATCAGAACCTCTAGCTTTAGCTGTCATCTCCAATCTGGTTTTGTGCGATGACAGACCATCAGATGTATGATTCCCCCCTCTCCTACTGCGCTCGCGCGTCTGTTGATCAATGCAAGAGAGCGGCTTTTGGGAGATGGAGGAGGCGAGGGGTTCAATAACACTGTGTGCGGTGTGTAATCTCATCTGAGAGGCTGTCATATCAGACAGGGCTGCTGCACTGACACGCCACGCTCTCCCAGAGTGGCAAATTAGATTGCTGCAATTAGATTGACGTGTGTAGCGCTCAAAGTCTGGAGCCTCTCTAATCATGTCTGGACAGTGTGCATTTTCTTTTTTTGTCTCTGATTAGATTAATGTGTGTGATGGTGTTGATTGGCTGATTAGTCTTTGACACTTTGGCAGTTTATTGATAATCCTCGTTGAAGCCGGTTTTCACGTATCAAACCTCCCATTTCCTGACTGTGAAAACAACAATCACTACGCATGGTGGCCTCTTCTTTGAAACTCATGGCTCTGCTTCCTGACTCGCACATGAAACGGTCCAACTCTCAGCAGCTGCTGTTTTGTTATTTCCACTGAGTCTAACATTCAGAGTTCAAAGACTGTGCTGATGTCCCGCTCCAAACACATTTCCTACACACTTACTCAACTGTCACATCCCCCATACTGTCTAGGGGCACAGGGAAGTAATAATGAAAGTAGGAGAACGGGCAAAACAGAAGTGAGACAGAGAAACAGGGTTTAAATAATAAATAAATAAGAGATTTTGTTCATAATTGGTGAAGGAACAACAGCAAAACACTGGGCGACACCAATTAATGATAATAAAACAATAAAAAAAAGAATATCACTACCTTATAATATCAGAGGAACACTAAGCAGAACTTTCTCTCAGGGAAGAGCGCCTGTATTTAAGCACCAGTTCCTGACTGGGGAACATCTGTGCCAGATCAGCTGCTGGTGGAGAGGGCAAAGCAGATCAGGACTTCACCCCAAAAGACTAATGCTGCATTCACATGGAATCAGGTAGACGGCAGACCGGATGTCATTTTTGTGGACGAGAGAAGGAAGGTAAACTTGGGAGAGGCTGGCAGAGAATACTGTTGACGGCAATGGTGAGTGGCGATGCCATCCAAAGATAAAATATTTTAACTTTTTTACCGTCATAGTATTCACAACCGGATGTGACGTTTTAGAGGGAATTTAACATAATTTTCAGTTTGCAATACAGTACAATATCTATAGAAATCAGAGTTTTATATAGCTATGAAAATAACCTTAAGTTAAACACAAGAATATGTACGCAATACATCACCATAGCAACATATTGTCATGTATACCCTTTTGCCCTTCCATCGGACCACTTGTTTGATTTTCCCGTTCCGTCCAGCGGCTGTCGTCCATCTGCCTGATTCCACGTGAATGCAGCACAACTCAGTGCTTCACCAAGAGGATCTCCACCACAACACTAACAAGATTCAACCTTGGGGATGTGAACAAGCAACATGTCACCCAGGAGACGGAGCATCTGCCACCCCATTCTGTCCCACCTGTTTCCTTCATCACAAGTGCTTATTGTCATCAAATTAACTGTAATGGATCCAAAAGCAGTCGTGAAAACATTCATAGCAGTTCGTGCTGCACTTTTCTCCAAGATACCAGTACTGGAAAACTGGAGGTCTTTGCTAATTTTTCATATAAATCTTCAAATCATCAACTCAAGAATAGATACAGTACATTACATTAACTCAGACATAAATGGGAGATTGATGCGGTCTCCCTCTGACAAGTATTCATCAGCTGCCTGGTGAGACTGAACACTGATATGCTTTAAAATAAAGGATCCCTGCTGTCGTGACTCGTGATTCCAGCTAATGCTTCTGGCTCAGTTTGCCTCCTCCTCGGCAGACCTCATAATGGAGCAAATTTATTTTGACTCTAGCTCTAATGTGCCTTGATCTATCAGTCCTCTGTCCTTCCCTTTGTCTTTCCAAGAGAGTGGCACCACACTGAAAGATACCGAAAGCCATTAGATGCGAGTCCTTTTCTGGGGCAGTTCAACTGTGTGATTACCATATTGGTGGAAATGGAGGGACAGCGGGATGTGTGGGGTGAGACGGGACACAATCAAGAGTCATTGCCTGTAATTTTGTCCCTGTGGTCCATTATGAGGACCGAGTGTGGAGTCGTGATGGGTTTTTTTGTTGTCGTTGTGTTTATGCACACATGCTGAAGAGGAGTTTTATATGCGGACTACTGGTAGCCATAGCAGCGCTGCAGTCACACAGATGTATGCAGAGAGTGCAGAGGGAGTCAACTTTGTCTTTCAGAGACAGAATGTACAAAATGTTCTTTTTCAAACGACAGTCGGCCGCCAAATTATAATCAACGCATTTCTACACATTAGGCACTAGTGAAGAATAGAACAGAAAACTAAAAAAACATAAATGGATGGATGGAAAAGTTACTGAATGGTGGAATGTTCTGTCTCAAAGCTCAAGAATGAACCTTAAACCTCAGATTTCAAGGCTTACCTTGTACAATTATGTTTAACAGATTAAAATCACAGAGATGGAGGACGGGAATTATAAATGGATTCTTGAATACTCCAAATAGCTGTTTTCTGTAATTCTGACTCGCATTAGAGTTAAGTGGGGATTTAAATATATTAGAAGTCATAATTCTTCGTTGACAAACCTGATACTGTATGGGTTTATAGCAGGTTACGGGTCATTAGTGCTGCAGCTATCTGCTGTGGTTTTTCTTCACTGACAGCTGGGTGGTTTTCTGAGACGTCCCACCCCCCTTCATCTTCCGCTGCTCCTCTCCCAACGAACGGGTGCTACATCAATGTCTCGCACGCAACAACAGCTCTGCATATTCCTTCAGGCGGGGTCAGCTTTCCTTCGCCTTATGATTCAAACAATTCGTCTCGGTAAACAGACCTCTCCAAACAGCTCTGTCCCCGCAGCTGACACCTTCCCTCTTCAAACACGCCTCTTATTCTTGTCTGAAGTTAGGTTTCGGGACCAGGCGACGAGGGATTTGTTAGCAAATCTATCAGAATTCATTGCACTCTTGGTAACTGTGCGCCGTGTTTGCGGTCTCACTTGAGATTCAATCCTCTCGACAGCCGACTGGTGGATGTGAGCTGCGTTGGAAGCACAATTTGTCCAGTGTAAAGAGAACAAATGTGCAGTATTGAGTGATGAGATTCAATTGAACATGTCTAATCATGTCTAATGAGCCCCATGTATGCACCCTTGTACTGTGAAGTAACTGGTAGGAAAGCATTTACAATGATAATCAGTGGGATTAGTTTCTCTTCACTTACATCTTGTATCAAGGGCAGGATAGGATCTGGGAGTAAGGATCTTATATTTGCGGCTGCAGAGGAAGGTCTTAGCACAAGTTCCCTCTGATAGTGGCACTGTCGGTTTCTGCTGGCTTATCTTTGGATGACGGCCAAGCTGTTTGTGCCCTGCAGTCTGAAAGACTTTGGGTTTGTTGGGGAAGACTCTGTGTGAACATGTTGGGGTGGAAACCGAAAGCAAACAAGCCTTGATTACTGCAGTGGAAACTCGCATTATTAACCTACACTTTGTGTTTGTGAGACTGATTAACGTCCACATTGACACAGGCCACCTTCATCTGTCATAGGGGTTGATTTTTCCAGCAATTACTTATTCATTTAAAGCAGAAGTAAGCGATCCGGTCGTTTTGGCTAATGCTGCGTTCCAGGCAGGCTTTTGAAACCGTAAATTACAGCTTCAAGTCACGACTTACGACTTCGTAGCGTTCCAGGCAACCCACTCGTGTTTTTCCGACCTGTTTTACCTGTGAAAGTGCACTATAACGGCCACTCGTAACTTCCGACCCGTGAACTCGTACCAGATCGAACTGGTACGACTTCACAGGTCGGAAAAACACAAGTACGAGTTGCCTTGAACGCACCATAACGTCTTGTCAGCCGATGGAGTTAGCAGCCCCCGCCCTCGTCATGGATCTATTGGTCCTCGTCCCTACGTCACCACATTCACGCGCATCCCTTGGCTGCACACACAGCCCTTCATGCCGTTCTCTCTCCTCATTGGATAAAAATTGTAGGATACGAGAAAAGTTTTCTCCTCGGCTCAGAGCAGAGCAGAGTGACTGAGAGATCCGTGTTTCAGACCAAACACTCTATGTAAGTGATTGCTGTGGGAAGATATAACTATTTAAGACTTATATTAACACAAAAATATCGCTTACTTCTGCTTTAACAACTAAATATATGATTTATACCTCCCGACTGATCGGACACCTCTATCTGCATCAACATCATTTGTCTTAAATTTCAAAATTGGTCCAACACAAATTACACTTATTAAAAAATGGATGTGACAACTCGATGATGAATGTTTGGCTACGTTTTACAGTATGCACAAAAACAACCTTTTTTTTTTTTTAAGGAAAGCGAAGGAGTTGGGTTAAAATATATAGTTTGTCTGTTTTACAAGGTTATAAAAGCATTGTGGTGTGGGTTTGAAACACTACCTTAAAAAAAAATCACAGTACAGCATGTTTATGATAATAACCCCTTGGGTAGAATTGGGGAAATGACTGTGGTCATGATTACAAGAAACCAGCAGTGACAGTCAGCAGGAAACAAACCTCTATCTGTGGGCCGCGGTTTGTTGAGCCAAACCCTCCAACCTCTTCCCTACGCAGACTTGTGGAGTTTCACTACTCATTTTGCTTTAAACAGACAAGACGAGAGTTATAAATGTCAACATGTGTCGTCAGTGGGCAATTCCTGAAACCACTGGTGCTGTGTGATGAGCCCAGAGATCTCTTCTCTCAGTGTTGAGTTCAGCTGCGTCACTGATGGCGTCTGTTACTGCCCAGTTTCTGTGGAGAGGCAACACAGACCCAGGTGATCGAACGTAACTAAAATGGGAAACAACGCAAATGTGTCAACTCAGATGAAGTAGTTGTTGATCAAACTAAACTAAAGTCACTTTCTAATACAAAAATAAAGTCTGCGGGCCTGCGGCTGTGTTGGTACTCTAGGTGGATTTATCTATAACCTTAAAACCTGGCTGACATGAGCTGTTTGCTTTTTTTTTTTTTTAATGAAATGCATCATTAGTTAGAGTACATCCGCTCGATCATCCCTTCTCACCCATTATTGATATTTCCTGACGTATCTGCCGTCTGCTCTTTACGGAGACTTATTCACGGCGTTGGTATAGTTTTCAGCAAAATCCATCATGATTAATGAACGTGACATTTCTCACTCCCCTCGTCTCCACCACCTTTCTCCTGCTCAGCTCAGTAACTCGACTTAATCCTGCTCCCTCTAAACTCACGGCCCTTCTTCCTCACCGTTGCTCCGTCGCTGCTCCATCCACTCACCTGCGCTGTCATCTCCCTCATGCACCTTATCTGCCGCGCTAACCGCGTGCCCCGCATAGCAAACAGCTAGATATCATTAATGTCACACAGGCACAGCGGCTCGCTAACCCCGTCTCTCTGGTGCCAGGTAGCATTAGCGCTAACAAGATGCTCATTGCCCTGGCGATTGATAATTGGATACAGGCAACCAATGGCAACACGGGCGGCGTAATTAGCGTCAATCCCGGCGTCTGCATCAGTTATCTTCACTTTGGTGACGTTAACAAGATGACCTATTGACCACGTCTTTAATATTTCATTCCTTTGTCTGTTTGTGCCATGAGAAACAAGCTGAAATGAGAGACTCATAGCTCTGATTTAACTCCACTTTCCCCACGGGTGCATTAAAGCAGTCCATCTCTGAAAACTGATTATTTATTCTTCTGGTTAACTAAAGTGCACTTCTAGTGTATGTGGTCAATGGAATGTACCATGAACATCGCATACATTTTCTGCACATATTTTTGCATGCATAATGTACACTCACTGTGTGCTGGTTAAATGAAATTAGAACGGAAATGTTGCCTCAAGTCCCCTGTGGGATTAAATAAAGGAATCATTTTTCTCATATACTATATATACTATATATACGTAGTATCAGGTGTGTGTGTGTGTGTGTGTGTGTGTGTGTGTGTGTGTGTGTTGAGAGGAAAAGAGGGCGAGGCCTATAATATCATGATACACAAACGGGCTGCAGTGAGTGATTGATCACATGGACCCTGGCTGTCTAATGTAACCCCCCCCCCCCCCTCCGACCGACACTGACTGGCCAGTGACAGCCATGATGAATGAACATCCACTGGCCAATGTCTCCCTAATGGCTTCTCATGTACTTTCCTGGCCTACTCACTCACACACACACACCCACATTCTTGTACACACTTACGCACATGTGTACACTTAATTTCTACCTTTTAATACCGGCGCTCAAGGGAGACGAGGATGCTGAAGCACTTTGAGCGGCAGGAATGTAATTTTGTGGATTGAGTGTAACGGCTCATGTTTAACAGAGGTTAGGAAATATATTGATCAGTAATGGATGATTAATGTTTTCTCTTTGCTCCTTTTCTCCGAACCCGAGTTTTTGCTCTGCGATCTGGTTACAGCTCTTTAGCTTATTGGACCCTGTCTTTGTTTTAGTGGTATGAAATGTATGAAATGTACAATCTCTTGACATCACAGATTTGCTTTGATATTTTATAGACTGAACAGCTGACTGACGAAGTTGACAAAAATGAAACAGATTATATCAGGGGTTAGTATTTGTAAAGTACTAAATTAAAAAAGAAAAGCTCTTAAAATCAGATAGGGATTCTTTGGAAGGTGGCAATAATGCTAGACTTGTCTTCTTGTATACTTTAGCCAGGTGATATCACTCTAAAATTTGCGGTTGATTAAGTCATTATCTCGTGCCTCCTCAGTCTGTAATAAAGATTTTGTTTGTTGTTTATTTTATCAGGCATTAAATATTATGCTAAATGCACTGATGACATTATAATGACTACAATAATAAACCAAATTGAGAAAGATTCTGTGCTGTTGTGAATGTCAGTGCATGTTTATCGTTTTTTTTTTATAATAATACACAATCAAAACACAACTATTGCCCCTGCCTTTAGAGAGTCCCTCAGGGCTCCTGTTGTTTGTCGCAGAGGGCTACAGAAATAAATAGGGTCTAAGACCATGAAAGCCGAAGAGTATACCATGATGGATTGATCTGCTCCGTCTGTCCTCAGAGTCAATCAATCATCTCAGCTTTGGCGCTGTTTTCAATAGGAATTTTCCACACTCTCCTGCCTTGCCTCACAGCCACAGAGAGCTACCTCTGGGTTTGGATAACCGGAGGGCATTAGATATCTGATTACACCCCTCCTCTCAGTTGTCGCCATCGCTATTCGTCATTGAATGGAGATAAGGCTTCTCAGTAAGCAAACTTAAAAAAAGAGTCCCCTGCCACATAATGGAGTTGAAGTTTAAGTTACATCTGAAAATGTGCTGGATGTCTTTCCTCTGTAACAGAAGAAGAGGCAGCAGGAAGTCTTCCTGATACAGTACACCAGCATACATGTGACACGACATATGTACTAGAACACGGCTAGCAACCCTCGGCAGATGGTACCGTGGAGTTATGTGGACTACATGTGTCTTGCTCCAGGCTAACGCTGCCCTCTCTCTGACAGGAGGAGGTGAACTGCCAGCAGGCACATGGCAGATGAGATGAAACACTGGAAATATGTGGTTTATTTGAACTGAGCAGTCACAGTCACAGCCGTGGCATGATGACTACTGTACAACAACAGTACTCAAATTTAGCTTCACGATTGTTTTCCAAGACACGGAAAGCTTAAATCCTTGTCTCTCTACCTCTGATGCTATAAATAGTTCTGGATTTATAACCAAAGCATATGGTGCCCATCATTCAGTCAAGCAAAGTCATTGATCCCCTGTCCCACTGGCCTTTGGCAGCGAGACTGACCTCATCAGATAATCCATAAAGCTATGGAGATGACGTTAAAGGTCAGCGGTGGTGAAAGTTTCATTTTCTGCCCGGTTTGTCGAGTGGATACTGATTAAGAATGAAAATCCTTGAGAGGATGACAACAAACCTGTTGACAGTAAGCGAGTTTGAAGTCTGCTCTTAAAATCTAAAATGTCACCTTTGAATTATCCCCTGAGGGATTAAAGGAGTGGTTTATCCTAAGTGGGGCCTGTCCTGTGTGTGTGTGTGTGTGTGTGTGTGTGTGTGTGTGTGTGTGTGTGTTTCATTTTCATTTCCAAAGCACAAAGCAAAAATACCAGACATTTGCTATTTCTCACTTCTCTAATGTGAGCATTTGCTCATTTTCTTTGTAATATATCTCGCTATGAATTATATAGTCTCTTAGGGATGTGGACTGCTGGATTCACAGGCTAATTGATGATTGCAAATTAGGATTATACTGGACATCTCTAAATATATCGGGATATAACTCCAAAAGTCAGAAAACCTCTGCACAGTTCAGGGAAATTGCAGCCTGTCACAATTCAATGGTGACAAAAAAAAAATTATACATATCAACAAAATTATAACAAACCGCAAGGATGGGGAACCTGAAAAAAAATGGGAAAAGAAACTAGTATCATTTCCCCAGTTTGTGTTTTGTTGCCCCAAAGGTCTGGTTATCATGTGCATATTTGGGAGCTTTAACAATAATTCCTGATAAAAACTCCAGACT
Source organism: Trachurus japonicus (assembly GCF_045865225.1). NCBI lineage: Eukaryota > Metazoa > Chordata > Actinopteri > Carangiformes > Carangidae > Trachurus > Trachurus japonicus. The sequence goes on from NC_140922.1 coordinate 18,591,191, forward strand.
TTGATGTGCCACGTTGCTGTGTGGTTGCATCAGATCAATCCAGCCATCTACTGTAGGCTAGGTTCTTCTCAGGGATGAACACAAAGACTTTTCATCACTTTTCTCATTTAACCAGGTCAGTTTCCACACGATTGCATTTTTTTCCCAAGTAATCTGCAACGTGAGCCCCCGAGCAGCACGATTCAGCCTATTTAGTCACAGCTCATTGTTATTAAACTTCCAAACTATAATTTGCCCTTTTACAGTAATTCATTACAGATAATGTTTATTTTTCATTTGTGCCGAGTTGTCTCTGTGAAATGCAGCTGCATTTGCATAATATTTGGTCATATAAGAATGAAAATAAGCTGTGCAATCTCTCAGAAGGCCACCAGGGCGGAAGAAACGCCCCTTAGCATTTCTCATTTAGTTTGTGAAAAGAAATGAATGATGAATAACTTAAAATGAGATTCCTAAAGACACACACACACACACACACACACACACACACACACACACACACACACACACACACACACACACAGAAAGTTGTTTTACATACAGGAACACACACACACACACACACACACACTTGCAGTTACAATGGGAGCTCATACAGTGAATGTAATGCAGGAACAGCTGCTAAATGTTTGGTATAATCAATGCATCCGTTCTTTTTTCCCCTCTGCTGGTTGATTCCTAAATGACTTGACTTTCATGTTGCACTGGCTGATGCTTTTTAGTTGATGCTTTTAATCTCAGAGGGGAGATGCTTTTCATCCTAGCCACACAAAGCTGCTTTAGTATTATCATTCAACATCACTGCAGCAATTACAGAGGCTCAGCATGTGAGGGACTTTTATGTTTTGCTTTTTTTTTTTAAATCCTAGATACTGTCAAGTCACTGTTGCTAATCAAAACATTAAAGGTTTGGGGTTAAATCTCAGCATTTATCTACCTTCCAAGAAGACGATTTACATAACAGCCTGTTAGTCACTGTACTCTTTCCTTTCTTCTCTTTATCAAATCTTATTAAAAACTCTTAGACAAATTTGATGTGGACACAAATGTGGTTCTAGCATTTAGAAAGGCAAAAAATCTGTATGGCTTCCTTTGCTGAGATACTGTGAAATGTCACCTTGTTGCACTGTCACAACAAATACAGCACAACATTTGTCATAGTTTCCTCTTAAACTTTGGATTTTTTGTTAAAATCACTTATTTTCATCATTGTTCATCATTTAGTGTTATAAGTTGTTAGTGAAGAGTTACTAAATAGTTTATAACACACCATAATGTAGTTCAAAATGTAACAGTAACTCTTAAATGGTTATCATACAATTATACAGTTAACAAACACTGATTGCTTTATGAGATACACCATTAGTGCCTAATAAACACGGGTGAAAAATTCTGAAAGGTGGCGTGTATGTGTGACATTGAAATTAAAATAGGCCTACATGCATATTCATGTGTAAAAAAGGCACATAAACCTAAAATCATATATGTGTATGTTTTTTTTCAATGTGACAGACGTGTCACATGAAGATTACTCACATAACACATGGTTACTTCACCAGTTGAAAGTCTTTTTATTTGTTTACTTACAACCATAATGTGTTCATAAACAACTTTAGGTGTTTTGAACTGAAGAGTGTATTTTCTCCTGAGTGATGTGTCTCTGTTTGACCTGGCACTAACTCAATGCTGTCATGTATTCTGCAGGGGGCCTGAGAGGAGCATCCATCATTGACTCACTGGACACTCTGTATATAATGGGACTGACGGACGAGTACAACGACGCCAAGGAGTGGGTGCAGACCAGTCTGGACCTAAACTCAGTAAGGCACTTTGTCCAACTGGACACTGTTTTGATTTACTGTTCAGTCTGTAACTCACTTTAAAACCTCAATTAACTCATGCGCAGCCACCGACACACCGGCAGGCTCAGCCACACTCTGACTACATTTACATAATGAAGTTTTCAGCAGTGGCTGCGCATGCTGGATTGATTTAAGCTGTACTTTTGTGCTTGAACACCGACATTGTGTCCACCGAGTTGGACAGTTTTCCAAAGCTGAAGACATTCCAGGAGGAATCAAAGGCTCCCTGTGTGGCCACTGTCCACGCCGTGTTAGAGGCTGACGGGATTCCCTGCCTCTCTGAAAGGTCTCTGCGGGGCAGAAAATGTGATAAATAAAAGAGACAGAAGGCATCCAAGGGATGTATTTGATGGAAAAACTGAGGGAGAGAAGAGGCAAAAGAAAAAAGGCCTTTGCCCTTTCACTGAGTCTGTAATGATGAGGTCTGGAGCCACTGAGGGGCACCAGCTCTGATATCATGTTGGGATTGAATGGAGGTTGACAAGAGACAGCACAGGTCTTTGTGTGGTTTCCTGCAAACAGTCAAGTTTGGGCCAGTTTGTCTGCAGCTTTGTGAATGAAAGGTCATTCCTGAGCCAGCTCTAATCAAACATGGTTTACAGAATGGTGCGTAATTAAATCAAGTTTACAAGCTCAAATGTGTCACAATGGCTGTCAGCATCCTACCGTAGATTCTAGGCAATAATTAAACCTCTTCACAGCTTGTTATGACAGAGTGTCACATGTGTCAACTTGGAGATGTTTTGTTTGCAGACAAAATTTGCCTCACTTAGTATTAAAAAAACAACTTGTTTATTTCAAAGTTTCTTGCTAAGAAAACAACTCCTGACTCCATGTGACACGTGCGGCGTTATGCACATGATGCCCCCAGCGCATCTGAATTGTGTGGCAATAGATACAGTAAAGTCAAGCAGCCAGTTGTGCATGCACTCATTTATTCCACTGGGGAGCAGCCCCAGTTTATAGAAAGGGCTAAAGCACAGCAGCAGTGTGTTTATTATGTGCTTTTATCTCAGCACCATCTTGATCTGTGGCAGTTTTGAGGTCATAAACAAAATGCACAGCGAGTGTTAATTTCACCCACACATCAAAGAAAGTCCTTCACTTTCTCTGCCTCGGCTCTGATGACAGATGTGGCCACAGGCTTCATGTTTTCAGGCATTTATTTCTCATGCAACACGCCAAGGAAAATGTCATAAGAACTGAATAAAAACATGTAGGAAATTTCTACATATTTGGTCGAAAGGAAGAGCTGATCAGATTTCAAAGGTCAAGGGTACTGTGACCTCACAAAACATGTTTGTGCTTATAACTCAAGAGTTTGTACTGTATGCTAATCATGACACACTTGAATTGAAAAGTCTAAATGATCAAATGATGAAATATTATATGCAAAGGTCAATTCCTTTGTGACATTATAATGTCACACTGCTTGCTATTATGCAGTCCTGAAGGTGCAGGCATTCATCTGTGAGGCAGTAATTTTACTCAGCAATGAATGAGAGGCAGACATGAATACAAGTATGTTACCGTACACACACACAAGTCATGGAGACCTGTCACTGACATAATAAATCTAAAGTCAAGTGAATCCCTAACTCCTGACCTAAACTGATTTAAACAACCATTTAAATTTGTGGGGCTTCTTCTTTCTGTCTCCCTGCGGCCGGTCTATCCTGCTGGATGCAGATGACGATTAGCTGTGAGAGGAGCAGTGGCTGCTGGCTGCGGCGGGCATCAGAGAGCTGGTCATGGCAGCCGGTGACAAAATGCCAGGCGGTCGCCGGTCACCAATCATAAAGACAACAAACGCAGATTTACACTTCACACTGCACTTTGTCACGGGTGTGATCTGCCACAATCCATCAGCCTCACTCCCTCATGCCTTCATCAGTGGATTCTGGAGGGGGAGGGGGTGGGGGGATGCAAACCTATCACTCAGCGCCTCCATCTAAAATGAGTCAATTAGACCTGACTTATTAGTGCCAATTTATACGCTCTCCAAATATTTTGATCATTTAAGGGCAAATAATTTACATGTTCTGAGCAAGAGCTGTGGTTAGAGTCTGTCATCTGCTGTGGGGAAAAAAATCTGCCATGGTTTTGTAATTCATCAGAATTATTCTGTGCACATTTATGGATTTGATGGGACTATTTTTCAGCTGCTTGGTAAATGGAGTCGAGGTTGAACGTTGTGAAAAGGGGAGAGATGGGGGGCTGAGCTAAGGCTTTGTTAACTCAGACACACACACAGTTACCGGAACATGTTCTTTGCACAGAAAAGTGGTGTTTTTAAATCTCAAATAACTGAGTACCTGGCAAACGTTTATGTGTCATAGAAGCCTGCTGCAGAGAAAGTAACCGACTGGCTCAATACAGACAGTCAGATACACTAGGGGATGGTTCACCAGGCCTGCCAAGAGCCTAAGGACATTTTCTGATGTCTTTTTTATTTAATCAACTTACTTCATAAGAAAACTGAGGTGATTATTAGTGTATTGCAGAAGTTTCAGTTCCTCTAAATTATCATTATTTTTATTGAGTTATTTTTCACCCACTGATGACAGATATCCTGTCTGTGGCAGTCCGGGTCCATTATTATCAAATTAACAAACTCATAATGCATTTATTGTGGACACAGAGGAAAGAAGTAGCACCTGGTAGAGGATGCTGTTACACATTCATCTGGTCATTCACTGTTTTGCCATATTTTCACTCTTGTCTTCCTTAATGAAAGAAAGAAACTTATTTTCATCTCAAGTTAGGGAATCTGCTGTGTGTCAGGAAGGCCTATAGCAACAGTGTCAAGCTTCTTGTCATAATATGTTGTTCTATATATTTACTGTATGCAAAGGTACAGTAGCTATGGACAACGGAAGGAGCAGAGACACGTGCACATGCAGCTTTTCATACACACATTGTTCTTAATTACATTGCAGTGTCACCAGACACAGCCATTCATGCTGTAAGGCAGCTTGTTAGATTAATCTGTTCAGGCCTGTCTGTCATCCAGAGCTCCACATACAATGACAGCCTGAGGAAACGAAAAAAGAAAAAAGGAGCCTGGAGCACACGAGTCGCTGGTGATGCGAGTAGTTTACTTAGTGCAAAGTAACAAGACCAACGTTTCGACGTACAACGTCTTCATCAGGGTCAATATGACCCTTTTGACCCTGATCGTTTCCTCAAGTTGCTGGTCCTTCCTGAGAGCACCGACCTCCTGTGGAGTGGCTGCAGCGCACAGATAGTCCTTTCTTATATACAATGACAGCCGTTCTTTGAAACTCAGGCGGACAGATGAGGACAGCGTTGCACTATTACAGATGTGACAACATAGGCAACATGTTTCAGTCTTGTCCCCTCTCCTACCAGTGGGCTTGGACATCAGCTGCTGCTCAGTGGGTGCAGTTTTTACAGAATAAGTTCCTTCTGTTCCTCAGTTGCTGAATTTGCCACTTTCAGATTTCAACTGAGTGTTTTTTTTAAAGTAGAGCGGATTTCAAAACTCCATGCCAACCGAACAAATTAAATTCTTTGAAATGCATCTTGACCTTATGACTTTGAAACAAACAACACGTTCCTGAGGTAGATGCAGATAAGAAGTTCTGCAGACAAGCTGGAGCCAATTATCAAGACAAAAGAAGCTCCACAGTGTCTCAGCCTTAGCTTTTGCCATGTTTTTCTACGAGCAGTTGTCACATGAAGCTTGAATAAGAAATCTGCGTTGTCACATGTTAGGAGTAAGGCATGGGCTCGGATATATATATGTACATGGATATGTATATCTTCAATCAACACTTTGGACAGTACTGATTTTTAACTTGTGGTCAGGTAATTGTCCTTGAGTAGGTCATCACAGCTATCCTCATTTCCAAGAGAGTAATGAAGAGTGATAAATGAAGGCTTTAAGATTAGAAGTATTCCCTCATGTCACCCCCTACATTTTATTATACCTCTAGACCTCCACCCCCCTCCTCTTCTTCTACTCTTTCACTCTGTGTTATTTTTGCTCTGTTCATATCAGTTAGCGTCTGCTTCAGCACTTCTCTCTCATCTCTCATTTGTCATTCTGTCTTTTAGGGCTTTCATCTCCTTTCTTTTCATTCCCTGTATACGAGTGTGTAGACTTGGCCGGATCTGTTATCAGGGTGTAAAACCGAGAAGGAAGAAAGAAGAGATCTACGATCGGTTTATTGACTTGATGACGCGTCCAATAGATTTCCAAACTCACTACTTTGATAACTAAACTAATGCTATTGCAGTTGTATTAGTTATGAAGAGGGGCCCTGTGCTCATTGACTCCATTAGACTTATTGATTAATCACTGTCTGTGTTGAATACAGAGAGATTCTGGCAGCTGTAACAAGTCTCTTTAGTAGGACATAGAGAGACACCTGGGGCTTGTTCATAACACAACAGTTTGCACAAGCTTTGGTGCTGAAAGTGTAATTTAAAAAGTGTAATTTAATTACGATACTTAATTTATTGGTTGATTGACAGAAAATTAGTTTTCAGCTGTTTCGATGGTCACTGAATACTGTAAATGTGAAGGTTTATATCAGAATAATTGCTGCTTTTCTCAGTGTTTTTGTGGTCTCCACCTTAATACATGGACTGCTAGTTAAACAAAAGAGGTAAACCTACACAAATTGTGATTGATTATGTAAAATTTTAGGGCGTTCTTTGTTTTTACAAGCACCATCATCACATTCTGGCGATTATTCAGTGCTGAATGGGCAGACTTGTCTTCTGGTGTGTAATGTGAATTTATAGTTGAACCTGATGACACTGAGAGGTTCAGGCTGTAGGCTGCAGTACAGATGTACCACAGGACTCAAAGGCTTTGTTCCTGTTCATTTTTGAAGATGAAACCTTAACATTTATTTGTTGGTCTTTCATGTGATAGAATAAGCCTGCAGGCTGACTTTAGGCTATCTAGTAGCTAGTGCAGCTTATTTAGTTTCATCCTGTAAATAGTCTAATTTGAACAGAGTCCTGTCACGTTTAACAGTCTTACCCAGGCTGAAGTGTGCACGTTTTGTTTTTCTCACTAAAATCTAATCTACTTTGACATTGCAATTGTTTCTGTGCATAGATTAAAGGGTCCCCCTGTGTGTTTGTTGATGATTCCCATGGAACCTCTTAAGCGTAACTCGCAAAAATGGGCTGGCAATAACTCTTCATACACCGCAGAGAAAATCTCAAGAGCCAAACCAGGACAGCAAAATGACTGGATAATTAGCACATTCAGGCCTGTAATTCCACATCTCAAATGACACTTAAGTGAGTGTGAAGTCTCGTGGGTGACCGAAGAAAACAAGTGTGTTTTACTGTTGTAGCGCACGCTGCATTTTCCCACCCTTGAGGAGTTTGGGGGGTGCAGATGTTGGCATGTGTAAGCTAAAGTGTCGCTAAGCAGCTGAGTGGGAGTGAATGGACCTCACCGTTATTTGTGAAGCTCAGTGTCAGAGGCGGTCTAGCCTGCAAGGGCGACAGTGTCATAAAATATGTAGGAGGTGCCATCAGTACAATTGTGTGGTCACCCACGGCCAAGACATAACACCATGGAACCATGGGATATTTAGGCATTAGGTGCGTTGTGTAATATAATGACCTCTGTTTTAATGTAAGTGCTTTCCAAAACTTTGCTCCTGTTAAAAGGTTTTTTTTTTTCCAGCTGTAAACTGTTTTTAATCACACTAAAAGCGTGTCTCTGGTGATGTCAGTTGGTCTGTCCACCACTTTGGCCCACAATGAAATATCCCAGCAGCTGTTTAAAGTATCGCCAAGGAATTTATGCAGATATCCAGAGTGGCCAACAGATTAATCCTCCAGACTTAAATGAGCCCCAAATTTTTCATCTAGTGCCACAAAGCAGGTCAGAGTTTCAATCACTTATCTAGTAAAATATCTCATCATCTGATAAATGGATTGATACAAGATTATGTAGACATACATTGTTTGCACATGATGAATCCTAATGACTTCACATCCCCTGGCTTTTCCTGTAGCACCAGGATGAGGCTGAACTTTTTGGCTGAACATTAAAAATGACCAGCAGCAGTCAATATTTTACTGTAGGATGAGAACCACACTGCAACACAGTGTCAACCAGCACAGACCTACAGTAGCAATCACAAATGGTTTGTAAAAACAAGTATTTGCATTATATTTTCCAGTTAGAGTTTGTCAAAAAATGAGTTTATTGTTAAAATAAAGAAGTCACTTGCACTTGCAGAGTCCCTCCCTTTGATGTCCACTTCAAAGATTGGACTGCACCCCCACATATTTATCCCTTCCCTTTTTGCTGGAAATTGTTAAACTGACAGAACTTGTCTGCCAGGTACTTCAAGCACTCAGCATACACAATGTGTGTCTTGGCAGTCCACATACGTGGTTCACCAGGATGAATTTCTGGGTCATGTAAGGTCTGTAGCTCTGCCGAAGGGTCATCAGTAAACCGGTAATAGGTGGACTCTAGTGCATGGAGCCTGTGGTAATGATATACCCAATCTGCTTAAGTAGGAGAAAACTACTGCCCAGTCCTGTATCCTGCATGCTGGTCTCAGGTCACAAAAGTCAGTTATTCAAGGGTAATGTTGCAACCAGCTCCTTCTCAGACTCAAAATTGCTTGAATCATTAGTGGATCTGAGTGCACCTCGAGGCAGGAACAGGAGGGAGTGTCGGACTGATTGATTCTTAGCAAGGAAGCTGTGAAATATTGCAGTTATTGTAACTACGGACGAGTTTTTCTTACCAACCTGCCCAAATCCGAAGACCATTGAAATACTGATGCATGAGACTAATGAATCAATAAAAATGTCTTTTAGGAAACAGAGAAAACACTCAACAACACTCAACAACAATATTAACATGTTGGTGTTATCAAAGGACATTAAAAAAGAAAGACAGTAGAAATGCATTTCATAGAAATTGGTTGAAAAATACTGTTTTCCCATTCAGCCCCGTCACCTTCTGATGGCTGTAGGTGGGGTCCTGTCCAGTCAATCCTGGAGAGACTCATGTTTCCCTCAGGATTGAATTGTAATGACTTTTATGGTCCCATAAAGTAGAGCGCCACCATCGAGCCAAAGCTTCACTTTGTTTTTTGGTTTATCTGCAAAGTAATGCCCCTCCACCTTCAGTTGTGCTTTGTATCCAATTCCCATTAGCACATTTGAGTATGCAAACATGCTATACTAGTATGGTGACCATGATTGAGATTAGTATAACATCAGCATGTTAGCAGCATAGTGTAGTTTATGAAATCCAGCCTGGCAGAGCTGCTAACCTGGTTTAAATTCTTGGCCCTATTTGTTTTGGGTTATTGTTTTGCCCACATGTGGTGTTGTGGTCTGAAATGTGAAGAAAAGCACAGCAGGGGCGGTTATAGCAGCAGTGATGCAGAATATTTTCTAGAAATGGCAGTGGAAGCTGTGCACAGAGAGAAGCACATATCTCCCCGAAACATGCTGGAACAAAAACACAATCCCTCAGATCTCCCTGAAGTTTCCTCTGTCAACGCAAAGCGTCTGTATGCAGCACAGACTGTCTGCATGAGCTTGAGGTCTCAATTTCATTACATCAAATCATCTTTCCGGCAGCATAAAACATTTAGATTGAAAATAGCTCAAGTGCATTTATATCAGCGCTGTTATAATCAAGATGTAATTGACTTATACGAGCGCAGATACTTTGCTTATTGTTGTTGCTGTTAATCTTTTCCACCTTAAAAAGGATCCTGGGCCCAGAGGCCAGAAACAGTTTGTGCTGCCAGTTCAAAGACACTATTTACTTGCAGATTCTCACACAAGACACGCACAGGAGAGAAAGCTGAGCGAGTTGACTTGGGAGAGGAACTTCATCAAATCATCTGAGAGATTGCCGGCAGTGTTTCATCAACTACTGAACAATATACAACGTGTATATGTGTGTGTGTGTGTGTGTGTGTGTGTGTGTGTGTGTGTACTGACACAGCAGCACACATGCAAGAAGTGCATTGGTACCTATTTCTAGCGTAATTGCCAAAGAAAAAGTTGTTGACAGAGTTCAACTTTGCATACGCCTTAGGCAAATCATTTCAGGTGCATGTGTAGGTTGTTTTCCTAAAATATTTTAAGCAGACAAACATATTCTGAATATATTACATCTTTTCAGGAGAGGAGTCTTTAAATATGGATGTATCATCACATTGTTGAGGCTGACGAACATTCTTTGGACATCCTCATCCAAATGATATATCCCGTCTTGTAAATAAGCCAGTTTTTAATGAGTCGTAATGAGTTGTTTTTCCGAATGTACGTCTGCATTTGAATTTGGAAGTGACAGCAGCTGGTAACAAGGAGACCTGGAGCAAGGTTGTTGTTTACCTCTGCAGCGCTGTTTTTTGACCCCTAAAGACCCCTGTCTACTCGTAACGAGACCCAACTCGCTCCCAGTCTGAGGAGAAGTAGCGGCATCTTCACGGCGCCGGGAGATGCTTCAGTGAGGACACCGTGCCCCCAGGCTGAGGTCGAGCTGAGTTGACATTCTGTCTCAGGATGTGCGGGGCAAAGGACATTTTGTGTGGGTGTGTTTTTATCATAACGGATATTTACCAACACGTTTTGTTTCACTCGTGCTCTTTGTCCCTGTAGGCTCATTTGGCAGAAGCAAATGCTGACATGGGACTAATACAAGAAGGCCACATTTGGCTCAGACATGGAGTATCGATGTACTACTGTACATATGTTGGATGTGTAAAATGCCGAGACTATTTAGCTTGTTGGCCTTGAGGCTGAGGTTTCTATGAGAAGCTTTTGATTTATACTGATGAAATCTGATACAAGGAGACCAGCAGCTTCCATACAGTGACTCTCAGCTCATTGTTTTCTCATTGTTTTGGTGTTATGGCCCACAACTGGGTAATTCCCACTGCTTCTAGCTTCAGCATGTAGCTCCCATAAACTCCATTAATTCCACAACCTGCACAGCACCAAACAGCAGACAAAGTTAGCAGAGCTAGGTGGTGAGCACCCTGGGACAGTCACAGTGGCTGAAGTGCTGCTATTTCCCTTGGTGTATATCAGACTAACATTTTCCAGGAGGTCAGTGGTCCAGTGTTTACAATGTAAAAACTATAAGCTGAAATCAATGTTGTTTTTACTGCTTACTTTAGCTGTGGACCGTAATATACGTACAGTACATACGTAATATGTGCGATGCCATAGTGAAAGATGATATTTTGTTGGCACCACGTTATAATTAGTGTTGAAATGATGAAGTAACAGAGAATTAGTTTGCAAGATTTCTGATTAATGATGAATAATTTAGCAGCAAAAAGGCCAAATATTTGTAACTTCCTGCTGCTCAAATTTGGGGGTTTTACATCATTTCAAAGTGAATATTTTAGTTTTGGGCTGTTAAGTGTGGGCTCGAGGAAACGAGTGAGTTTTTCACTACCTTTTGACATTTTGTGGAATCAATTATTTATGGATTCATGGGAATAAAATTGTTTACAATTGAATTTGTAATGAAGATAATTGTTTAGATTTGCCACGACACAGTGGCTCTGTAACATGGTGTTATAAAAACCCCACTGCTTTATCAAAAGAAAAGCCCCTTTGTTGAGAAAATCATCTGATTATGTTTTGAGCCACCTTCCTGCATAAATCTGCAAATTAATTGGGAAAAACATTTTTCCTTCAAGCAACTGCAAGTCATTTAGTTTCATTTAGATACCACTGAAGTCATGGAGACATGTATATTGAAACAGAAATATTCATAATTGATGCATTAATTAGCTCAGTTAATGGCCTCATCTGCATAACTGGGTGTTTAATATATCAACGTGAATATCGTGGAACATTAAGCAGCTCAAGTGCCTCTTTTATTTATTTTTTCCTTGTCGGCCGTTTGGGAGCAGGCGAGACTCCAGCGCTGCTGAGGCAAAGTGAAGGATGTGGCTCAGTCAGCGAGGCCAAATACAGTGGGAGGTATATGATGAGAGACAGAGGCAGACAGCTACACACAGAGTCAGAAAGTGGGAAGATGGACTGCAGCGGGGTGAATAATAACGGCAGAGTGAGAGCATAGAAAAGTCCCACGAGACCGAGCATTATCATAGAGAACTCAGTGGGGAGCTGCTGCATCCCCCAGGAGAGCACCGAGACCTGTGCACACAATATTGCTCTCGTGCTTCAGCGTGTGTGCGTGTGTGTGGGGATGTTGAGATGGAGAGAACATGAAAAGATGAAGATAAGTTCCCAAAATAGACCAATGAGGATTGACAAATATTTCAGGGTGCAGATGATGTGAGTAAAATAGATGGAGTGATCACTATGGCAGCATTTGATTAATAATTCACCAGCTTGTTAATTCACCACTTAAGAGGATTTAGAGGAGATGTTTATGATATGGAAGCAGATTATCTCTTTTGTGTGTATGTGTCTATATGATGATGGAGGGAGACGTTACCCACTGATTAATTGCCTTATTCTACAAGCCAAGTGTTATCAAAGAAATAAAATAAATCACACCTGACGAGATTAGAACCATTAGTCAGTAGTTTATCTTAATGCCTCTCTGCTCGGACCATTTAATCAGAGTTTATTGGTCTGTGATGGAAAAAGGAAGCATCTACCCCGAGCTTGTAATAAATGCATCATGGGAATGTAACAAGAGAGTAAAATCAGAAACAGTTTGAAATTTCAAACCAGCAGTGAATAATGGTTCCAGGAAGAGACACGACTTCCTGATGTTTTGATTGTTGCCGCAAAATGAAAAGGCGCGTCTCACTCAAGCCGACATAAGCTCTTTTTGATTAGCTTGTTTTAATTAGGTGCATTATTTATTTTGTGTGTCATTAGGTCGGGATCATAGAACCACGCTGCACTGAGCAATAAAATGAGAGGGGAAAGTCAGTCTTTTGGAACATGTTAATAGTGCAATGATAGATGTAAAGAAAACCTAGCTAATTAACACTATAAGACATGGAATAACACAAAGGAGGTCTGCTTATTAATGTTGCAACGCAGCAGTTTGGATCCTGTCACAAGACTTAATTTGTGTGTTTACTTATTTTTGGTGAGCAAGTTTATTTTTACCCTAGATCCATATTAACACAGATTGCATTTGCATTTTTGTTTTCTTACTCTGCTTTCACTTCTATTTTTTATGTTCCTCTTTTCTGAAAATCTACAAGCACATCACCAGATAAAGTGGCCACGGAGCGAGAGGCTCCGGTTGCTAATTGTGTCTTTAAAACGCATTCAGCGGGGGGTGGCCCGGCGGTCTGCAGCTCCGCCTCAGCTCCCCCTCCGCAACCCCATTTCATGTTTAAGTTTCATTGCCACTGACAAAGAAAGATAGCCTGTGTTTTAGTGTCATTGCGTAACTGTAATTTGAAACCGCCTCAAAGCCACTTCAAAGAGACCACACTGCTGCCACCTTGCCCACCGCTGGCTTTCAGAGGTCCCTCAGGTAGAGTCATACCCAGAGTTAGGCCCAGAGCCGGGGGAGTAAGACAGCATAGAGCAATTTGCACTCCTCATTCACCCCCACAATTGCAGCAGTAGTGGAAGGCTGGTGAGGATGAGGACGTGGAGCCTGCTCCACTTACATTCACCCCAGTAAGACAGCCAGGGCTGCATGAAACCACCGAAGATGTAGACTTTTTTTTTTAACAAAGGGCTATGCTGGAGTCTTTGGTTTACAACACCAATTATTTTGGTAAGCAAAGACAGAACGTGAGGAGAGACACAGCATAGTCTCTCCTCTCATAGTCCACCTTTCTATCATTCATGAACATGGTCATCTACGTATATCAGACTTGTGGATTTGCAGTGTTATTAAGAAACATCCTGCCTGTATGGCTTAATATTCCCTAATATTCTCTGTCATCTCCTGCAACAAGTTTTGGAACATTTGTAGAGCTCTTTACATGAACAGCCCCACAGCTGTTGCAGAGAATGAAGCTAAGAGGGGGACACCTGTACAACAGCTTCACCAGTGCCTGCAAGGCGCACTCCCATCCAGAACAGAACATCTCTATTGGTGAGATGATGTCGGCTTCAAAGGCACAAATTGCACTGAAACAGTACAATTGTTGCAAGGACGGCAAAGATCAATATAGTTTAGTCCCTTGAATACACGTGGACCCTCAGTAACTCATTCGTAATTTTATGAAGGAGAAAAAATACTTCTTAGACGTATTTGAATTGACGTAGTCTGTATTACTGTAGGGTTTAGTCCAATGCTAAAAACACAAACTCTAAGAAACTAGACAATGTCACCTTTGGAATGTTTCATATTAGCATTTTTTCCTTAACAGTTCTTCTGTTAAACGTGTGTGCACTTGCGTAAATAGGAGAACTACATTAGAGGGAGGGATGCTAAAATTCAAATGTCCATTAACAAAAAATCAAATGTCCCATCACACTCACCATGTGGTTGTCTGTTTAAACTCTGATAAACAATTTAAAACTATACTGTCATCACTCAGTCTTTACAACTAGGTTGATATCACCCGCCTAAATATTGAGCTGTGTGGACTCATCATCTTTTTACAGGCAAGCATTTAAGAGCTCCACTTCCATCAGAGACGGCGTCTTCGCATGCTGCAGAGGTTAGGATCATTAACGCTAATGTTGCAGACTACTCTCACAGCTTGGATGCCGATCAAGACTGTAATTACTGAACAATAAGAAAGAAAAAAAAAAGCAGCCACAGCTCTCTGTCCTGAAAGTAGACGGGAGGAGATGAGCAGCCTTGTGAAACTTCTTTGAATGGAAGCAGCAGCTTTGAGTGTTGAAGGATGCTAGACTGACAGAGATTAGAGTTGCAGGATCTAATTGGTCTTTCATGATTTCTCCATGTTAATTAGTGATGTTGAGTTAAATCGCAGCCTGTAAGTGTGACTCACCAGCTCTGGTAGGAGAGGCAATCATCTGCATAATTTTTATCCCCGGCTCATTGGCTAATTTTTTTCTGTCACATCAGTCTGATTTGGCTTTGAAATGTGGGAGCTCGTCGAAAACCTGGATCACGGCAACGCCGAGAGTCATTTGCCCGGTGACAATGATGCCTCTTTATTAGCAGTAAATCATTACATTAGCATCAGAGCAGGACACGGCAGTGGGCAGCAGTCTCGTCGGCTCCTTGGCACACAGCAGCACAGAGGACGTGCCAATCAGGCTCATGTCCCAGGCAAATCTGGGCTGAATCTGACGACAGTCTTTGTCGATGAGTATTCAGCAGCCATGGCAAAGAAACTAGCATCAGACACCATCAGCAACATTGGATGGTGCTGGTGAAGCAGAAAACCTACAAGCTACGGCAGCAACGTACCCAACGAGTCATTACGCTCAGTAATTAATCTTCCTTTCTGCTGTGACTCCTCCTGCACAACTATCATTTATTATACAATTATACATTTTGTAGAACAATTAAAATGCTAATTTTTCTACTTGTATCATGCATAGTTTAGATATTTGAAGCATCGTTTAACTCAGTATGCAGCTGCCTATTTTCATTCAAGTCATCAGTGTATCCTTTTGAAAGTGGTAAGAAAGGCATTTTCACATCTGTCCTCTACCTTTGGTCGAGACTAAGGCTGTGTTCGAAACCACATACTCCATACTACATACTTCCATACTGCATACTTCCATACTCCATACTACATACTAATCGATCATACAGTATGCAGAGCGTTCACACTACTGCGTACTATGATAACCCACAATGCATTTCGCTCCTGCCCGAGCCGAAATCAGCCGCCCTGAAGCTGATTTCACTTAAGCTCTAAACTGTGTAAATATATAACTTCAGCAACATTTGAAACATTTTCAGGCGAGAAAGTACTACTTCGTATCCCCATGGTGTTGAAAAAATGACAAAATAACACCTATTTACAATTTTAGTCGGACGAAGTCGGACTTCTCTGGCGTTAGTAAAACCAGCCGTAGTGAGCACTGTACTTCCGGTTTCTGTGTCAAAATAAAGCACCCGTTGCAATTGACCATAAAGAAAGCCGTTACAATGACGTCAGTGCTCTTACTTCATAAACAGGAAGTGAACCTGTCCCCACTGTGGCTAGCTTGGAAACGCCGTTTGGACCGACCTCGTGCCGTTAACGGAATTTGCCCGTTTAAAATGCCTTACCGGAGAGTTTTGCCTGCTCTGAGACGAAGATCCGCCCGCCGTCTTCGCTACATCATACTTGCTCTGGGGATTATTTCAAAATTTATAGATTTGGACAGCTCCTGTGTTTTCTGTGGCCATACTGAAGAAACTTTAAATCATCTGTTTTTTGAATGTAATGTAACAATGAAATTTTGGTCAGACTTGTGTTCTTATATTTTCTCCCATGTAAACATGTCATACTGCTTCTCCCTTAAAGATGTTATATGTTATTATGAAAATAAGAAGAACAGGAGTCTTCAGTATTTAGTTAATTTTTTCATTTTATTTGGTAAATACTTTATTCATAAGCAAAAGTTTGCAACCTCCAAACCAACCTTTTCTCATTTTTTAATTGAATTCAATTCTCTCTATAAATCCCTAACCTTAGTTAAAAATAAAAAGAACACAACTTTTTTAGAAAACTATGAAAAGGTATTTATTGTACTTCCTGACATTTAATGGAATTTGTTAACAGTGATTATTACACACCTATGTATTGACATGACAATATTTATTTATTTTTGTTTTGTTTCTGTTTGTCTAATTTTCTTCATTTTCTACTTATTTGAATGAGATCCTTGCTGTATTTATTTATTTTATCCATTGTCTTTCTGAATATGAAACAGCTCTTGTGTTGTGTTATGTGTCAGTGTTTGACACTTTTTGTACACTTTGAACACTTAAATAAAGAAAAAAAAAAAAGCAAGGAAGAGGCGGTCCTTGACGTCACGTTGCGTTGCATCTTGGGTAGTTTGAGTATGAGTAGTGACCTCATGATGTATACTCAATATTTCGGCCGAATCGTTAGTATGAGTAGTACGAGTAGTAGGAGAAGTATGCGGTTTCGAACACAGCCTAAGGGAAAAATGATGTGTCCTCGAGTGGTCGATGTGCCAAACATATGGGTCACATGTATGCCCACATACAGGACTCACCAGAAGAGTGTGTGTAACCATGACCTCTGAAGTTGGGACGTCTAGAGCAGTGGTTCTCAACCTTTTTGAGTCGCGACCCCCAATTTAACATGCACGACCCCTCCACCGCCACCCCGCCAGTGTGAACGGATAATGGATAAAGCGCCGTCAGAAAAATTTACTTTGAGTTGTCAATAAAACTCTAGCTCTAATTTCACTCTAATGTTTTAGAGTTTACAAATCAAGCACTTAAGATCACACTTCAGTTATTAGGGGTCGGTACCCTAAGGTTGGGAATGGCTCGTCTAGAGAACTGTTACCAACTGAGGCTAAGCTAAACTACATGCTGGTCGGTCAGCAACTCCCTCAAAGCTCTATACGGCTGGCTGCTTGTGAAACTGCTGAGTCATGTTTTAATCTATTAGATAGAAAAGATGCACCATGTGGGCGTGGACGATTTTGGGTTTGTTTTGACGGACAGACGGATGATGTTGCAGGACTATAAAAGAGGCATCTTCTTAGAAATAGAACTGGGAGTTTTATTGTGGGATCACTGTAGCACTCACTTCTGGCTTAATCAGGCAACACTCACGTGCTGACAAGCATTAATGTTACTATGGTTGCCTAAGGATTTTATATATACATCTACAGTATGCTGATGTTGTAAATATTGATATAAATGTTCACTATCAGCAATCTTCAGAAGGAGGTGGTTCTGTTTGTAGTTTAGGTTTTGAGTATATGCTAAAATCACATTTCAGGTGGTTCCGGTCCAGTTGTTTAGTCCATACTGTGGTTTGACTGACTCTCTTCACTCCAACAAAACTAACATGACAAACACATCAGGCTTCACTTAACCTAACCAAACATGTTAGTTTGGGAAGCATCTTCAAACTATACAAGGCAGAGATATTCAGGATGCTCTACTTGAGTATTTATAGTAGATTTCACCTTGTTTTTTTCTCAGCCATTGGAACAGTGTCACGTCTAACATGTTTGTGCAAGTCAGATGTTGTTATTGTTTTAAAGCTGTGGCACTGCAATGCAGATTTGTCGCTGCTGTTCAGTGATCATGCAGCTGCCAGAGAAATGAAGGGAGACGGAGAAACGGCAGGCAGAGTTTTGTCTGGGTTGCAGGGGTTGGAGGGAGCTTTGGTGCCGTCTCCCAACAAGGTCCTCAGCCTGCGCGCTGCGAGGGGGGACAAAAGTAAAAATGGGTTTTATTAACTTTACCTGATTTCTTTTCATGCTTGCAAGAGAGCACTAATGGTTGCCGTACCGTGCATAAAGGTGCCTCGAGGAGCTGCAGCACAGTTAAATTGAACTCATTTTATGCTTTAGTGCGGGTGGTCTGTTTTCACAATTGCTTTTTTGGGGGGGCTAATTGTGGTTTTAGGAAACCCTTGTGATTTTCTTATGACTGATACATGATCTATTTGCTAGAAAGGAGCCTAAAACCATACAAAACTGAGTTAATCTGGGATAACACCAACTGTCACATTCAGACTTATGATGGGGAAATATAGAGGCTTTTACAGCTCGGATGAAACTAAATGATTTATGCTGACATTTCCCATAATTGTCTTTGATCTGCTCCACATTGATATTTTTTTCCCCCTATAATGAAAAGTAAATTTCTAGGAACTTAATTAATCTCTGAAACTGAAATCATTACTTTCAGTTTTTCCCCATTTTTTCTTAACTTAATAAGAATTATGGAAAGAAAAGGGGAGTATTACTGTATGATATTTCATTTATCCACATCAGCCAGATACTATGTTGGTCCAATTAACAGCTCAAGTGCAACGCCCTGATAGCGTTGCAGTGTTATTATTCTGTATTTTAATCAGAAACTAAACTTGGATAATGAATAAAAACACAGCAGTCTGATGCTGATTTGGACAAATTTGAATGTTAAGCTGGAAAAACCCATTAGGTTGCAGCTAGAGTCAAATCCAGCCTGCTGTTACGACCTCATGCACTGTACACTTACAGTAAATGCAGAATTTGTATTTGTTCATCTCAAAACGGGCTCTCAGATGACTTTGAAATGGCTTTTTATTGGTCGTATTGTTTCCTCTGTGTCTTCAGAACCTCAGGGATTGAGTTTTCTTTTCTTTTTTCTTGGTGGATTTAATGGAGTTGCAAATCTGAGTGGTTGCCCCATTTGTACTGAAACAGTTTGTTAGTTGTTCCCGCATTTTCCTCTGATACAAAAATCAACAAAACCCTTTGTATTAGAATTGGTGCCCGCAGGCATGTTCTCTGTCTAAACGCAGTTTGTTGGATGTTGAAATCAGTATGAGTGGAAGTTTTATACAAAGCCTGCTGAGTGATTTATTGGACCTGTACTGTGAAGTAAAAGTCTGATTAGCAAAACCTTTGTCAGCATTACGTGTCCTCTCTTGCTGCACTCTCTGCCTGTCTTCCTGATTGCCACGATCACCAGTGATAAATAGACACTCCGTTCCTAATCACTGCCATCTCAGTACTATTACTGGGCCCACTCATTTCAGGGCTGGCAAGACGGCTCGGCCTGGCCGCCCTGCCAGAGGCGTCAATGCTTTGTCTCATGAAATGTCACCAGTGTGCTGACTTCAGGAGCGGAGCCAGCACCTTGGTGATACAACACCCCTGCTCTTATTACCGCATTCATTGAGTTACATAATACATGACAAGGACACTGTACGTTAAAGGGATAGTTTGAGAATCTGCCAAGGTTACATGTGAAGATTGTCCTATGTCTGTATTGTAAATGTAACGCTGCAGTCAGTGAGCTTGGGTAATAAAATCTGTCTACAACCACCTCCAGAGTTGACAAATTAACACATTTCAGCTTCTGTGTTCATAAATACTGAAGTGTGAAAGTAACGGTCTTTTCCCTTTATAAAACTATTCCTTTAAAGGTTCAGTGTGTAATAATTGCAGGATTTTTTGGCAAAATCTGAATATACTACCCATGAATATATTTGTTGAAGTGTATAATCGCTAAAATGAAAATTAATTTGGTTTTCGTAGTCTTTTAATTCTTCTTTTATATATACATTTAGCAAGGGTCTTGCTTTAGAGAGTGGCGCCATCTTGCGTCGCCATGTTTGTACGGCAGCCTGAACGGGAAATCTAGCCAGCCAGAGAGTATGTTCCGCGTGCATAAATACATAAACGAAGAAGAAGGCGGAAGGAAAGAGGAAGGAGTAGGAAACAGCAGACATGTCGTATAATGGTTTAGATCTTCACTTCATCGCTCCATGCTCCTGAAATACTCCCAGTCGTCCCAGTTGTGGTAAACAGGTTTTTTTTTCCCTAGGAGGCTACTGACACTTTGCAGCGTTCACTCACTCGCTCGCACTCACCCCTCCCGTCGGCAAAGTAGAATCTGAACGCTAGATATCACGGATTTACCCCCATATTACACACTGGACCTTCTAAAGAAAACAGTGTGTCCAAAATTTGTTTGCTGCTGAGAAGTGAAGAAATATTCAAACTAGCATTTTGCAGTTAGCATCTAAAAATTTGCGTTAAATTTGATAACACAAAATAGGACTAAGCATAATAAAATGTAAAGGCAAAGATATATATGGAGATAAATGATACCATGGAACAGATGCCAGTGACTTCTCATCTCTATGCTGTTCCTCAGAGTGGAGCTAATTGCTCTCTCTGGCACCCAATTACAGTTTCCTTATCATACACACTTGAGGTGGCAATTTCCTTCTCAATGGGTCTCCAAGTCAATGAGTACCAGTCTGCCTCAACCTTCAGCTAGCATAAGAGGCAATAATTATGGTGACACATCGAGACGCATGCAGCGTTACCTCTTATTTCGTATTTAATTTAGAAAAAGAAGTAGATGAAGTACTTGTAAATGTTGGCAAACAGAAGCCGCAACGTATCACAGTTCTTCTCCTTGGAAGGGTTTGTATAGCAGCAAGACAATATTAGATATTGCTCCAGAGCTTTTCAGGTATGTAGGTGTCTCGTTTCTGTTTTTGCCTGGGTTAAGGTTGGACTGGATATTTATGTTTTTGCTATGTAGCTGAGAGCTGAAACCGTTTTTGTTGAAAATAGCAGCTCTTAAATTATAAAAAACTAAACAAAACACACACACAGAGCAGTTTAAAGCTCTCTTTAAGCTCACACAGAAACTACACAGTTTAGCAGAATTCTTAAGTTAGTAGGGCTGCAGAAGAATTTGTGAATGAATGTGAGATTCCAGCCACAAACAGCTAGTTGCGTTAATTTTATAGGTGAATGTCTTCTTTTTTACTCCCCTCTTAAACATGAGCAAAACTCAGTACTTGGTGTTTTCACAGTTCAATTGCGAAGGTCAAAGTCACCAACCAATATCTGAGAATTAACAGTAATCAGGTACAAAATAATATCTGACTATATCTGATACAGAATCAGATTGGCTCTAATATTGTAAACAGATGAGTCGACATTTCATAGTAAAGCACAGTGGGTTGAACAAAATTCAACTTGAATCTGTGAACCGACTCTCTTCTAATCGATATTTCCTTGCAGCAGTGAGAGACTCTCAGACAAAAGAGGAAACAAAACACTGGGGGGAACATGATTACAAGGCTTAAACTTTGTGGCCTGACTTTTTGAGGTCGTCCTGATTGTAGTCATTGAATTCTTTGGAGAGGGAATCTCCATTTCAACGGGCCTGCAGAGAGACAGAGAGGAGGGGGAATCATGGGAGCCTGGTTCTTACAGAGGTTGTCTCATAAAGCAGGATATTCACTAAGTCCTGCTCCCACAGTGGTTCAATGGGCCTATCAACCATCAGGCAGCTTGCGTTTGAATACAAATTCAAATCCCAAAGTGAAATTCATCTGTCAGTCAGCTCATCTACCATTTGCAGAAGAATTAAAAAACCTAATAGCGTTTTTTAGGTCCATCCAGATGTTATAAAGTGGATGATCTGAGTTGTTCAGAATGGTCTCTCTTCAGTGCACATCTCTCCACCACATCCTCCAGTGAGTCCATCAGGGAAACATGACTGAAGTCAAGTGCCTTGGGATGTTTAGTCTGTATCCTAGCAACAACTTCATGGAGACCATCACATGGAACTTCAGCAGTTGCCGTTGGTGGGATGCACACAAGTATTGTTATGATAACATGAAATACTGTAGATACTTTCTGAGTCTTCACCAATATCTCCAGCTCAGCACTCTTGTTGGCCAGAGACTTGACATTTCCCATGATGACCGATGTACATTACATCTCCACTTCCAAGCCTTTACCTTTGCACCAGCATAGCAAGCACAAAAACACCTCAGACAACATCTCAGCGGGAACAGGAATGTGTCTCTGAAGCTCCTCTCCTGAACCAACGCCTCTCCCCACAGGAGTATCCATCAAATATGACAAAAACATAGCAGAAATAAAGCAAAGGTTGGGTAAACACTCAGATCTACCAGACTTTGCTGAACAAAACCAAAGTAATGTGTGAAATGAGTGAGTACACATTTTAATTATAGGAATTTATGGCTGAAGGCTTCCCACTTGACTATATTGTATTTTGGGGTGGCGATCTGGCAGTGAGGATGCTGCTAATGCACTTATACTGACTCTTTGATGTTGGCAATTGATGCTGATTTAAACTTGCACTACTTTATTGGCTTGATATCGTTCCTGTGTTAAACTGTCAGGTTTATGAATGCACTGCAATTTCCTTTAGAGGGATAATAGGGTTAATCAATGAGTCAATCAGTAGAGGTTTTGTAGTTCTGTCACATCACCTACTGGCAAGCACATTTGCTGTTGTCATGGGGATTGACTGGAAAGCAGCCTTTGTGTTCCAGCACCAACAAAATAGGACGTGGCAACAACTATCGAGTGTGAGATGCCTGAGTGAGTTTGTATTTGTAGTAAATGTTTAGAGGGAATTTTGGCTGCTCTCACTCAATTAAAATCTGGAGATATTCTGTTTTGTTTTGTTTTTTCTCTGAATCCAAAACATGTATTACTTCTACTAAGTGTTCTCTAAGTTCACAGGTTAGCCAACTTATCTGTGCCATAGATGCCATTAATGTACTGTAAAGTCCAGAAAGGGCAAAAGATTCAGAACAGCTTCAGCTTCAGCCATACAGCAGACTACTTAAGTATGGCGTCTGAATAAGTGACCTAATGCAACTATGGAATCTATGCAACAAACATTCATTGCATACTGTGATCAGTTTAGGTCACATCCTCCATGAGACTTTAACAGCTTGACATGAAATATTTATCTACACATCTGGGCTGCGGCATACCCAAGAGCCTTCAAAGGACAATTAATGTACCAGCCAGCCCAGTTGTTGAATAATTCCCACTCAAAAAAAGCATTGATGAAGTAAGAAAAACAACATATGATGAGTACAATCCATAATCATCACTGTGCTGCTTCACCACTGACTCAGACCTTGGCTGAATATGACTTCTGACAATTTGATCTCTTTCCCTCTTGGCTCAACAGAACGGTGAAGCATCGCTCTTTGAGGTGAACATCCGTTACGTCGGCGGGTTGCTGTCGGCGTATTACCTGACAGGAGAGGAGGTAAGATTAATAGATGTCTGTTATCCCCACTTGGTGAGATCTGCTGCTTCCTTTATCCCCAACCACCCCTGCAGATTGAATGATGTAGAGGCCGCCTCTTGAGTGTGACTGCATTTGTGTACATCACTGAGTTGTGTCAGTGCTTTTTCAGACTTTTTTTATACAAACAAAATAACAGTGGCTACCTAAACAGTGTACACACACACAGACACACACACACACACACACACACACACACACACACACACACACACACACACACACACACACACAAACCCCATTGTCTTTGGAGTTTTACTGATTTTGATGGGAAAATGTTTGATTTTTAAAAGTAGCGGATTATCCAAAGGTTTACTGACCGTAAAAAAGGCCCTGTTGTGACAACCGAATCAGCTGTCTTCTAAGTAGTAAAAACACAACTTGTTGAGTTACAGAGTTTGGGCAGTTCATTACTTGACTATTTGCAGGCTGTCTTGCCAGCTGTCTTACTGGGAGTGTAGTTCATGGTCTGTTTGCATCCAGTCGACACACCGGTCCTGGATGTGTTGCTTGTTGTCACAGAGGCTGGAGGAGTGGAGAGGTGGTTAGCTATTACCCACAGAGGAGAAATTCACCTCCTGCTAACTATAAGGATGTCTTATTTACATTCTGTGTGTTTCTCAGCTTAATTTGCTGACATTCGTCACAGGCAGAGTTAATTTAGAGTTGGAGGTGCTGTGTGAACCCTTGAGCTTCTTTTTAATTCTCTGTGCAGTCACAGCGGCTGTGGCCATGGATGGTCAGTAAAAAAATGTAAATACTTAGCTCTAACTTTATATTACTTGTGTTGCACAGAGGTTAGATAATCAGACTGACAAGTGAGAATAATATGGTTAAATTTGGAAGGCAATGAATGAGAATGATTTTTTTGCTCTGCTTGAAGAGCTACCACAGCTGTGTCCTTGAGGAAGCCACATCTCCAAGTGTTGCGGGCTGCGGTTACGATGGACAGCATCCAGGTGTGAAGCTGTGAAACTTTATGAGTGTGAAGCACGGCCTTGCCAGAAGTGTGGAGGCTCTGTAAACCTTGGCAGGACAAATAAAGGCTTCAAAAAAAAAAAAAAATGCCTGTGACAACCACACAGCACAAAATGGTTGAGTTCATTATCACTGTGTTGTGAAGTCACTGGAGGTCAGCATGTCAGCGTAATGAGCATCTGCCTGCAGCAGCCTCCTGGAGCATGCACACAACATCCTGGGCAGCCGGTAGCCTCTCAGTGGACGAGAGCTGAAGTCCGTACAGGAGCAGAATTAATGGATAGTATCCAGTGACATATGAACACTCAAGTTGGTTTAATGGACATTGATTTGCAGGCCAAGCGAGTTGAAGGGAGAGCAGCATAAAAATTGTCCACCATGAGTGAAATATGAGCACGTCACTGAAGCACAATATGCAGTTATCCATTATTCCACATTTGCGTGCCGATAATGCGATGCAGAAAATGTTCTTCTATTTTATTCACTGGTCCATGGAAATCTCTGTATCTGCCTTTTGATAATGACATTATCTAATATGGGAGTGTGGATGTGAGCGTGCAAAGAAGGAAGTGTTTCATCCATGCTCTCAACTAGCCACGCCAAGTAAATCTGTAAAGGCACCTTACTACTTTGTTTCTTCATCGTTTGATTTCACTCTTGTTGACCTCAGTCGGTGTGATCAGTGTCGACATCCGTCTCTGCTCCAAGTTTTGTTCAGACACCAGCCGCTCGTCTCCCACGCCCTCTTTTCCTTCATTTTGGACTTTCCTACCTCTTCCACCACACCATCATTCACCTAAGATGGAGCATGCCATCTCAGTTTCCTGACGCACGTATCGATACCCTTTACATTGGAGCACTCCTCCATCACATGGCTCACTCGTGTGCTTTCTGTGAAGGGTCCCTGAGAGTGAGATTTATAACCACCGGACCCCCCCCCCACCCACCCACCCACCATCCCTCCCCTCGATTTCCCCCATTAGGCCTGTGTTGCTCCGAGTCCCCTGTTCCATCTGAATGATGAAACCAACAGTTTGAAGGTCTGTTGCTGCTGCAGAGACTTAAATCACCAGAGATACACTGTGAGTGACTATTACGAGATTGTGGATCCAGTTTGACCAGAGGACATTGGGCAGCTGGTGCCGCTGTAAATGATTGCCGGGGAGCGGATGATGATTATGGCTCCTTGCGGGATGCAGTTTGAAGGAGAAGTGCTTGGAGCAGAACAGGAGCCGCACCTGGCCATTAATAATCTCCTGTTGTTTTGACCGTGCCTGCATGTGTGTACTGCATGTACGTGTGTGCCGTTTGTATGTGTGCGTAGTGTTTTCTTGGGGCCCCAGAAGGATAATGGCTCGATTTTATGGAAGCTGTCCCCAGGTTAAACGGCTTGTTCAAACGGGTCTGCTCGCTGCCAACCCCTGCCCCTTTTGCCACGCTTTCATCATTCACCATCACACACACACACACACACTCAGCCGGGCCGCGTAGCTCTGACAAAGGGAGATACGACTGTAGATGTTAGTCTGGTTTTCTTGCAGTAAGCCTCTGTTCAGCTTGTTTTGTGTAACTCAAGGCTGCACAATTACTGTTATTACCAATTTCCCTTTCTTATTAATTTTTAGATTATTTAGTGTATAAATCTGAATCAAAATGTTAGAGCCCGAGGTGACAGTTTGCTTCAGCTGAGTATTTTGTTGTCAGTTGCAGCTGCTCCTGAAGTTTATCTGACACCGCTACAGCCATCATTTTGTCAGATTTGTCAGTTAAATTTACAGCATCAGTTTCTACTCACCAAAATTGCTAATGTAGCGACATTATTACTATTATTACTGTAGGACTCTTTTTATGTACTGTAATTAGTGTTGTGTTGAATGATTGATAATTGGTTTACAAATCAAAATAACTTTCATCAAATAGATAAACCTAAATGTTTCCCTGTTAATACATCCTCAGCTTCATGTGAGTTTCAGGGCGACATGTTGGATCAGTTTGCATGTAGTTCAGTGTTTGCCTGAGAACATACATGTGCATCACCACATGGGACTTTGCAGGAACTTGTACATATGCAGTGTGCCCCCTTCTTCACCCCCATATACGAACATGCAAGTTTGCATGTTACCTCAACGTCTGTTTCTCCACTGCCTGCATACCTACAGTACATGCTGCACTGTGTGTGTATGCAGCATGTTTCATCTGTCAGTGTCCATTTATATGCATATAAACGTGTGTGGTGTTAAGACCTTGTTGTCTCATCGCCTTGCCTTCGCAGAAGAACAGAGAACAGTGAGGGGAAAAAGGAGTGGGGGGGTGAATGAATTCAATCAGCCTTGTGTGAAAATTGCCCGTGGGCTGAGCCGAAGCAGCAGGGATGCAGGGAGGCAGCAGCCAGCTGAAGGAGAAAAAAGACGTGTGTTCATATGCTCATCAGCAAGAGGAAAGAGGAGATGAGGGGGGGGTAGAGATGGGAAGAGAGAGGAAGTGTTTTCATATGCTGATCAGCAAACATGAGAGAGTACAGGAGAAGGTGATGTAGAGTGGCATGGTGAGTGGAGGGAAGGAGAGAGTATAAAAGATGGAAAGAAATAAAGGAAGATGTCATGAGTAGTATATCTTGGGGTGAAGGAGGAGCCGTGTGTCCCTAAACTAATTTATTCTCTTTAATACTGCAGTATATAATCCAGCATTCACTCATAGTATATGATCTCTAATAAAACTGTA
Source organism: Trachurus japonicus (assembly GCF_045865225.1). Lineage (NCBI taxonomy): Eukaryota > Metazoa > Chordata > Actinopteri > Carangiformes > Carangidae > Trachurus > Trachurus japonicus. Next base: position 18,618,410 of record NC_140922.1, read on the forward strand.
GTTTCCAGTAGATTTCCATTTGATTTCAACTGTAAAAAAGGTAAATGACACAGCGTAAAGGTTCATTGACCTTTGCCAATAAAAAAAAAAAAAGAAAAAAAAAGTGGATGAACTGTAATTCATGTGTTTGTTTATAGTTTTGTTCTGGCAAAGAAATACCCAAAGTTTAAACATTACAGTTATGAATTCTGCTGGGGGTTTCCTCCTCACCGAAACTTTAAAGAAGTTTTTGCTGCTTATTTAGTCAGCAACTTCAGGGATGTGAGACAGCGGAGGCTCAGCTGTAGTTGGACAGGACAGGTGGCTGAATCCCCAGCTTATATGAGTTGAGGTGGACAACCTTGTGCAAATCAAATCAAATTATGAAGCACATTTCATGCACAAGGCTAACTCAGTGTGCTTTGCAACATGTAATTACAAAACAATGCAAGTACTGAAGATGAGACAGTGCAATCATAGTGCAATCACACAAGCAGTACACACTTCAATATACGCAAATGCTGTGCAAGACACTACACCCTGATTTAGTCCTTATGTGTAGACCAGCGACTTCGCTGCCACTTGTGTCTCATTGTGACTGTGACTGGCATTTTTTTCTCATAATAAAATCAGTCCATTTTATAAGAGTGGAACATAGGACTGAAAATACTGCTGACAAATTGTCCGAATTAATAGCAAACTTTGCCCACAGCTGATAACAGGTCTTTTTATAGCGGCAGAGCTCCAGGTACCGACTGCTGCTTCTTTGGCCAGTGCCAATCCATCAGCCAGGTACAATTTTGAATATAGTTTTCTCCACATCTCAAGGGCTTTCCAAGTGCAGTTCTCCTGTTGTTTAGAGGAGTAGAATCCCACAGCAGACCAGATGATGATAGACAGCTGTCGGCCCCTTTGTTTATGATAGTCGAGTGGGTACATATGCTCATGGTTTATTTATAGAGATAAACAGCTTAAGACAGACCTCTAGAGGTATACAGGATATGGAGCCAAAGTTGCACTTGAATAAAAATAAACCTTATTTCTAATGTGCTGATGGAAAGTGTGCATCCGTGTTGAATTATCATCTGAGCTTTTCATTAATTTTCTATTTTACATATTTTTGTGGTCACAACAACGTGACCATAGCAAATGAAGTGGAAATGGAGAAATGTGTTGTTAAAAAAGTCCAGTTTTTCTGGGGAAGGGCCCCTAAACCCTGCATGTAATTGGCCCTCTCCCATGTGTGACGGACTATTTCTGCCCATGAAAGATGCAGAGACGCAGAGAAGAAGAAAGAAAGACTGGCGAGCAGGAGGTAAATAGGCAAAGAGGGAGAGCAAGCAAGACATAGAAAGGAGAAGAGAGAGAAATAGAAAGGCAGAGAGGAAGGCTGGGGAAAATGATAGTGATGGGGCGAAAGAGAGAATAAAGAGAGAGGAATAAACAGCAAAACGCCAGAGAGAGAGGAGGGGGGGGGTTCATATTTTTGTGCTGTAGGCAGGTGAGGATTAGGAGTTAGACATTACAATCACTGGTAGCAGCCACATTATGAACCTCATTTTATTCTGCAAAATCCTGTCAAGCCAACAAATAAAGGTCAAAGCTTTCCTTCTAAAAATAAGCTTTCTGCAAGACTAGGCACAGCTACTGATATCAAGGCATATGTTTTCCCTGAACTGAAATGCAGCATGTTGTTCTCCATGGGAAGCAATAAACACATTTTCTTATCTTGTTAGCTGGTTATTTCCATTCTGGGTCAATCACACCATCACATCCATGCGTTTCACTCCGCTGGTGGTCCTCAACCCACTTCTTTAACATGTCTCACTGACCTGTTTATGAATAGGGTGTGAAAAGGCCCATGCCGCTCACCACAGATCAACATTAAGACTCTGCTAAAGCTCATGAACTTTAATATTTGTTTATGGCCTGTAGGTCTTTGCAAATCTGGTGGCAATGGTGCAAGTTTAGATGTTTCTTTGAGAGAACGTGGTGTTTGAGGGGAGTAATGTTTGCACCAGTCCATGTTGTTTTCCTTCTAATTTGGGTGACCCACTTCTGTCTCCAAATATGTTTTTTTGGGGTCATAACACAGGAGAGCAAACACACACACACACACACAGAGACAATATAAATATCACACACTGTGTGTGGCTTGAATTGCTGTACATTGTAAACGTCTCTCAGAGATGACAGTTTATTTATTTTTTCTCTATTTAGATGTTTTCTCTCTGTCACAGCATCATTAAGTCACATCATCCAGTGCCGAGGGAAGCTCAGTTGTCACTTCAGCTTGCTGTGTGTGTGTGTGCGCCATGTGTGAACGGAGGAGCAGAGTTTACTCCCAGAATGAATGATTTGACCTTTAGTCGCCTGCTCGAGTAGATCATGCAGAGCAAATTGATTCATATTCATAACACGGCTAATGTCGACCAGTATGTCTTAAAACTCAATCACAGCCTGATACGCGGGAAGAATATGAAAATGATCCGTCTCTGTACATGTGCCAGCGTGTCTTGTCTTTCTCTCTGTCTGTGTCTCTCACTCTTGCAGCGCCTCCAGAAAATTTTCCAACTCCCCTGACATTTTCATGAGGTGATGCAGCTGCATTTTAAAATGGGTTATACAGAGATGTTTTTATTATTTTTTTGTTGGTATTCATATGTTTATATTGTGATAAATGAAGCCTGCTGTAAACATTTCTGAAAATGTGATTAATTGATAGAGTGAAATTATACAACGACTCAGCCCTTTGGCTGTGTTTCCTTTATGCTGGAGCTGCTGTGTGCTGCCTGGTGACAAGGCTTTTCTTTTTTTTTTCTTCTTTGGCACACCCAGATGATTTCTCGCCCGTGACTGTATGAAATTTTGTGACTTGTGGAAAATTGTAAGCCATGCTACGATGAAGTGGAAGGAGTGACGCAGCAGAGATTTCAGTGCTGCTCTGATGTCAGTGATAACACACGAGGAAAAATTAGATTTTGTGTGTGTGGCTGTGCCGCCTGCTGCTGTGGCACGACCATGTGCTCTCCCTCCCAGATTAAACACACAGTGTGTGCAATGCGCATGAACGCATGTTTTCCAAGAGCTCACAAACTGTTTGTTGGGGATATGTTGGCAAACTTGACTTACAGTAGAGACGGGTGCCTTGTTATACACACATACTGTGATGGGAGTTATAGTCAGCAAACTTATAACTATCACCATGTTCAAAGGTGTATACCTACTACTTCCTCTGAGCCCACCTCCTAAGACTTGTCTTTATGCAGCTATTTACAGCAGCAAATACATATTGAATATCCTAATCCAGGCTGCAGTCGCATTTTCCATCACAGTATTGGAAAAACAAATTGGTTTCATGTTCTGCATTATTTCTGGGAGACATGCTCGTTCTTCCGTGGATGGTAAAGACTGACAGATGGATGCCATCTACTCTTCCTCCAGTATAAAAAGTGACATCTGTGGCTTGTTTGTATTTGAGTCTACACATGAAGTCACTGAACTGTTTGTTTGTTTTTTACATTAAACATTTCGCTTAGTGCCAGAACGACATCAGACATCAGACATCGTCTTTAAGCTAATGTAATTTGTGGTGCTCAATGGTGATTCTGCACCTCCCACTCAGGGACATCAAAGTGCTGCGACACAAAGCGCCATGCTCTTTAAAGGAACACAGAAAAAACAAACAAGCAATTTGCTTAGTCATGGTTAATGCCGAGGCCCGCCACACCTTCTGGTCATGTTCCCTCCTAATTTGACCTCATTTCCAAACACGCTGCAGTTGCACCATTCGCCCCTGGCCACAGTATTACCCAAATGTCAGCTGTCAGGCCATATGCACCTGCACCACGCAGCAGCCACTGTGTGCTTTGAACTTTGTGGCACTGATTCATAAACATAATGTGATCTGAATTAGTTTTTTTTCAAAGGAACCTGGGCGCAATTACATCTTTTTTTTAATTTTTAATCTGTGTCTATCTGATTGGTAGTTTAGTTAGATTGGCCTGTGAATATTCTCATTCATCCAGGGACCAGTCCCAGCCTGGTCAGAGCATGAACTGATGAAGCCTCTTGGATGAGAGGTGAAACGTCTTCTAAGACAAATAACCAAGTCCAGTTGCATTCAATTTAAATTTCCGTAGTTAGATTGGTTTTCTCTATTGCTCAAAACCAGTTCAGCATCAGTGCTGTATGGGTCTAATTGTGGATAACTTTCCCTTTGTTTGAGCTGTCTGCTACTTTTCATTCCTCTCCCATCACACACTGCAGCAGCTGGTAATAGAGAAATTATATCGCCCACCCTGCTGCTCATCCTTGTGGAAAGGGTTACACTGTAGTGGAGATAAATTTATACCAGGTGAGTTTTTTTAACAGTACAATCAGTTACTGCATATGTGGGAGCCAGATGAATAAATCTGAGTCTCTGTGGTCCAGTGAGTGGTGATATTCATCAGAGTGCATGGATCACTTTTCAGTTGTCCTCTAGGGAGAGACAGGGACACCCCACCCCCCATCACACTGGCTGCCTCTTACATAAGCTGTGCTGAGAGGCAAAGAAAAATGGGAAAATGACGTCTAGGTGAAATGGGAGATACTGTATATGGTTTGTCAGTGCAGGTGGGGGAGACTGTAAATGGGGGTGATTTATTGTGCGGATGATGCAGAGTATGTCTTTGGTGAGAGGACTGGTGGTTCCTGTGATTTCAGAGAATATATGAGATACCTGATTTAATGTAAGACAAAGTATCTCTGTTCAATGTCAGGCTGCATCTGAAATATACAACAGTTTAATGTTGGTAATGATTGCGAATGTTATGTTTATAGCCATGCAAGCAGCATTACTTGAGGAAATGTCCACACCACTCTATCCATCAATAAATTGATATGGAATTTGATGAAGCCATTGAAATGCCACACAGGACAAATTATAACATCGTCTGCTGTTGTTTTTTCTCCAGAAGCAACATTTAGGTGCTCAACCAGCGGCATCCCACCTACTGGACTTTGTGTTTAATGTTAACATGCACAACTAAGACGTTGGACATAGAAAACGTCCTACACCTCCTTATGATGTTTTATGTTTTATTTGTTCGGATCCCCATTAGCTGCGCTCTAGAGCACCGCTAGTCTTAATGATGAGTCTATAACTATTGTCTATTATCTCTGTGGTCTATCAGGTGTTTCAGTTATGATGTCATACCTAGACTTAGTGCAACAATTAGTCAATGAATCAATTGACTTGACAGAAAGTTTATTAGCAGCTATACTGAATCACTATTTTATGTAAAACGAGCACTTGGTTTCATCACGTCACTTCAAACAATGCAGTAGATATTTTGTCACTATCTTCTGGCATCAAATAGACAAAAGGATATTCATTATTCGAGAAGAGTATTGGCAGATTATTGAAAATAGCCTAGACGTACCGGTAATTTCAGTTTGTGATGTATCTGAGCTTTATCTCAGCATCCATTTATCCAGAGCTGACTAGTCAGGCTATATTTCTGGCATTACAAAAGCTTTAACACTGAAGGTGGGTAAAATAAATTAGTACAGTACTGTAAGTGTGAATGAGCCTGAACACACACACACCTGCGTGCCTGAGCCATTATGTGTGTGTTCTGCTGCCTGTGTGTGAGCAGTGCACCTGCCTGTGCATTTTATCTGTTTGTCTCCTTTTGCTGAAGCGCTGAAACGCGCTCTTGGAAGAAATTTCATTTCCACAGATCAAAGTGAATCATCATAATCGCACAGTAACCTGCCGCGCTCCATAGTCCCTGCCGCAGGCTTAGCCGTGAAAGGAAAGCTCCCTATCCCAAACCTCCATTCTGCTCTGTGTACAAACACCTAATCCCATTTGTGCAGAGTTAAAATAACTGTGCTCTGCTCCACTCTTACATCTTTTAGTTTTATTATGGAATTAAGAGGCGCCGGATAAGAACAACATCTCATAACCAGCAGCTCACACATCTTGCATTATAGCTTCTTCAAATGTTAAAAGCACCAGAGCATCCAGCTTATTTAATATTTGTTTGGGTCTTGTACAGTTGGCTAATAATAACTCACTCTCTGAATAAATCTGTCACTCAGCAATAAGCTAGCAGCCCTTTTTTAATTTAATTTTTGTTTTTGTTTTTTTGCCAGAACTGCAGCCAAGCCAAGCTTCCAAGGATACGTCTGTGTGAATGATTTTACAATTAAAAAATTGAAAATTCAGTTTTTACATTCCAAGAAAGATCCTTTTCTTCTGTGTCTATGATTGCCCTTCATGGGTCCCCACCTTCTCTCAATCAGCCCATTAGTTTTCTTCTTGGATAAACCTTTCAATTAGTCTTTCTTAGCAGTACATAACATTTTTACTGAAGTAATTGGACTTGGCCTGAGAAAGAGCTTTGGCACCAGCCCAAATGAGCCCAAGCCTCAATAGAAGTTCTGTTGAGACACTGATGGTTTTTTTTCGTCTTTCACAAGTCATTCCAGTCAGAAAGGACACGACTCAGGCCAAACAAATCAAATCCAGGGGATCGTTAGGCTCTTCTTAATGATGTCAGCCTTGTAGCATCCAGGCCTTTTCATTCAGACTTTGCATAGCTCACAGCCCCAGGGCCTTATTTACAGGCTTCAGTGCACCTCTCTGTCCTTCAGCAATTAAAGGAAAGTGAAAAAGAGGCCGTTCCTACATTTGAGAATGAACTGAAGATATATTTTTTGAAACCCAAGTTTCATGAATCCTTTTAGTTTGTCAGTGAACAGGAATAAATGTCAAGTTCTACTGCATTCCACCTAAGGCTTTCAGATGCAAAGAAGAAAAAAATAATGATTTGATTATGTAAAAGAATGTATTACTGTATGGCCTCAGTAACATTACATTAAGGATCAACAAGGTGGCTTTAACAGATCAAGTATGGATCCTGGTGGTTTTGGCTGCCTTCATGGAAACTGTGTGTCTGTGTGTGGTGGGAATGGACAGAGTGAAAGACTAACGAACACAGATCATGTATATTTAAAAAAGAAAAGTAAAAAGAAACTGAAGCTTAAAAATAGTAGATGTGGAGGCTCTGCATCTGAATGTGTTGAACATGACACTGTTATTTCCTTTTGTTTGTATATAAAAGTGTTTTATATATATATGTTTGTATATAAAAGTGTTTTATATATATATATATATATATACATACATACATACATAAGAATTCAGTGGGAGTAGATGAGTTGTGAAGCAGCTGCCAATAATACAGAGTTAGGATGTGAAAAATAGTAACAGACAAACTGAGAGTGTTTTGAAAGTTGCAGAGGTCTTGCTTATTGTTTTGTCAAAGCTGAAAGGAAACAGAGATCCATGGGCATTTGAACCGATAGTGTTTTGTTTTGCAAACTTTAAACACACCATATCTCAGACTGCCTGGAGGGTATTTTTAATTCAGACAGTGTTGGCTATCACCATTTTTTATTCAAAGCCAGACCCCATGGTATTGGTTTGGGTGGCGGCGGCCTCTCTCAACATTAGCTAGAGAGATAAACACGTGTGCCAGTGTGAGCTCATGTGTTTCTGTTTGCATGTATTGTTTGTGTACAAAACAATAACCCCTCACCAAATAAGAACACTGTCGCACACTGGATATGATGCATCATGCATAAGCGGCGTCGACACAGTGTGACAAAGAGAAGCATGAACAGGGGACGGGACGGTCGCAGCCTCGGAGCAAACAAGCCGGAGCAGAGCGGCAAAGATTGTTGACAGTTAAGCTGATTCAAAGTGGATTTTGGGTCAAGAGGAAAACTTGAGACAGTAATATTACCACAGAGGCAGAATGACAACAATATGAAAAATAGTCCAATTTGGCCGAGAAGAATAAGTCTGTCTTATTGAATTCCATTTTCACTGATTAATGTTTCTGTTCAGTCCCTGGCACAGTGAAACAGAACAAACTGCCACAGCTTTTCAATTCCAAATGTAATTGAGTGTGTGTTTTTCATGAAGCTGCAGTGGCCATTAATTAGGCACATAAAAAGCAGCAAATTAATTGTGGGACAGGTTAGAAAGCCTGCTTGCTGTAATCAATTAGATGATAAATAATGAATGAAATCTCCCCATTTGTGGCCTGGGGAAATTCAATTATTTATCATCCTCACTTCTCCCCTGGAGGAAGCTGCACGTCTGTGTAACAGCTCAGGTAAATTATTGGCTTAACATCTTCACCACAGACGGCTATAGCTTTGAGTGTGCAGCAGCAAAGCCTCCAGCCACAATGCACATAATAGGACGTATACGAGTCCATGCAGACGCCCACAAATGCAGGCATTAAAACACACATTATCTTGATCCCAGGCGGAGGTGGTTAATCGATCTGTTTGTTCATATTTACTGTAACACAATTAGCTAATGGACCAGGCCTCTTTGTAGTCATGCAAGCTGAGATTTGGAAGCGCTCCCCTTGGAGCTGATGATTGGGGAGGATGAACAGCCGTCAGGGCCGGGCTGGCAGGTCCTTACACTTCCTCACCGAACAAATAGCTCCTTCCCAGCTTCAGCGTAGTGCTGCAGCACGTGTCCTTTTGCGTGCTGTGTGGGTAATGGAGCTCAGTCTTGCTGCTGCTGCTGCTGCTGCTGCTGCTGCTGCTGCTGCTGCTGCTGCTGCTGCTGCAGCCGAGATGTCCTTCAGCTGTCAAAAGGATGCATCCGGACAGCGGTTCCTGAGAGATGCAATGATGATATACTGTCTAGTGTAAAAGAAAATGATATTGAGTTTGCAGCAAAGTTGCAGCCACGACTTGCAACATTAAGTTAGGCTTTGTTTGAGCTCTATCTTCACCCCCTTCTTTTCTTTAAATCTTATTTCTGTGTCTTTTCTCTCTTCAGCTTTATCTTGTTTATCTTGGTTGTAACATTACTCCATGTCCCTGCCAGCTCAATGCGTGCCCCCGCCCCCCCCCCTCCGCCCAACTCTGTTTTGTATTCTCCAGGAAAGGTGCAACTCACACACAGTGAGATTGCTCTGGGATACAGGAGTCGGCTCACAAACTCCACCCGAGGTAGTTACGCTTCACTGTGCGTCTGAGGAAAGAGGGGACGTAAACAAAGTGTCCCCTCCGGCCCGTGGGAGAGTCTGTGTTCACAGCACGCCTCCGGCTCGGCGCGTTCATACATCTTAGTGCTCGGGTGACAGAGTTCTTTCTCTATCTCTCACTCTTTCTTTAGCCTGTGTGGGTAATTTAAGACCACATACAGTAGACCACCAATCAAAACGCTGCTGTGTCTGATGAACCGAGACGGACAAATGTGTGCCCACTTTCAGACTTGCTCCCCAACGATCTTTACAATGGCCACGTTTATATCTCCTGAATCTGAGTTGATGGTCCCTCGTGGCCACACAAAGCAGAACCGTTTGCACAGAAACTGTCCAGGGCTTTTTCAAAGAAAGCGTCTATCTGTAGACTGACGATAAATTATAATCCTGTTTCCTGTATGAAAATGAAATATTTTTCCTTCCCAACTTTTTTTTTTATCTGCTAATATGAATCGCTTAGTTATTTTTTCCATCTTTCATCTCAGTTATCTGTTACGATGCTGCAGTCCGTCGGGATGAAGGGATGAGATTAAAGAATAGACTTTTCTTCTGCGATTTTCCCATGATTGATTGCTCTCAGGCGCTCGGCAGTTGGAATAATAATTCCTGCTGCGAATTCATCCGCTTGATTCGATTCTCTGCACGAAATGCTTTTAATACTCACAATCCCATGGAGCAATTTGTGTCTTGTGTGTGCAGAGAGGCCGAGTATGGCCATCGGTTGACTGATGTCTCGCTGCTGCTGCTGCTGCTGCTGCTGCTGCTGCTGTCGTCATGCAGTTTGTGTCATGATCAGCCTGTGTGACTGTGATCTACAGTCTGCATCAGCACTGCAGGTGGTCTGATTGAAGTCAGACAACACATTTAGTTATGGCAAGCATGGATCACACTTTGATGGCAGCAAAAACAAGTGCTCAAAAAATGAATCCTTGGTATTTTACATCTGTGCCTTGCAACAGTCATGTTGGGAGTTTTGAAAGAAGTTCACCTCCTAGTCACAACCCAAGGTTTGCCTGCTTAGTCATGCAGGAAAATCAAAGCTGTGCTACCATGCTGCTTTGTAACTCCAGGTACACATAGTTGTGGTGTTGCACATGTTGCACATACAGCAAACAAGTTTCAACACCTGAGTGCTGTGTTGAAATCAGGATTCAGCTTCCAGAAGCCATGTAGGTTGTAGTGTTGTAATACTGTACAGGAGGTAAAGCTGAATCAATCCATCAGTCAGTTGGTCGAAAGATAGAATTTTGATCAGATCAATAGATCAATGTCTTTTTTTTTCTTTTTTTTTTCCAAAAATAGCAAACATTTTTTTGTTCCGGCTTTTGAATGGGATGTGCAACTTTTCATTTATGTTTCAGACCGATTATTGGAAAAAATTTGTGATGGACTGAGTGATAACAAAATAAATTGTAGGTGATTCAACACTAAAGATTAAGGGCTGAGGAGGACAGAGGACTGAGAGTGAGGATAAAGAAGGCTGGTATCATAAATTGGTCATGAATAGGGTCACCACTCACAATTATTTTGATTGATGATTAATCTGCTGATTGTTTTCTTGATTTAACCCTTTGGTCTGTGAAATACCTGAGAATAATAATAAATACCTTATATAATCTCCAAGGTCACACCTTAATTTGTCTCTTTCAGGTGAAAAAAGCAGTGGATTAACTTTCTATGGATCAATATTTAAGGCATTTCTGTTATGAGTCCATTCAAAAGAAGTCTGTAACTGTGTCTGTTTAAGTACGAGGAGTCTCTTACATTGTGATACACATAAAGAGACAACTCGGCTAACTGCCTCAGACACAATCTCAACCAAAATCAAACACTGCAGCTCCTACTGAGTTGTTATTTACAGAGGGGCCATCACAATAAATTACATTACATTTACGAGTGTCACTTTTATCATTTCCATCCATTCGTTATACAGATCTTATATTTCTTGTTTTGAGTTTCATGAAATACTTTGTGTTAGTGTCTCTGCACTGCTGTGAAACCCGCTTGATGCACTAATACAAACATTTATCATACTCAGCCCACAGACATCTACAGTATTTAGTGAGTTCTCATGCGTAAATTGCTTGTTTAATATTTATACAACCCTCATTTGTCCCTTTCTTGTTTTCCTATTGAGTGTCTCTGTTTGCTATTCAGCTGTATAATACGGATCATTAAAATGATCCTTTACTCATAGTAGCTTCCCAGTTTTACCCATTCTTTCAGCCTAGGCACTATGAGCCTCGTCCATGAACCTTTTAAAGGGGAGCTATGCAAGTCCAGTCGCTTTTCCGCTTTTTTGGTAACCCTCCGCCCGGCCATGTGCATTTGTTTACAACGAAGCCGGCGAAAAATCAATACAGTGCATGGAGCGGTGGATAACGTTATATAACATATACGATGAAAGACGTGTGTATTTATGTAGTCTTAACTGTCATACACAAAAGATTGCCAGTTACAGAGCGCGTTTGTGTCGCGGTGCGCAGAGACGAGAGCTGCGACCGAGTAACTACACTGATGTAGCAAGGTTGGTTTTCAGCCATGAGACGCCAGGTGGAAGGCAGAGAGCCTCCATTCTCACTCGTAACAAGTCACAAGTCATTAACCATCACAACTATCACAATTACTCCAGAGCTTTTTAATTAAAGTAAAAATGTAGCATAGCCACGGGAGAAATCCTGCTTGGTTCCTCTTTAAAAGGAGTTTTTCAGGAAAGTGAAAGTGCCAGACACTTACTGTCCCTGCTTAGACTTTTTAAAGGCAGTCTTGGAAGCCTTACTTCTATTAGGAAAAGTGCTGCCGTGTGTGTGTGTATGTGTGTGTGTGTGTGTGTGTGTGTGTGGTGTGTGTGTGTGTGTGTGTGTGTGTGGTGTGTGTGTGTGTGTGTGTGTGTGGTGTGTGTGTGTGTGGTGTGTGTGTGTGTGTGTGTGTGTGTGTGTGTGTGTGTGTATGTGTGTGTGTGTGTGTGTGACATTCATATCAGACTACATTCTGCTTCCTCATGTCCGTGGTAATGTACAGGTGAAGATGAACGCTGACTTTACAAAAAGGATTTGTATTCACTCTCCCTGGTGGCTCTGGGTTAGTGAACCCATCACTCTGAGTTGGTTAGAAATAGGATTATTGCGCATTCTGACAGTCGGGGGGTGAAGAAGTGTTTGATACATTGGTTAATATGCATGCAGGCTTAAGCCCACAGTTCTGGGCCTGTTCCCAAGTGGAGAGGTGTGTAGATCAGGTATTAACTCTCTGCTGAAAGCCCAGAACTGGTCCTTTCTGGAAAGTAGGACGGCTGTCATCTTTGTAGGAAGGTATTTTATCACCAGGTGACAGTAGCCAGGTGGCAGATGTCACATTCAGAGGGTGCAAGTGGTACGGTACGAGTGAATAAAACCTCAATGTGTGAAGGTTCAGATTTAGGTGTGTCGATGCACACAGACATACAGTATCTATCTATATATAAACTAAGTACACAGGCACAAATACACAAAGCATTAACACACATGCCATAAGACCCCATAAAAAAACACTCTACATGTGGAAAGACACAAGGAAGTGTAAAATCAATTATTTGTATCCCATCTGTGTTTCGAAGTTCCTCTAGGGCGCTGTACATGCTCGCACTCTCTCCCTCTATTTATCTCTCTACCTTTCTGCCTTCCTCTTTCTAAGGTAAAGAGAAGCATCTCCACATGTGTACAAACTGAGACCTCACTTCTTTTGTTGCTGCATACAGTACAGTATGTGTAGTGTTTACAACAAGGCAAACCGAAGGCAGAGCTTTACAGGCTGAGTTTGATGTTCATTCTTACGGAGATTAAGCACCTGTCATGTGCACTTCTTCATCTCATCAGCCCTTTTTCTTTTACGGATTGTCTCTGTAGGATTTCAGCTAGAAGCTGGAAAATCTTGGCTGTTCACTTATTTCTTCTCCCTTAGGTGTTTGCCGTTAGTGATTAAGGACGCAGGAAGCTATATAGTACCTACTTTACAAATGAAGTCTTAACACGTTTTCAGACAGAACGCATGATGAATTTTAGATGTGGCACAATTTTACACAAAGCGAATGAACAGAGGCAAACGGGAGAGGACACAAATTTATTCTATACTGCCCAAAATTTGAAGGGAAGACATGTCTGAGCCAGTTGATGGTGTTTCAAAAACACAGAGACAAGGAGAGAAAGGAGAGATATTACAAAGACCACAACACAGTCCCACTGCACACACATCTGTGACAGTTGTTTCACTAGATGTTTGAAGGAAATAAACAAAGACAGCACAAAGAATCCAGCAGTCACATCTTTACAAATAATGCAACACAGAAATGGCCTTTGCATTATTTCTTGATGCAACTTTACAAAGGTTGGTCGCTGGAAAGTTTTAAATGTGAAGCAGCAGCAGGAAGTGCTTTCATTAACAGAAATGAAACCAAAGGGTTCATTATTGGTCCAAGAGAAGATAAGAAATGCATTTGCTTCCTATTTAATATCTGAACAGCCTCTAATTCATGCAACTAAATGACAATCATTTCATTTATAAAGATCTACTAATCTGGATCAATGAAGTTGATCATCATATCTTAAAAGTAACCAACTCTTATCTGTTGTTTCCTCTCCTCCGCCTCGGTGTGAATCCAGTGGACAGATTGAGCATGGCTTTGGTTTTCGAGCTGGTGTGGTCTGATTAACAGAGGAAAATGGTCCTATGTATCAGTCCATTAGCTGCAGACAGAGGGGCCGCTGATTCTGGCCATTCTGCCATTACGTGCCGTCATAAGATACTCCCATTTCCCCCATTTTCTGCCTCTTCTCCAAATGGCATTATTGTGGACATGCAGCTGGTCAGGCTGGCAGAAGGTAGGGCAATTTCCTGTCTCTCTCTCTCCCAAACTAGATATATATAATCATGCACATATAGGACTGCAGCTAATGATTATTTCATTAGGCTTTATTTTTTATTCATTTTGAGGAAATAATTGATATGTTAAAATTCCTGTCATGGATTCAACAAAAATCCAAAAGAAATAATTATTTTTGCTAAATTAGTAATTATACTCAGCCTGTACAATCTAAGTGTCTTAATTTACCATTATCTTAAGTTGTTTTAATTGTTTTGTTTTTTAAAGCAACACTATGTAGAATTCGTGGTACTGGTACTCCTACTACTACCTTTGTCTTTCCCAGAGAAGCACAGTAGCCTACGTGAATTTGTTGCCCGTACCAACACCAGTGCCGTCTGTACCGGTGCCATTGCCATTAACCATCGCCATTGCCAGTAGGTCCGTGCCGAGCAAAGCTCCAGAGCTTGAGGGAGGCTGGCTGGCCGTGCGGCCCAGCACAGGGCGCTGTGGGTGAGAGGAGCAGGGAGACCGGGCTTGAGCTCGGTCTCTGGAGCTCACCATGGTGTTCCTACCCTCGCAGGGGAGTTACATATTGCAGTTTCAGCTGATGCGACCCCGCTCAGGCTACAGCGGCGGCACCATTCATCCTATTAACCGTGTTTCTACCACTTCAATGAGTTTAGAAACATTATTTTAGGGTTGAAAAACTACATAGTGTTGCTTTAAAGGAAAAATAGGAAAGATTCTGTCGTTCCAGTTTATCAGTTGTTAGATTTTGCTCCTCCTCTTATGTGATAATGAACTTTTTGTGTTTTGATTAGTGTTGAGTCAAGTGTTGGTCGAACAAAACTATCTGATATGATCATCTTGAAAGTGCAGTGGGTATTTGTCACTATGTTCTTGCATTTAATGATCCAAATAATTCATCAAGAGAAGAACCAGCAGAATGACAAGACGATAAAAATAACTCTTAATTGGGGCAATTAGCTAATGACTCATCTTCCATTAAAATTCACAACAGTCCCGAAGTGTCTGCACATATCATATCCATCAGTTTTCATTTCATTCACGGACTGGTTCAAGTGGCAGAAGCACAAAACAAAGATTTTCTCTCTCTCTGTCTGAGACGAACAGCACACGCAGACGTGTCGTGAGATCTGAGAAGGTGAAGAGCAGTGTCAGTGAACTTTCTGTGGGCCGAGCGAGAGAATAATTGACCTACATACATATTTAACTTGTTTGCTCAGACACAAAGTTTGTAAATCTACTTTCACCTTTCCATCACTCATCCACCCTCTTTCTCAAACACACACGTACACACTCCTCTGTGATGAATGCTCCGGCGCTTGCTGTCATGAGCCTGCAACTCGAGATGGCAGGTGTCAGTCAAATGTTCCCATTAAGATGGAAATGATGAATTCACTAAGCTGGAAGGAGCGTTTGACAGGACAGGAGCTGGGTCAGGCTCGGTCAGTAATCGGCCCACGTTGTTCCACAGCAAACACCCGATTCATCTTTGAGCATGAGATATGGTTCACCGCAGTCAGACGAATACATAACATTTATGCGCTCTGTCTGCTTTGGAGCCATAATTGGGCGATTT
This sequence comes from Trachurus japonicus, assembly GCF_045865225.1. Lineage (NCBI taxonomy): Eukaryota > Metazoa > Chordata > Actinopteri > Carangiformes > Carangidae > Trachurus > Trachurus japonicus. Next base: position 18,633,900 of record NC_140922.1, read on the forward strand.
GTTTCTGCAGCTGTAGTAAAAAATAATTGAGTGTGGTCATTGTGTCGGTCTGGATTTTCATAATTAGTGCAGCAAAAAAGGATTTCTGCCAACAATTATCATAATGGTCACTGCTAATCCCACAAGTACTCGTCTTAGAAATTTACATTATCTGATGATGAAAATGATGAAAAATGGAGTGAAAGTGAGTTCGCTGTTGAACCCTTTTCCTCCTCGCTGCACACACAGCTTATGTTCCACCTGTATCCATGGCAACCTGAAAGCAGAGCATTACACAAGATGAAGGGAAATGGAAGCGCGGAGACGGGGCATTTTTGTTTTGATGTATTCACATCGCATGAAAGAGGATGGCAGCCATTGAATGTGTCTACCCATGATGCCCCGGGACACCTCATCTGCCGGCGGCCACTTCACTTGCCCTTCTCCCTCCTGCAATGTGACGTTTTTCAAACAAGCGCCAGACATCCCAAACAAGACTACATCCGCCTCAACTCTCTACCTTCATGCAAGATCAGACTCTTTGAGCTCTTTCATGATGTTTTTTGTTTGTTTTTTTTATCTCCCTCTCATATGAAACTTGCCGCTTCTTTAAAAGAAGATGTGCATGACCCAAGTTCAGTGTAGACAGATAAAATTGGATGCAGTCAGCAGCGTCTCACTGTGAAGTGGAGAAAAGTGGTTTAGAACAACTCCACAGCAGCGCAGAGTTGGATCTGGTATCAGTGCAATTGTACAGTATATCAAACCTTAACCATATTTTTGTCAGTTTTTGCAAGCAAGGGGCATAATTGTCTGTAGTAACCATGACAATAAAGCTCCCCCAGTCTGTTTTACTTCACTCAACCAAGTCCATGTGATTTAACCAAACCTTAACCATCACGCTGTCACATTATAAAACTGACCCATTCTCCAACAGTGACATTTAAGCACAGGGAAATTACAGTATGTCTGCATGTCTCTTAATGTGACATTCTGGAGTAAATGGAGAAAACGAAGGATTTAAATATATTGGATGTATTGTTTTTTTGGCGCTGGCATTTGAGTAATCTTTGCATGTTTTGCTCTTGTAAAATACTAGTTTTAGGTTTAAGAGGAATAAAAATCAAATCCTCCAGCCTGTGCTCCTACAGATTCTCCTTACAACAATCTTCACAGTTGATTAAGTTAGTTGCTGTATAAGATGAGGCGAAAAACAGTATATGTCCCAGTCAGTGTCAGTCTATAGCAGCTTTGAGCAGACCAGCTCAATAGAAAAGCAAACAGATGCAAGCAGAAGAATATCATCAGCTCACGTCATCTGTTGACAATGCTGTGATGGTTTTAAAGCAAATCACTTCTGTGCACTGAAGGCAATTTAAAGGACTGAAAGAAGACATTATGACGTAAGCTTCAGCAGTGAAGTCAACATCATCATCAAATATGGATGTTTTTTCAAAGTTACCTTGAGATACATACTGTAGGTTTTTAGCAACTGTGCTATGCTATCCAGAGAGAAAGAAAATAGCCTTTCAGTGTCAAAGTCTGCACATACAGTAAGTGTGTGTGTCTGCGCAAAGTGAAGGTTAAATATCCATGTGAAGTAACAGTGAGTGAAACTCATTTGTGAGCAGAGTGGTACAGTGAAGTATCCATCACTTCACAGAAAAAAGTACTTGAGCCAAAGAATCCTGAAAACTGTCTTTCATAATAAATTCATGAATTTCAGTTTATGGAGGCCTCAGGACTAAATACTGTTTTTAAAATGAGTACAGCAGTGTGGGGGATTCTGTGGATCCTTAAAGTGTGAGTTTTTTTTTTCCTCAAAATGAGTAAAAAAAAAAAAAATAGACTCCCCACTGCCCATATAGGAAACTGCTGGCCCATGAGAGCTGATGTGGAAAGCATGTTCAGACATGCTCAAAATTAAAAGTGAAATGAATCAGCATCACCTCCAACGTGATCATTTTATTAAGCTATAATTACATCCCAGGGAGCAGCAGGGAAACATCATCGCTTCATCGTTTCTCCCAGCTCCACCTGCTTCCTCCACATCATTGCCTCAAAGTGAATCCAGCGCACGTCAATTCTCCGCGGCCAATTCCACCACTGTTTCTGCTCCCCTTGAGCTCATTTGCCACCAATTCCTCTTCCACCATTCAAACTGTTTCTGGAAGCTGAGATTGGGCCAATTCCAGCGAGCACGACATTTCATTACAGCCAAGAATTGAACACATGGTGACCCCGACTCAGCTCCCGGCTTCCATATCAGGTCAAGGCTTCCTTTCTCTTCTTTTTAGTCCTACTTCTTTTTTTTCGCCCAACTATTAAAGAGCTGTGGATGCACAATCACAGCTCTCATAATGATATCAATCAGAGCCAATCAGACTGCTCCCTTTGAAGTGGCATGCTAATTTTGGCCTTAATGAACCTCATCTTAGTATGATTTGTCACCAACCCTGTGATTGCATTGATCAAGTTAACCTGCATAGTAACTCAGCAGGGGTGACATGTCTTGATTTGCCTGTCAGGCGTTCACGGGGAGAAAATGTCTTCATAGCTTCAAAGTGGAGAAACTGGCTGAAACCAGCAAAGGCTAGCAGCGACTGGGCAGCGAGCCAGTGTAGTGGGACTGGAAAGTGCTTTCTTTTCTTGCCAAACAGTGTTTTGGCAACGTTCTTATCCTCACTCTGCCCACGGAGCACGGACATCAAGTCTGGCATTCGCTCAAGGTATTGAACCAAGGCGGGAAATGGCTCTTATCTTTGTCCAATCCCTGAACTTTTGACCCCTCCCGTCACTTCTTCTCAGGTGAGAAAACATTATGTGAGCTGACAGCAGTGATGTCACATACATTATTTACATAAAAGCTGCAGTGCCATAGAGACATGTATTAATATATTATACTATGGGATTTTAATCACATGTGCATCTATGAGATATTGGTAGTAGGGTAGTGAAGGTACTGTTGTTATATTTTATAAGATGACCGAATGTTTTACAATACAAATACTATCACAGCTGTTAGTAAATGTTGAATGTTAAGGGTTAGTTTTCTTTTTTGTTGGAGTGGTAGTTTGATCAGTTAACTTAATCTCAGTTTTCAACAGCAGCTTATGGTCTTAATCAGTGGATGGAGCTCACTTACCCTGGAATTTGAGAATCACTCTGCTGATTAAGTGGAGCACAACGGAAAGCTCCATTAAAAGAAGAGGGACTTAAATTAAGATTGTTTTCTTTTGCTTTCCCAAATGAACTATCATCATCTAGAAAGACAAAAATAAGCAGATTGAAGAACTGAAATAAAGGATAGTCTCAAGAAATCTCAACCGTTTGAAGACAGGTAATCACTGGTAAATTCTACACAATAAAAAAAATATTAAGAACAAATAAAAACCTTGATAATAATTTAAATATCCATGTAAGGACAAAAGTAATAGATGGTTTTACTTACTTTTTCACTATGTAGAATACAGTTTGTAAAAAAAAATGTGGTGTAACTGGCAGGTAGAGAAGCACAGTCTCCCTTGAATTACCCAAATGTATCAAACAATACAGAATATAGTAAAAGTCCTGGCACCTTAAAGTTCACCTCTGGTTTCAGTTATTGTTTGCTACACAAACAGCTGCCCAACTCCATTTTTAAAAAGCTCAAGTATTTCTCAGGGGATTAGTAAATATATCCTTATCCTGCAGTGAGACATTTAAAGTTGAATAGAAGAAAAATAATGATAATGAAAAATATGTGGGTGGTACAATATGTGTGAAATAAACAAAACAGTGTGTGAGTCTGTAATATTCAAGAAAGTGTGAGATAACAATAGTGGAAAACTAAGCAGATGAAGAAAAGAGAGAAAGCTTTCTTTATAAGATTAAGCTGTAATAGTGAAGCTGAGCACTCAGGTACGGTTGCTGCCAGACATTCTGGCCACTTTAATTGCCGTCCACAGGTGAAAACAACTTCTGTTCTCTACACACTCAGCTGAGTCCAAATGTCTAATGGCCTCTCCAGTGTTTTCATACACACTTTTTAAGTGTGAGCGAGCGGTGAGGTGAAGTTGTTCCTGAGTCTTGTTTTCTAATTGGGATGTTTGAGGCGATGGCAAATTGGCAGATCACTGGTCTAAGAAGCCGCGCTGAGAGAGGCAAAGACAAAAGAAAGAAAGAGGTGGCAAGTGACAAACAGAGCGGTGGTGAGACGCTTCACAGCTGCCAAGCAGGTAGCTGCCCTCGCTGTGTGACACATCTGCCACCTCAAACTGTTTGCACACAGGAGCTGCCAGCTTCCTCCGCTCCCGCTTTTCCTCGCCACTCACACATGCTCCTGCAAAGACGAGCGAGCTCTTCTCACACGCCACCGCGGTTTTGGAATAAGCCGCAGCAGCGCCAGGTGCCGCTGAAAAGAAAAATGAAGGAGAAAAAACCCCCAGAAATGTTAAGCCTCCTCTGTGGACATGACTGCGGCAGGACCGACAGCATGCCTGCCCAAGAGACACCTTGGCTCTGCTATTGTCACCATTGTGGACACAGCAAGTCCCTGCAGCCCTCTGAAATTAATACGAGCTGACCGGCAGCCTGCTCTCTCAGGCTGGATGGGGACGGCAGGCTTATTCAGGGTGACAGAACCTGTGACTAGTCCCAACACAGCCTGGGTGTCCTGACTGGGCCTGGACATTAACAAACGCCACTCAGCATGAAGCACCCTCCTGATTACCGCTGACTTTGGCTTAGTTAAGTGAAATGTCTACGCCAAGGTGACTTTCACAAAGCACTGACTTGTCCAGATAAGTCACTTTGTGTCGCTTCCAAGCATACAAGCTCATCTATCTTCAAATGAACACTTATTACTTTATTATCCTGACAGTTTTAAACTTCTCCGAGCGCTTCCTCATAGACAAACACTCACCCTCCTACGTACAGGATTTGCTCTGTTGTTACCAAACAGCAAATAATTGGTAATGTAGCGCTACGCTAAGCTGATTGTTTTCCACGCATCAGTGAATAACATTTAAACATCTGAGTCACAACCAAGGGACAGCCACTGACGCACGTAACACCACTGGCACTCAGATGTGACAAATCCTGTTACACACACACACACACACACACACACACACACACACACACACACACACTCTCTCTCTCTCTCTCTTATGGGTCCAAACTCAGACAGTTTATGCAGTTTTGTTCTACTGGTTCATCGATCGAAGGCCTTCAGATGCCATCAGCAGCTGTCTTTCAGCTGACTGGGAGAACTGATGGCTGCTGGTGGTGTTCTGCCTCAGTGTTGCCCGTCAGGGTCGGACCCGTCACATTCCCTCTTTACGTGCACATTTCTACACCGAGCTGATGAACCGTAATGTTTCACACAGACGGAGGGCTGCCTGTGAATGCTCTCATGCCGGTTGCATTGTTGGCCCCTAAGCTTGAGCAAGTTTATGGATTCAAATCTGCAACACCTGATCTATAATATCCTCTTCAGTTAAATTGAGGAATTCATTCACACAGCTGTTAACGAGCAACTTTAGCTTGCATTCACTTGCCTCTCAGTATTTAACCAACCTCCTTCACTACCACCCCTCTAGAAACCTGCGGTCTACCAGCCTGTTTGCTGTTTATTTAACATTTATTTAACCAGGCAGAATCAATTAAGAACAAGTTCTTATTTACAATACCCAGCAAATCCAAGTCATGTGTACTCCGTTTACTTAGCTTTTGTCCTCACAGTAATCTCTTCTACGTCTTGAGGAAAATATCTGGCTAGCTGCTAACTGTGCTAACTGCCCTACTATGATCACCAGGTACTGTAGTTGCTAGTACTGTATTAAATGTATATGTTGTATACAGTGAACAGTGTCTGTGTGTCTTGTACTGTATGTTCTTTCCTAAAAACATCTGCCTGCTGTGTCTGATAACGACACAGAGCGTCGGGAGTGAAACAGAACTGTGAATTTATGAGCCGGACAGCCGAACAATGAGCTGAAACCTGCTATAAAGCTCTGTAAGGCTCAGGTGTCACATCGTTTTCACATTGTCATTTGATACATTGCTATTGTAAAATATTGGCGGTGGCCGTGAGCATTTTCTTTTTCCACTGTCTGATCAGCCAGCTCAGTGCCAGGAAAAAGGGTTAGTTGTATATCTTATCTGAACAGGTTGACAAATATGTTCTGTTCCAGAGAGGATATTGATTTAGCGCATCACGCTCAAATGTGGCTTTCTGAGCAATTTGGCAGTCTTGCATTTGTCAAGTCGAGCTACCCATCACTCTTCCCTCTCTGTCCCTTCTTCCTCCTGTCCTCCTGTCCTTTAAAACCAAGGGGACATAGGCACAAACACTCCAGAGATTCATGATTAAAACTGTGTGCGCAAATTAGCTTGTGGATGTAGACACGCCCTTAATGAGCCGATGTGTATCAGTACATTTCTCCGCTCCACCACTTGTTAGATGTGTCAATTAAAAACAGCAAAGAGGAAGTGCAATTGAACTGATTGCATGCCACTGGTGAGGAAAGCTGCAGCTATTTATAGTGCCTGTGTCTTTTATTGATCACATGGACCTGACAAACCGGCGTTGGTGGCGATGCCTCAGTCATTATGAAACATCAGGAGGATGTTTGCTGTTTCAAACACATTTCACCAAGTGATTCACGTAAGAGGATCAAATTAAAAAACATTAACAAGGGGAAATTGAACAATAACTTTTGTCGCTGGCAATAAAAAATACGTTTATAGATGTATTTTATTGTTTTGAATCCACATCTCACTTTATTTTTCATCATCATCTTATATCTATTAGCCCTAGAGAGCTGAAGCACCGTGTACGTAAGGAGAGCACTTTTATTTCTACATCTGGCTCTCTCTCTTTCTCCATCATATAAACTTTCTCTTTCTTTTTCCCCCCCTTCCCTTCTCCACTTTTTCCTCACACTCTATTCCCTCCACTCCTGCACTTCCTCTTTATCTTGGCGCTTGGTGAGCAGTAACATTTAATTAGCATCAAAAGCCTATGCACTATCTATGAGCTGTGACATTTGTGGCAAGACAGGGATCCCTCAGATGACCCCGAGGGGGGGGCCGCGCTCATCCAGGGGTCCGGGGAATATCAGACACCATTACTCACCATCTTGTAAGAATATTAAGCCCAGAGATATTCCAGTGCCTGAGACAGGTCAAAACTGCAAGCACTCCTGTTACCATGAATAATGTCAGAGTGATTCATGGTTATTTATATTGTTGCTCATGCTTGTGGCTGTTCTTTTTTTTTATTTCAGCTGGTACAGTGTAATTTCTAGTTAGTGGTCTGACTACTGCTTTTGTCCTTATTTGACTAAAATGTGAATGCCAATCCAACACAAGCTTTTGTTTAAACAAAGTCAACAATGCACCGAGGGGAAACTGCACTGAACTACACTAGGTGCGTTTCCATTACCCCTTGAAATGCGCAAAACCTAAATATCGAAATTAAAAACTGGTAATGGAAACACCTACATTTCGAAAAAACTCTCAAATATCGCAAAAAAGTTTTTGCGCTCTCATGAGGTGGTTTTTGAGACGTATCGATACAAACGTGTATCGCAAAAGTGTAATGGAAACACTTTTTTCGCTTTTCTACACGTCACCGCGTCACCGGAGTTGTGTGTCCACGCTGTGTTGGTTTATGTAACTTGAGGGGACAAATGAACCACATGTTTATTGTCATGCATTGCTGACCTGGGCATTGTTTCTCAATAAATTAGAAAAACCTTTCCTATCATTCCCCTTTTCCGTGCATGGTTGAAGGAGACTGGCTCGCATCCACGCTCCCACTCCCTCCTGCGCCGACATGTCACCTTAAGTCACATAAACCAGTACGGGTGTGTGGACACACACACAACCATCAGCGCCTCATCACCGCTGGTGTTTAAAAAGCCGTTCTTTCTGCAGTCAGGTTAAAGCGCACATCCGCCGTGTTGGTAAACAAATAATCCCTCTACATCAACGGAGGCAGCCGTGCTGAGCAGCTTGGGTTGGAGGTGATGTGAGTGCGGGCCAGCGGGGGACAGGGGAGGGGGCATTAGAGCTTCAGCACGGTACAACTGGCCCGTGTGAGTGCGTCCTTATTTGTGGCCGCTGCCAGCGCCACACGGGCTTTGCCTTTCAGCAATCAAGCGCTTTTTGTCTTTGTTAAAAACAATAACAGCAACAGCTGTCGGCAGCTGAGATCGCTGTGCCGTCACCATAGAAACGCAAGACGCATTACGGCTCATTCGCAAAATACCTTTCAATGGAAACACCCGCAAATAGCAATTGCACTTTTTCGAAGTTTCAGAAATATCGCTTTTATTTTGCGAAAATCTGTAATGGAAACGCAGCTACTGGCATGTTCCAGTAGAAACGGCTAGGGGCCAGTGACCACAGTTTTACAGCTTCTAATCTCAGGTGGGAAAGCTACGAGCCTGACGCCCTGAAGCATGGCTCTGCTCTGGCGCTGCCTCAGTGGACACACAGTCTGTACAGCACCATTGTTACCTAGTCTGCCCATGTTTCCCCTGGTATTTTCTGATATGGCCAAACTCAAGTTATTCAGCCACTACATGTGCACACTTCCCAGTTCTGCAAGTGAGCAGCCTGCTGTATGCAGAGATGGAAAAAAGAACATTGGGAATTCCCTCTTGGATAAATGGAAACTGAATTTGGAATATGCAACAGCTTGGCACAGTAGTTTAATTATCAAATTAAGCTGGTTTAACACTTGGATGATATGAGTGACCTCTTTCTCTTTGGGCTCAGACAAGCTCTACTGTACTGTGTTTGTTTTCCTTACTCCCAACGCCTGAATCCTGCACCTGGGTCCTTTGGCAACACTCAAACTAATCTGTTCAGCTTTCCTAACGTTATTTGCCATCAAACTGATGAAGCATGTCCAACCCCAAACTAAAATCCTCTTTACTGTCGAGTTGTGTGTCTGAAGCGGAGTCAGGAATGGTGTTGATGTGCGCCGGCGATGAGACAGAGGAGTGGCAGCAGGATGGATGCCGCCCCCCCGCTGAGAAAATGAGTGGAATCACAGCATTTTCCACCCAGCTGACACCCAAGACAGATGGAGCTAGCGAAGAGACTGCAGCGCAGCCTCAGCCGAGACCATGGCAACAGTGTGTACGCGGCAACAAGAAGCCTGCGAAGCCAATCAGAGAGGAGAGAGCGCTGCCATCTAAGGAGGTCCCCAAGGTAGACACGGAGAGGATGATAGCCTAATGGATGGAGGTTGTTGCTGAAAGAATCAAGAAGATCCATCATCCCACTCATGGAAGTTTGAGTTGGGGGGGGTACAGTACAACACCATATGCTTCATCTCCTAAAGGGATGATTTGATATAGGCTGCAACAACTACCATTTTAGATCACAGGCAAATGGCATGTCATCAGCAGCAGCAGCCTCTGTAGTGCTGTTAAACAGAAGCTGACTGAAGCCTGGAGGCATAACTCTGGTGGATGTGTTTGTAGAGAGCGTACACGGTGTTATGTGAGAGGGGCTTCCTCGCCAGAATCTGAATTCACCTGATTCTTCTATCCTGTTATTGTATTTCTGTTCTCTTGCCCACGGACAATTTGTCATTTCACTTTGCCACTCAGGGCAGAAGATCAGCTGCACAACAGCAGCTTTACAACAGGCTGATTCCATGTCTCGCTCAAGGGCATTTAAGTCCAGTACGCTTGAGCCCTGACCCCGTCGCTGAATGGAAGTCTAACTTTCCATACACTTAGTAAACCACCTTGTTAACCAAGCAGCTAGATGCTAAAAGGGGAATGTACAGTCAACATTTTTCTATTCACTAAAACATTAACACAATAGGAGGATTGATGCCCAATATGTAGAAAATGAACCTGCTATGTAGCAGAGAAATGTTATTTTCTTGGCCCTCAGCATTATCACAGCATCTATTTCAGACGGAAAGGCATGTGGTGCAATGTGGGAGGCCAAGGTAAATGTCATAAAACATGTCCTCATTTCACAGGTAGGGGGAAAAGAAAATAAGGTCTTGTGACATTCACTTAAGGTAGATGGAAAAACTGCTCTGTCTCATCAATAGAATTTGTGTTTGTTGAAAAAGCACCAGTTTTCCTATTGGATCTGAAGTGTAATTGCCCGATAGGGAAGCAGGCTGTGAACTTTCCACGACCTCAATTTTAGATTCTCAGATCAATCATGTCTGCCACTTTTTTTTCCTGACACTAACGTCCTGTCTGCAGGAGTGCAAGCAGTGTTTAATTTATGTGCACCAGGAAAATACATTTGAATCATCTCTGGATTTCCAGATGAGCTCTGCTGCACCACTGTTGCACCTTTTTTCTCGACTCCCTCATTATCAGATTTATCAGTTTGTGTGTCGACAGATAATTGTATATTAACATTTCAAATAGTTTTCACTGCGATGACGTCTTTTTGCTTTTCACCATAAACCCCCTTTTTAATCATGAAATCCAGTTTGACCTTGTATGCTTTTTCTTCTTCTTCTTTTACTACTTTTGAAATACATAGCCTTACAGCTTTCTGATGAAATGTCTATCATCATAAGAAGTGAGCCTGAGCCTTCGCTCTCACCCCGTTTGAAGAACTTGTGAAATTGAGTTTCTGAAGTGTCTTACTTGTTTCAATTTTTGAGGAAGCGGTGAAATTTTTGCGGGTCTGAATGGCGGTTATCTTCGCTACGCAGCCTGTACACCGCGTTAGGCTGAATTGCTTTTTATTTCCCGACTCTATGGAAGCTTGGTGATTATGTAGGCCTTTCTTTTAAGGGGCGGATAGATAACATGGAGTTTTTGTCACTCAGGGCAACAACTTCACTCCAGAGACATCACACTTCAGAGGAACAGCAGAGTTAAATGACTGCATCTGCTTTTCGGGCTGACATAAGTGACAGCACATCTATGGCTCTCCAAGTGCGCCATGCTTACACAACGGTACCTTCTCCTGCACCGTCCCAGTCTCTATCAGCCACTGACAACAAAATAACCTCCTGCATAGGCACCACCCAAGTATTCACCATATAAACATCCATCTCTGAAAGCATGTTGTTGTACGCCGTCTTAATTCACAGTGCAGACAGATATATAAAGAAAACATAAACACCACCATAAACATGATCTGTCTCTCTGGATTCCACACGCACGCACACACACACGCTCGCTCCCCCACATGCATGGCATCACAGTGGTCATATTCCTCACTGAGTCAAGCCTTTGATGAGGCAGGCGATGCTTTGAAGCTCGGCTCTGCCATCAGCAGCTTTTAAAGAAGCCCCACTCCTCTCTCTCTCTCTCTCTCTCTCTCCATCTCTCTCTCACGTACAAACAACTTGCTCCTATCACCAGCTGAACCACAGTTTCCACACTAGGCCACACAGATAACCCAAATCTGATCTTCCTCATCTTTCCTCGCCTCCTCTCATCCCAGTCACAGATTCACACTCGAACCTCCCACATTCTCCCTCTCTTTCCCTCCTTCCCTCCCTCTCTCTCTCTCTCTCTCTGTGTGTCTCCCACTGAGGCTGTGACTGCTTTATCTTCTACACTTTATCCTCACCCCCTCATCGCATTGTGTTGCTCCAATCTCATTAACACCCTCATGCAATCCGCTGGCTCTTTTCACTCGGATTATGTGTATCTCTTTCTGAGAATAAACAACAGGTATATGCGGTATATTTATTGTCCAGTAGTCAGAGATATGTTGGAGGAGGAGGTGTGGACATTCCTTAGCAAAATTCAACAACACATGGATTCCTCTTCTGTACACTTACACTGTTGGCAGCACTTAGTCCGAGGATTGGCAGCTGGTTCTTTGTCTCATCTTTGATTTTTTTCCTGAGCCTGAGAGTGCCTGTGATGGCTGAGCTGTCTTTGGCCTTGAACATATCTTAGATCTCAGCCATACCACGAGCGTCACTCTAGGGATAACAATACTGGTGCAGTCGATCCACCACTTTGGTTCAAACTGAAATATCTCAACAACCAGAGGAGGGATTGTAATGTCATTTTGTACAGTACATCCACTCAGTGTTCCCAGTCCCCCAGAGGGCCATGAACGTCTGTCCTCCTAATGTCTCCTCATCCACAAGCCGCTTATTCAGTGATGAGTCTACTTGATGGATTGAAACAAAACATTTGCTCAGACTTTTATGGTTCTTCAAGGATTAATTGTAATATCCTTGATGAATGATCATTCACATGTAGCCGCCATTCTCATTCGTCACATTCTTATCAGCCTGAGCTGCTCTGTTTGGATTAACATGTTGAACACCGTGTCTGGTGAACATTACCATGTCAGTATGCTGATGGTAACATTTAGCTTAATGTACCACGACATAAAAGTGTGACCTCGCAGAGCTGCAGAAGTGGATGATTTGTTTATGTAGATTGTTTTATGATGGAGTTTTGTCTTTTTTGGTGTTGGATTATTTTTTAGGTAGATGAGTATGACCTAGAACAAAGACCCCAGACTGGAATGAACCTACTGATGTGGTTATGTGTTTTGTTTACCCATTAGGTCACCGTTGCACTGGGGGGGGCACTTTTTTATTTTCACTTTTTAAACTTTTTTTTTTTTTAACAAAAAATAGAAAAGAAAATCTACATACAAAATTGGCATACAACACCTGACACTGCTAAATGAAATAACTGAAGTAAGAAAAGGAAAGACAGAGGCTATATGAGGATATACTGTATACAATAAGCAAAGTAGCCCAGTGCCTTCTGTCTAGACTTCAAACTTTTTGACTTTTTTGGTTTTCCCTTCTGTCAATGATTGCAAGTTGGCGACAGGATGTAAAAAAGAAAGAAAAAAAAGTGTGTGAAAAGTTTAATCCATCACCCACACAGTCTTGCAATGTTTCTGCCATTTGTATGTATAGTAACTGACAGACAGTTTGAGACAGTTTTTATCTTTTAGACTTTAACAAGATCTCTCAGATTCCCTCAAGCTACCTGCTAGCTCCTCTGTGTGGCTGAGTGGGCCAGGTGGGGCCTGCTGTCCTCCTACACCGGGCCTGGAAGAATCTGTCATGGCCCTAATGAGAAATGGACCTGACATCTTCTCCGACCACTTCTTCCCTCAGAGTCCCATCAGCCCCCCACTCCTTCCTGTTCTCCTTCTTCAGTAATGATGGCAGAGAGGTTGTGGCACTGGGAAAATTGTAGGTTGAATTATTGATGGGTCAGCAGGTCTGTCTGGTCTATTGCTACAGGGAGGCCTGATCCTGTGTGACATTCGTCAGAGCGTAAACAGGTAGAAGAGTGTTGCTATGTGACAGCAAAGCTCTTTTATGTTTCGTCTGTGGAGTGTTGAGTGTGTGGCGCAGGAGAAACTGATGAGGTCCAACATTATTATCTCTCAAGGTGCAAAGACAGTTGTTCATAGTGATTTGAGACAGATAGAGAGACAGAAACACATTGTCCTCCATGTTTTTCTCTTAACAGTTGGGTATTGAGTCTTCCATCTGGATTCCCTCCTCTTTCATTTCATGCATGGTAATTGCAATAACACTGAACGCAGCAATCAGCTTCATCTGGCTTCCCTCAGAGAAACTGAAGCATACACTGCCACTCGGTGGCTGCACAGCAACATGAAAAGACGGTGAATCTGAAACATCCTATTAATAACCAGATGTGTGTTCATGACAGTCAATCTGCTACATCTACACAAGCATCTTTAATCCACTGCAACAAGATGTTTTCTCTTTCCTGGCTTCAGCTAAAACACAAGGCTGATATAATGATGTACTTTCATAGTCCCAGTAATTAGGGTAACATCCAGAGCTGAGGCACAAGGCAGAATGTATATGTATGCACAATAATCGCATCATTGAATGGAGAGAAATAACAGCAACTGCTGTATTATACAGTAGCAGCAGTCAGCAAACTGTGAAATCATTTGTATAAGCCCAGTTTAGTGGGTCAAAGGGAGGGGGAAGTAGGTGGTAGGGGGAGTAGTAAGAGAGAGTAGGTGGGCGGCTCATGTGCTTGAGAGAAGAACATTTAAGCTGATGAACATTGCTTAACAATATAGCTGTAATGCAGACTAATTTAGAGCTGCTCTTTTCCAGCGGGGGCTTGATTGAGCAGCCACCACTTGTTTGTTTTCCAATTTGAGCTTTGGCGGGTGCTTACATTTTACCACAGTGTTTGTTCGCTGAGGAGTCCTAATGTCTAATTTATTGGATCTGCCTTAGCATGTTCGCCTGCTCGCTCGCAGGCGATGCCGTGCTGCATAAATTATGCAGAGTAGTTTCTGACATCAGGGGTGAGCGGCTGATGGGAGGCTGCGTGCTGCAACTTACCAGACGCCGTTCAAGACATCTATGTCACTCTGACAGCTTTTTGCCGATTGAGACGCTGAAATGTGCCGCAGACAGAAAATTACAGCCTTGTCACATAAAACAGAGCAGAACTTCCGCAATTAAATCACAAGCCCAGACGCCATTAGTAATAACGTAACCTTTTACCTGTGGTACCGCTTATCAGAGAGCACAATGAGCACAATGAGCATCACAGGCTTTACTGTCATCCTGACCATTTTAACCTTGAATATTTCATGTGATTTTTATTCACCACTAACGCAGCTCAATACATGCCTCCATCTACAGCTGAATATTCAACGCGGGGGGTGAATCTTGCCCGAAGGCAGCAGTGTTGATTGTACCGAGATTCAGACTTGTTGAACCGCAGTGGAGTGACGGAGCAGCGACCTGTGGGCTCTTGTGCTTCACAGTCAGCTCACACCAGCAGGTTGTGAAATGAAGAACGAAATCAATGTGCAAGAAAAGGTCTCCTCTCGTCGGTCTTGTCAGATCTACAGTAGCTTAAAGGATAGAAATATTTGGGCGGACGATTGAAGCCAAGACTTGTAATATTCCTTTCAATCATGATGACTGCACCCAATGACTGAGATACCAGTGGAGTATGTGTTACTTTACGAGTACTCCTGTGTTCCCAGTGTCGGCTGGTGAAGCTGCAGAGACAAGAAAATAACCCTAATAATGATCAATGCCGCTGGGAGAGAAACTAAACAAACCAGGTGCAGCTGCTTCTCATAAAGAACCAGCCCTTTTCTCCCAGTCACCTTGTATTGAGCAAATGAGCTTCTTATAATGGCCTCAGAAGAATGAAACTTTGCAGCCGGCAGCGGTCCTTGAGCCACGTTTTATCCTTTTTGTGTGTGTACAAAATTCAAACTCCAAACCATAGAAAACATTTCTCACACTGCAGCAGAGCGCATACACCCTTTATAAGCTTTTCTGTTTGTATTTATTCATAGGTTCTACTGTCATTTTAACCTCATTTTGACCTTGAATATTCAATGTGAATTTACTCAACACTAATACAGTAAAAAAAAATCAGATTTCAGTGGTTCCAGGTGGTTAGTTACAGTATAATACAGACTCACAAGGATATTTTTTTGTGATTGTCATCATAACACAATAACCCATTTAAACATATTTGTTATTTACTTAATCTAATAAAAGTGGAAAAATCTTTCATGCCCACAGCAAATGCAGAGCGCTGTTTAAACCATGTGCTCACCATAGCACTCTTGTTTGAAGTGCTTGTGAATTAATCAGTGTAACTTTATAGCGTGATAGGGCTTTTGGATTTATGTCTCGAGGAAGAAGAGCAGTGAAAAGAGAGAGGGAAATGAAACCATATTCACATTTAAAAAGCCTGAAACCACGTTTTAAGATTTCAGACTCGACTCGTACTCATATATTTGGTCTCATATCTTACTGTGACTGAAACTGGATTGTGAATATTTGTTGGTTAGATCCTGCATGAAGATAGCTGTGTCAGCTCTTATTATAAAAAAGTGAGGTATCATCAAATAGATCAGATTCACAATATCTGCTGGTATGAGGTTGCCCTTGGGGTGCAGGATTGATATTCTTTGATTGTCATTCATAATCAGGATGAAAAACAAATGTTGATTCCATTCAGTACATTCAGCAGTGTGGCACACAAAGAACAGAAAATATGGTCCTTTGTTTATTGATGGCACAAATATCAAAGATGGCAACAAACCCTCCTGAGACTTTCCTCCTGTGGCTCATCCACAGGTGATCGCTGCCATCACAAACTTTCTATGGGTCTATGAATGACAAGCCAGTAGAGACAGTTCAGTGTAAAGTATTTTTTTCTTTTCCTTTGTGGACAGAACCGACTGTCTCTGCAACCTTTTCAGCTGCTCTTTCTATTCGGTTTCAAGAGTAGAAGCCAACGTTCAGCACAAAAAGGAAAAGACAGTGAAGAAATTACTGTGGACCTGTTGGTGGATGATAGTGATGGAGGTGGGAGAGGTTAGTTTGCAGATCAGTGTTCATACAGTAAGCAGCCAAATAGGAATTATTTATCGTCTGAAGAAAATACTTTTTTTTTCTCTGCATGGCAACATCAGATGATTCTCCAAATGTCACCCACTGAATTTTTAGATTTGGTTGTTATTTATAGGAGACAGGAACTTGAAATAACGTCTTGTGAACTCCTTTTTACAGAAGCAACCAGTTGCATGAAAATAGCCGTGGCTGAGCTGGACTTTATCAAGATGATATTATGCATGCACTGTGCATGTGTTTTGCTCTCAGGACTAGAGGACAGAATCAAGAGAAAAACTAACGGCCCTCTGAAGTGTACTGTAGATAAAATGTGCCTTAAAACTGCAGATGCGTTCTCCATGACAGTGCAGTGTTTGTCATCTCCAGCAGATCGGGCTTCTTTGCTCCTACATCTCTGTGATAATGTCTGTGTAATGTGAATAAAGAGGAGACGGAGCTTTGTTCTCACATTAAAAGCCCACATTGTTACTCAGTATATCAGGGACAGTGAATCAGTGAATTGTGCAGCCGATGAAGCTTTTCACATGGCTGCTTGAAACACATCAGCGACCGGTCACACAGTTATCACCATATACTGTATATCTCCACCATGACTGTCATCCCTCTCATCAGACATGACAATGTGTTGCAAATGTGAAGAGGAAAGGGGGAACTGGGTGAGACCACCTGCCTTACTTTGTATGGTGTGATATTCTATGTTCCTTATTGCTAGCAGATTGTAATACAAAGACCAAATCCAACAATACCACAAAACAGTATGGACCAAAAACTATTAAAACACATACAGTCGAGCCACACTGATGCACCCGGTGGCATGTTTCTTTATTGAGATGAATACCATAGTTTATGCTGTGACAGTCACACACACCCCTGCCACGCCTTCTGCCTCTTCCTACCATTTGAAGATGTTCCAATAAACTGGTTATAATATATACAGTACAATAAACCCAGTTGCCATGAACTACAGCTAAAGAAAATGCAGTCCAATAAAACTGTCCTGATGAATGAGGGTAAACAAAACAATTACAAAACTTCTCTGTAATAATAAGCAGCAAATGAGTGTGAACTGTGGTGAAACGTGCTGATGGCAACAACACAGACAATTTCTATTACTGTCATCACTGTGACAAACATAAATACCATCGATGCATTAAATTAAGAGGCAGGCGCTGTGCAGAATTTTAAGTTGAACTCCCACTCACTGTCTGACAAACTCGCCTGCTTTTGCTGTTTTTAAGTGGCTTTCATTATATTTCAACTCAACAGTCGTTATATTTCATGAAATCATGATAACATAATGCACTGCGATTCGCAACCTCAAGTATCCAACTGATTTAGGATATTATTTAGTCTTTTTAATGTGAAGTGGAAATGTTGGTACTTTGTAAAGATTTGCTTTTCCAGGAAAATATGGGCTGGAGGCTGGGAGCTATGTACAGAGAAGTTAATTCAGTGGAGACAACCTGAAGTGTTTGTTTTGATCTTGTAGTAAACCAGTGTCGATGTCAACTGTGACATTTGAAAGAAAATGAAATCCTTATGTCATAGTGACAGTTTTTACATGCACACTTCCATGAACAGTCCGACATTTGTATTTCAGTCTAGTTTATTTGCCAAATGAACCAAAACGTGTAATAAACAAAGTTAAAGATTAATTTGATTGAGACCAAATTTCTGTAGAAAAACTGGCAATATGATGACTGAGAATTCCTTTGGTCACTTTAATTGTGTGGTTAAATTTCTGATATTGTGACATCTGTAGTCTTGTCACAGGATCTGTTGCAAAAAAATCCCAGCAACCTTAACCTTAGATTCAGAAAAATATGATTGTCAAAAAATACAGTGCATTTTATCAGTTATTTCATTGAGTTGTTGTTTTACATCTTCTGAGAGCTGGACATACAGAGAGCTAAAAATGACAATATTCAACTGCTCTGGATGAGAGCACGGGCCCATTTTCTCACGTACGTCGTTCCCCGCGGTGGCGACTGAGAGGCTTTACTGGTAAACAGAAGTGGCAGACCAAGAAAAGTTTCTCAAAGCGTCTCTCCGCTGGGCTCTGATGATGTTTGCTGTGGCAGAGATGACTGCATGTCTGATGCATGCCTTCAGTGGTTAAGAGCTGATAGAAAAGCCATTTGTGTCCAGCCTCCTATCTGCCGTTCTACTGGGAATCCCAACTGAAAGGGGAAGACGGCGACCTGTCGGCTGTCACATCGGATCAATGCTGCTCTTTGCTGTCCTTCACTAAGCTGCTGCTCCCATCCGTTAGGGAGAGAAAGGTAGAAAAGAAAAAAAAACTAAATTGTGGACATAACCAATCTTGGAATGTACTGAAAGCTTGGCATCGCTGGATGGATGGATGTGTGTAGCAAGCACACAAAGTGCAATTACAGTAGCGCCTCAGTAATGAAGCTCACATGCTGGAGGTGGCTCTGAGCGTGGCACAAGAGCTCAGCAGCATGTCAGCAAACACAGATTTATGAACACACAGCCTTTAATTTAGTTTGTGTGCTGCATACAGTAAATCACAGAGCAGATGCCAGCCAAAAGGGTTTTACTGTAATTAATCAAGTAATTTATAAACAAGCTAACAAGAATAAATGAGAGCAATATTATCAGCTGACCCTGCTCCGTATCTGTCTGGTAGTTAAAAGTTCAGTGTGTAACACTCAGGGTGTTATTAATGACACTGGTGGCAGCTAAGTGAACTGCAGTCAGAAACCTGTAGCTTGTACTTGGTAGACAGGTGTGAGCTCACATCAGAGTGTGATCACTGTTGAGAGATTGGATTATTACAGTTTGACAACAAATTATAATTAAGACCATGGACTTTATTTAAGTCGGCAGCACTGGCACTGTGCTAGAACAAAGAGTGGCAACAGGTCTGGTTTTGACTAACGCAAGGTCTGTGTCTGTGCAGAGAGACAGACGTTTATTGACATTAGCAAACTCCATTTCTAAGCCAATGTTAGGAAGTGTTACATACTGTTTGTGCTGTAGAGGAGGACAGAGCAACGTCACGGGATGGTTTTCATAAGTTACATTACACACAATAACAAAAATAGTAAAGAGAGAATTAGTACATATCATAACTTTAATGTAATGGTGTGTGTTAAGGTGTCTGTTGATGAATAATGTGGTTGTGTCTGTGTTTACTGTGTCTTGTTTATACTGTATAAAGGTATATTTCATTAGAAATAATACAAGTACAGGATTTAAATGAGGGCAATACTATGCATGTCTTTTTAATGTGCGTGTGTGTGTGTGTGTGTGCGCCTGTGGGCGTCTGGTTTGTTTGAGCAGTAGTGGTGGCAGAGAGGGCCGATGAGGAGAGATTAAACCAGTTGGAGGATCATTAGTGGTCTCTTTGATAGAATAGAGAGCCCGAGGACTCGAGAGGGAGCGTAACACAAACACACACACACCAGAATTAACAAGTGACAGTGCAATGCCACCCTGGTCCCATCCCACTACTTGGACACGGGAGTGTGTAAACAGATTACTGAGAGCCTCAGATAGAGACACACAAAGTATCGTAGCATCTTGGAACTTACATAATCAACTCTGAGACATAATTTAAATACTTGTTTTGAAGAATGTCAACAAGTTTTCTAATTAATCTTTTTCTTTTTTTTAGCTAAAGAAAATGTCAAACCTCTCAAATGCCTCATTTCTGTCTCATTACAAAGTGATGGCTAAATAATCTGCAGTCTATAGCTGACAGCAGCCAACAGTTGTTTTCTTTATGGTTGTAATAAAAAACTCAAAGGATTTAATCTGTTATGATGTTAATGCAGGAGAAACAGAGTATTTGTAATGAATATTGGCTTTGAATGTGACCTGCAGTCTGTTAACACAATAATGATTTAAATCAGACGTTTGATTAATATTTGATCACAATTCAAGTATTCAGTAATAGCAGCCAACCCTTAACATCCATTTGGATGCTGCGGAGGATTGTGTTGAATGTTGTACTTTGTGAATGAGACTCTCTTCACGTACAGCAGCAGACCTCCTCTGACAGCATCTGTACGAACATCTTATTAACAGCTCTGCTTGAAACGCAACAAATGGCAGGCTCTCGCCATTTGGAAGTTGTATTTACCGATTCAGTATTTCTGTTTGTTCATTTATTCAGTCATCCATGTATTAATTTATTCAATTCTTTTAACCCCTACAGCAAGATTTCTCTATGAGAGAAGGCTTTTATGAATCTGTAAAGATCCCACGGGAGTCGTCTGAATGGAGATATATTCATGAGAGTTTCATGGAAAGGCTCATGCATTAGTTTTAAGAGAGTACTGAAGCTAGGAACTGTGAAATTACCATATATAGGACAGGTGAATATTGCATATCATATCTATCTATGTGTTTAACATGCATCTAGTGATATTAGGTGTGTTTTAAAGTACAAAACAATGACACTTTATTAAAGGAATGACCATCCAAATGGACGAGGTTGGGGTATGGACTAGTTGTTTACAGAGATTAAGGTGATACAGGCTGAAACAACAGTTGCAGCCCACAGCATAATTTATTGTATCCATGGCAATATTATGCCTTTCCTCTTTGCATCTGCTTTTCTCCTTCAAAGCATTTTGGGAAATGCAGTCTTCAAAGAACATGATTATCTCCCCAGACTTTCAGCAACTAGTACACTATTCAAACAGTAATACCTGTCTACTTTGAGCAACAATAAGTCACTATTATGTGAAACCTTCAGTCTTCATAGTGAAGGACACTGGTTTCTTGCTATCTGGCTGCATTCTTCCTTAGTTTCTCCATCATTCCCCTCAGTTTTTTTTGCTGACTCACTGCTGCCACGCTCACACACTGCCTCATCCTGACTGCTCTTTGCCTTTGTGTTTTCCCTCCGTGCACCAGTGTCTGTCTCTTCTCAATCACGCTCTCCGCTCTCTCTTATCTCCAAGGCTTTCCGTCTCTCGTATGAATCTCCCCCTCTCCTCTCGCCTCTTGCTATGCAACCTTGACCCTTTTTGTCTCCTCAGACGTCTCTCTCATTGTTCGGGTCTCTTTCTTCACTGTCTTCATTTCTTTTCCCCAAGCATTGTTCCCACTGGCTAAAGAAGATATAGTGACTGATAATCCAACTCATAAGATGATACATTACTTTGCCACAGCCTCCTCCTCACAGAGTCTGGGCGGTGGAAATGGGAGGGCAGTGCGGTTTTAAATGGACTGTTGTAGATTACATCAATGTGATTGCTTTTAATCTTGCTGGAGCTCTGTTGTAACACGCCTTATGTTTCCCATTATTAGCTTTTAGAGGGAAAACAGCGGAAATGTGTGGAGGGTTTCTGAATCCCACTCTGTCACAGCGTTGTTTTTCCCTCTATGACAGGTTTTTTTTTTTTTCATTATAAAATACATTTTCTAATTATTAATGCACTACAGACAGGTTTTAGGTGTATTGTTTATCTGTTTACCAGGTTTTACAAGCTGCATTCCTCTGTGTTTTCTCTCCAGCTGTTCAAGAATAAAGCAATGGAGCTGGGAGAGAAGCTGCTGCCTGCCTTCAACACGCCGACAGGAATCCCCCGAGGAGTCATCAACCTGGGGAGGTGAGTCTCAGCACCAGCCTTCACCTCCAACCGCCCTTCTCCATCCCTGATAAAAGATGGTATCGGGGTTGGCTGGCATTAATCAGCGCACAAAAGACCTTTCATCTTCGAGGCCAGAGGGAGTAGCTAACTTCAAAAAACGTGCGGCAAGTTTGACATGCAAGTTGTCAACATGTGGGAGAAATGTTAATAATGTAATGCTCGGTTAAGCTACGTGCAACAACACTGAATTTCAGTTCTGCCTTCGGCTCTGCACATAAAAATAAACCTCCACGTGTTCTTAAAGAAGCAGGAAAGTTGCTTGAATTTGTAGCAAAGATTCTCAACATCAAGAGGCAAAATTAAAAAAAGAAAATCAACACGAACGAGAACGAGAACCTCTGTTTATTGACAATGGAGCTGCTGCAGGCCAAGCTTTATACTGTTGATGACATTTGGATAAGAATTAATCTGTGTTCATAAACACTTTGGAAGATCACAGGAATAATATTTGTCTGTTTTTAAATGAGTTGTTCATTTTTAATCAGTTCCAAACCATTACCTTTCTAATCTCAAATCTTTATTGACACGATCGTGTTAAAGCCGTGGTCACGCAACACGACCGAGAGCTATTTTCATTTTCACTGCGATTTGACCGTGAATTTCTCTGTGTGTTTCCATTTGGGTTTGACCCTTGTAGAGTGAGAGTGGGGATAACAAACGTGCCTTTTTTGATCCAACAGTCTGAAATAAGAATTGAAAAGGATTATAGGAGAAATATCTGACAAACTGATGAATGCTGATAACAGCTCAGCGACTGTGACAGTCAAATTACCATCACAAGCCGACATTCGCGCAGACAGACTTTAAGTGTGTTGTCGCCAGCGCTCACTACAATGCATGAACAACAGGGTAAAAAAAAAGAAGAAGTTTGCATTAGGTTTCACTGAAGTTTTCTATGAGATTGGACCTAAAATATTTCACACAGACAACCGGGTGAGATGATTGTGACTTATTTAACTTCAAACGCCTTATGTCGGTTTTATAAGATCGTGCTCAATCCTACAGTAAACCCACCTCTTCCTAATTTTATAAGATGCTTCTTGGCGCCTCTGTCATCCACCTGCTACCAATTAACCCAGCAGCCAAACTAGACAGCTGCTGGCAGATTTAATTACCTTATTCTACAGTTAATTCCTGCTACATCACCAACATGGCTCTGTGGTGCAGATGGACAGGAGGAACTGTGCTGCCCATAGTGTGGTCACATGGTGGAGGCTATGGAGAGACACACAGGCCCATCCGCCCGAAGCATACACACACACACAAACACATACACACACATACAAACATCACTTTAGAGGAGAACATATGCAGTGTGCAACAGAATATAAGCAGTCAGCAAGCAGCGTGCACACAGGGGAGTTAGGTTCTGCTGCACAGCCTGTGGCTCTGTCAGAGTGTGTGGGAAGGCAAACCTGACGAAGTGTCGCACATTACTCTGTGTTATGAGTGTGTGTGTGTGTGTGTGTGTGTTATTTACACAACAATCTGCCAAAGGTCTGCAGACATGATTGAGCTCCATAGCTCTCGTTGTGTCATAGATGAAAAGACAACATTCTCCCTACAAGTCATTGTTTATTTATGAGCTGAAATAATTAGTTCATTATTTGTTTCACATGTTCCAGCCTGAATATTAAGGTGGAGACGAGCAACATTTGTCGGTGTTGCTCTGAGCTTGGACAATTTATGATCATCCTTTTTTCAGTATTTTCAAAGAATAATTTGACTAAATGACAACTGCTAAATAAATAAATGAAATAATTAAAACAATCGTTAGTTGCAGCACTGCCCATTTTTAAACTTGAAATAATTGGTGTTTTTTTTTTAAGCCTCCAGCCTCTTCATTTGTTCTGCACTCTATCACCTCTG
The DNA here is from genome assembly GCF_045865225.1 of Trachurus japonicus. Classification (NCBI taxonomy): domain Eukaryota; kingdom Metazoa; phylum Chordata; class Actinopteri; order Carangiformes; family Carangidae; genus Trachurus; species Trachurus japonicus. Next base: position 18,657,732 of record NC_140922.1, read on the forward strand.
TATGGAGGAGACCATTTGAATTGTGTGGGAGTGAATATAGTTTGTACTGTGGCATGAATAATATTAATGTTTGTCAGATCCAGTATAAAAGCCACAGTATTTCACCTTCTACCACATTGTTTCATATGGATAAAAAGCTATAGATGCTCCTCATTGCTATAAATGAAAAACATGATTAAATGCACAGAGAGGTCACATGTTTATAAAGTGTGTGCAGCCCCAGTCAACATCACAGACTAAAATAATTGTAGCTCATCTATTACAGTAAATGCAGGAAATGCCAATTTCCCCCCGACACATTATGCATGACGCTGATATTGATTTAAGCTTTTTTCCATCATTTTCTACACCAAATTATTTTTCTGATAGCTGTGGAAGAGCGGGAGAGTGTGTTTGTTAAACGGGGTGAAAAGATTAATGAATGAGTGCCAGTGTTGTTGCTTTCCAGGCAGCAGTGATGTGGATACCGCTCGCCCCCCCTTCCACCCCCTCTTCCCTTTTCCAATCACTCACAAACACAGCGCCCGCTGCCCTGCACCTCCGCTTTGATACTCAGATTGATTCTTCTTTAAGGAGGAATCAGACGTGATTCGAGCCAGAGCTACTAATGATGCAGCCCCCCAAAACTTTTAATGGATGCATTCAGCGGAGTGGTAAACTCTTTGATTCCCCCTTTACCCTCACACACCAGCCATCGCCCACACACCCCTCCCCCTCTTACAGATTCTGTTCAATTCATTATTGGATGTCTGATCCCCCTCCCCAGCATCTATTACAGGATATATAAAGTCACTCTCGTAGTACATTCTCCCTCCACTAATCATGAGTGAGCAGCAGTGCACCACACATACGCTCAGAATTAGATTTGCACACAGTTATATTACCCACACTGACGTGAGCAAATAAAACTGAACGGCACCCTTGATGTTCAGCGTTTCTAGCTAACATTTTAAGGCTGTTATTATGCCGTGAGTGCACAAAACTTGGCTGCACTGGTAAGTTTCAAGTTAAGGTTAAAGAAAATTAACATGCACATCAATCACAGCTGACACCGACGAATGTATTTAGTGACAGAAGATGGCAAAGGTTATTTTATAGACTGATGAGTTTATTTTGAGCAGACGGAAATCTAATTTGTCTGACATGTTGTAATTAAGGTTTTATGCCAAGTTAACTTTATATATTTTAACTTATCTGGGCAAAACATCTGCAAACACAACTCCACTGCAGGCAACCAATTTATTATCTAAGTTGTCACACACCATTTCACACAGAGATGTAACATGGAAGCATAAAAATTAAGTCCTGCCACTGTAATAGCTTATTTTGTGATTCTGTTTAAAAGAATCGCAAATGCATTTAACCCCTAAATGTACCTTGTTATTATAACCTTGACATGATGTCAGTGTTCGACCGGTGGTTGAATGAATCTTACTGCAGAAAGTTGAAGCCTTTTCAATTTAATTCACCTTGTTCAGTTTTCAATAGTGCTTCACCTGAAGACTGTCATCATCATTTACTCTCCCAATTATATGAACTACAACAGCAGTTTTCAGCATGTCACTCTGTGGGGCACATTGTCACAGCATAGCACCATTCAAAGCGTGAACGAATTGGCTATTGGAAGTTCTCTTTTTCTCTGTATGCATCAATTGACGCCGTTCACCGGAGTGCTTTGATACAGAAGAACACTTTAAAATGTGATGATAACAGTGATGATGATGATACAGTGAATAGATGCTTTAACAATACTGTCGTCCTTGGAAAGTGTAACACTCATACGTATTATTCTCAAAGTGGAAAACAGGCTATTATTTCCCAAGTAGATGCATTCAAAGTCTTTGAATTTGATTTGTCTAATCATCAGAAACTAAAAGATATTAAAATTTCTATCACAGTAAATAAAACAAAGATGGTACATGGTCTGTTTCTCTGCATTAAGAAATTTAAAGCAGCACTGACTGAAATCTAAATGGTTTAAATGTTTGAATAGATGAGTACATTTTGAATGGGAGTGCTAAATGCATTGTGAAGACCACTGGAGAGAAACGGTGGTTGGTTATTGATTCCTGAAGAGGAAATAAAAAAGTACGGTACTGCCCAAGTGTCTCTGCTATGATGTATTAAACAGAGCTTGAGTACAAAAGGCCAAGAGGTCCATCAGGGACAGGGTCAGTTACTTTCTCTAACTTTGTTCAGCTACACCGTGTTGTGAATGTAATGTGCAGTGTAATAACAGGTACTCACTTCTGAAAGAGACAGTGAAAGAACTGATCAGTGGGCTGGATTTTATACACAACACTGCTGCCCATAGTATAACAGGATCATATGAAGCTGGAGTTGCCTTTAAAACTTTAAACCCTCAGGAGGAACTTCAGAAAATTGCACAGGACTTTGGATCGACTGACTGTGCTCATATACCACTGGTACTTTCATCTTCGGAAATGTCAGATCATTGAGGGTTTTTGAAGTTCTTCCAGCCAGGAAAGTGCAATGTATCGGCTATGTGTGATGCACTGTATAAAACCAAACTCTAGTTTTGGTCCTGTAATACCCGTGGTACTTAGTACTTATCTGTTGGGATGTTGTCTCTGCTGCAGTGGAACCAGTTGGAGCTGGGGCTGGGCCTCAGCCGGGAGCAGCATCCTGGCTGAGTTCGGGACCCTTCACCTGGAATTCGTCCACCTGACTGAGCTCTCCACCAACCCCATCTACACTGAGAAGGTCTGGAATATGAATTTAATTTACTGTTCCTCTTCCAACTTTTTATGTATCAAAACTTTTTTTTATGTGCAGGATCTCTTCACTGTGATTTCTTAATAGCGAAATATTTCCCAGCACAATGATTTTCAGCCTTGAGACAGTACTTTGATATGTTTAAGTGTAATACCATAGTGCTTTGGCCTGATTATATTCATTTGTACTTTGGTGTCTCTGCAGGTGATGAACATCAGGAAACTTCTGAACAAGATTGAAAAACCCCACGGCCTCTATCCCAACTTCCTCAGTCCAGTCAGCGGCAACTGGGTCCAACGTAAGTGCTGTAATTACACAGGACATTCATGGTTCAACATCTGTGCAATTACAGTGCAGTGCATTATGTAGAGGGTGTTGAACAGGTTTATCTGTAATAAAGGACAAGGTGAGACTCTTACCTTCATCATTAGAAAACATACATTTTACATCCCAGGGTCCTGATAAGGTCATTCATGTCATGTGACACACTGAGTATTACAACAATTGTGTTTTTCCCTCATGTAGGTCAAGAGTGTGACTTCAATGAATGTCCACCCAGTTTTTTACCTTTTGCCCAGCTTTCACACCACTGACAGACCATGAGTCACCTCATACTGTATGTCAAAGCTCTTTTAGCTCTTCATCTGTGTCATCAATCCACCCATCTGCCTATTTCCTTTCATTTTTAATACCAGCCTCATGGCAATGGCTATATAGCTCCCATTGCTCTGGGTTATTAAAATGATAATGAATTCAATTACTCCAGGAAATTGGATCTTTTGGGTTTACCTAAAAGGAGGTGAAAAAAATGATGGGGATAAGAAGACGCTGGGACTGAAAAGGCGGTAATCTGGATGATTACAGAGGCTAATTGTTGCTGACGAGCTTGTTGAGGAGCAAAACTGTATATATTTATTACCACAAAGGGAGAGGAAGCTTCACTGCTCCCCCTCATCTGTCTGTGTCAATGACGAACACAGCAGCACTGTGATAACCTTGTGGGGGAGTGAGCAAAGGTGTGTGTGCACACACGAGTGGATAGAAGGAGACTCATGCACGCCCCCACTGCAATATTCTATTCGTCTTTATGAATTTGACTGTGGACCTCAGAGCGAAATGGAGGAAACTCAACAGCCACTTGTTTCAATTTCCACTCACAAAATTGAAGTATGTTACATAATTGAGGTTTTAACTTTTAAATAAAGTATATTCTACCATACGTCTACAGAGAGTGCGTGGGCTCCACGTTGTGTGAGTACATGACCATGCACATCACGAATTAATCAGGAAAGCCAGAGTGGTGACAAACAGTCAGAAAGCTGCTGAATATTTTAGATGCTCTATCACAAAAGGTTTTTGCAGCACTGTGAATCCAGAAAGTCAAACAAGAGTTTGTCAGATGTGGTGTTCTGTAAGACTTCATCTGTGATGGGATTAACAGCGGCTCAGCAGAGTTCACCGAGTTAAATTTAACACTTTTTAATACCCTGTAAAATTTAATACCTGTTTCACAACCATACTGGAGAAAATAAGATGGAATGTAAGATGGAAACAGTGTTATTATACAGTAGTTTTTCAGTACTTTCCAGCTGGATTTTCACAGTCTTGCACAGTCTAAAAGTGTGTAATGTGACATAACAGCTGTAGTCAGTTCTGTAAATAATAATTGTATAACTAAAATTCTTGCTTACAGTAGGCAAGAGGAAGTATTTAAGAAATCTTTTCAATGACTGCAGACACCCTGACTAAAGACCAGTGTGAAACCCTGTTGATTATTTTCATTAAACCCTGTTTCCTTCTGCTTCTCTCCTTGTAGATCATGTTTCCATCGGCGGCCTCGGGGATAGTTTCTACGAGTACCTGATCAAATCATATCTGATGTCAGACAAGACAGATGACGACGCAAAGAAGATGTACTACACTGCACTGGAGGTAAGATTTTAATCTTATATTGTACACATGGGTCCACCAGACATAATTAGAGTCAGCTTCATACAGTAAGCCTTTGATTGAACAAACTATACAAAGTCCCTCACACCCAAGACAAACAAAAGAATCAGTTTCACACTAAATCACAAGAGGTAGCTTAAATATTTAGGAAGGAAATCCTCACAGATATGAAGAATGTAACATTACTGATTTTATTTATCCTGTTAACTAATAGCTCTTTGTCACTGAGATATACAGTAGTTTACTTAATACTACCGGTACTCATATTCATGCACCCTTGTGCAAGCTTCAAGGCTTGTGCAATATTCAGTGCTGCTGTGGCCTCCACACTAATCAAAGTTCAGCTCAGACTACTGGCTTAGTAAGATAACCACTATGACTTGTAAGTAAAAGTGGTCCTGGGGCTTATTTAGTGCCATATCAACAATTTAAATTGCCATCATCATCATTTATCTCATGGGATTTGTGTCTGACAGGGGCAAAATAAATAAATATAAAAACTAACAACTGAAAAGCAAGATACCATTTTAAGGCTATGCTTAAAACCAATCTTTTTATGCATAAATGTAAAGGTGCTTCTCCTTTTGAAATGCAGTGACACTCAGATGCGTTTAGAGATGTAATGGATGCTTTTATTCAAAGTGCCATACCATGATTACATACAGTAAAAGTATCATTGCAACAGAGATGTTACAGTGGTCATAGGGGAGAGGAGTACTGATGATGCAGAGACGGTTCCTGGTACTACATAATGTGATTACAGCTGTGATTCGATGGCAAGTGACTTGTGTGTTCATGTACTCTAATGTAAAAAGAGAGCCCTCCTATTATCTGCAGAAAAACATCTGTGAACATGATCCCACTGCGTGGTACACACATGCATAAAGACACATTAGACGCTGTCTGTTTTCCTCTTTAATGGAGATAATGTCAGAGTAAAGCACATATTCCCTCCAGCTACTGTTACAATATTACAGACAATGACTTAAAATTGCCATTGAGATTTCCTCAGTTCTCATCAGCGGGTCAAGCCAGAGGCAGAACTATTAATTATAGACTCCCTTTCTCCCCTGTGAGTCAGTATTTAAATGGCCAAGGACCCCTGTAATATCAGATTAAGTCATATACTGTGTGTTTATAGAGATCTAAGGTGAAGACACAGTGCAACTCATTATCCTTGGCATTCAAATAAAAGTAGATTGCTAATTAAAGAGAATATTTTCCAATTATACAACAGCTACTTAGCAGGAAAATCATCATTCTCAGCCCACTATAAAAATGTATGAACATGGTTTTTATAAGCTTCATATTATACACATTACCTTGTTTTGTTGGATGTTGTTGCAAATTGCATCTTTATTAACCCTTATGTAGCCTGAAAGGTTTCTCACAGTATAGAACAGTGGTGGGAGGGAACAAGTACACAGCCTGGTGTGTCTTTTTTTCTCAACCCTGATAGAACAGTTTAAAAAGGAGGAAAATTAATGATCCAACAATTGGACCTGGAAGTCGAGAGGGAGTTTACTCTTTTAATTATAAGGACTTTGTGGGGTGTCGCTGCAGAACATCACAGACCTGCATTTAAATGCAAAATGAGCAGAAGAGAAATGAGTGAGATGGAACGACGGAGAGAAAATGATGAGTCATTAGAGATGCTCTCATGGGATAATGCAACTTCAGACACAGGTTAAAGACGGCGTTGTTTCCCTTGAAGGATTTTTATTGGACCAGTTTCTCACAGGATATCACGTGGATCTCCTTGGAGGTCTGACTTCCATCTGTGCAAAGCAGTGCATGTGTTACACAAAACACAAATAATTTAGCATATAAATGACATTTACAGGGCGACACAGCAGTTGGGCTCATCTTTACTGTGTGTGATGACTGCACATGTGCATGTGGAGCAGAGATGCCCTCTGATGGGACTTTGTGAAGTGGCGTGCCTCTGCCTGGAAGCCCAATCTAGTTGCTTCAATTATGACTATCAGATCCAAACTAATTTGAGAAATTGCATCACTCAGGCTAGTTTGTGAGTTAAATGGCGTGATTGCATCTCGTGGTTTAATTGGTGTATTAACTGGCTCCACTGAAGTTCTGTTGGGTACTGGTAAATTGTAGTTTCTAGATCGGTCAGTATAGCACTGAAGGTGGGCTCTAGCTGTATACATTAAGAATAAATAATAATAATAACTTTATTAATCCCCAATGGGAAATTCTCTTTTGATCTGAAATTTTAGTTCAGATCATGAAAATACCCCCCTAAAATACTCATGTTCTTACAGTTATATTAACTCTCTGTGCGTGAAACAGTACATAGAAAACAACCTAATAAATAATTTAAAACTGTGTTTAAGCTGAGTAAACCTGAACTTATTAGTGTAGTGTTAATGAACTAAGTGAAGAATATTTGTTTGCCCAGAGACCATTTCCGAAACTGCAATATTTGCTTGTGCAACAGAATGTGATTGCATTTTAGCGCAGAGAGTGAAAGGGCGATGACACACAGCTGAAGTCAGAGGCCAAACAGAGACTAACAACTGTCTTTGCAGGTGTTAGACACAGACACTTCTCAGGTCACACACAGCAATTAGCTGAAACACTAAAAGAAAAACAAAACTCCCCTTGAGTGCTTCACTTGTAGCAACCAGATGGAATCATTTCCATTTTCATATGTTTTGCTACCTGAAAGCCTGGGCAGATCAGTAAACACAACTTTTACACTGCACAACTTCCTGCTGCTATTTGAACCAGTGATTACAATACAGAATTTAAAACTACCTTTAAAACAACAGTGTGAACCTGACATTGTGTGTTGCTGCAGGCCATTGAAGCCAACCTGGTACAGAAGTCACCTGGCGGCCTCACCTACATGGCAGAGTGGAGAGGTGGGATCCTGGATCACAAGATGGGTCACCTGGCCTGCTTCTCCGGGGGAATGATCGGCATCGGCGCTGACGACGGCGCTCCAGAGAAACGACAACACTACCTGGACCTGGCCGCAGAGATCACACACACCTGCCACGAGAGCTACACACGCTCAGGTGAGTGGAGATGTCAGGGGTGTCAAGAGGGGGCAGTTGGAAACAATCGTCCTGTAATGCAGAGGAAGGGCAGTGGGTGGGTAACTGCTCCTTCTGGTTAGGATCTAAATGTACCACGTCAAATCAAAAGACACGTGGACACATTTTACCCTGGGAATGGTTCTTTTTGCCCAGGATTAGGTTAGAGTAGAACCTGGCTCAGAAGAAAATATTTGCCTAATTACATCGTCACACTTTACAGTTGCTTGTTATCAATCATCAACACTCAACATAGTAATATACTAGAGGAAACGACTGAGGATCATCAAGTCAATAGGAACCATCATTCAGAAACTGTGGCTGTTGAAATCTTAAGATCTGGACCAGTTGGTGACCATGCAGCTAGTATGGCTACACACTGTATTCAAGTCATTTCTATTTGGTGTTATCCAGTTATTTTAAGTATAGCACATGGCAGTGAAATGCTATGGTTCATTACAGTGGTGGTGCACAGTATCTGCCTTGTTGAGAGGAGTTACAGTAACATTCAGAGGAAGGAGAACAGCATGTCGTGAATCAAAAGGACCTGCGGCTTTTTAATTTTGCCCTGGTTCAAAAGAGGACAATTGCTCTTCGTTTCTTCACCTCGACACAGCGTCGACAGGCCTAATAAGGACCAGTGAGGAATTAAACTTGCCGATTATTCTCCATCGCCTCACAGCTGCAAGCGGCAGAAGCGGAGGAGCCTCTTAAACGTGTTAGATACTGATAATCAGTTTGTTGTAATTTAGAAGAAAGACTGAAACCAGGGGTTGAGTATGGACGAGCAAACGCTGTGATAAAAACTCCACAGGCAAATTTACTGAGGTTCCAGCCGACGAATGAGGAAGTCTAGAGGACACGGCTGCATGCACACACTGAAGATATACACTACAGAGAAACATGCAAGAAAGAGGGTGAAAAAGGGATGAATAGATGAGAAAAGCCTATTTTTTTAACTCCCCTCTCTTTTTTGGAAGACCCATGTTTGATCTCTCTCTGTCTTGGCCCTGGCAATAATCTCCTTTGCTAATTTCAAGCTTTTATTATGCCCTCCTCTGATGGGTGGGCTGTAAGGATTCATCCTAAAGGATTTTTTTTTTGCTTTCACTTCTTCAGTAAGCTCAAGTGACTCATAACAGTTTCAGTGATGCAGTTGGAATACTTTGGATCTGCAGGCCCAAAAGGCTTCTCCAGTTTTTCCCTTTCATAGTCATCCACCAGGTTTCTCTTCACTCATTAAAGGAACTGGATGGTGCTTAGCAGCTCCTGGATTAACTGTCTGCAGGCGAAAGAGAGAAGCGAGATTTGCCTCCTGCTTGCGTGCAAAGTGGCTGCTATTAAGCTGTCTTTAAATACTGATGCCACAAAGACGCTCCTTCTGCTGCTCCTCTGGATCGTCGCCATCCTCACAGCAAGACTGATGCAGGCCTGAGCCCAGTGCAGGAAAATGGGGATCTCATAAGAAGCAGCAGGGAGAGGGAAAGGTTAATGGTTTTAGGGCAGATGTGGAGAGCAACTTGACCGACTGATTGCATGCATCACTTTTGGGTTATTCTAGACTGGAGGGAAAAAAGATGCTCAGTGGGGACAGGATTTGGTCTGGTGAAATGGTGTGGGCAGGGTGATAAGTTTACCAGCGACAGCACTTGATCAAAAACTTTTGAGGTACCATAAATTCTCAAACAGCAGTCAGGGTTTTATTTACCCCAGTGGCAGAGAGAACCACGCCTGTATCGGGGACAGACTAATACTGTATGACAGACTCGTTTCCATTTCTAATGTCATCCAGTTATTCTGTTGATTTCATGGTTTATCTTTCATTCATCAGTACAAAACAGAAGATTTTTAGCTTTTCTACCCAAAACGCAACACTTCCCTCAGAATGTTCACATTAAAGGTCTTGCAGGAGCGTAATGGGAAGAAACATCAGGAGGTGTTGAGTTTTGTTGACAATACAGTGACAGGGTTTGGAGTAAGAGTAGGGAAATTTCTGTTAAGACAACAAGCAGAGTGGGGAGTGAAACATTATTGTTGTGTTGAAAGAATTAGTGCTGTGGACATGGACCAGTTAAGGTTATTCCATCCCCAGCCTTTGCAGGAGGATTTATGGTAGGCTTAGAGGTGTTGCTTTTTACTTTGCACCTGTTTAAAGTTTGCAGAGGTCCTTGCTGCCAATTGATCCTCTAAAAGCTTTCTCCTTGGTAGCAAGATTTTACTCATGTTTTGGTGTGTACCAATCAGTCTTCACACAAACTCCACAGATTATTCATTGTTTGAAAGCTGTACGTCTCCTGGTTGCATCTGTGCAAAGCAATTAAGGTTCCTCGTATCACTACAGCATCTGTTGATTGTGTCTTGTACACACAAGGTTACATTACTGACCTTTTATTCCTCCTACATACCAAAAATATTCTACCAGGGTTATATTATATTTGGGGTACATTATTTTCTGGCTTGTCTGGTGACAGGTTCAAAATTTAGACTAAAATTGCTGTTAATAAATCCTGGTTTGTAAGAAGAAAATGTATTATGGTGTAAAAGGCTATTATTCAATTCTCAGAGTACGTAAACAAATCCTGAGACTAAATTCCTAATTGTGTTTGATGCAGGAGTCTTATTCATCTGATGAACTTGTAGGAAAATCAATTGTGTTGGCCGTGCTCTGAGTTAGCGATGGCTCTCTATTAGGGGTCTTAGCATTCCAGTCACAAGAGTTAACGGCCTGTCAGGGTGCAGGGTGTGGAGTCTACAGGTTGAAATAGTGGTTGAAGAATGAAGACGTCCCCTGGTGTGTTTAATGTGAAGACATCCTTCAAGACAATGCCCAAAAAAACAAGAGAAATGCTGTTTCGACTTGGAACAACTGAGTCATTGTTGTGCTGTGGCCAATGTGCTGAATTTATCAGACAAAAAGATAAACATGGAGGAATTTTTCAGGCCTCTTTAACAGCAAAAAACAGCTTTTTGCTGAAATGTGATGAAATAAAACCCTCTTCTATTTTAATGAGCTGTGTGCTGCAAATTTATGCAGATAAAAATTAAAATAATAGGCAAGTGGAATTCAGATTTAAAAAACAAAACAAAAAAATGCAGTGGAAACACAGAATAAAACTAAGATACTGAAACTAAAACAAAGAGCTAGTTGTCTGATTTTCTCTAGCAGGGCGATCCAGATTTAAGTTGCTCTGACTGCAAAAGCCCAGTCCCCTCTGGTTTCCAGCCACGACCTAGTTTTACCAGATGATATCCAGCATGTATGATGGTAGAAATTCAGACCATATAAGACAGGAAAGAACTGGAAAATAATGAAGGTCTAGGGAATTGGTTGAGACTGTGCAGATACCACTGTTACTTCTGTCTACTCTGGAAATAAAGAAAAACAATTTCACATCTTGAAAACCTGTTATTATCCAAAACAAACTTGCAAATGGTTTCAAGCTTCTGTCTCACCTACAGTGTCTGTTTGTCTTTGCTCAATTGCTAATAGTTTAAATTCCAATTTATCTTTTCTGTTGTTTTCAGTGATATGTGTGTAATTTAGTCTGTGGGTTTGTATGGAGCAGAAAAACACATTGTCCTTAGTGCACATGTTCTCTCTCAAACTGTCTCCTAACTTGTTTGATTGGATGTAGCTACTCAGAAACATTCACTGACCTCAAAGAATTCAAAGACCAACCAGGCCCATTGTCCAGCGTTTTGTGAAAATCAAGTTGTTAAGCCCAAGAAAAAGAAAATGTCTAACCTAAGAAAGCACACAGACATACAGCTTCAAAGTGATCGTGCATACTGTAATGCAACTTCACTCACAAAATGTTTCTAAATTTAATTTGCTGAGCTGATGCTCCTGTCCTGACCTTGGCAGGAATAGGATTCATTGTTCTGTATCGTGAATAGGATCTCTTCGCCAAGCAGACTTGAATGGTTGTACAAGTATAATGGAAGCGAGGGGGAAGAATAAGGAGGGCGACGCACAGACCATCTGGACAGCTGGTCCTTTATGAGCAAAGAAAGACAGAGCATTCACTGTGTGGATTTTAGGATTTGGAAATGCACTACATCTGTGACTGTGAGTGCTCAGGTCTGGTAACTGGCAAAAGATTTATGTTTTAATTTGTGTCTCTGGTCAGCCACCAAACTGGGACCCGAGGCGTTCAGATTCGACGGCGGAGCTGAGGCCACAGCAACCAGACTGAGCGACAGATATTACATCCTACGACCAGAAGTCATCGAGAGCTACATGTACATGTGGAGACTTACCCACGACCCCAAGTACAGAGAGTGGGGCTGGGAGGCTGTGGAGGTAAGACGCTAAATACACTAGTGACACTTCCCTTACTAGTCTGAATATCAGAAGATGAGCCCTCTTTTCCTTCTGTGAAAATAGACCAGTCTCTCTTGGAAAGGTCTCCACAAAGTATTACTGTAGATGAGATGATTAGTCTTAGTCTCTGAAGTCTTTCCTCCGAGGGAAGTGGCGGTGAATGTGACATTTTGAGAAACTTTCTTGTTCACTTTCTTGCCAAGAGTTAGATGAGAAGACTGATGTCACTGCACAAACTCTGGAAACAGAGGAAACAGTCTGGCTCTGTCTAAAGGTAGCACTAATTAACATGTCAGATCTTGTTTGTTCAGTCTCTACAAAGGCAACAGCATAAAATATGAATTTGTCCCAATGAGCTTTACAATGTGTTCAGCATATAGCACAGTCTGTCCAGAGAAATGTTAATAAGTCACAAGAAAACAAATTAGTGGCATTGACTACCAGGAAAAAAAGGGGGTGAGCAAAATAGTGAATTGACAGGATGTACATTTATAAGCTGAGAAAACTAGACTGATTGTAAACACAAAGACAAGAAATCATCAAGAACGATGAACCAAAGGAACAAATTATTGTATTTATGCTTAAATGTTTGAACAGTTTTTTCTCATCATTGATTAATAAGTGTGCTGGTTGGCTGTTTAACCATTGAGAAGTTTCCCCTTACTTCCAGTCTTTGTATTAAGATAAATGACAACTGGCTGTAACTGTAAATGTAATGGCCAAGCAGACACCAGCATGAAGCATAATAGCAATAGCAAGCGGATAAGCATACCAGTTTAGATCCATTCTGTTAATCCTGTTGATCAGTCACGTCCTCTCCTCCTGCTGCCTGCATAGAGACAGAACAACTATAACAACCCTCCATTACACATTTGTACCGTACGTACCGTTTATAGAGAGTAGTGCAGTGGAATAAAGATAAACTCAGAGGTCTGGCAACATTAAAGCTACAAACAACCCATAATCCAACCCTGTTTCAACAGAGGAGGTACTGTAACAGTGACCTGTACTGTATTTGAAGAGAACATCTGCTGTTGCACATTTGTGTATTAATGCCTTTTAATACAAATTCTAATTTTCAATGTCTCTGGCTACTATTCGGATTATATAAATTGCAGTCACCTATTGTGTCAACAACCTTAAACACCCTTAATTAACCTCGACCGTCTTCCTTGATATTGAGTGGCACGATACATTAGCTTGTAGATCAAGCAGCCTCACTAGCAGGAGGTGAAGGTTGTGTAGGGAGCACCATTATTAACGCGGCAATAGACAGGACATTAGCCGCAGTAAACTGCACAGAGCTGGCATGATGGATCTAGCATTAATTTAGTGCGCACAGAAGTGGAGAGATCAGGCTGACGAGTTTGACAGGCTTTTAATTATCGGGCACAAAGGTTGAAAGCAGCGCACAAGGCTTCTCTTCATGAACATCGAGCATTAACACGTTGGGGTCTTTGTTAATTAGCACATATAAGCCAGCCCTTTGTAGCTGGGGTAATAATGTGCTAATCCGCTTGGCTAGCTCAGCCACTCTCCATTAGCCCTTGTCAGATGTAGCATTGCTTGGGCTTCGCCACCTGAAGGGCTTGACATGCTTGACATGGACACAAAATATTTAGTCTTTTTGCACCAGACTGTACAAATGGACGGCCCGTGAATTCTTCAGTGCGCGTTTGGGAAACATTTGGTCACAGAGCAGGAGGGAAAAAGGCCTCTCTCTGTGAGGGCTGATTAAATGTACAAGAACAAATGAATGCTTGGTCGTTCAATTTGAACAGTCAAGCTCACGACAGCAATAAAAGTTTCACGAATAAAAGATCCAGGTGCGTGTTAAACCTGTTGTCTTGGTTTCCCGTCAGGCCCTGGAGGAACACTGCAGAGTGGAGTCAGGCTTCTCTGGGATCCGAGACGTCTACACCACGACAGTCAGCCACGACAACATGCAGCAGAGCTTCTTCCTCTCAGAGACACTCAAGTAAGTTCCCACTCCCTCTCCATATCTCCCTTGGTAACTGAATGGGGCAAATGGCATTTTACATTCTGCATTCATAAACCATTATCGATATGGAAAGTAAAATAGAGTCCAGTGCTGACTGCCGAGGATTCGTCCTTGCCTATTATCTGTTCTGTCCGTGAAGAGTACTCCTGCTGTCAGACAGACACAATCTCTCCTTCGGTGCTCAGGAGTCATCTGAGGTGTTTCCAATCACTCTTGGAATGTGATTTTCTTCTCTTCACTTGAAAAAGAAACGGCGACGGCGAAGAGATGCCGTGCAGTTAAATGCCTCAATTTTACCTCCCCTCATTCTTGGGTCATTAAGCAACACCAGCCATTCAGAGAGCTCCGTGGGGCAGGTTAAGAGGTGGTAAAGAGCCTTTTCTTTCCACTTTTCCAAGAGACAGGACTGTGCTGCTGCTGCTGCTGCACCACACTGTTCCTAATGGGCATTCACACACACAGAAAAACTAGTGTTTTCATAAATGTGGCCAACGCTGAGAAAAATGTGGTGGTTTACTGGGTTATGTGCAGATACAGAAACTCAGCTGTAATGGAAAAGTAAGAGGACCTTAACTTCAGGTTAGTCCTTGAAGAAAATGTGGGATGTGTCATTTTCTACCAGAAACATCCTGTTGAGGAGGCACTGTGTCGCAAACACAACTGTTAACATGCAAGAGGGTGGGCTCACAATTTCTCAAGTTTGTCTCGTCAGGCACCCCACTGACAGAGGTTGTAATACCGTAATCATTCTTTGTTTATGCAGGGTGCGTTCCTAAATTGATTTGAGACCAAATAAATCCAATCGTTTTACTCAAAAATGTATTTAAACCATTATGTAATGAGAGGCTTCAACTGTCTGCGTTAGACTAATCTAGAGCATACTGTTCAAACTCTCTGTGCCTCCCTACTGATGTATAGTTGTAGTTTATTTTCATCCTACTGCCTTGCTACCACATTGACACTGTGTGTAGCAATGGACTTCATGCGTTAGGAGCAGTGTGTCCGTATGCATAGTACAAATTTGGTAAGGCAGGGATAATGACATGAATACTAAACATTATCATCATTATTCACAAAATAAAAGAAAGCTTATTTTTATGTCATACATTTCCACAATGGAACATGTCCTCTTCTCCTCCCTGTTGGTTTCATTTACTGAGGCTGTGGCTTCAATCCAAACTCTGCAATGTGTGAATCAAAATAAGACGTAGAATGTGTCGCTGTTGCTGGAAGTGTTCATTTCCTCCACAGGAAAAAAACTATTTGGAAGTGGTTTCAATTAGTACGCATCACTGAAGTTCCTCATAAAACTACTGTACAGTATATATAGAGAAAAACAGAGGAAAGGAGGTACAGTATGTGAAGCTAGAAAATACGTCCATAATTATCTATGGCAACAGTATATCATTTGAATCCTATGAAAACTTCTGCATTGCCAGAATTAACATGACTTACTTTAAATTACGTAATGTACCTTTGAGCTATTCCTTCTAGACGTAATCAAATTGCACACACCCACTTCCAGTTTAAATCAGAATACAGATCATTTGGGGTTAAACACATACAGAGACAGATAACGACCCATGGCTTTGATTGGACTAAACAGATGTTTTCTTCTGGTTTTAAATAGGTATCTGTACCTGCTCTTCTCTGACGACGACCTCCTCCCACTGGAGGACTGGGTGTTCAACACAGAGGCCCACCCGCTGCCCATCGTCCGCAAGAGCTGCCTGCAGGAAGAAGCAACACAGGATAAGACAGTGTCAGAATAAGAGCGAAGACAACCCAGCGAAAGAGGCAGTTACAGACACACATGCACAGGTCATGTGCACACAGTCTCACAGATACGAAACACCAATTCAATGCAGGTTCAGAGTCTTTTCAGGAGCGCGTTACAGACTCATTATTCCTTTCCAGTAAAGGATGTTGTCGTTTTATGCTGTGATTGTACATCCTTTGGCCGCGGTTACTTCCTGCTGGCACTTCTTTTTTGTGGACAATCAAGACAAACATGACTTTCATGAAAAGAGCACCTTTTTCTTTCCTTCTTTCCTCTGTGAGGAAACCAGTATAACTTACAGACCCAACTGTATGGGAGGAGGGTTGAACTATGGGCCATATTGTGAGGAAGAGAGAGAGAAACATATAGAAAACCACTTGAGTTTTGCTCTTTGATTTCATTGTTTCGTTAACCTTGAGTGATGAATGATTTCCTCTGATCTCGTCATTGCATCTTTTCCTTTGTGAGTTCACTCTTTGACCAAAGGTTTCTTTGCATTTCTATTTCCCTCTTTTCCAGTAATGTGTTTTTGGTGAGATTTGACAGAAAGTAAAGTTTACCATGAGGACTACTATGATGAATTGTAATGAATATTGATTGATGTACAGACAAACATGAAATGTGATTCTCGACTCCCCCTACAAACTAATGTTGATGTCATGTTTCTTACTGAAACAAGCTTGAATGATTTTTTTAAAGTCAGGAGGTGTCAGGAAGGGTGGCAGTGTCTTATGCATCCAGGGACCATTTTTAAACCAGAAACTATGTTGGGTTTGTGTCTCCACTCTGTGCTTGGTTACTTTTTGAACAGGACAATGCTTTCTCAGTCCTCTCAGCCTTTCAAATCAGAGTAACAAATGGAGTTCTGTCAGTTCTGTGACTGTAATACAAGCATAAAGGAAAAAGAAGGCGTTCGCCAGCTAGCTCCAAATGGGTTTTCCTGTTTCTGTTGTAGTTATTCTGCTTCACTCTGCCTTTACATGTGAATTCCATACAGCTGCCAATACTGATGTTAAAGGCTGTCCGACTGCGGAGACCACTTTTCATTTTCATCACTGCTGTCCTGCACAGTTGTAGAGTGAATGTGCTGTACATACGGATGAAGTGTGCCCCTGTATGAGCTTGTCTTGACTTTATTTTGTGATCTTTTTTTTTTCTTTTTCTAAAATTCAGTGGTTAATTTTTTTTTTTTCTGGGTTCTCATTTGATTTGCTTCCCTCAGGTGTTTCAGTAAAAAAGAAAAAAAACCTAAAAAGTTCTGATTTTAAGTCTAGTTATTGCTGATATTAATTATTGTTATTACTTATTCTTACTGTTTGATTTAACTTTCATTGTTGAATATTTTCAAATACTGATAAAAAGACCTGTGCAACTTTGTACATTTAAAACAATCAGTTGTTGTGTCCTGTTTTTTTTTTTCGTTTGTTTTTTTAATCGGCCTTGCTTGTTTACTTCTTTACAAAACACCAATGTCTTACTTGCCATGGTATTTATTTTCCAGCTAGTTGATTGCTACATGCGGTTGCTATGGTGACCTTTGAAGGAAACAACCTGCGGTGACTAACAAAAAGGAAGGAAGCCCGACTCCTTTGCTGCTTGCATTTGTTTCAGTATTTGCTTCCAGGATATTCATTACAGGTTTAATTAACGGCGGATGTCTCAGCGTTGTGGAAAGTTCCAGCAATCAGGACCAGAATATGACTAATGGGGTTTAAGCACTTCACCTCTCTCTGGTTGACAGGCCAACAAAGCAAGATTTAATATCATCCTCCTCAAATGATTCAGCGCTACCTGCTGTCATAGGAATCCTAGTTCCAGCCTGATGGCTCCAAGCGATCTTTCATCGGCTTTAAATAGAATCAGCATGCATTATTGACATGATTGACATTTAATGCTAATTTGAAAAATGGAAGTCAAATGTCACAGATCTGGTGACATTAATCTTAACGACACCTTTTTAAAAAAAAGAGCAGCGTGTGAGTTTAAATACTAAGTGTAAACGTTATCTGGGCCACAGCCTACAGGACCATTATTCACCTCAGCTAAGGCACCATGATGAAAAGAGAGGGGCAAACGTGAAGGGCACAATTTGTACATTTGCGCTCGCCTGACCTCGCCCGGGGGGATCACTGTCTGTTTGAATGCACCTGAGAAAATGTGGGGGGGGGGGGGGGTGCCGTCCGACTGGGTGAGACCTGCTGTCCATGTGTAACAAAGGGGGAAGAGCCGTCACTATCTGGCTGCCACAGTCGTCCTCCAGCCGTCCTGGCCTGGACAGCGGTTGTTATAGGGAATAACTGGAGAATCAGTGGAGATCTGCACTAAACGTTATTTGATTTCCAAACACTGTCAGCTCCGTCTACTCACATCTTCAACTCCCCAATGATTTAAGGCCGAGGGAGAAACAAACAAAACACACTGTTTTGTTTTCAAGCCAGTTAAAGAAAGAGCAGCACAAAGACTTCACTATGGTCGCCTCACTTGACCTTCTGTTGGGCTTAATTAGAAAACACACACTGGAAATATGAAAATGATTTGCATTAATTACAAGCTACTGGTGCTACAGTAATTTTGATGCTGTAGATGACATTCGGATTACTATAGCGTCCATTAATGTAAATATTCAGTTTCTATGCCTTACAACAAACAGATACACATACTGTAAACTGCTTACAGCGCACTAGCACATAGAAGTCAAGCATTTTCAGAGGTTAAACTTAAACTTTAGCCTGCTGCTGCCCAGTCATACTCATCTTACAGTTCAGTTATTTCCCAAAACTTCAGCTTGAACTGAAATTTCAGCAGCTTTGTACTTGAACTGGCGCTTGATCTGCTTTTTCCTTGTACTCTCAAAACAGGAGTTCAACTGATTTTGGCATTTTCACCTTCAGCCGACACCTCAGCTCCTTTCAGTTGCTCACATTTGACCTGATGCTTCATCCCTTTGGACATTCAGCTAAACTCTCATAAAAACATCTCACAGGCAAAGAGTTTAACATTATAAAACATTTTGACTTGCTCCAGTTGTTATTGTTCTATTACTACAACAGACTCAACATTTAGATTATTTTAAATTTCAACTGTAGTGAGCAGCGAACACCTAACCTATACTGATACTAAGAATTAATTAGACAACTACTGTAGTGAGACAACAACTGTCACAATGAGTAGTTACAGCTGAGAAACAGATAACTGAAATGAAATCGTAATTGTACAACATATCTTATAATTGATATGAGGAAAGAGCCAGGCTGTGACAGCAGATGAAGATACAGTACAAACCAGCTTGGCCAACCCTGGAGCGGACATTTTAACCACTGTAAGCAAACACATCGATTGCTTACAGAACTCACACTTTAGCTTTACACTTAACTGAAATGTCACACTTCATGTGCTTTTACTGAGCTACTTAACTCACTTAGTTCAGCTACCTCCAAAGTTTACTCTTGAACCCCATGAAACTGTAACTCGAAACTCAAAAACCTCCTACACAATTTAACATTTTAACACTTGTTTACATTGTTCCATCAGCAATAAAGCTGACATACTGTATATTCTGTCTTGTTTATTATATTTGACACACACACACACGGTTGTTGAACTAGTAAATACTTCACCTGCAGACTTTCAGCAGTGAACAAACAACAATTCTGAATTTCCACTTCTACTTAAAGCACAAAACAATGACCTCTTAACATGACCTTGTGTCTTGTCTAATATTGATGCAGCACTGTGAGAATGATTGATCTGTATTAACTGCAGCACAGAGAAAAAACACCAGACCACAAACAGCAGGCAATAAAGACGCAAGCCAGCTTTGTTTTCTCTGTTCTTATGACAAAAACAGTGAAGTGACAGGTTCAGTCTCCTTATCCTCCATCCTAAACCCACCTACTACCACCTTTGGATAAAATCCCTGTGATGTATTCTGGGACAACAATGTCATCTCTTGTGGTTCTCAAAACAAACATGACAAACACAGCTCACCTTAGATGTCACTATCTGACACGCAAGTGTTTTAAGTTGGAGAACAACTTCCAAAATAATTTAGAGTCAGACATCTCTCGCCTGCAGCTATTTTGACATATTTTTAAGGTAGTGAACCTCTCATTTTCTGGAATGAATCCCTTCAAATTAAGACTCAATTTTAAACTCCTGCTCCGCACTCCTTCTGTTCTCACCGCTCGCAGGTCTCGTCGGCACACCGTCATGGTTTGTTAGACACTTATTTTCTCTCAGGGCTGCAAATAAAAGGGGATGAAAAGGGGGATGTGGAAGGATTTGGACAGTAGTTCTTGTCTCATTATTCTTTAAAACTAAAAGTGAAGTGCCTCTAATTATACACTGAAAATATTTGGCTGATGGATATGTTTTGTGCTACTTAAACATCTCATCTTGTATAAAAATGTTTAGTTTTCATAGGCAATTTTAGACAAGAAAAAAAAAAGATGCAAACAGACAAACTGCAGAACTGAAGTACCAGCAGGTTTTAAAGCAACAGTTTGATATTTTGCTAAATTTGTTTATCTACACATGTTTGCTTGACGACCAGTGGAGACTTCTGTGGTCTTCAAACAGAGCCATGCAGTTTCCCCTTGTTCCCTGTCTTCATGCTAGGCTCAGCTAACAGACTTATTGCTTCTTATTTACTGTGCAGAGAGACAGAGATGCAGGGATCCACTCAGAATTTTACTGATGCAGGAGCCTTTTTTTCCTTTTCATCATATGTGAATTATAATCACAACTGTCAATATAAATAGTAACAGTGGTTAAAAAAACTGTCAGTACAAACCCCTTAAAGCCACTGTGTTGGCTTAACTTTGCATTTGTATGCTACATTGGCAACTAGCATTAGCACACTAGCTATCTGATAGGGCCAATGGTAATAATAACTTTACGTAACTCTGCTTCAAATAACAACACTTTCAATAGATCTGTTTCTTCTATCATCTTTATAGGCCAAATGTTAAACTACCCCTTTAAGTGTAAGAGGTGTTGATTACTGCACAATTCCCAACCTCCTCTGTCTTATTTCCTTCCTGCCACTGGTCAGTAGCTTTACATTACACTCCCTCTCTCCAGGAGGCCAAGGACAGAGAGATGAATTTGTTCTGCACAATGAACTGAAAATGGAATTCTTTTCATTAATCTCTACTCAGGGACTCATTCATGGATTGTTGTTCTTGTGTGTGAGAGTGTGTTTTGTGGGAAATGACAACCAGAGGGTTGCTTTGGAACAAACTAAAATAGCTCTTAGATGCAGACAAATTGCTGGGAGGGGTGGGGGCTGAGTAGCACAGATGATGCATTTGTTAGTGGAGAGATAGAGTATTCAGCATAACAGACTTTCACTCAGTGTCTGGTTTCCCATAACACCCTTGACTTTGAAAAGTTTACAGACTGAAAAGTGAATTACCGAGACTGAGCTGCTGTAATATTCTTATATCCTGGACAGACTGTTTGAGAAAGTGCTGTTTAATATATGTGATTAGCACACACTGATGCCTAATGGCACTAATCCAGGCAATATGGAGACCAATGCTGCTTTGTCCTCTGACATTATCCAAATTTATGATTATTAAAACTTTAATGTGATTATTAACTTCAGTCTGATTTTGGGAAATGATACTATTTAGCCCAGACACACTGCCATTTAATACCCATATTCAATTATACATTCTAATTAGATAACTAAAAGTCATGCTAGAAGCCTCTCTTTCCAGTCATGTATCTTGGTAGTGGACGTTTATGTCAAATTTTACCCTAAATTCTGAGCGACTAATTGAGCGAGTGAGTCTACAAAGTGTATGAAGTTTGGTGCGACTGGCTTTGAGTGTGTGTTTCCGCAAATAGATTCACCCAAGTGTGCACCGAGCAGATGTCTCAGCCCACAGACACAGTGCTGTGTAGCTGCAGTGTGTGTGTGTCAGAACATCCTGTGCGCTGCCAACACTTGAAGGTCCGCCAGGCTGGCCTCATCTGCTGCCCCAACACCTTGTTAGCGCCTGGAAGCGAACACAACTGCATAATAAGCTGCTAATATTTACTTCTAAAAATAACGGAGGCAGCAGCTCAGGGGTCAGAAGCCTGAGAGCCTCCAGGTACAGTACTCACAGTATGCATACTGTATATCCACAGACATCATACTGAGGTGTTGGTTTATCTCACGCAGCAACATCATGCATTTTACATTAAGGTTGAACTGAAACAACGATTTAAATATCTAAATAAAAGCAATTTTATTTATTTGTTTTACATTGATCTTCTAATTGGCTAATTCTTGCAAGAAAAAGAAGCACTCCATGTGAAGATTCCTCCTCTGGACACCATAAGACAGTGTTTTTCAACCTTGGGGTCGGGACCCCATGGGGTCACCTGGAATTCAAATGGGGCCGCCTGAAATGTCTAGTAATTGATAAAAAACAATTACTGATGAAAATATTATTTTAACTCATTTTAAAATGATGATTAAAAACACCACACACAATCTTAAAC
This sequence comes from Trachurus japonicus, assembly GCF_045865225.1. NCBI lineage: Eukaryota > Metazoa > Chordata > Actinopteri > Carangiformes > Carangidae > Trachurus > Trachurus japonicus. The sequence goes on from NC_140922.1 coordinate 18,680,078, forward strand.
AACTGTATCTATACTTTCACTTACTCAAATATAAATCGAGTTCAAGTAAAATGCAACATACAAAAATATCTGAGCTGACGCATGATTGATGGCCGCGATCACATGACTGCACCTGATCGGAGGTCGCCAGAAATTTGTTGTCAAAATGGAGTCACAAGCCAAAAAAGGTTGGGAACCACTGCCATAAGAAGTCACAAGAGGCCGGCTGCACACTAGACTCACACTAAACGATTTGGGGGCGTGGCCTTGTAGCAAACAATTATTTGTCCAAATAATCTTCAAGTGTATTGTGTCAATGCGATTATTTAACAGATCCTGAGCGAGTCGTAACCTCCCAGATCATGAAACGTAAGTATCACATCTTTTATATTTATAATTCCAGATCAGCTGCCTCTGACGGGCCACAGGTGCGATAGTCAAACACAGTCACCAACCTACTGTTAGCTGCCAAACAGAGACAAGGAGAAGGTGTGGGCAGGGATTGCTGTGGTGTTGGATGTGATGGGTCAGTGAATGTGAAGGCTGATGCTAATAAAGTCATGTTTGTCCACATGAGTTTCTGTGAGATCTCATGTCTGGGGAAACACTGTGTTCGAAAGGATAAAAATGTTAAAAATCTGTGATTTTAAAATCATCTAGTGTGTATCCACACTAGTTTCATGGTGACAGCCGTAACAGTAGCTGGTTTTTACTGATGATAGGGATGGTACCTCAAAGCCTCTTGTCTTATCTCCTTTTCACAGGGACACTGGAGCGTCCTTAACAAAAGAAAAATAGATAGTGCTTATGCCATCCCACAATTCCTTGCAGCAGTGACATTAAAAAGGCACGCACCATTCATGCCTGTAACATCCACTGCTGCATAATTAGGAGGCAAATGGAAGTTCTGTCTAATTCTCTCAGCGCCATTGCGTCTTTTCCTGAGTCTGTCACCTCTTATCATGATCTCATGACGTTTTCCATCAAAGTCGAGGTAAATTACCACATCCCACCAGAAAACAATCTAGTCTAAACTGTTTCAATCAAAAGTTTGAGCTGCAACACCGGACTCACCAAAGATTTGCAGTTTTAGCCTGAATAATTACTCAGCCTAAGATGAAGTCGCAAACTCAGTGTTTGAGATCAGTGAGAGTGTCAGCTGACATCACATGTGAAGGCACACAAGCCCCGACTTCACATTATCACTGTCCCCGATGATCTGTTTCTCACAGACTACAACACGTGGCGTGCAAAGGGAAACATGAGCGACTTACAGCTGGGAGAGTGAACACAAATGGCAGATGGCAGAGAGACAGCTTAAGAGAGTTCTTGAAAAACAGAACATCAACATTTTGAGGAAATTATATCCCTCACTTGTCACATTTAATTGGATGTAGCTTTGCAAAGTTTGAGTTTGAACTCCCATGAGTTGTATGAAGTTATACAACTCAATAATCTCTCGGTTATTGGTTCGGTGCCTACAGTACAGTGTAATATCGGTCTGTACAGTTGAGAGAGGGAGTGAGTTTGTAATTTAAAGATGATAAAATAAACAGATCTATTGAAAGTGTTGTTATTTGAAGCAAAATTACGGAAAGTTAATATAATACCATTAATAATATAATACTTGCGCTACTCCAGCGTTTCATTTCTGTGTTTAAAGCAGCCGTGCTGATTTAGCCGTCTCCACAGTGAGATTGTTTTGTAGTGGCCCATCCTCCTTGTCAGTTAAGTGTTTTACCGTTCAGAGGCTTTGAGGAGCCTCATGAGTGGAGTGATTTAACCCAGAATCCTGATGAAAGCTAATGCTAATTGTTATGGTTCTGGCTGTCATAAATATTCATTTGTGAACACAGTCTAGCATCTGTGACACACCACTTACTGCTCTCTGCAGAGATTTACTGCTTTGAAGATGCCAGCAGCCCTACTTTCCTGGTGGAGTTGGTGAAATATTGAGAGGTGTACTTTCATCTCTTCACCGCAGTAAGTTCATTATCGAAAGTCATGATGAATGTGTCTCTGCTCTTATTGTGGCCAATCTCAACACATTCATTTTATTTATTATGTCTTTACTGCGGTGAAGGTTAAAAATAGTGAACGGTTTTCAGAGTGAGGTTCCTTAGTATCTGGGACATCGTTTCCAGAAAGGCAAGCTGTACTGTCGAGTTTTTCAATTTCAATTTCAATTTTTTTTTTAAATCCTTTGAGCCCAGTAAATTAAAGCAGATATCAGTGGCACGGCCGTTTCGGCTAATGCTGTGTTCAAGGCAGGCTTTTGAAACCGTAAGTTACAGCTTCAAGTCACAACTACGACTTGGTAGCGTTCCAGGTAACCCGTAGCTCGTGTTTTTACCGTCCTGTTGTCTGTGAAAGTTCCCTATAACGGCCACTCGTAACTTCCGACCCGTGAACTCGTACCAGATCGAACTGGTATGACTTCACAGGAAGGAAAAACACAAAGTACGAGTTTCCTTGAACGCACCATGAGTTAGCAGCCCCCGCCCTTGTCAGGCATCAATTGGTCCTCGTGCTACGTCACCACATTCACGCGCATCCCTTGGCTGCACACACAGCCCTTCATGCCGTTCTCTCCCCTCATTGGATAACACTTGTATCCCACAAGGAAAATTTTCTCCTCGGGTTACAGCAGAGCAGAGTGACGGAGAGACTCGTGTTTAGGCTGAAATACTTCATGTAAGTGATTGCTGACGGAAAATAGGACTATTTAGGACTTATATTAACAAAAACATTCCACTGATATCTGCTTTAAATGTCATTCTTCTCAATTGTACAGTGGTGACAGCACAAGCCTCAGTGGTGGAAATCCTATATGCAGGGATTGATACCATTATGGGAAGCTGAATTTCAGCATACCCTGTTGGGAGACCTTTGGATATTCTCATTGGTGGAAATGACCTCAGTGCATTTGATCACATACACTGCTTAAATACAGTTCAGAGTTACTTGGAACTAAGTTGAGTATTTCAACTTCATGAAACTTAATGCCAATTTTCAAAGAAACGAATTTGGCATCTGTAAAAAAAAAAAAAGAAAGACTGTATTTTTTTGTTTTTGTTTTAAAAGCTTTCAGAGAACTATGTGACTTTAAAATACATTGTATTATACAGTCAACTCGACCAAACAATGTTGCATAAGTACAGTACTGTAAGTAAAATTAGACCTACACTAGTCAACATTAAGATACTGCTTACATCATTTAAGTAAGACTATAAGTAAGATTAACAGAGACATGTTTATATTGTTATATCTGTACATTTACTTAAGAGACCATAGAAATACATTTATAAGTCAGTCTGGCCACTCACATGGAGATGGAGTGGTGAATCCTTGAGTCAACTTTATGTACGAAGTCAAAGCTCTGAGACAACAACATGCATTTAGGCATCTAACCAGAAAAGAATGCACCGTCACAAATGTGTGGTATAAATATATGCAGAGGAACATAAATAAATAATGAACGTACTTGGCGAACGTCACAAAAATGCTTTTAAGGTAAAATACATACACCCTGAGGGGGTTATCTTTCATCCACATCCCATCCCAGCCAACTACAGGAACAGAGAACATGTCACAGAGCTGTGTTTCCAGAGTTATTCCACAGTTTAAATGGGAACTATTTGGGTTTGAGGTGGAAGGGACTCTGCTGCTGCTGTGAAGTGAGTTTCTGCTGATAAAGTTTCAGGCGATAAAGTTTAATAACAGCTGATTTGTTACAGCACATATGGAAGAATACTGGTTTACAATGCAGCGCAGGTGTGCCGCTATTGTTTCTGCTTTAATCATTATGTTCTGAAGGCAGAGGGATGTTTGTTTAGCTTTTGTGTTTTTGAAGCAGGTCCAATCTGTTGTGCAGGAACCTGCATTTATGATTTCGACTGCCTCTCAATTATACGTGTTTTGATTCCCAAGAGATAAAGATCCTCAGAATCCGACGCTATCTTGAATACAAAAGCTGTTTACATGATATCGAATTCAAACTAAGGTGTCAATCAACATGCAAATAAACTGAGTGATTTTTTTATATACTTCCATCATGTTTTATAAATAGATATTTAAAAGCACTGGGAGGAATTGCATGTTAGCCTATATGTGCACACAAGAAATTCAAACATATGCTAATGTGGGGGAGAGGCTGAACTCTCAGGGCAAGTATATGCATATAGAAAATGCAGCGAAAACAAAAAACAACTCTTGTTCAGGCAATAAATAAAAACATAAGCTCTAATTCAAGCAAGAGTTCCCAAAATAATTCTTCTCTTTTCTGCTCCGAAAGATGGTCCAACATCCACGACCACTGAAGCTGACAAATTCAGCATCGTGGTCTCAGCCAGATCTGCTCAACCTCCAAACACAGTCTCTTCCTCTAGACACTTTGTTTTCAGCTTTAGTTTCCCTTTTTCATTTTACTGCTCTAGTTTACAGACACATTTACACTTGGGAGCCGCTCAATACAACAGTGTTCTTACATTTGGACGTGAAACAGCTCCACTGGAGCAGCTGCATCCCAAATATAAAGTCATGGAAAGGATGGCTCTCAATTTTTAAAGACACATCTTGCGGATGAAAACACGATCGCGTCAGTCTCTTCTTCCTCTGCTCGTCTTTGCCTCTACTGTACAAGAGGGGCCCGAATTCCTGCAGGAGGTGTGAGGCCAGGTTGGCAGGTGCCAGGGCCACACTGGCTCTGCCGAGTGTGGGACACAAGCGACGGGCATGAAGCCAACTCGGACTGAGCCTCCAAGCTGTCTGTGCTCCCTCACTGCTGTGGCAGTGTGATGAAAGAAATACATTTACATGAATCATGTTAGCATGCTTCTCAGAGGACTCTTCCTTCCTGTTGTCCTTGTCTCAAAAAAAGAGAAAACCAAAACAACAACAACAACAAAAAAGTCATCACTAATTAGTCAGAGAAATGTCTGCAACCAGTGAACAGATTCAACAGGAGCTGTTCTAACGTGCCTGATAATAAGCTGCTCTCCACCGATCAACAACTGCAGGCCATTAGTGCAGTCACAGACGTGCAGGAAGAAGTAGCACCAACACATCTTACAGTAGAAGATAACAATACTACTGCAGCAGCACTGTAACTGTACTGTACAATACTGCGCTCTAAAACTAACACTCTAACAGGTGAGTATATGCACTGGTCCAGTACTTGATAATTATTAAACTTTACGCCAGCGGGTGTAGCAGTGGATAGCAATTTCTCACAGCAAGAGGATTCTGGGTTTTGGGCCTGCTGACTTGGTGAGTGGGGTTTGCATGTTCTCAACAGGAAGACAGGTCGACTGGCGACTCTAAACGCCTGTTGGTGTGAATGTGAGTATGTTTCTCCTATGTGATCCACTGGTGACCTGTCCAAGGTGTAACCAGCCCTCACCCTATGTCAGCTGGGATTGAATCCGGCTACCCTGTAACCCTGCACAGGTAAGTGGTATAGACGATGGATGGATAGTTTCACACCCAGATAAACAGCCGTTTTCACAGAAATCAATTCTTCTTCACTTGAATAGTAGCTTACACAAGAAGTTGCACTGTGCAGCCGCTGGCAAAAAGGAAGCAATAGGGCAACACCTATATGTGTACAGTATGCAAGGCTTTCATTTCATGGGCTGGTACTAGAGTAGCAAGTGCAACTAATGAAATCTATTTATCTATTGAAAACAAGTGAGACACAAGTAAAAATTAAAGACCAGAAAATGCAGCACATTCTGATTTATAACATAAATGTTTGGCATATTTGCTTTTAAAAATGAACTGAATCAATAATCAAAATTGTGAATTAATGAATGTGTCTGCAAAGTCCAGTACAGCAAGGATGTTACAGAGCTTTATAATATAGTGGCTTAATTTATTCTAAGTGTTTGCTCTTTTACACTCCAGCTGTAACAATATGTTTGGTTAGAGATTATTGTATTAGCAGTGGAGCAATACGTTCAGCTTGGATTGCTTGCTTGTGTTCTTTGTAGCTTTTGCAGTTGAATATCATTTATTAATTAGATCCACTGAATCACAGACGAGTGCTTTGACTTCACACAGTGAGATAGTGAGCAGAGGGACCATCCGCTCTGTAAAATAAAACTACATAATGACCTTATCTTGTCCATCCACCAAACAGACATTATAGGATTTTAATGTAGCTGTAATCACTTGATCATTATCATAACAGCCTGAGTGTAATGGGGAGTTTATCCCACTCTGGATCTGAATCACAGCTGTGGTTGGATATTTGTCTGTGATGTTTAGATGACTGGCTGATCCCTGGACGTCTGCAGCTGTTACCACAGGAGGACTCATGTTGCTGCCTCTGCTTTCCACTCACAAACTTTCTGCTGTTGCACCTGTGTGTACTGTACCAACATTTACAATTTAGGATGAACTAACTATTTTTTGTATTTACTAAAGCGAACATTCAAAATCAGCTGTGGGACTCTTGTCCCCCTTTGAGGTTAGAGAAACTTTCCACACTAACATAAAATAACTTTGCACAGTGAAGCCCAAACATCCAACCTGCAGGAACAAGAAGATAAACATGAGTGGAGTTTGCTGTCGTTTGCCCACTACATTAATTGAATCTGCGATAAACAAGTCCTTGTCAATCTGTTTCTCGGCCTGGTGTGTCCTGAGGGGTGTTTTGTCATTGGTGATTGTCAAAGCTTTCCCTTGTACAGCAGCACAGCTGAAGTCATCTGACGGCTTTTGTTGGCGCCCAACCGTCTGCAAGCTTTTCTTTTTATTTATAACAGTCAGGTGCCCACAGACAGACGATAAAAACAAGGATGCTCAGTGTAAAAATGACAGTACCACAGAACAAATGGAGCATATGGATTCTGTCTGGATGTGATTCTGAAGTGGTGCTTTTTAGCTACACAATTAGAAACTGTTAGTTCTCCTGTCTGCAAAGTCACGGTAGCCTCCGAGGACAAAAACACTTGTTTACCACGACTGGGACGACTGGGAGTATTTCAGGAGCATGAAGCCATGAGGTGAAGGTCTAAAGCATTTTACGATATGTCTGCTGTTTCCTACTCTTCTTTCCTTCCACTTTCTTATTTGTTGGTTTATTTATGCACGCGAAACTCGTGAAACGTGCTCTCTGGTTGGCTGGATTTTCTGTTCGGGCTGCTGTACAAACATGGCATATGAATATATAAAAGAAGAATTATAAAGCTATGAAAACAAAACAAATTTTAATTTGTGATTATACACTTATTATACAAATATATTCATTGGTATTCAGATTTTGTCAATAAACCTTGCCAATTATTACTGAACCTTTAAAGGGATAGTTCAACGTTTTGGCAAACTGGCCCATTGCCATAATTCCTATAGTCATAGCAGTAGGTTCGTTACCTTTATTTGTCAGAGTAAGCTATTTTTAGAACAGCGGAGCAGAGCTGCGAGCTGCTCAGAGCTAGGCTACGGAGGCTCATGGGATTTCTTGGTTTCCCTCATGAAACTAATCAAATACACAATCCAACAACTCCAAAATGCTCTTGTGGACAAGTGGTGACCTGCACATTCACCACGCTATGAGATAATAACGGAACGTTACGAGACTGAGTTGTTTTCGAGGCAAATGCAGAGACTGCTTGCTGAAAAACTGCCCTGGACAGGAACACGCATCAGTGGTTTTGCATGAATTTACCTCAAACACAACTCCGTCTCGCAACCATGCGTTATTATCTCATATCATGGTGAATGTGGACGAGAGCGTTTTGGAGCTGTAGGATTGTGTATTTGATGAGTTTGATGAGGGAAACCAAGAAATCCCATGAGCCTCCGCAGCGTAGCTCTGAGCAGCTTGCGGCTCTGCTCCAATGATCTAAAAATAGCTTGCACCGACAATTAAAGGTAACGAACCTACAGTACTGCTATGACTATAGCGATTATGGCAATGGGCCAATTTGCCAAAATGTTAACTATCCCTTTAAGCAAAAATATCAGATATCCTCTGGTTCCAACCTCTCCAATGTGAAACATAGCTTCTTTTTTTTCTTTTTCTTTTTTACTACTTATTAATTTTAAATGACATCTCATTTAATGTCCCATTTTGTTCAGAGTTCAAAGGGTAATTATGAGACAAAATTGATAAATTATTCAGAAAAAATAATTATTATTTGAAAGGAAAATAACTACTAGTCACAGCTCTACTGCAGTATGACTCTTTATGCCATAAACCTATTTACAATTGGAAATTATGAAACAATATTTTTTTGCTTTTACTTTGCAATCACAATGAAAGTAAATAGCTGCAATCCTGGGTCTGATTGCTCTTGAACATGAAAACTAACCCAGTCCTTCATAACTGACTGCCAAGAGGGAAGTTACAGAAAAACTTTTTAAGTCAAACCAACTAAACTGCAACTACATGTACACATTAACATTGAAGTGGAGTCTTAATGTTGGCCAGACTCTAAAGTCTGAAGCAGATGTGACAACATGGCTGTGTTGGTCTTCAGACCACAAGTGACTGAAGTCCTCAGTAAGTTTAAAGCATGTTCTCGTCCAGAGGAGCGAGCAGCCAGCTGGGACTGTCTGAAAACAAACATCCCCTCACAAACAAGATTTAAAACATCTTTGTGTACACTCAGACTAAACACTAAAGCTACAGAGCCACACATGGCTCACTGAGTCACGATGGTGTTGATTTCAGTGCCATGTCATCATGTCAGCAGATAGAAGTCAATGTGTTTTCCTGGAATCTGAGCTTATCTGAAAACTCTACACCTCAGTTGATTTTCATGTTAGGTGCTCAGATGATTGCAAAAACCTTTTTCTATATCTTATCTACAGTATATAGACACAATCTTAAGTCAAAGCTACTTTTATAAGCAAAAGCCAAAAGCAAATGACCTTTGTGTGTCCATTACACACTAGCATATAATCATCTATTGTGTTTCTAAATCTGCTGAATTTTCCACGCTTCAGCCAGCATCTTGTTGATTAGCGTGAGGTACCTGATTAATATTCCAGGCCTGTAGGTCAGACATGGAGGTGCAGTTGGACATAGTATCAGCACTCTGTCAGATAACACACACAACACACAAATCTAATTATCCATGTTGTGTGTAAAGGGCTGCAATGACACTTCAAGTTCATGTATTTTTAGCGGCGAAGGCAAAAACATCATCGTTCACTCTGAAACACAAATAAAATTATTTTGACGACTATCAACCCACACTCACATCTTGCTAATTGCCCGTGAAGTCATTTCCATAAATAATAGCTCCTGTTTATTACAGAGGCTCCATCTGTCACACAACAGTAATCAAATGAGCATAGTGACTTGGAGTGATGGCTCCTACAGGCGGATGTCAGACTACTCCCATATAGAGCAAATGGAGTTCAGCTCATAACACACCTATTATTCCAACAGGTGTAAACTGTGCTGAACTTTTATTTAAAACGCAGAGATAGAAAATGGGATTTTCAGCTATTTCAGCAGCACCTGAGGAACGGTACTGTCAGTCACACCACTGTGGTCTGGTCTGACATTTCATAATAACTGCTGGATTCTTTGCCTCAGGCAGTCAGTACGTTTACATTCACAGCCTAATTGAGCTCTTAGTCATCAAGCTATGCTCATAGCTCAATATGAGTGTCTTGTTGGACTTCTGTCCTTGGCCAGTTTACATGCAACTGAGAAAATCGAATAACTGACTATGTCCATCTCCTCAGGCAGCGATATGCGTCGTTTCAGTGGGTTAATACGCCCCCTGTCCTGTTGACTTTTCTGTCACCTATTAAAAAACGGAATATAAACAACTTAATAAGCTTAATAAATAGTCAACTACAGTCCCCGACCAGGCGTGCCGGTCTGGGCCGGGTTCAGGGCTGAGAATAGGATACAAATGACGGTCCACAGTCATCCCTTTTCCCTCTCTCTCTAAAAAACACATCCTCTCGCTGGTCGCACTGTGTGAAATGCACTGAATCAATCAGCACCGGGTTTTTTTCTCTACTGGCCGGGTTCGGGTGGCTTCTCTGCTCCACTTTATGCTGTCTCTACTGTTGTGAAGCATGTGCACATGCATTGTCCAGTTTCAGTCCGATTAAGGCGTATACATGCTGAAGAAAATCAATTTACAGTCTCATTATCTGGGTGTCTTAATCAGAGTTGGAGAAATCCAATATTAGTCAGACTAAGGTGTTTACATGCACTTTAGTTGTCTAGTTATAGTCGGATTAAGCCAATAATTTGTTTTTTTCAAAACGTTTCATGTAAACGTAGGTGAGTCATGGCCCCCAGAGGATCAACCTGTCTGACTCTGGTGAAGTGTTAACCACTTTGGTGAATGTGATAACAATAGACTACTGCAGAAATGTCTATCTAACATCAGCTAGTAGCTAATATTCACAGGAGAAAAAAGACGTACGACCATCGTCTCTTTGGTCCCGGGAACTTATTGACTGTTTTTTATAGTATATAGTATATTTTTTGGCTTTTTGGCTTTATTTGATAGCACACAGTAGAGATAGACAGAAAAGGGGGAGGCAGAGAGAGGGGGAATGACACGCAGGAAAGCTTGGCCGCTTTACCCACTGCGCCATGCACTGCCCCGGAACTTACTGACTGTTTATTCTGCGTATGCAACATCCAAGTCTTGCAGACACACCTGTTATCAACATCTGGGGTCTGTAGGTTGACCTAGTAGGGGAGCGCCGGGTCGATTGATACACTTTTCATTTAAACTTCTTTTTCAAAGATGACGTTATGTACACAAACATTTTTATCATGTGATCAACAACTCACATGTGTATTCTCTTAGTTACAAGTGTAATTTAACACATATGTTGGATGATCGCGCTGTTTTATAACTTTGAACGTAAGTTGACATTTGTCTCAAACGCCCCACCGGGTCGTTTGAGACACAGAGGAGGGACGGTTCAAACAGCATATTTTAAACAGAAACTACTGACATTACTCTCGTTTTTATGCAGCATATCGGACAACATACTAGTGTACTCGTCATTGCCAAAATGTCACATAATTTCTCACAATATAAATAGGTAAAATAAATATTTTTGTCCCGTGCGTAAATGTCAAGATCCGCATTTCGATTAAACTCACCTTTCTTCTTTTGTACGAGTTGTTGGACGACTGCATTTTCATTTAATTTACTTATTTCCCTGTCCTAAGTCATGTTTATGGATACACAGTTGAATATTGTCATTTTACCCTCGGCATTTTCCCCTCACTTTGCTGAATATCTGTTGATTCATGTCATAAACACGAACATTAAAAATATGTGGTGTTTATTAAAAAATACATGTTGTTCATTCAAATAGGTTGTTGTTCATTGCAAAACAGTTAGGGTATTAATTTGGTGATTTATATACAGATATTGATCGCGCAATGTGACCACAATCACTACGCACGGTGGCGTGAGGGACATTTGAAACAACTGTATCAATCGTCCCTGCAGCGACTACTGACACTTCAACCTGTTTTGCCTCTAAACTTCAAAACTATGACATTGCATAGTTTAGGACCTGTTTATGTACGAATTCATCTGTTGTTAGGTCATATTATTATTGCATGAAACACACAATACAACTTTTGATCACAAAAAAACTACCGCACGTAAGATTTTACTTTCCGTAGTCAAAAACCGGTTTGCGCTAATAACTTTTGAATGGCCTGACGTCATTTCACAAGCTTTTCCAGGATTGGTAGGTGTTGAGTGCTGAAGGTAGTGACGGCTCAAGCTTGCGTGGTTTTCGAGGAAATCGCTGTGTATCAATCGTCCCGTGTATCAATCGACCCGGCGCTCCTAACCTCTGGCCTGGATGATGTCATCTCTGAGTGCTGCACGGCTCATTCTGGTCCATTTTTAGCACAACTAGCCTGAGTTTTAGTGAGTCCAAGTTGCGGAGAGAAAGCCTGTGGAAGCTGAACTTCATCCAGCTGGTCATTTTGGAATTCAATTTTGGATTTTTTCGGAAACACGCAGGAACAAACCATAGTATTAGCGGTAGCAACTTTCAGGTAAACAAGCTGCGTCGCGCTCAGACATGAGGTCAGTAGGTCAACCTACAGACCCCGGATGTTGATAACAGCTAACCCCGGACTCAGAGGAGAATATCACTAGCGTATCATAACTAAATATTGGTGAAATGATTGAATTTTGTGGCAGATAATGTGTTATTTAGAGGCTGCATTCCGCTGCCCTGTAGACTCACATTATACGGATATACGTGGCTCTCAGCTGGATCGTATTTCATCATAAGGACTCGTAATGACACCAAAGTTATCTAGGTGAGTAAATGATCATATTTTATGCTAGAAATAAGGTCTAGATTGTAAAAAACAGAAATTCTCCTTTAATGACTTAAATGATAACCTCTTGGATAAATGGTTGCTGATTAATTTTCTATATTAATTTCTATACTTATTTTCTATGCATCTAGAAATTGAGCTGCTGAAAGCTGCTTGCTTGCGTAACAGCCTGAGTCGCATTTTGTGTTGAGGACATGGTACCATGTTGATGCTAGCTGATGTTAGCAACTAGCCTAAAGTTTGACTGTGAAAGTAGAAGCTCACAGAGCTATGAGCGTAGCTGCAGGCTCACAGTCTTTTCTGACACATTGTTCTTCTTTTATGTGTTACTTTGTGGGAAGAGAGTGAAAAGGTTTTAACAGCATGGCTTCAGCCAGAAAATAGCCTCAGCTTACATTCCCCTAACAGCAAGACAGGATGAAAATTTCCATTTCACTTTTCTTTTCTTGTCTTCTAACAATGCCACATAAAATTAGATACTAGAGTGGCTGCTGCTCTGTTACAAAGTGCCGAGTATGAGTCATGTGAGTTATGCTGACTCATATTTTCTCCTCCATTAACATCGTACAGTAGAATTCACCTCACTCTAATTAAACAGACTTGGACCAGCAAGGCAGATTTCCCATGTAAATATGCAAATGCAAATTTACAATCTATAATTACAAGTTACGACCCCCCAAATACTTTACTCTGTTGCTAAAAATTCAAACACAGGTGCCTCAAATTCTGCTCCTGTAGGAAAGTTGATCTGGACAGTCTCAAAGATGATATTTAGCCAAGTCAATTAAGCAATTATATGCTCCATTTGACTGCAAACCTTAATGTCCCCTACTGTTTTCTGCTTCACCACCTGCTGTGTCTCTCTCTAATCTTCGTAGGGTGATTGATTTATTAGTGAACTGGTAAGTACATGTTCTCAGTATTGCTAGAATAGTTCAATAAACCCTCAGGTTGAGATAGTGGCCTATTTGAACTTCTTCAGACTAAAGAAAACATTTTAAAAAGAACTGAAGATGAAGAAAATCTGGAGTATTCTGAACAATAAGGAGCTGTGATTGGGTTTAAACTGTGATTACATTTAATTTTGCTCCAATAGTCCATCAAATTAAGCAGAATTAAACACAACGGAATTCAACAGACGATATCAACACTTAAGAATGAGTTGAGCAGCTAAGCATCAGCAAGCTCATTTAGTCATGCATCTGTTTAAAGCCTGTGTACGTTATTCTACCATTTTTGCCCCTTGTGTTTTTTTACAGTGTAAGTTGTTGACTTTAAAGAGGAACTAAGCAGGATTTCTCCCATAGCTATGCTACATTTTTACCTTCAAAAGCTCCGGAGTAATTGTGATCGTTAACTAGATGACTTGTGACTTGTTACGAGTGAGAACGGAGGCTCTCTGTCTTCACCTGGCGTCTCATGGCTGAAAACCAACCTTGCAACATCGGTGTAGTACCTGGCTGCCGCCCCGGTGTCCCAGCTCTCGTCTCTGCGCACCGCAACACAATGCGCTCTGTAACCCGTAATCTTTTGTTCATGACGGTTAAGACTACACAAACACACACGCTGTAACATCGTATATGATATGTAACTTTATCCACCACTGCATTTATTGATTTTGCGCCAGCTTCGTTGTCAACAAATGCACATGGGCGAGAGCAGTGTAACCAAAACAGCGGAAAAGCGAGCGGACTTGCATAGTTCCCCTTTAAGTACAGCTCTCCAGAAGTGTTTGGCAAACACTGTATTTTTTTCTGTCTCTACACTGTTGGATTTTCTCAACTTGGCAGTGTTTTGGCTAATCTGTGACTGACTACTGTATGTGCATCAGTGTTCACAGCTTTGTTGGCAGTGTCATCTCCGGAGTTTAGTGACGTGATGTGACACTGTTGGCTGCTTAATGCGACACATGATGTGGGGTTTAGATGAGATGCTGCCTTGACCCAAGAGACGCTTCATTAGTACGTACTGTACACTAACACTGTTCCCTGAAGACAAGCACAAGTACAGTAATGTAATCACTGACTTGTGGTGGGTCAATAGGTATGATGTGAGTTCCAGTGTAAGTAGCTTTTATAAATGTCCCACTTCAACTATTGCAGCTTAAACTGTATTTAATTGCACATCACCTCAAGTGATGGAAAGTCATTTAAACAGAAGGACGTGGAGATGTGCATTAATGTCATTATTAGCAAGCATACAGTAGGTCATTTCATTTCAACTTAATTACTTACGTCGGTGGAATAAAACATCTCCAATCACCATAAATCTGAGAATCATAAACTACTGATTAGACTTTCATCAGTGTTGCAGGTCTTTTTAATTTCTAATCAGATGTGTATGAATTATCGCACCAGACAAACAGAATAATATAATTTAATGAATGATAATGATGCATTTGTGAAATTGCTAATGAGAATACTGTATTGACAACCTGAGATTCATCGTTTTGTTAGAATGTGATCGTCAACTATTAAGTGGAGGCACAGGCAAATTTCCCACTAACTTGTCTGAACTGCAGGTTCACCTCAGCACAGAGCCAATACAACACACAAGTGGCTCATGGGACAAGTTTGAGTAGCCTCACTCGAGCCCTGATTGAATCAGATCGAACTTCACTGCAGAGACCTGGAAGAGGCCGTCCACCAACAGTCCCCATCCAACCAGAGACAAACCACTGCCAAACTTATGCCAATGTGATGTTTAAATATTTCTAAAATTATGTTTTCACTTCATCTTAATGAGTAAAGATTGATCTGGGAATCAAAATGATTCATTGCACCTTTCATTACTCTAGATAAGATTGAAGATGAACATTAAAAGAAATGTTAAAAGAAGAAAAGATTTAAAAACTGTTTGCAGTAGTTGCAGTAACGGAGTCTTGAATCATTAAATTAGTTGATTAGAAGGTGACTTAATAGATTTAAAGTAGATGCAGACCCCAAACCCTCAATAAGCACAGCTTGGAATTTCTCATCTCGAGCGATGAGCAAATTTTCCCTCTATCACTGTCGCTCGGAGCCCCAGCGATTTATTGCCATGAGTGAATATTCGCTCAATCGCCCGTTTACATTGACTTAATATGTAAACTTGTCGCCAGTAAAAAAAAATAAAATGCCCGTTGTGAAAGCACCTTAACTGTGTAAACTGTAAAGTATGGTATATTCCTAAATTTAATTCATATGCCCTGTGCTTTGTGATCAAAACACACCTGCTCTCATTATTCAAACCTCCAATCAGTGAGAAACTGATGAACAAAAGTGTGTGATAAACACACACAGTCCCGTCGGACCACGAGGATGAACAGTCGGTCAGCGGGAAGACAAAAAGCTATGAGCGGGCAATTGAGTTGAAAGTTAATGTTTGTGTTGATATTGTTTCTTTGTGGCTGTTTGAGATTGATGGCAGCTTTAACCTTGACGTGTCATCAATCACCTGCGATAGTGTGGAGATTGCTGGCTTGCGCGAATACTGGCTTAGGAGAAAGTGTGAAGGCAACAACCCTCCTTCATCACAATAATGATAGAGATCCAACTTATAAAGATTGGGAAAAAAAACAGGAATGAGTGATTGAGTCCACACTCTGCTGTAATCATCCCAAAGGGTGTTTACCTTCACCACAAGGATCAATGTTTCAATCCCCACTGGCCTTTATAAGGATGAAATGATGATTAATGGGGTCGTTTGAAAACATTGCAGTGTGGTGCAGGTAGACTGGGCTGGTATACGTTTTGTACTTATCTCCTCCTCCTTTCTTCCCTGTTTGCTTTCCTTAGTCACTGTCCTCAGTTCACCCCTTTGTCCAGTGTGACTGTTTGGATGACTCAAAATTTTTCCATCTTCAATCTGCAGCTGGTGGTTTAGAGCGTAGAAACAACTTTTATCCAGGATTCACATAAGTATGTAATAGTGGTGACCAATGTGGTAATTTAGGTTTTTGAACAGCTGTCCTGCTTTGCATTGGTTGATTAGATTGATGATTGATTAGTTTTTGACAGTTCTCTCTTGTTTTTCATTTAGTTTTGGTTGATTGCTGTTTGTTGTTAATTGGCTCTCTGTTGGCTATTCATTCTTATTTGTTGTTTGTTTGTTGATTTGTGTTTGTACTAAGTACTTTCACTTTCTTTAGGTGTGGTTATTCGCTCAATTAATTGATTAATCATCATGAGATGATCAGGCTGACATCTAGTCTGACCATCCAAACTGCATTTAATTTCCTATAACGTAAAGCACGGTACAGCAGTAAGTCTTGACATTTTAGACCATTGCACATGTGTGAATGTTGCTTGAGAAATTATTATTCAATCATCAAATGTATTAATTTTCTGTCAAATCCATTAACAAAATAGTTTCAGCCATAGTTTTCATTTACATCACATTATGTTACATTTCATCCAAGTGGTTTCTAGTTTTACTTTGATCTTTTTCTCCTCTTGCTCCTCTTTGCAGATTAGAATAGAAAAAACAAAAACAAATATAGACATGTCAGTTTGAGTATTTTTTTCCCAAAATGTCACCTCAGACAAAGTCACAAATGAAGCCAGGCTTATCCAAAGGTTAATACCAGACATGCAACGCTAGGTAGCAATTTGCAATCAGGAGAGCTCTTTCAGTGTAAATAACAAGGTCGCAAAAAGACTCCTCATGCACGAAACATACCGCAGAATAGCAATCACACATAATGAGCAGTACATGGCTACTCTGCAATCAGATTCTTTCTGCAAAGCCCTGATTTCCTCTGGACATGTGACTTCTGGGAAAATGTTAAGCTGAAGGGGAAAGACAGTTTGCCAACACCAAAACTTCACCATCAAGGGACAAGATGAGAGAGGCCGACAGGGAGCAGCTGGATTGTACTTTTACCTTTAGATTTTTTTGGCTCCGTCTCTTTCTTAAAGTCTTCACTTTCACTTTTCACTTCTTTTCTCATCTCTTTGTTCCTTTATACTGAGCTCCTGTGTGGTTTCTTTTTACCACCTTTTTCTTTCAATCAATGTGCCTTCCTCTATATACACTTGTCACTCTGGTTTCACACATTGAGACGATAAAAATGAACCTATCGATTATTCATGTAATCAGTCTATAAAACATCCGAAAATATGTCAAATACCCATTACAATTTCCTAGGGTAAAAAAAAACAAACAAACAAAAAAACGCTCAAAGCCTCAAAAACCTGACTACATTGTATAATGATCCACCACCTTGAAAAGTTTTCTGTCAACTAGTTAATCAGTTTATCATAGACATCAACAACCAGTCTTGGATTCAGACTGAGGTGATATCTGCCGGAGTGAAACAGACCTGCCAAACTGGAAGGACTCAACAAATGATTATAGATTAAGGAGTTCCTGGTAAATTTGAGTTAATTCCTATGCATGGTATCAGAAATAAATTAACATAAACTTATTTTTTAAAAAAACTCATTAATATGCAACTTTACCCATGTTAAATGGTTAACTGTAAATGATGTAAACTGTATAAATCTAAAAGTCTGTACATACCAGGCTAAAATCATGAGCTGTGAGAGCAGTGAGGACTGTGGTGATTCTAGATGAGAAAAGATTAATTTGCTCATCTACTTATTTTTGATTTGGCTTAATTCACTGAGCTAACGAGTTGCTTACGAAGAAAAGACTGTTGTTAACGTAGGTTAAGAATAAGTAAAGTTTCCAAACACATCTGCTCATGAGTAATAATGCACACAATATTTTAACTGATCTGAGAACAGTGAAAGCACAACCGGCCATGCTTGTTGATCTGTAGCTACGGTAACTAGACAATCCCAGGACTGTCCATAATGCATATAGCACAAACCTCCAAAATAAGCTGCTCTTGATCGTTCTCTATTTCCTGCTAATTGATCAA
This sequence comes from Trachurus japonicus, assembly GCF_045865225.1. NCBI lineage: Eukaryota > Metazoa > Chordata > Actinopteri > Carangiformes > Carangidae > Trachurus > Trachurus japonicus. The sequence continues at coordinate 18,698,227 of NC_140922.1, forward strand.
GCTGGCTCATTCATTTTTCATAGTAACATGTTTCTAGCAACACTGTATTGTTGTTGAGTTATTGTTATTACAGATAAATAAGAAGTCCCACGTGTTGATGCTCTATACCGCCATGGCTGGACACCAAAAATATTTCAAATGTGAAAAAAAAATTGGCGAAAAAACTTCCAATCACCAGCCCATCAGCAGCAGCACAACTCTATTAGTTTTGCATCAGAAACTGCAAAGTTTGAATTTCGCCTGAGGTCAGTGTGTGCTGTCAGTGCATTGACTGTTTGAGGAAAATATTGACAAATGCAAAAACTACCCTGTGGTCAAAGTCTCGCGAATAAGGCAAAAGCCATTTTTGTGATTGACAGGGTGTAGATGAATGGTCACATTGTCATTAAAATGCAATATGCGCCGCGTCTGCTGGTGTAATTAGTGGTGTAACCTGTCATAACAGATGGATTGGGAATGCTGCCGAAGGTGATGTTCTGTAGATTAATGTAGCTGCTCCTCCAGCAGGTCGTGTTTGTTTGCTTTGTGGAAACAGCCTCACAGCTTTAAGAGAGCCGATAAGAACAAGGCTGTCACTGGCTCAGTCTGTTGTTGTTGTTGAGTGATATTTGTGCACATGATCTGCACCGCACCAAGTGAAACTAAGCCAAAATTCTCCAGACTTTTGCCTTTGTATTTTTATAACACTGATACTCAAATACATATTTTAATATTTTTGGCTGTTTTACTTACAAAAACAACAACAAGAAACAAAAAAGACTGGCATGGATGTGGGGTTTTTCAAAACTCCCTTACATAATATAATGTACTGACAGAGATAACCTCATTCAAATCCAATGGGGGGTAATGCAATGCAGTTCAAGATCATCAGTAATCACGTAGGGATCATACAGCTGAACACAAACTGGACATTGTAACTTCCAAGAAGGTGTTCCTAATAAACTGACAACTGAGTTTATTACAGGTCTTTTTTTTTTATATTCCGCAGTGTGGCAACATTGCAACTTTGTCATCACACCATCAATTCCATCAATTATAATTAACAAGAGGACATTTCTGCATCCAATCAGTTTTGACAAAGTTCGCTCATCTGTCTTTGCTAATCGCTACAACTCGTCCGCTGTTCAAAGTAGCTGCTGTGTCATCTGGTGTTTGACAGGGGAGCACAGCCTCTCACTTCAGCAGAGAGTGACTGGAAAGCAGCAGATGAGCTGCCAGCTTCCATTACACAAACCATGTCACCAGGTATTTACAATATTTGCAGTGTCATTCAGAATTTAGAGCATACACAGTCAGTAGCAACATCTCAACAGAAGACAGCTTGTCGGATTAAAAACTGCATTCCTTCCAATTAAGACGCAAATAAAGAATATGTGATTGAGCGGTGGAGTGTCTGCGAGCCGCGACATCAATTTGAAGCACTACACAGGACTTAATCATCATTTTTAAGAGCTTACGTCGAGTATTTCCTTCATTCTTCACTCTGCCTTTAAATATACCTCACAGTGCACTCCACGAGTATTAGTGTATGGGATGTAATCCATATGAGTTATGCAGCAGGTAAAGGAGGATTTTTCTGTCTCCAAACAGGTCTTTGAAGAAGAGCTGCAGATAATCATTTAATTTTTTTTGTCAAAAATACTGCAAAAGCATTATCAATCACAAGTTCACAGAGCTTTGGATGCCATCCTCAACCCAAATCAAGCCAAAATGTTTAAAATCCAGAGGAATTCAAGTTACAGACATGAAGTGAAGAGAAGAAGGAATTTGATTCATTTGAGAATCTGGAACCTCTGAATGTTGAATTTCCCACGATTGATTTACAACTGATTAGGTGAAAGATCCCGATCCGGTTTTCTGGGCCTGATCCCAATCAGGGTCCTTAAAAGGGACAGTATGTAATTGATTTGGCTTTTTATTAACAACAAACAAATATTGCTTTCATAAATACGTATTTACCGAAGTCTAATCACAACTGCATACAAATGAAAGCTGTTGCGTAGCTTAGAATGAGTTGTTTACAAATACATAGGTGGCGGTGCACCCACCGGAGGCTGACATGTTGCATCGCCATCTTTGAATACGGTACGTGAAAGTGGACAAACTAGGCTCTAACGCTCTTCTAGTGTCTGTGACTCAGCTTGTGCCTGGAGGATAATCAACAGATTTGTTTTTGTTTTTGTTCTGCGGTTATAAAACACACACGGTGCTACAGCTGAGCAGCATTAGCAGCTAGATCTTACAGTGTGGAACTGTTCTTATACAAAGTGCAGCCAAACACCAGGCTGAAGAGAGAGGGACAGCAGAGGCTCCTCTGACAGTGGAGCTGCAGCTGAACCGGCTGGAGAGAACAGCTACTGTTGTTACAGCTGATCATTCCGTATCTATGTCCGAGTACGTTGTCATCTGATCTTCCTTCATGGGACCGCACTGCGTAACTGCCACATACTGTAAGTCCTCCTGTGTAACTTTTTGTTGTACCACCAAGTACTGTGAAGCTTTGTAACCATGGTTTTGAGAAGTTCTGCTGTTTACATTATGATAAATGACTTCCAGAAACACTCAGTCTGCTGGTAATTGAAGAGCCATGTTACAGAGCTCAGAGACAAAGCTCTTTGTCTGAGTAGATCGTCTTTCAGAGAGCACACAAACCTGACAACTTTCATTTTATCCTGTCTTTACATTAGTCATTGAATTAAAATTATTTAGTGTCAGCTGCTTTGACCTGCTGCCATCCATGTTTTTCATTTTAATGAGTGAAAGTGTCAGTCAGCGGCAGTTTAAAATGAGAAGCTGCTACATGAATGTTTCGTTCATTGCTCCAACCTGGAAATCACAAATCAGTTTCTCACAAAGAGGAGGAAATTCTCCTCTGTGGACTGTGCAAACAAGAGCAGAGCAATAGAAGCAAAGAAGCTAAAGAACCTGCATTGACTGGCTTTGTATTATCTGATGCAGATCCTTTAAAATGGGCCCAGATCATTCCTGGTACACGCTGAGGGTAACAGTCCACAAGCTTTAATGACTCTTCTCCCAATCAATGCTTATAATATCAAAGCTGGAAGTAAAAAAGAAAAAGACATGACAGGGCGTTTGAAGCATTCCAGGAGTTATGTCATAATGAAGTGTTGTAATTTATTCCCTCTCCCCCGATTTTCTGCCTTGCTGCTTCGCCCTGCGTTAATGATTAACTGCATTTCCCAGACGGACTTTCAACACCCCACAGAGAGTTATAGATCATGGTGCATCTCATTTCTCTTATTTCATATCTCCCACAACCTCCGGTCTCATGTGACCTGAAAATCGATTGAGGTCTTCCATCATTAAGGTCAACTGCGTTTGCTTGGCGATGCTTGGAGAATCAGGGTGGAGATTCAACCGAGGGAAGCTAGGACAAGGACACAAATAAGATGGGCTGGGTAACATGGCTGAAATCAATACTATATACAGTATATAAGAGTCAATAATCAATCACATGGCAGTATCTACAGTAAATGACTTGAACGCGACTTCTGTGGCAAAGTTTGAGGCCCTTAGAACCAAATGAGCATCATTTAAGTACCACAGCTGACCTGAGTATTGTTGCTGGAGGAGGATAACACCATGTAACCAAGCTGAAATTTTCTCAAACTGGTTTTTTTATCATGATGATGAGTTCACTACATTCAAATGGCCTCCACAGTCACCAGATCTCAGTCCAACAGAGCATCGTTGGAAATAATGAAGAACTAAGGCAGTTCTGTAGACTAAATGGGGTTTAGCACAGTAGGAAGGAAGTTACCCAGTAGTGAGGTGTGCCTAATAAAGTGTCCAGTGAGTGAGTAGAAAATTGATCTGCAAAAATAGTATACTGCAATACTGATTGAACCTGTTTTGCCTCCTCCCCCCAAAAAAAGTGTCTGACTGTGTGCAGGTGAAGTTCTCAGTGAGAGTGTATGTCAGAGATGAGTTCATTTTTCATTCAGGAGTTTCATGGGACACAAGAAGCTTTTCTCCTTTCACATGAACAGTCTCCTCACTCCTCCATGAGAGGTACATACATCACCATACACTCTACGTGTATACCCAAGCATGCACACAAAAACACACAGAGGCCTCTTGGGGATGAAAAGTTTTTTTTTCCACCTCAGAAATAGAAGGGAAAAGAGTATTGCCAGTGATGCTTGCAGAGCTCACAGGCAAGTTTCCCATCATGTGCAGCTTCAAAGGTTGTTCACAGTGCTCATGCAACAGAAACACTGCCTGTCCATGGGTCTGTTGGCAAAAATAACAGACCATCTTAAGCCTCATGAAGATGAAATTAACATTTCATGCAAAAGAAAACGGTCTCAGATCAAGGCTGATCCCAGTGTTATTATTCATCTGTGTCCCTTCTTCAGGTGAAAGTCTGGTTTGTTTTTGTGTTGTTTAATTAAATCAAAGCCACAAACACAACCCCAGACCAGGCACAGCAGCTCCTTCAGCAAATCAAGGACACCAAGCTGAACCAGACAAATGTATTCAGCACCACAGCAATGCCACTCTAAATTCAAAATTACAACCTTTGAATACAGACGTGCTATTAAGGCCCATTTGTAGTTTTAAAGCAACAACACAGCGTTAGTTTGTAATCAGCAGTTGCTTAGTAAAATATCTACCTGATCTTTAATTCTGCGATTAGTGAGCTCATCACTCAGACCTCATGCTGACATTCGAAGCATAAGATTAGCGTTTTTGCCACATTATCGTGCACAGAGTAATGAAAGATAACATGACAGACAAAGCTAATTTTCCAAAGCTAGTGTTGTATCAGATTCGTCAAACTGCCAACCTCGCTGTATAGTAGAAGTGGGGAGGCTAGGTGGATGAAGGCTGAACAGCAGGATTCACGTCCACTTTATTGACCTGCACTTCCTCTCACTGCTCTGACACTCTCTGCTCTGGTGCCGAGAGCTACCAAGGTCGGGTAACTGCCCCCGAACCGGAGCACGGCCCGGTCCTGCTTCCTCTCCAGCCGTGCGATCGCCAGCTCGGCAAACAGCGTGATCAGGTGCCCTGCTGGAGAGGTGCTCTGCAGTGTGTGAGGATTTTACAACTGAACCATGACAAGGACAAACACTTTTTTATTTCACTGCCTGTGTGGAAATCTGATGTTTTCACTTCACAGATGACGACCATGTTGAATGCCAGTGAAGCAACTAAAATGTGACTGTGAAACGTAAAATGTGGGATGTTGATATGTGGGGGTGTTATAGAGCACGGTTTCATGGAGGGAGCTTTAAAAGGCTTTTCACAAGAGGCCTCATGCTAGAACAGTTTTTCAAGTTTGCTCTCTCTTTTTGTTTGCCTTTATTACAGGACAGTGGAGGGAGAAAGGAAAGTCAAGGCTCTGCTCTACCTGGTTGAACAGGTGTTCAATAGCATGACAGCCCAGATGTAGAAAGACTTATGGTGGTTTCTGTGCATTATTATTATATGGAAAATAGTCCAAATAAAGGAAAATTAGTAGGTGTGTCCATTTTTTGTAGCATTAACCTGGTGTCTTTATATGTATTTATACAGACCCAAAAATGACTATGTTTCTAGCTGTTTTTGTTCATGCTCCCCCCCAAAAGGTTACCAGTACCAAGACAATAAAAAAAAAATAAGCAGAGCTTTAAATTCTGTTGTCACAAAAGCAGCACACAAAAACTTACCAAGTTTAGTGTGTCAGGCGTCATAGTCACACTAAAACAACAAGAATACATTGACAGTGCTGCTGTCAATGAAGTGACTTCATAACAGAGCTGTACTGTGACTGCTTTGACATGAAGTCAGATGTGAAAAAAAAATGTCTCTCAAAAGCTAAGTGGCCCACGGTGTCAGTAAGAGGTGGGCATGTGGCAGTCGCAGAGATATTAGACAAGAGAATATAATGGCCTACAGTGGTTCTGTTGCACTGCTGGGTGCAGCAGAGCATAATACTAGACAACAACCTGCACAAAGACCCCAAGGCAGCTTCAGAGAGACTGAATTTTAGTCACTAGGATAAAACATACCAGTTTATGGTGAAGAGACCAAGGACAAATACTTTACATCAAATATGAGAAACAAGTTATTCATGTAGTTAACTAATGTTAATGTGAAAAAAATCTGAAAAAAGTCCCTTTGCCTAAGGCCAAAATAAAAGTCAGACGAGTCATTTTTATCTCAGGAAAAGCTGCTGTACTGTAGTGTCTGATTCATTTTGTTACTGTTAGATATTGTATGAATGAAGATGCAGCAGAAATTGGGTATAATTGGAATGAGATCCCTATGAAACTGCAGTAATGCTTTATGTATCTAGGAATTATTTAGACTGCTTTGCAGCTGAAATAGATATTTCTATAATTAATACGTAACAGATATTCGGAGCATGCCAACGCATATGAATTATTCATTGACAGAGGGATCAGTCCTATTTATAAGTGTTTGTATACACAACATCTGATGCACATGCTGATCTACAGTATGAGACTCACATGCACATCTAATCATCTAAATGAATCGGTATCTGTATTAAATTGCTTTGTGCTTCCTGCCTGCAATATGGTAAGTGTTTCAGTGAGTTATGTTAAATCCTACTGAAAGGTTAGATTGCTATACTCCAATAAAGTTTAAACAGTCCCATTCATTATACAGCATCTCAGGTGATTCCTTCTACTCCTTAAGGCAAATGTGTAGATGTATGAAGATGTACGCAACAAAAACTATATGTCAAAAAAGAGAGTAATATTTTAGGTCGAATGTATCAGAAGCTGAGAAATGATTTCAAATATCCAGTTTATTTTTCAGAAAAGGTTTAACATCTCTGTACCACTTCAGAGTTATTCAGAACTGTTATCTACTGCATTTTCCCTGCTAATGCTATTTTAATGCTGCACTGATTACAATTTTATATAAAAATGCATCAACAGGGAGTGGATTGCTAACAACACATTCATTTAACATAACTACGGTGATCAGTGTTGTGTTTCTACCTTGTTTGCTACATAGTGGACCAAAAAGATTGAAATTCATTGGAGCTGAAGTAAGTAGAAGTAAACAAAGATATGAAATACAAACAAATGGAATAATTGGACACTCTACCCATATGGACATGCGACCCACATCTTCACTACAGTACCTTGCACAGACTTCCTATTGCAAACATTTAAAAACAAAACAATGCTGGTATGTCAATTCATCACAACCAAACATGAAATTGACCAAACTAATTCATATGCTATTTATACCTTTGTTATTATGTTTTCAGATGAGCAGTGTTGATGCACCGCGGCACGGGGCATCAGTGCATTTGCAGAACCGGTACCACCCACAGTTGCACTAGCAGGAGAGCGGAAGACCTTCAGCAATGCTCAAAGGAGAAATCTCTGTATTTTCATGTGATTGATTGAATTTGTCTGTATAAAACTAATTTCCTCTGGGTATCCCGGTGCATTATAAAAGGCAATAGTGCCAGTTTGGAACAGTGATACAGTGAGATGCAAAAAAAATGGACGCACCGACATAAATAAAGCCTGGCAAATATAAACTAATCACAGGGGCAGGGCCCACAGCTCTATTCTTCATCCTATTACTCATAAAGCTCTCAGTTTCCCCCAGCTCTCTGCTTGCCACAGATAATAAGGAAGCTGAACATTTTTCTCTCTGCTTTATGAGTCTCTCCTGCACTCAAAGTAGACACTGTTTTTCAGACATCTTTCTTTCTCTTCACAAAATTGGCTCTGGTTTTCTTTGGTGTAAAATAGTGATGAGCTTGATCCATTTAATAAACATGACCCTTTCCAGTGAGTCCAATATTATTAAAACAATCAAAAGTTATTTTTTAACTTTAATACCGCTTTGATCAGACTGTTGGCAGTGGAGACAAATGTCAAGGACATGTGACTGCTTTGTGGGGACATTTTTATTTTTACCTTACTAATCTGAAATCTGACGTTAAGCTCTAATGTTCATGTTCCCAGCTCATTGATGGAGGAGAACTCTATTTGTTCCATATGAGGGTGGTGTCGAGTGGGAGGTGAGTTATGCTGGGAGAAACAGCAGGGTCTCTGGGTGATATTCTGTCCCTGCCAGGGCCATCTGCACCTTCGGAGCTGCTTTCTTTTTTAAGCAGTCGGCTCGGGCGCTACATCTGTTTGCAAATTCTCTCACATTGTTGACACAACGTGTGTGTGCATGTGTGTGAGTTCTCTTTGCAATAATGACCATTTTGAGTTTTTCACTTTAAGGTGTGGTGCTTGAACTGAGTTTATTGTTATAATTAGATTAATGCTGAAGGATGTAGTATGGAGCCACTTGGTGAAATTTTATTTCATGGAGTAAAATGAATGCAGGGTAAGCAGCTGTATAGGGTTAGCACCAGGCCAATGCTACATACAGCACCAGTCAAAAGGATGGATTTATTTGGACTATCTTCTATATTGTAGATCAATACTAGAGACATCAGAAATATGAAAAAGAAAAGTGTCTTGTGGTTGTCTCCCTCTGCCACTCAGACTAGTTTCGGATTACATGAATGTCGCCAACACATGACTCATCTCAACATCAACTGTCCAGAAGAGAAAATCAATCAGGCCTTCATTTCTCTGAGACCAACTGGTTTCACCTTGAATGAGATTATTTACCTCCTCAAATGGAGTAGATCAATAATGTTATTTGATGATGTCGTCTAAGACATTAAGACACTGTTCAAATAAAGAAAATAACTGTCAGACTAATGCCTTCTTAAAAAATATATCGGTCTACTGTACGTTGTCTTCACATTAAAGGGACAACGAGGAGTTTTGGAAAAGCGAAGCGTTTTCACACTACATTTATGAGCCTCCGCGCGCACCGTAATATTCTTTGACCGGCACAAGACGGACTCATATTTTCATTCATCAATAATTAAAGTCAGAGGTTCGAAGACGATCACATACTGTCGTAGTTACGACCATAAATGGCGATTCGGCTGCGTTATTCTCATGACTCGCCGCAAAACCGAAAGTAAGGAAACGCTGGTTGGCTCGACCAGCATTTCCACCACCACTAATAACAAAATAACGATAGAAAATATTTTTATTTATCGAAAATGGGCCCATTAACAAGTGTGGGTAGCGGAGATTCATAATAGAAACTCCTCGTTGTCCCTTTAAAAAAAAAAATCTATATCTCCAGGTATACCTAGACAGGTTTTGTAATTGTGGGGGTGGAGTCTAACTATAAATGGCCTCTGAATGATCGCCTACTGCTGAGGATATGCTAATGCAAATGGCTGTTCCAGGTCCTGCAGGTATGCTGTTACATTGAGCTCTCCACGTAACAATATTGTAGAAGTATACATACTTCTTTTCAAAAATGATCAAACTGCTCAGTCTAGACTTCAAAGCACAAATTGTGTTTGTAGTCGCCTCATAGCAATAAAAACTTTACCCTCTGGGATAAACCATTTGGCAGATGAGCTCACAGCTAGAAGTGGCTCGATGTGGTTTGGTGGTCCTGAGCCAGACCAGGACACCATTTGGTCCATGGCTCACCCTGCTGGGTAATAATGCTATTCACTTCGCTGCTCCTGTGCCCCCACCATCTGGGGATTTAATGAGCCCAGAATGCCCTTGTTGATGCCAACCAATTGCAAACCTCCCACCCAGTCCTCCTGGTTAGTCAAAGCACGAGTCAGTAGAGAAACGCGTCACATACAGGCAGTTCAAATGAGGCCCTGCATGAAGTGCATACTTGTACCAGAGCCCTGCATCACTCTCATCACACAGACACACTCCCAATATACTTTACATCACTAATCCATAACTGCTTTAAAGACGGTGAGGGATCTAGATCTAGTGTGACGTCCACATGTGACTGAACAGCAGGCTTAATACTGTCGCCTTATCTCAGTTAAACATCAGTAATTAGCAGATCATACTGTTTGACTTTTCATTAAAACCCTTCAAATTCTCTGGTGTCTAATTCCAAACTTGCCATAATTGAGTGAAGTTTGTTTTGCTCAGAATGCCTATTTGCACACAAGGACATCTGATAAGACGTGGAGAAGAGGAGGGGGGGGGGATGCACACTGGAGGCGACTTACAGCCTCAGCGTCTGGCTGAACTACTTTTTCTCGCAGTATGAAGCGAAAACATCAATACTGCGTGTTGCTCATGTTGTGCCCTGCAGTACTTTGAGTGGTGTCGTCTGACATAGTAGCAGCCCCAGCCGCTGATTCAGACTGCTTTGATGGTGGTGAAATCCTCCCTATGATCGAGGACTTTAAAGCGGCAGAGCTCTCCCAAAAGGCCTGAGTGGGCCTCTGTCAGAGCACTCTGATGCTGTTCTTTAAGCATGGAGAGCCAGCAGGGATTCAAGCTGTATGCATTTAGTTATAGAAAAACCACTGTGCAGTGAAGGCGACCCCCAGCTGTTTTTTTGTGTGGTTCTAATGCGATGCCAATGCCTGTTGATGTTTTTAAGATGTGATCCTTTCAGCACAGTCTAGTTGATTACCATGACATTGCTAAATGTGCCAGACACTTTTACTCCATCACAGAGCTACAAAGAGTGATTCAATGATGACAACTGTAATTGAATTATCATATTTATTGAGCAAATATTCCAAATATTTGCTATTTATAACTTCACAAATAGCCTATGACAACTTGATCCTTTTCTTTGATGTGCGCAATAGTTTATAGCATTTTCCCCTATTTTCAGACATTTCATAGACAAAAAGAAGTGTTTCAGCCCCATTGTATTTATTTTATTTTTTTCGCTATTGCTGTCTCTGGGAGACAGGGAAGCTGGGGAAAAGGAGTGGAGGAATGACAGTAAAGATAATCTTGGTTGGGAGTCAAACTGATCACTGCTTCGGGCTATGCCAACGTGGACTGTGCTCTAACCACTCGACCACCACTGAGCACCTGCATCAGACATTTTAAAGGTGATTTTCTCACTGTTCAACTTGATAAGAAAATGTCACCAACAGTGCCCTCAGGGCTGGTAGGAGGTAAACTTCTCAACTCCATGACTGTATGATTTCAGAAAGATTGTTTGTTGTTTAAAGGGAACTCCATAATGAAAAGATCTGTTCGGTCCAGTGGTGTAAAAAAAAAAAAAAAGCCCTGTTGACCCCCTGGACCATCCTGGCTACTCACAATTTCAATTAAATTGTGTTTACAAGCTCTGAGGCAAGTGTTTAAGAGCGGGTCTTTGGCCAACCAAAATTCCTGATGTCAGAAATTCAACTGACCATCTGGCAGCTGTTTGTTGTGCAGGGTTGTCATCGAATCATCTGCACTCGATCAACACAAGGATTAAATTTTGGGTCAGCCTCTAAAATGAGTGGCACAGCAAATCCTGTCAAAATTGGCTCAAATCATACAGTGCCCAGCTTCAAATGTGTGCATTTATTATATGGAAAATTGAAACTGTTTTTTTTTTTTTTTCTTTTACTATTTTTGTGCTCATACAAACAAAAAAGAAAACGCTGGTACCAGTGCAACTGAACCAAAACCCTGTCAAATCATAAACAGAGGGGAGCTATGACAGGCTCTTAATCAAATTATAGGACCATCTGGTGTTCTCCTATTAATTTATGCTGATACTAGCGTTTTCTCAGGCCAGCATTGTTTTTATCGGGTATCATCAAACTCATTAATGCCAGATTTTTTTAAGCAAATCCAAAAACAGCATAGTATGGTCCTGTTCTCTGTCACCATAGTCTTGTATGTAGAACAATGCAGCAGATTACAAGCAGTTTAGATTCACAATATCTGCACCCAAAAGGAGTAAAAATGGCACCTGTCTTTTATAGTTTTTGGCTTTTTGCTGCTATTTTCACACAGTTTGTTCTCAATCGTGTATTTGTTCTTGTGACAAGGTTCCTGCTGCTTTTGAGCTGTGAAGAAGCTGGCTGCACCAATATGAGGAGAATCAAAGTATTTTCACAAATATGCAGCTCAATTCCAAGGCCAAGGAGGAACTAATTAACCTTTTTTTTCCTATGCTTTTCTTAACTGACACCATACAGATAAAAGTGACTTTGCAGGCTTCTCAGTCATCTCTTTTGACCAAGCAGACTTTGTCAACACAATTTAATTACTTCTTCATTGGTCACACAGAGGACTTGTTTATTGATGTTCGCCATTTTATGTGCCTTTGATTTTGTTTTTCACTTTGTGCCACTTGCCAGTTATGCCCTGCAGTTGCAAATAACTAATGAGGAGCTTTTGTTTGTGCCTGCTGCTTTTTTCAACACACCATCACTGCCACATAAGTCTTGTTCCCCCCTCTCGGCTCACATAATGCGCCCTTCAGGAGACCCTAAAACTGTGCAGCACAATCTGCGCCGAGGTGATCTTCTCCGTCTGCGGCTCTTCCCAGCTGAGACTGTAATTAACTTGCACTGATTGAACCATCAAGCCCACTCGACGTGTGATCCCGCTTATTTGAATCCCACAGACAAATCAACGTGAAATAGAAAGGATACTGCTGTTTGGTTGATGACAGTGGTGGTGTCTTCTTCTTTCTTTTGACTAACATCGTTTTTATATTTCAGATGTAGGGGCTCCCGTCTGGACATATTCATTTAAATTCCGACAAAAGGTGAATGAACCAGAATACATCAAGAGATAGATGAGAGCTTAGTCACACAATCATACCCTCACTCACATACAATCTTTAGTTTAATCCAAAGAGCTTTGTTAGTAATAATTCTCAATTATCTCTCTAAAGCCACATAGACCCCAGCTCAGTGTGAGGCATACCACTCTATCCACATGGACGCCTCCCTATTGGGCTAAATTATTAGAGCTCAAGAAAAGACTCTTCAAAGGCCTCTGCGACTCACTTCTTCAGCCCATAAGAGCTCATTTCCATTCATGGGGTTTGTTTGCAGTCAGATGGGGATTGTAAGAATTGTTTCTGGGCCAATTATGCACAGAAAATAAGCTATGATTATTGCCCCACTGGGCCACAACTACAGTAAAGCTATCAGTTTGAGAAGCCCCATCAAGTACATCTAAATGTCCTAAATCAGACTTTTCAGAGCTTGATGGTTTTTATTATAGCAGTCACAGTAGCTTCACTCCTTCAGATAGAAGAAGTGACATTGCAAGTCTTCCACAGACTGCACATGCCACCATCACTGGACTTCACTAGCAGATATTATGTGAATGGTTGAGAGCTCTCAATAAACGTACTTATTGCTCCTAACGGCCTGAATATCTGTGCTTCAAATGAGTTCTGTCTTTGCAAACTGACACAGATGTTTATTTTAAGAGCTGAGAAACTCTTCTTAGGATATGTCACTTAGCACTTTGTTAAAACAAACCAAAAAGTCTGTTTCCACTAACCTGCACAGAATTATTTTAATCAAAAAACTGCTGCTCCTCTTTTTAAAATGTGTCTGTCATCCCTGGAATGAGCAGAGTTGTATCTATTGTACATTGCAATGTATTTGTATACAGTATTTTACAGTCAAGATCAACTGACCAAGACAGGAACAGACTGGTCTGATCAGTTATCATTCCACAATTATTTATATAATCGACTCAAGAGTCAAAGTGCCCTGCCTGCGCGGCGCCCTATATGCATTGAGCAGCAGCTGCTGTTTGAGCTATAGAGAATAGATTGTTGGACTTCAGAGACAAACAAAAAGTGACAACCACAAGTACTTTAAAATGTAAAAAACAGTTGGCTACACTTTGGCTTTTAGCTTAAATTTGGTCATAAACTGTCAGTCAAAGATGGGACCAGGCGTCTTAGAGTCTGACACAATGTAGATTGGTTATCGCTTCTACTCCACAATGATCATAAAATTCATCAGCACCTCTGCAAAACAATTTTAACAAAAAATGAACATTACTACCTTCATGTAGGTGGATTTATTGCCAAACCGGCACATTTGATATTATATCTATGTAGGTGTTCCTAGTAAACTGCCAACTGAGTCTAAATTGTCTAAGTTAAAAACCCATGCCAGCAAAGACAAGAGATGGCCCAAAAAGTTTTCTGTCTATTACCTGAACATCACCACCATCGAATAAAGCATGCAGAGCACAAGCCATTACAGTCTCTAACTTCAGCAATTACACCCATCCACTGGAACAAGCTGCTAGGTACTAAAGAAACATTCCTGCAACATTACCTCTACACTCTACATTTACTGTTGCTTTTTTTAGACAGTCAAGTATATATGACGACATGTACTCTACTGGCTTTTAACATCAAATACTTCCTTTTCTACTGCAGATAAGATCCCCTCAATGCAACATCATTACCATAGCAACGATGCACAAAGCGATCATGATGTCATCTTCAATGCAACACACACATAAGCAATGGACAATATCAAAATGATACAAAACAGAGAAACCACCTCTTCCATTGACCACAGTGTGGTTTTATAGGCTGTCCAATGATTAACAGATGCATCAGGCTACAGGTGGGTCCAGAGTTCAGACCAACCCAGCTTACACAGTGATTCTCTTTGGCCAATTTAGGAGTCTGCATCTCACATTCACCTGTTGGAGTTGCCTCACCTTGTGTGAAAGCTGATAACAACAAACATATGAAGTAGTATCCATTCTGTGTTGAGTTGAGCTGGTGTCAGGCAGAGGAAAAGGGCTACTGAAAGGAAAATCCTGCAAATAATGAGTGGAGGAAGAGGATGACAACACCTCTGTCCATTCAATGCAAAGGCAAATTAAAGCTGTTCTGACTACTTACAGTGGCCCCACTAGATCCACCATACTGAGACATTTTGTGTTGGTTTGACTTTAATTTGTCATCATTCTGTAAATCATGTCATACATCACAACAAAGAGTCAAATAACTTGCATGACACATTTTGTAAAAAGTGATAGGATCTTGCATGATGTCAGCCGCATTTATCAAAGACAACGTTCTCCTCACCGCAGCATCAGTACCATAAAGCTGAATGGAAATGCCCCGTCAGTGGTGGCTGCATGTCCGACAGAGCATGAATTAAAAGGTACAGATACTGTATCTCCTCCCGGGGTCAACACACATGCTTCAGTGTTGTTAGCAGGAGACATACAAGGAGAAGCTTAAGATTCTAGGCATTGTTTGGGAAACAGCCTGGAATGAAATTAGGACAGACAGCAGTGAAATGAATCCCGGTTGGTCTCTCGCTCCAACTAATCAGATAACAACAAAAGGCAGCAGAGCATGGGGAAATCTGTCAGTGGGAAGTTACGGGCTTGAAACTCCGGGAGAGCAGCAAAGAGATGGAGCGAGTACACAGCAAATGTATTTGACTGGGGATGAAAGAGTGCCAAAGGTTTCCATGGAGAGCTTTGCATCTAATAGCTTTTGTTTTGGATGCACCAGCAGGTGTCAGCAAAGCAAATGCTAACTGGGGCAAACCAAACCGCCACTTTGCATAAATTATTCACCTCGAGTCTGATGATTTATTAGGAAAAACTGGAGCGTGAGAAAGGGAAATTGATTAAATCATCACTTAATTGATAAGATTATTGACAGGAACGATTAGAAGTTAGTTAGATTTGGTTGGTTTTAGCTTAGTTTTTGAACTAAACCCGTAAAATCATCTACCTGTTACAGATGATATTTTAAAACTGAGAAAATAATCTCACCACAAAGTCAAATTAGAAGTTGTTGTGAAGCTTTCAATAACATCAAAGGATCAGCAGATGGTATTTGTGCAGTTTCCATGGAGACGTAGGTATCAATGTTGTGGTGTTGTAACTCTTGGGTAAGAAGTCATTAAAGTAAAGTTAAATATAGTTTCACTGTTGAAAAGGCTGATGAGGTCAATATAAAAAAAAGTGTAACAGCAAATTTAAAGAGCAAACAGCAAGTTTAAAGTATAAACTTGTGGCCTATGAGCCAAAATGAAAAAACAGTTCTATTCACTCTCAGACATGTAAACATATTTCAATCTCTCCATCAATGCACATTGTCATACTGCTACATACTGAATATTCCACTCATGTACCAGTGTTACAGTGTGACAGCTCTGTAATACCACCTGACAAAAAGTGTTGTTTGACAGGTGAATACCTGAAGCTACCTTCTGCCATTTCAGGACTAATGCACAATAGTTGCTGTAGATGCAGGAAGCGTTAATTATGGATTGTCTGTCATGTAGGTTTAAGCTGGGGGACACGTCAGATGGATTGGCAGCCGTCTCCCAATGTAGTGCCTCTATTTGCATCTCCATAGGGCCTGAGGTCTCCTTTTAACCAATGGCTGTCTGTCTCATGTCAGCTAGAGCCGTCATTCTCCTAATTTCACTGCACACTCAATCTGCCTTTGGATTTCAAATCCTCACTCCTTGTTTGCCGCAACTTTTTCATTCAATCATCTGAATCTATTTTTGACATGTCATGAGCATGCAACAAACCATAATATTCATTTCATGTCCTCACCTGTTGCACAGACTTTTCAATTTTCCTTCCCTGCCACCTTTCTTTCTTTATTCCTCACTTATGTTGTGTGTTTTGTGGTCATCAAATTGCAAAAAGGCGTTTCAAATCATTGTCAGCCTTGACCTTTCCATTGAAAATTGGCCCACATGCACGCCATATATTGGTTCTGTGTGCATGTGTTCCAGGGCATATTATGTGTGCACGTACTGCACAAGCTTTGCTCCATCTTTACAAATAACACACCACCCTAATCAGCATGCCGTGGTCATTACCTTTCATTTCTCCAGAAAGGCAGCATGAGTTTACAGAAAAAATCTATTTGTGAAAGGTTTGCCCCGGCCCGCACAGTCCAACACTTTCATTTTGTATCACCCTGCTCTCTCCCCCTTACTTTCTCCACTGCTATCTTCCAGTGCCATCTGTCTTTCTCCACAGCATTTCTCATCAGACAAACAGAGCTTGTCTTGCTTTCCAAGGCAGCCACAGCCAGCAGCTATCAGCCTGTCACATCTTATCTGAGTTTTTTGCCCTCTGTACAGAAAGAGGAGGAAGTGCTCCAGTGGATTCATGGACATAGAAATACCAACCCTTAAACACTAATAGTTAATTAATTAGTTAATACACACACAAGTTTAAAAGCCTTGCAGATTTCCAGTGTTTGGGTATTGATCAGTGCTGGAGTCAACATTTTGGGCTGTGGAGTATTTGTGGGTCATTTACAGACAAAGTTCAGAGTCTAAAAAAGCCACCTCATCTGAAGGCAGCTCCCATTCAGTCAGCTCTTAATGAAATTCCAGTTGTAATGGTTTGTTTTACAAAACAGAAACTAATAACACCGACAGACGTCACAAGCATTCCCTTGGATTTATTTTATTTTTTCCATGTAGCCCATTTTGCCAGAGACAGACGTCGTTGTGATCTACTGTAAATTGGCATATTTAACACAAATGGTGCGGCAATGTGCAATTCCTTTAAATACAATGCAAGTGATGTGGGGAATTTGGATTCTACTAGTTTTACAACAAAAATCAATCTAGTGAATAACCTGCAAGTGATGACAAACATAAAGATGTGTCCTATTCATTTCTGCAATGGATGTTTGAGCAATGTTGAGCGAGTTTATAAAACATTTTGCATTTGCGAGAAAATTGGAAGATAAATGTCTTTGACAGTCAATTCATCATATTTTAGCTTTTGTATATGAATTAATAGGCACATTCAGGTTCTTAAGGAGCACAAGATGCATCAGTGTTTACATTGGGACAGCAGCAAGAAAGTTGCTTTGATATACTCAAACAGGGACCACCAGCCTTGACTACTTCTAGTTGGATACTTAGAGAATGGCTGTTTTGAAAGCGAGCAATAACCTTGAGCAAGGCATTTCATATTAGTTTGGCTTGGAGCCCTTGTTAAAGATGAGGTTTAATTTACATAGATTTTTTCAGCAAACAGCTTACACACAGACACATTGTGCTCTGAGCCACTAATCATGACTTTAAATCCTCAGGGCAACAATGTTTGCAACACCCATTTGTGCCAAGGTCACTGCAACAGCAACCGGAAACTAAAAGACTATTCATTTATTATCCCTAAAATGCTCATACATGAAGATTCAATTATTCAGGCTGTATTTTATGACTGAAAACAGATTTGATGGTAAATAATGACCTTAAAAGTAAACTTATTTCATAAACGAAGAGACGGCTTGAAAACTTTGCCCTTTACTATATCTAGAAGGTTAATGGAATAAGGCCTCACTTACAGTCCTTTAATCAGGAGTTATAAACTGGGGTAAATGGAGACAGATACTGTAAATCTTTGATATCTGGGAGTCCCATTCTTTTATAACCTCTCTCACTCTTAATTAGCTGATTCAAAGAGGATCTGACAAAAACTTACAGGGCTCATTTGAATTCTTGATAAAATTTTATTTTCAAAAACTTGACTGTGTTGACACAGCTCTGATCATTGTTCTGTTTTTTAACTCCTTTATTATCGTCATCATCGTCGTCGTCATCATCATTAGCTCATAAGGTTATTTAATCTCTTTTTACTGACATCAATGTAAGTCTGTCCCCTTTATCTAATCTCTCTCGCCGATAAAGACTGCTTGTCTTGGTTTTTTAGCATTATGAGACAATGGAGATACAGACAGTATAACCTGAAGAGAAACCACCTCCAACTGCTTCCTTGTGACTCCGATGTGGTACATAACTGTCTCGCTTGAGTCACAAAACCAAAACGATGCGAAGCCTGCAAAGCTAGTTCAGACAACTCAAGCCACGCCCATCCTGATCAGCTGATCAGTCACATGCTCTCCTCATCCAAATAGGGCGGGTTATTTAAACCCCCCAGTTTACCTGCTCATCCCAGGCCATGCTGCCGCTGCTGCTGTTATTTTCTGCTCTGCTGCTGCTCTACTACTGCTTACATCTCGTTGCTGCTGCTGTGCTCAATAAAGCTACACTCAATAAATTATTTGTTCTCATTCCATAGTTTTCTAACTGAACTAGAATTAGCACCGCAGCTGTACGACTCCACCAAGCAATCATAATCCTCCCTTCTGTTCCTGACTTACAGCAGTGAATAACAGTCACAGGTGCTTTTGGCAGAACTTTAGTCCGTCACAGTGAAGTTGACCTTTTTTATATCCATAAAATGTCATCACTTCATTATTTTATCCCATTAGACACGTGTGTTCTCTTGATTAGCTTGGGAGTTGGCCTTTGACCATCAAAATCTGATCAGTTCATCTCATGTCCAAGTTAATGTTAGTTATAAATTTGAAAATATGCCCTAAAGACATCACATTCATGAGAACTGGAAGGACTGACAACATCAAAACATGACGCTTACAGTCGCTGCTGCACAGAGGTGTAAAAGAGCACCACCCCTTCTGACCATAATCTTTCCAGTGATGATACATTGACCAACAATGTTATTGGAGAACCATTTAAAGGCCCCATGCTGTGCACTTTTCTTTGGGTTTATTTACCTGCTGATATCCCTAACAAGATGTTTCATTGGTTTTGAGTACCTGTGATCTGCTTAATATCGTTTATACTGCCCCTTTCTGTTGCCTCTTTCTGGAGCTCTAGCAGGCACAGGTCATTTGGCCAATCAGAAGAGAGAATGAGAACCTCTCCTCTGATTGGCTGACTGATTTGAGTGGCATGTGGTTGGGCCAATCGCAGGCAAGTAACTGAAACTTAAGCTGCATTCATAAAAATTGAAAAAAAAAAAAAACAACTGGTCACGGTGGGCAGGGTTACCTTGTGTGTGACATCACAGAAAGGAGGAAGTGCTATCTGCTCGTCTTAAAGAGAATGGGCCTCATTCACGAACCGTTCTTAAGAACAAATTTGTTCTTAAGTCCTACTTACGAAGTCTTTACGAAGATTGTGGCATTCATGAATGTTTTCTTATCCTGACTGTTCGTAGATTTTGTTCTTAGTTAAGAACAAAATCTATGAACAGTCAGGAGTATACTTACGCACTTTTAGGTGCTGAGACTTCTGCAAAAATAACCGATTATAGCGTTTTCTTTTGTTCTGCAGTTGTATGATATTATATGATTTGAATAAGAATTATTTTCTTATCTTTTATGATGTTTTTAATAATCATATATTAATAATTGACAAATCATTGCAGTTTCTTAAAAAAACATTCTAGACACTTAATACATATCAGTTTTTTTTTCTCGTTTTTTTTTTTGGGGGGGGGGTGGTGGTGTTGTTTGTTGTTGTGTGCAACATACAGCTGCCGATATGATTTTTTTCCCCTAATTGCGGGCTGCAACAGTGCACTTACTGTAAGTGTTCACACTACACAAAACTGTTTTTTTTTCATATGTGATAATATGATGATATTTATGGTGGCACATGTGAGAGTGTGGTCTCTCTGATAACAACCGAAGAGCTGCATCCACTGCTGACGCTACTAAATATAGCCTAAATATAAATATAAAAATATAAACTATAAGCCTTTTGTTTGTTTCTTTGTTTCATTCCTGCCGCAGTAGCGCCACTTCACTACTTAAGTTCTTTTTACGTTTGGAGTCTGGTGCTCCCTCCCAGATTTTCATTTGAGCGTTTCAACTTTCTTTCTCACTTCACCTCCTCTGCTCAGTGCCTGTGGGTTCTGTGTGCACACGGCCCTGCAGTCTCATGCCCTTTTACGGGCATTGATGGGGCCGTTACCTATGCTAATTCTATGTTAATTAGATTCACCTGGCACATGCCCTCAACTTACGAGGAGTTGGCATAAGAACACAGCTGCGAACAATTCTGAGGCTTACGAACGCGTTGATGAATCTGACGTAGGGTTTTCTTAAGGAACCTCTTAAGAACAACTTAAGAAAGAATCTAAGAAGGTTCTTAAGAAGATATTGGTGAATGAGGCCCAATGTTCTTACAAATGGGCGGTGTGCGTTTCTCTGTTTATGACCAGTTTGATGCATGGGGCAGTATACGTGGCCCAGAGACCTCCCCAAGCACGAAAAAATAACCAAAATCACATTTTTCATGCCATGGGACCTTTAAGTAGCATATGAACACAGTGTCTAGGAAACAAGACTGCATCCAAGTTGGCAAGACCACAATTTGAGACTTAAATCACAATTAAGAAATTAATTTATGCAAGAATATAGTCCCTCTGTGGCCTCAAAACACTGAGTTGGAGTCAAACAGAGAGAGGAAGAGACTGATTAAATGTTTACAACCACCCTGCTTTCTAGGGGTTCTTCTACCAAAGCAGTAAGAGTTTGATGATCATGAAGTACTGTAATTAGGAAGGGAAGCTGAAAGGGTAGCACACAGAAAAGCATTTACCTGAGGATTATGTCTTTCCTTTTCTGTGGGAGAACTTACAGTGCCATTTCTTGTTTTATTTCTGTGAGGGAGCACATAAACAATATAAAAAGCCACATTACCTTGTAAAATATGTTTTCTAATATCTATCAAAACAAAAGGATGAAAACAAACAATCATCTTTAGGGTTGATGTGGTGGTGTATTTGTGTACACAATACATTACAGTAATATTGTACACATTGTGTTTTCCATCTTTCTTTCTTTTTTTTTGATGATGTTTTTTTGTTGTTGCAAAAATCTATAATTACTGCTGTGAGAGGAGCTAGATAAATGAAGTTTGCCTACTTAATGACCTCTTCCCTGGAGAATAAAGCTCCATGATGAAGTTTGGTCCAACTGTTCACAAAATAGTGCTATTCAAGGGCATTTTACAAAAGGAGACTTCATGCAGGCAATTGCATGTTCAATTTGGAGTCAAAATGTCTATGGAAGTGGATAATCTTCGGCGAAAACATTACGCGAATGGTTTTTCCGTGACCTCCAGATTAGACAGATGGGGAAAAAACCCCATAGAAACCTCTCTCCAGATTGGGCTGAGCCACAGCAGCCACAGATCATTGCTGGAGGTCACGGATATATGTGTTTCTTCTCGTCAAAGTGAACTCCTGGTGACTAGATAATGGGCGCTCTGCGTCTCTCTTCTCACCCATGAATTAATCACATCTTCAGAGAATGGTAAAATAGAGGAGGGGTGAGAAAGAGCGGAGAGGCCAGGAGCCAAGGGAACCTGAGGAGGATAACTGACTTTTAGGGAATAAAGATGAAAGAAAGAAAAAAAAAACAACACAGCATCAAGAGATCTGACATCAACTGACATGAGAGGATAAGACATCAGTATTCTCTTTCTCTCCAAGCTAACTTTAATCAGTTACCACAAAGCTCCACCTTTGTAAATAAATTATTTGATCAAATTTGTATTATAATACTTTGATAGGACAATAACTATTCTGCAAACACCGTCAGCACTCCTTTTGTAGGGAAAAATAAATAACTTATCTATAATGTAAGCCCAAGAACATTATAATGAAATGAACTTCAGTGTTCATTGGAAAAATGCATCATAAGTAATTTGACTGAACTGAGTAAAGAGACAGCAGAATTTAAGAAAACATAATTCAGGCAGGTCAAAGTTTATCTTCACACATTTGTGAAAGTATTTCTTATTGAGTGAGGTCTTTTCATGATTAGGTATTTGGTATTTTGTGAGAGTTTTCGCTGCAACAACTGGAGTGACCTTACTCTGTGGCAGCTATTCAATAATGAGCTAAACTGCTATTACAAACATTTTAGAGGGAATATAATGATCTGTCATTAAAGCTATGGTCTACGATTTGAAAGATTGATCATTATTATTAACATGATTTAGACGGTGGTTATGGCCCTATAGTACAACCTACAACCTACCATTCTCATAGCGGCTGGAGGCTTGCAGAGAAATTGACCAATAGGAACCATGCGACCCACATGGCTCCTATTGGTCAATTTCTCTCTTCATCCAATCCCCTCGACTGCCCTGCCCCTCCTCGTCCTGAGACGTCCCGCCTCGTCCCCAACCCCTTCCACTTTTGAACCTAAGAGGTTTGTAACCGCCCTGAGCAGCTCAGCCACAGACACATTGAACCCAGGAATTCAGATTTTCAAATCTTTCTCATCCATAGCTTTAATAAGAAAGATTGACTTTTTCTAAACATACTTGTACCTTTTGAATTAATTTTTCAATATAAAAACATAAACATTGTACAAAGTCAAAAAATAAAATTCTATCACAGTTTACGTGGCTCAAGGAAAATAGTTCCAGGTCCTTGAGTTTAGAGGATTGTTGTGCATCTGTACACATCCAATGTGTTCTATAGTGCAGGGGGTTCCCAACCTTTTTATCCCCGCGGACTGTTCACTGGTGGACAATTTTCTATAACTATTTGACGTCCTCCATAAGCATCACTGCATTACAGTTTACACAACACTTTGGCCGTGCAGATGGTTAACAGAGCAGCAACACCAGGAACTTATTATCTAACAATAGACTTTGACATTTATGGACCAACTTGTTACCATATGACTACAATCTCACAGAGAGACACTCAAGGGACTTTGGGCTTAATGATCCACAACCACACACATCTAGAAAACAATGAAGTCATTAATGTGTTGTTTGTTCTTGCTTTGTTGTGAGTTATCTACATAATGTCAAAGTATAAGTGCCATATTCTGCATAGCTGTAGTTAGGCAACTAATGAAATCCCATCACAGTGCAACAGTTATGGGATATACATATACATATATATATACATACATATACACAGTATATATATATATATATATATATATACATATACACAGTATATATATATATATATATATATATATACACACACACACATATATATATATATATATATATACACACACACACACATATATATATACATATATATATATATATATACACAGTATATATATATATATATATATATATATATATATATATATACACACATACATACATACATACATATATATGCACACATATACACACACACACACACATATATATATATATATATATATATATATATATATATATATATATATATATATATATACACAGATACACTATGGGTGTTACTTTGCATGTTCTTTCTCACTGCACAATAAACATTATTTGTTGTAATGGTAATTAAAACAAAATTTTGTTCTATCTTAGTTTTTTTTTATTTTTATCCATGTCTTTCATTCCTATGGTTCCACAAGTCCACCTATCTTGTCTTTACATCGCACTCTCTTTCTTAATCCCAGTTTCACTGTCGCTGGTTCAGAAATGGATTACTTCCATTTAACCATCATCTCTCATCAGCCAGTTGGAACCTTTTGTTCTATTCTGTATCTTTCGTTTAATTTCATTTCAGCGTTGACTGATTTTGAAGGATGGTGTTATGTGCTTTGGCTTAAAGTCCCCCATGCTGTCAGAATGGGTAAGCAGCTTTCTAAATGTTAGAGAAACCCATGGGACTATAGCCACAAACAAAATGTCACTACCATGCAGAATAATCCTGGTGCTGAAAGGCTTAGCGAGTGTAGTTTAATTGAGGATACGATGCTCTGCAAACAAGGACACGCGAGCTCCCTTCCAAACAAAAAAAAAAGAAAGTTGAAGGGAGGACTCACATGGCTGTTGCTGTTGGGATGAAACAAAACCGCAGTCTGCCTCGTCTGTGTCATGATGTAAAACCTTCTAGATTTCAAGCAGCTTCACAGAGTCTAACAAACTACCCACAATCATAAAGCTGACATTGTGGAAAAAAGGCCGACGCAACCTCAGTGTTTTACAATTTGTTTGAGTCACAGTGGTAAACCTAGCTTGAAGCTGGGAAACAGAATAAGAAGGCACTGCAGCAGTCAATACATGTTGTGCAAAGAGAGCCTCCTTCTATTGACTTAATCCTTTTGTAAAATCAACATGGTAAAAAAAAAAAAGAGTAAAAGAGGAAATAGTGGCAGAAAACTGCACCTAACCTCTGAAAAACCAAAGATTTACTCAAGGCGCACACATCAGAGACGTCTAACTGACACAGACTGACATCAGAGACGTCTAACTGACACAGACTGACAGTATGTCTATATTTTAGACTTGTCATTGATGCTTTTATTCATGCTGATGCGTGGTGATCAATTTTTGGAGCAAGGATGATGTTTTTAATAATGTTTTTCTGCCACTGGGAGCCATTTCCACAGGGTTGACAGAAACACACCAACAGACCTGCAGAGCACTCACTGTGGGTCCCTGCCTCCTTTTCCATTCAATACATGGAAAATAGGAGCACTACTGTCAGACTCACAGCACTGTGTCCCAGACCGTTCAGTCATGTTTTTACTTCACTGACTTGCAATGGGAAACATAACTGGCCATTTAGATAACCTCTCGATGTCTGAAAAAAACTAAAAAAGAAAGTAAGTGCGTATAGGCGTAGAGCCACTTTCTTTCTTTTCTTTTGGAGGAAGTTAATTTCACAAGTGGAAACTTGTTACAGTGCAGGCTGAATAATCAAATCAAACTGTGACATACGGACCACCACAATGAATAAATGTGTTTTGCAGAAACACAAATTGGTGAGCATGTTGCAAAGTAAGAGGGAGGGAATAAGAGTACTTCTCTTGTGCCGTTTCTAATTGTCAGTCCCACATTTGCACTGAACATGCAGGTCTGTTGCTGTGAATGGACGATAGAAGGTTTTATAAAGTGTTTCAGTGTGCAATGATTATCAGGTTGGAGGTAGACCTTTTAATTGCACCTAAGGCTAATCATAAAGACATTAAATCCAAAATGTGCCCAAACTTAAAGGGATAGTTCACCCAAAATTCAAATTTCACTCATTATCTACTCACCCTCATGTCAACTAAGGGCTGGGAGTAGTTTCAGAGTCCTCCGTGCCTTCTCTGAGTTACAGCGGGGCTCCGTGCAGCACTGCACTGCCATATGACGGTAGCGAACGGCTCTTCCTGGTCCGTTCAAATCTCGCTCGATTTGCATCGGCGTCAGTGCAAATCGTGCAAGATTTGGACGGACCAGGAAGAGCAGTGCTGGGAGCTTCCGCTACAAACAAGCTTAAATTTAATTTTTTTCGGAACAATTTCTCATGTTGGGGCTTCAATACAAGAGGGACATTACAGACGGGCACTATGGAGGTATTTGGATATTTTTTGGTGTGTCTTTTTGGACGAAGAAAATTGAGGCCCATTCGCAACCGTCATATGGACAGGCAGTGCTGCACGGAGCCCCGCTGTAACTCAGAGAAGGCACGGAGGACTCTGAAACTTCTCCCAGCCCTTAGTCGACATGAGGGTGAGTAGATAATGAGTGAAATTTGAATTTTGGGTGAACTATCCCTTTAATATATTATGCATTAGACACACCTAAAATGAATGTGTGTTGCACTGAACACATCTGATGGCATTTCCACCACCTAAACTTTTAATTACTGAACAAAAGAAGCACTATAACAGTCAATTAATCATAATATTGCGATTTAAAATTGAATTTGTTGATGTACAGTAAGTGATGTTATTCTGTTGATTACTGTGTTGTGCAGCACTCCATCATCTGGAGTGGTCGCTCATTGAAGAGCTGTCATAGTTCCCAGAGCACTCTCAGCAGGACTGTGATTAAAAGACATGTTCTTTAGGGTTGAGGTTGATATAAATGGGGGTCGGGAGTTGTACCATTACTTGTAGCCTTGATGTTTTAAAAAATGTCTCAAGTCTCAAGTCAGACAAATGGCCACAAATATAACAGAGTCCACTGCTGACTTCTGAGTAAGAGAAACCATGTGAGTCTGGAGGCCTCTTTGAAAATGCAATAATATGAACAAATGGACTTATGACTTATTGAAGGACACCTTATTCCTTTTGGAGGACACGTTTATGACCGCTTTATAATCCCTTCCCAAGGTGAAGTGCAGATCAGTAAAATAACACACGGGCTACAGGGAACAGATTGGTCTGTGCCTCTGAATTGTCACTTTCTTGATTTGTGAATCCATAGAGAAGCCCGGAGGGGACTTGCATTCATTTACACATTTTTCTGATGCGTTTTGTCTTTTATCCACGCATGAAATGTCCAATATGCCTGCCTCTCTGGGAAGAATGATGGATAATGGTTGTCAACCCAGGGTGAGTCACGGAGCCTGCGGTAAACTGTCACTGGCCTGTGTCATCCCCAGCTCTCAAAGGTGGCCGCTGCAGATCCACATCACTCACTAATGTCCAGTTTACAATGACAAGGCTGGCATTAAAACTCTCACAGCCAACTTGGCTGAATGATGCCTGCACTCTCCTAATCGATGATTTACTCAAGGCCTTAACACATTAAAGTTTGCTCTAACACGCACTCAGGCTTTAGAACTGCAAAGCATTTACATTTAGCTGAGCCACAGGAATTCACAATGAGAGAACAGGTGTAGCTCAGTGACCCAGGCCGAGGTCCTTACACTTAAAAAGGGGACAAATAGTACTAAAGAACATGTGTTGATTGAGCAAACATGCCATTTGTAGTATAGGCTACCCACTATATCACCTAGAATCATAAAAAACAAAAGAAAAAACCTTCTCTCTTTCAATAGCCAAAATGTTTTAGGTAATATCTTTCTCATAAATGGGATTGGGGCAACTTGCTTAACACCACCACTTAATTATTATTCATCTTCTCATTTCTAAAAAAGTTATTGTGCTCCACTTTCTTCCTCATCCACCACCTCCTGTTCCCATATCAGTAGGGGGGGAACGGGTTTGGTGCGGAGGCCAACAGTCCGTTACAGCCCCCCCATCACACCAGATGTGTTAAAACCATATCCATTTTCAACTGATCCACACACGCAAGTGATAGATGTGGTTTAAATCCTCTCCGTCAATGTGTTCAGCCCACACGCAGCTTTTCAAATCACTTGGTAATATGATGAAGACACCAACAGCTGTTTCGCTGTCATTTCAAGATGTCAGCATTTGGTTTCAGATGGAACCTGTGTCCTAACATAGTGAATGTGCTGTGGGCTCTGGTGAATTTTCTTTTCTATCTGACACCACGTGAATCAATTTCAAACTTTCAACAAGGTGCTGCAGGCGCAAATTGAACACAGGTCTTATTCTTCACCTTTGATGGAGGTCGAATAGGTTGTCGCACTGGTGAGGAATCGAACACAGGACTCAAGCATGTCATTTGATATTTCTCCAACTGATACAATACTGCTACCTTGTGATTGAATGGACAGGAGGCATTAGCCGGTCCCCTAGAGGCCCACCTCATTGGTGTAGTCACACATCTTGCACTACTGATAGTGGCACCAGTGGGCAGAGCACGCCTCCACCTCCTGTCAGCTGCCCTTTTCATCTCTGTATCTTTGTTACAACAAAAATATACCCACTTTGGCAAGCTAATCACAGCCTGCCAGGACGCCGTCAAATCATTGTTATATTCTGGCGGCAGGTTGCTTTGGGATGTGGACTTATCCAGTGTGTCTCTGCTCTGACCTCAGCCAGTTGAATAACATTTTGCAAGAGTGAAATTAAACACTGGTGTTTCTCAAAATGGACAAATGGTGAGTTGTGTTATTCTGTCTGCTATGTGAGTCGAGAAAAAGGCACTTCAATGATGCAACCCCATGAACTGTGTCTGGTCATTGTTGCAGAGAGATGCATACTAAGGTCATTGCCAATTTAAGGAAATATGAGGAAGATTTCTGTAGTAGTATTTATTTTCAAGATTTTTCCATTATATGATCCTCTGGATACTTTGGATATTACATTTTTCAATTATTTAAATTAACCTAGAAAGACACAACAAATAGATAGATAGGATTTCTTGAGGGGTCACAAACCAAAAAGGAAAATACTGGTTAATAGCTGTGCACTAACATCTTGTGGCAAAGCTATTATCTGCAATGATGTGGAAGTAATTAAAGGACAATTCTGGGCAAATTCAACCTGGGGCTATAGTTTCCTATCTAAAAGAAGAAATCTAAAGATTTTATTATACGGCAGTGTATAGTGGAAGCAGACCGATCTTACGCTGTTTAGGCTGTTTACATCCCACAAAACTGCATTTATTTTCCACAGACAGCATCAGATGGCTATTCAAACATACACCGAGGGGTTTGTATACTTCAAGCAAGCGGACATGTTTGTAAACGGAGCTTTAATGCATGTTTCATAGATGCAGTTGTCGGTGTTGCCGTTCCTTCAGTCAGCTCTGACTCCGTGCCCTCACAATCACCTCCATCCCCTGCTAAAATTATAATGATCTGGTGTTGTGTTAATTGATGAGCTTGGATAATATCATGGCATAAGGTCAGACATGTGCCGCACAAATCACATTAGTAATCAAACAAAGGGTCTTAGCCCCAAGACACATGGTAGATGAGCTTTACATTAAAAAAAGGGGAAAAAATCATTCCTCATTAATTTATGAAAAGGGCACATCTCACAACAGCATCATGTGGCCTTTAGCGAGCATGCTGTTCAGAGGAATCAAACTATTTTGTACTACATTGGATCAGAACACATTCATTCTTGTCTCTTTATAATCCTCCCTGTTGTGCTTAATTTAATTGTTTAGATTTATCTGCAATATGTCCCCAATGAACCACAAAAGCTGTAGCTTCATGTATTTAAAATGCATCCATGCAGAAGCATAAAGAGAGTCATTTCAATCAGGTAATGGCTGTGCTGTGTTTTTAAATGGGAGGATCAGCATCTGTTGTGAAGGGGTATCACCTTGATTCAAATTCCATGGCATGTCTTTAAGGAAGTGATCTGTTTACCTGTCAATGAGGGCAGCTCATCTGTTTCCAGCCTATCTTTAGATCTGTATTGTTATCTTGTTCTCATTCTGCCTGTCTGTAAATCAAGCAGCTCTTTTGTTTGCATGTGTCTCTGTTGGTCTAAACTTGTCTGTCTGTGACCCATCAGCATGTCGGTGATGTCTTCCCTCAGACACTGTATGAAACTAAACTTAGATGTCCTGAAGAATGCGAGTCTGACAGGCTTTCATGAAGGTAAAAAAGCAGCAAAACATAAATATAAAACAATAAGAAACATGAGACAATAACTCACAATGAGAAACATGTCAGTTCTGCAATCAAAATTGTATTCAAGTGAGTGTAATCTCAGCAGAATATCTTTTTAGGTAAGAAATTCTTGGTGACTAATTCTGTTGTCATAATCAGATTGCTACTTTGAATGACTTGATGCATCTGAGGGGTCAAAAGTTTGGCTACACAATTATGATTTTGTTTTCTCAAGTTTTCCTTCAGCTTTTTGTGTTTTCTTTTGACTGACACTATTATTTAAAAAACAAAAAATAAAACATTCCAACCAAAAGTGTGGAGGTCACTAGGTTAATAAAATAAAAAAAATTGTTATTAACTATGGATTTTAAAAAGTGAATCAGTTTTTGTGGAATTTTTGGTAAACCCTGACACCTCTAGATTATTATAAAAATATAAAGTACTTAACACCAAGTTACATTTTATCTAACCCAACAAGATCACAACACAATAAACTCAATGCCATTATTCCATCATCCCAACAGTCCGAAAATGACCCATTGTTCCGAAATCTCAACCCTAACCCTAACCCACATCCCATAACCATAATCATTTTGAGTGTCACTCCTAAAATCAAAGTGAATTCAAAATACTGTGCATCTTCTATTCAAGGCATTGTTCATCTTTTCATATCCCACTGCACACTTTGCCCTCCGAGGTGTTAATGGTTATATTCATTTCAAAAGGCACCACACAGGAGACATGCAGAAACAGATCGTAACAGCAATGGAGTGTGGAGCTCTCTGCTTAACTCAACACCTTGAACCTGAAAAGAAAGAAATGCATTGACTAAAACTTGTTCACTGTCTTGTGTGTTTGTGACGCAGTATATGAAACACACTGCTGATAGCTAAAGGATGTTACTGAATACTGATGCTCAATGCATCATCACTTTTCAACCCATCAGTTTTTAATCGAGCTCTTTTCCCTTCTAATAAAAATCGATTTGTTTGACTGCTGTGGTTTGTGTTGGACAGAAATTCAACAGCTCTAAAATTAAACTGAGAAGATGTATTACTGGGGATTCTCCAAAATGTTTCTCTTGCACTAGATTTCAAATAAAAAATTGATTACATGGCGTCTCGTCACTCTGAGACCTGATCCGGAGTCAGAATCTGCACAGTCCAACCTGTGTTTACTGAATTAGATCAAAAGCTTTGACTCAGTCTTTGTGACTCAAACAGGCTGGTGAAGTGAGAGATGCAAGATACATTTGATTTGCTGCGACAGTGCAAAGAATGATTCATTGATGATGTTCTTGAAGTGCAAGAGCCTACAGAGGTACATCTCATCTCCTCAGTTTGTGTCCAATAACATCAAAGCCTCTCCTCCTCTCAGGGATGACTCCACTGTGAATTCATTTGGCGACAAGGGGAAATGGTGGAAAGGCTCACTGAAGTGTAACGTGAAAACAAGTTGCTGCACTGGAGACTGTGTCAAGCTGAGGAGCAAAGCATAGATTTAATTGATTATTGGATTTTACTTTGCTCCAACTAAAGTCACTTTGAGCCTCAGAGGGAATTTTTTGACTGGGACTGAGAAGTCATGGTGAGAGGATTATTTGGTTACAGGCTGCTCATCATTAAACAAAACCTACGGCTGCGGTCAGTCTTACTGTATTAATATCTGCACCAAAATAACCGAGCCAGTGTCTCCTGGCAGATAGATCGTGCAAAGACATTATCATGAGGAAAATAGTAAAAAGGCACCTGATGAGACAAAAGCACAGATCATATGACTGTCTGTACTCTGGCACCAAGCACAACCTGACAAACAAGAACAATTAAGTTTCATTTCATGTTTCAGACCGAGTCAGAGGATCATCCTGTGATTGTCTGACAACTCTTCAATTCACAAGTGTGTTATCTGCCCCCACCCCCCCAATCTCTTAGCATCCAAATCAAATCGTCAACATCTCATGTAAGAAACAGTGTGTTCCATTCAAAGCCAGGAGACAGGGCTTTTTTATCATTTATGGAGCCAGGTGGCAGATTGTAATAACTCGGGCTATAGCAGAGTAGTCAAACAAGCACCTAATTAAAATGAACCATCAAAGTAAATCACTGGCAGGATACTGTTGTCTGTAATCAGGCGTCTCTGGCCATAACTCACTGAAAGCAGACACCTGATTATGGACAGATTGTGTACACAAAGATCAGTACATGCAATATTAGGAAAAGACAAATCAATAAGGGATTTAATGAGATTACTGTTAGTATTATTATCTTTGCTTTAGTGGAACAAATCAATCTGTGCTTCACACGTTATTCTTAGAAAGTATGTCGTAGAAAGTTTATCTTTAACTAGAACCGAGTCTGATCACTCCTTTGTTCTTACGTTTTTGTATCCGACTGTTGAATCATCTCACATTAGACAGTGAATTATGAGCTCACATTATTTCAGCTGTTCTGGAACAACTGCAATCCTATAATGAATTAGAACAAATTTCTCTGGTCATTTTTCTTCAAGCTTTAATATTGGACTAAAAGTCAGAAGCTGATATAATTTTCCTTAGCTTTTCTCATTTAAATATTGACACAAATATTCACTCACTCAAACTATTTAGGCTTGAGTAGCTCTCTACCTTCAAGTTAAAGTAGCAAAATCACAGCATACTCCCATTGTGTTACAAGTGACAGTAACAAATCCAAATACTATAATCCAAATATACCAAAATATGTCTCATGTAAAAGTAGACCTAATCATTCTGTGGATTATAATTATGACTTATTACGTACATCACAGGTAAACTGGTAAAACCAGTTGGGAAACTGTGCAGCTGTTCATGACTATACATACAGCTGGCTAGTGTGGAAATTTGCCTAAGGTGATCAATAAAGTCTTAAAGTTTATTTCAAGGCTCAATGACAAAGAGTCTTTAAAACAAAACAGCAAAGTAAGGTGACTTCACAGAACAACTATTTTCTGAAGATGTTTTTTCAGGGAGTCGTTGAACAGATTTGTGTAGAAAACAGCTGCCACAATTCTGTCTGTATTTACCAGGGGACAGATTTTTGCCAGAGAAAAAAATAAATAATTTGGAATAGATTTTTCAATCTGCTTGTCAGGTGTGTCAACGTCTCCTCTCTGAGAGCAATTAAGAGTGTAGCAAGAGAGCGCACAAAAGGAAGAGAAAACCACACAATCACATCTCACTTCTTCCACTTGTGATTGTACAAATGAGCAGATTCTGAGTGCATGCATAATGTATGAGCAAACCGCTGCCCTGAGTTGGCTCCCACCACCAAATATAATTCATCTAATTGTATTAAAGTTGGGAAAGGGTGAGGGTGGCAGGTTGAGTAAAGTGATTCAAGAATTGTTTTTTCAACAAAATACAAAAAAGAATTCCCTTGAAGGCTGAACAGGGTGTTTGACACAAGCTGATGCTCATTTTTAACTCCCTGAGTTCAGACTTCAACTCTCCTAAATTTAATGTGTGAATGTGCGTAGTTTGTGTAAATT
Organism: Trachurus japonicus; assembly: GCF_045865225.1. Lineage (NCBI taxonomy): Eukaryota > Metazoa > Chordata > Actinopteri > Carangiformes > Carangidae > Trachurus > Trachurus japonicus. The sequence goes on from NC_140922.1 coordinate 18,731,544, forward strand.
TGATTTCAATTTGCTCTTTACCAAGGAAATAAACATTAAGTGTCGAGGTCTCAAGCTGATGAGGCAAAAAATATTTTAATAGCATTAGTTTTTTTACCCACAGGAGAGTTAGTGTTCTGGCTTAAACCACTACATTTAATTTAGTCAATAGCATTCAGATTCGCTCTCTCGTCCAAAACAACATGCCACAAGCTAGTAAGCGTCTACAGTAATTCAAGGACATGATTCTGGCAGCAGCTGCAGTGAAGGTGAATCTGCCTGCAGGCGATACTTTTTATTTATAACGTCATTTATCTTAATGCTCCTAAACATGCAGCTTTGTAATCATCAAACACAACTCTCAAATACAGATATGCTAAGTGTTTAAGGTGATTAAACATGTTGAGTAACTGACCTACAGCTGAACCAGCATGATGTTACTTCGGTGTTACAATCAAACTATTGATTCAATTGCATAATCATTTTTTAAGGATGTGACTTTGTGGTAAAGTTTTATTGCTTTACACAAAGAGCTTCTTTTCTGTTATATAACCTTACCCTCACTGATGCAAATGGGATGGACAAAATGATAGAAACATCTATTGCGATACAACTCAACAGCTTCAAACTGTGCCACCTCCAAAATTACCACACACTTGAAGGAACTTAGACTGTCCTAGTTTGATCTGGGTGTTCCCTGCAAGCTGATGACAGCTCAGTGTATTGATGCAATACGTGGGTGTCCACAAACATTTAGCAGCATCATGTACATGTATTTATGCAAATTCCTCTCAAGAGTTCAAACATGAGTTGCGTCATTGCATCCAGAACTAAATCCACTTCCCTTCTTGAACAATAAACCCGTTTACACCCATTTACACCCAACTGTAATAACATCAACAACAGCTGAATCAGTTACGTAACTTCTCAATACGAGTGATTTGTATCTGGATAAAACCCAGATGAGCGACCACACTAATTTAAATTTAGATTTAGCTGCATCATACAATACAATCTGGGAGATATCCGATCAGCATCAAATTCATTCTGCAGCAAGACAACGACCTCAAACATGCAGCCATCAGGGAACTGCGTTCAGCAACGAGGGGAGTTACAGTAGGAGTCCTGCACCAGATGCTCTGGCCCCTGCAGAGCTTCGATCTTTACATAATGGAGTCCGTCTGAGATTACATGAAGAGACACAAGACACTGAGACAGTCTAAACCCACAGCTCCCCAAGGTGCTTCAAATAATCTACCTGCCAAGTAACTGAGAAACTGCAAAGTGTCCCTAAAGCAGGGGCTGGTGCCATTTTAAAGGCAAACAGTGGTCAGAGCAAATATCAAGTCTTGAATTAGATTGTTTTCTGTTTATAAAAACTATTCATGGCATTGTTTTTTCCCCCTCACATTATTTGCAGTGCTTTCAGTAAGTGCACTGAGCTTAATGCAAATAAGGGGTGGCCCTGACCCCAGGCTAGTAACCTCAGACTGTTTGGTAACTGACAAGAAAAATAAATTGTGCATGGCAGCAGTTTACAGTTACAGCAGTAACAGTTAAATTACAATGGCCACCAGGATCCAACTCATATCTCTCCCTTATCCACCAGTCAACTCTGTCCCACATGATGATGATGGCAACGAGTTGAGTTTTGGGTGAACTCCTGTATTTCTATGTAGTATTTCCTCTTTCCTGACAACATCCCGTGGAAAACTTTAATCTTTTGGCTCTTATGCAATTTTTTTGTTGTGACTTGGGCAGTTATTTGTTTATATGTGCTTCCATGACAACACATTACATATCAAGAGTACAAACATGTACCGTACAATATGACACGTTACTTCCTGTAACATGTAACTTCCCACAACTGGTTTTCTCAAACTACTGGATTCACAGCACGTCCTGATATATCTAATGTCTCCCTTCCTGCACAATGAATTTTCTGTTAGAGTTTACTTTTTCATAAACATAATTTCTTGTTTCATCCATAAACAATCTTTGGCTTGCACAGCTAACGGCCTGGAAAGAGCACATCCATCAAAAGTCTCAAGTTTCAGTGGAGCTGTTGATCCAGTTTACCACGAGTGGACTTGGTCATTGAAAGGGGCAAAGGCAACATGCAGCACCACCTATACTGTAAAGCTGTTACCCATCCTGGTTTTATAGAGAAACAAACTATTGTGAACAGGAATGGAGCCAGACCAGCAGACACTGTATGATACAACGTGCCCTTCATTTGCTGCTTTGACAAAGTGTCTGTTGTTTTAGCCTGTATGTTTGCAGTCAGTGGTGTGAAAACCAGGCACACACATCAAGACATCCAGTGGGTCAGAGTGTTCTTTCACTTTCTTTAGTCTGCAAGATCATTTCCCGTAAGTCGCTGAAACCAGAAATTACCTGATAGACGAGAAAGCAAAGAGAGAGCAAAGAGAGAGAGAGCAAGAGAGAGAGAGAGAGAGAGAGAGAGAGAGAGAAAGAATGCAAGTAGGCGTAACATAGTGAAAACAGGAACAAAGTGATAACACATGCCAAAGTACACCTGCACACCTGTGTGAAGCCACTCCTTTCTCAGGACACATTAGACATGATTGAGAAGCGGAGGCTCGAAAATGCATTGAAATCCAGAATAACTTCTATATTTTACAGCCATTTTGCCTTCTACTTTGGTTTTGTTTGGGCGGACTGTGGAGATTAAGGAGTTTACTTTTTTCTTTTTTGCGTGCTTTTTTTTTTATATGATTATTGCTTGACTTTTTTACACAACATCGTGGCAGCTCATAGAGAGCGGGACTTTGTTTTAATTTTAGGTTTTTTGTTCCCTGCATACTTGATGAAGATGCGGCCTGTGAATATCATCATTATCCTACTACTGCTGTGCAATGGTGAGTCCAGAGGAGTTCATATGGATCTTTGTTTTGATTTACAGATGATCGCAGTCAAATGTTTAATAGACTACCATTTCTACAAACTACACTTAATAGGAGAAATATGTAAAGCAATAAACCAAGTAATACGTTTGACAGCGAGAGTGGATGAAGAGCGAGTGAAGGAGAGAGCACAACAAATTGAGGACTCCAGCATTAAATGATAGTGATCGATGGAAAATGTTATTTCATTCTCCTGTTGATATAATATTGACTAGATTTTTGTGCATTATAAAAATGCTAATTCTGAATTTGGCCATGTGCCCTTCACATCTTCAATAACTATAATATCTCAACTGTTATATTCTCTGGGCTGGTAAATTACCAACAATGTTTTATGGTATGGCATCATGAGAAAATGATTTATGTCTGAATCACTCTGTATGCTATATGATATTGTATTTCTTGCATAAAATGATTGTGTTCCGCATCCCTTTCCTGTACGCCAGCCCGAGAGATGGCGTTTATTTCCTTGTGTAAAAGATACAGCTGGTAAAGTTAGCACCAGCAGAAACAAAGTCCATCTTGCATAATCTCCATGTGGGCTTCATACAGTATGTAGGGAGATGAGCTCAGATGCTGGAGCTTGCATGGTTGTAGAGTAAGCAGTGATATTAGAAATCTGGGCTGCAACAACAACAACACAGAGGACAGTACCTTTACCAGCTCCGTCATAAAAAGTCTCAAATATTATACAGCCATCTATGATAAAATTATATGTTTTTTTCTTTCCTTCAGCTTGTCTTTCGATGAGAAATCGGACAGTGTATTTTGTCTCCAAGAACTTTTACAATGTACTCCACTGGAAGACTGTGAAGCCTGTCACCCCAGGGGAAGATGTGCTCTACACCGTCCGGCTCTGGAAGTAAGGCCCAAGATGACAGATGAGCGTTTAATGTCATTGTTGTGATTGTTATACCCTTACCTCCACTGCCTTTATCTACAGATACATATAGAGAAGTGAGTCAAGGCAGGACACATCTGTTTGCAGGGTAAAAACTCAGCATCAGTGTTCATACTGTATCAAGGCTGTGGAGGTTGTTACTAATTGGAAATATAACTCTGGTCTACCGATGGCAGGATTAGTATATATTTTACACACCCTATGAAAAGATGTTGAATTGATCAGACTACAAATTATCAATTTACCTCTCTGTGCAATCTACCTCAATTGTTGACCAAACATAAAAATAACATTATTATTCATAAATTATTAGCCACATAGCACACAGACACAGTAGTGCATCTTAAAATAAATCCCTATAGGTCCTGTCTCATAAATATTCATCAACTCATCAAATCCTTTTAAACCAGCAAGAGACTACAGTTAGGAAATGGTGTAAAATGTGCTATATGGAAGTTCACAGCCACCCAAAGGCCCAAGTAGGAAAAATGGACTTGTGCCTATAAGAGAAGAGCTCAGAGTTAGTGCGGGAAAGATGACTAACTAACATATTGTTGGCTTTGGCCTTTGTAGACATAAGTGAACCGCATGGTTGTTTGGATTCAGCTCAACTTAGAGTTGAGAAGCAACAAGAAAGAAAAGCTACACAGCTTGCTTCCAGTTCTTGACATGAGCTGCACTCTGCTACCCTCACTAGTGGAGATGGAGTAGTCAGTGTGCACTTTACTGGCTTCCAAGGGGAACTTTTTTCTTTCTTCTTTTCACTCAGTCGCTACAAAACAGCCTCAACAAACTGAAAATGCCATCCTGTCTAATTACCCGCGACAAAGGCTCCCAGACAAATGTCAAGTACCACCCCTATCCTTCTGACTTTTCTCCCAGCGACTGTCACCAGAAATTTTTGGAACGACTTCCAGCATCAAATCAGCTGGAGCAGAAGTTTAACTATGCCCGCTCAATACCAGTTCCCTGTTAAAACAAAAATGCTGCCAGTTATGTTGTGTTCTTCAATAAGGCACTGTGTGATGAACAGGTCATGACTATTTTTATGTCATTATTTCATTGGAGCCATATACTGAGCAGAACAGCTTCAGCCCCTGGGCAGCACTTTAAGTTTAAAGGATATGCTCAATCCCATCCGTCTTAAAACAATGGTGAAGAGCCCATATTAACACTGAGACTTTACTTGCTGTAATATTCCTCCTGTCCAGACTGGTTATTAAAAGAGCCACTTCTCATGCAATGTGAGTGATGGAGGGGGAAAGAAATCCACTGTCCTCGTTCTGTGTTAAAATGAATTCAATAGCTTATTTGAAGCTAATGTGACTTCAGCAAATAAAGTGGAAATCTTCCTTTGCACTGCACTTCACCTCGATAATAAACCCTGCACAGGAAATTCTGAACTGAAAACGCTGTAACTTTTGGAAGACATCCAAATGATTGTTATCGCCTCAGCCTGCTGCCTGACTCAGACTGTTTTAAAGACAGAGTTGAAAAATTGTGAACCTATTGTCAAAGCCAACTGATCACATTACAGTCACTCATTGCAGCGACATGCACCAGGAGTTCCGGATAAAAGAAGACTGTCAGAACATCACTGCCTTGACCTGTGACCTGACTGCAGAAACCCCAGCGGCTCCCGATGTCCACTACAAGGCTGAGGTGTTAGTTAACGGTGCCTCGCTTGGCAAAACACTGAGATTTAAGCCAATAGCAGACAGTAAGAATCTCCATATTCATTCAAACATTTTGGTTTTGTTTATTTCCTCCCAGCCAGATTCTGTTGCAATGTTTATTCACTCATGTCCTTGTCCCCAAAGCCACTTTTGGTGCACCTATCTTGTCAACAGACACGACGGTGTCATCCCTGAATGTTGATGTCATGCTGCCCGTGGGGCCGAATGGAGTCTCCATTGCAGACATCATCGCCAGGAGCAAAAATGGGCCCTCCAAAGCTGAAATCTACTATGACTTTGAAATCACTGAACCAGAGTGGGCTAGACAAAAGGTGAGTCTGCAGTGCACTGGGGAGCTTTATATTTAGAGGTATATTATTATCGCACCCTCTGGCCCTCATGGCGTTGATAAATCTGGCGACTGAAAACACTCGTAATTTAAATGGCATGCCCCGTTATATTCCTGCTTTAGAGGCCTCGTCCAACCCCATTCACGACATGGATACACGGAAGACGGCCAAGAAGAGGGACTTTACTGTATTACCATATTCAAAAGGGAGAGGGTGGCACCACAAATTACCTGTACATTTAGAGAGTGATAGTTTGTGATTGCTAAAGGTGTAATCACTGGTGGATGGAGGTTCAAGACGAACATATGCGTACAATCCTCTCGTAATGATCACAATATAGCAATGAAATGCTCTTTTTTTTTTTATTATTATTATTAATAATGTACTGCCATGAAAGCAATTTTAGAACTATCAGCAGTGATGGCATGGTTCGACTGATGAAGGGTTGTGAAACACTGGCCCAATCCCCGATCTTCCACTGACATTTCCCAGTGACACCAGCAACAGGACATTCCTCAATCAGGGCTACAGTGTGTGGCAGAGAAAGCGGCTAAGCAGCTGTTCACTCCTGCAGAAGATCTTCTCACTGGAGCATGTTTCTCTGGCGCCTCAATGATGTGTACTCATCCAACAATAATAGACGTGTCATTGGCTGTTTCTGTTTAAACAGCTGATTGCATCTGTCCAGTTACACCATATAGTATCTGTCATGTTACGCATGATTTCTAATTCACCTCAGTTGCTCAAAATAAAGGTGGAGTTAAGTTTTCAACATGGACCTCCCACTAAATGATGAATATGTGGCTGTATGTTCATATTTATTCACTAATAAGAACAGCAACGACATGAAGTTTGCATCACTGTATTAGTATGATCTATTAATAATTAGCCAATACAGCCATACTCTGTCCTGCATGTTATAGGCTTATTCAAATGTGTGTACACCTGGTCCGACTTTTTTGTGTACCCTATACGCTCACCTTTTTTGGTGTACACACATCTGACGCATGAGGGCCACTGTGTGTATGTACGTAAATAGGAACAGCAACAAAAAAAGAGCATATCAATACTGATGCAGTTTCTTTTTTTTCTCCAAATCTTTTAATTGAGATTTTCAAGACATATGGTGGTATCTAACAGTGTGGAAAAAAGACATTTACTGTACAACAGTATGTCAATAAATCCCCTGAACCCAGACCCACCCACTTCAGGCCAATACTGATGCAATTTCTAACAGTATTTGGTACAGATATATCCACCTCATGTTTTGCTGTGTGCATGCACCCCAATAATCTGACCTACATTTTTTCATATTATAAATTGACAAATTTGCCAGTTACCTAAATTATCTACAGTATGTAATTTGGCCCTTAAATGTTTAGGTTATGGAGTTATTTTCCAGTATCCATAATGTGTGCCCCCAGGTTTTGTTTGTTCTTACCGTGTATGAAATGTTTCTGGATTTTCCAGTTTCCTTGTTTGTCTGACCTGCACAACCTTCAACAGACTAAATCAATCGACTTGTATGTGTCTCCAGATCCATGACGACACAACTGGGAAGTTTGTCATCAGCTTGAGGAACAACCAAAACCAAATAAAGGTCTGCGGCCATGTGTTCTACAAGCCGTCCTTTGAATTGGGTCGCAAGGAGAGTGACAAGGCTCCGTTCTGTGTCACATTGCAAGGTAAGAACATTTTCTCTTCTTCAAACACATAGAATATTAATTCATATAAAAATATTATATTTTAGCCAGTAAGCTCTTTCTGTATAATGTAAAAAACATTCGACAATAAATGAATAAATAAGGATAGAAATCTCATGTATCTTTATAAAAAAATTGAAACTGAAAGGAGCAGACAGCCTTATATTTACAAAAACTTGATTTCACTGAGGAAACAGTGCAATGTTCAGCAAACTTACAGTAGGTGGGACGCTTTCAAGGACCCACCTGCTGTGCAGAAAATTTTATTTCAAGCCGTTTGTGCTCATCGCTTCAAGTGATTACAGCCACTTGGAAACAATGCAGCATTTGGGAAGAAATCAAGATAGTTTTGTCTAAGAAATTAGTCCCTTTTTACATGTCGGCATCTGTACCAAGACTCATCAAGTCCACCAGTGGCAACTAGAGAGATGCCGCATCCATAACTCTGAAATACCTATGTTTACAGCAACATGAAATTAGACTTTGCAGGAAACCCTGCCCCAACTTTCCTCTATTGTTTTCATACTGATGACAATAGACACAATTTCATGGTCTGTTTCAAAAGGTGATGTTCTTCTCACCTTTTTGTTTATTATGAATGCAAACCTGTCAACAATGAATGCAGATAACCTCACACCTAAAAATTAAGTTCCTACTTCCCAGAACTACTCGTATGTAGTATGTACTGGTACTTCCAGAAATACAGTGTACTCAACAGCCCTACGTCACGATGCGCCGGTGCTGCTCCCTTAGAACATGCCTGAGCTTGCGTGGCATGATGGGAAGTTGTTAAATGATTTAAAATGCTTAAGGATATCTATTTCACAGATCTGCTGGATTTTTTTCTCACATTGCACAAGTACTTGACACCAGTGTTCATCTCCCCCAGGTGATCATCGGATGCTTTTGTCATGGCTTATCACAAGTGCTGTTCTCCTGGCTGCCATAGCTGCAGTGTCCGTCGCAGGAATATGCATTTATGTGAAGGGCGGAAAGAATGATAAAATGCCAGAGGCACTGGTAAGACTATTCTTGGGTTTCCTTTGATGAATTTCCTTCGGGATTAATAAAGTATTTATCTATCTATCTATCTTTGGTGTGTCCAGGTAACAACAAGGAAATGTTGTGTTACTGGAAACGCAAGCCCTGGGGCACATTAACCACCGTTGTATGTTCAGTGTGCTGTACATGTGAGCCAACATGTGATGTTATTTTAGTAAAGTAAAAAATCCAGTTCAATCATGGCGCATTCAGTACTCACAATATATATTCATACTGCACAAGTTGTTGACAAGCACTTATTTAACTCTCTCCTCTTTATCTTTGCCACAGAATTACCCTTCTGACAGCCTGGGTAAAGCACCGCAACCTGCATTCAGCCCTGAAATAACTTCCAAAGCAGTGTTCAGCACCGGTGACCCACCAAGCGACCAAATAACCTACGCCAAAATCAGTCCTCCTACAGTGACACCTGGAGGTTATGCCCCCCAGGAGATTCCCATCCAAGAAGACATCGCTTTCTCCTCTGCGGGCACAGGAGGACAGAGTCCCAGTCCCCAGGGAACCAGCGCCCAGTCCTACAGTGCAGTGGTCGTCCACATCCCTGCTGATGAGAGGGAAGACTTCCAGCAGGCTATGACTGAACACAGAGAAACACGTGGCCTACCATCACCTTCCAGTGAAGAACCCTGGGATAAAGGTGAAACAAGTCCAAATCCTCCATTTTGTGGACTAGCTTCACCTGATCTGGATGACTGTGAGAGCAACACGCCGCTGCTTTTACAAACAGTGCGCGATGCCGACGGACAACTCACTTTGCCTTTTCTCAATCTTCAGTTTGAGAGCAGGACAGATGACACACTATCACCTCTGAACCCAGAGAGAAAACCTCTTTTATCAGACCTCATAGTCGGTAAGAAAGACGGACCAACGTTAATGTCACTGCAGAGCTTTGATGGCTCTGAGTGGTCAGACTCTGGCTGTGATGACAGCACTGTTAACACACCAACCCTGCAGTACTGTAACAGCCATTATTTCCCATCTCAGAAAGTTGTTCCTGACTTCCACCAGCAATGTCAGAACACACTATCTAGTGATGCTGTATTTGAATCAGGTTACAAAGAAAACTGGTTGCCTGCAATGGCTCTTATGGCTGCATCTAAAAGACAGTTGTGAATACAGAGAGACAGACTGCAGAGCTGCATGGACTGGACCCAAGGAGGAGCAAGCTCAGAGAGATTAAGGCAGAGGAGGAGAGAGGAGAACTACTATCCTAAACTTGCTTTTTCTCATTTGGGACAGAAGAGATGTATCTATTGAGGCAGTCTTTTTAACGAGAGATAGGAGGAAGCTGACAATACAGACTCATAATTTCTCCTTTCAAGTGCAGGCATACATTTATCCTGAACTAAATCACTAACCTCCTCTGGACCGTTTCATTTCATTACTAGTTTTATTTATTAATTCACAAATGTAAAACGTTAAAATATAACGATTGATAGTCTTGAAGTTATGGGTTTACATTTGAGGATTTTTTTCATACTGTGTGAAGTCATTGTTTAACAAATTAACCACATGGGTTTGATTTTTAAAATCATGTTTTCATAAATTATCCTCTTGTTGTTATGGTGTAAATCAGTGGTGGCCTTAACATCAAAAATATCATAGTCTAAAGCATCTAATTTCAAAACAACTCTTTGGATATCATTATGAAAGTTTCAAGTTCTGACAGCCATTATTGGATTTGTTTCAGCATCAAGCACGGCATTATTTGACAGGACTAAAATCAGCAGGAGGTGGCTGGGTCAGACAGCAATTTGTATGGTATCGACATACTGTATTTGAGACTTGCCATTAGAGTAATAAAAATGTTATTTATTTTTGCAAAACAGATGTTTACTTCATACTATATTTGCTGTTGCAGTTGAGTGTATCAGTGTAACTAGAAGACAAGGCTGCTCAGATCAGTTTTTGAAGTCGGTTGCTACTTTTAAACATGTGTGTTGACTGACGTAGTCAGTCAACACACCATTTCACTCCTTCACCAACATTTTCTCTTCTTTAAAAAAAAAACCCAGGCAAATTTTTTTGGTCAATTTTCTGGTCTGCACTAGTTTACATGTTGTCTTTAACTTAATGCGTCAGTCACTATTTCAAACTTGTTATATTGTCCAACAATAGAAACAGAAAAAAAAAACATGAGGTCAGCTGTATAAGGAACTGCATGGGCTGTATTAAAACCCTATGCATGTGAGCACAGAGAGTAGGAGAGAAACAAACAGATAAAGGGCCTGATGACACTACTGCAAATAGCCTGTGACGCAGCCCAGTTGTATACATGGGTTTGGCCTGTATACGTGCAGCTGGACAAAAGGCTTCTTGTGGAAGAGGCTACATGTAGATTAGATTAAACAGCCCAAACTCCTCACAGACCCACCATGTCTAATGTGAGTCATCACTATGACAACACATGATTGCAACTTATTGCACTCCCTAAATACACAAACCCCATCTGGTTACCTTTAAATTACAATGTGTACAATTGGCCTTAAAGATTAGATATGATAACTCTGATTGTCTTGTAGTTGAACAAAGCATCAAACAGTCCAACGCCTGCCGTCACGCTTTAAACTGCTTCAAATGGGACTAAAATGACTGAAATTCTGCAAGAATTTAACACATTCATATTTGTGCGCTGCTAACATGTCAGTATAATCAATAATGTGAAACATATAAACTGATTGCATCTCTACGTAAGATCTTACAAAAGATTGTGTACATTTTTTTTTTTAAACTCACGTTCAAGTTCATGAACTTGTTTTGTTCCGCTCATTGTTTGCCGTCCTTTCATGGTAAGAAAATGTGACATGTAAAAATATATTAGAAGGTGGGGTCATGGTACAACCTAAGCCACACTGATAATGTCTAGGTCTTAATAGCCTGAACACAATCTGTTGTACACGGCTGTAAAGTAATAATGTCTGGTGTGTTGAAACTACAATTTGAGTCATGGACACTTTGTACAGTACATTAGAGAGGAACAGTTGTGTAGCACTTCTGTTCTGTGGACGTGTGTGTCTGCTGGATGAATGTGAATCAGTGAATGTTGTGAAAAGTTCTTACTTTATTTTATTCTGTATTTAAAGACTGTGACATTCCAGCTGAAAGGGTTGACTTACATTACATGATAAGTTATCAAAACCCCCAAAAAATAGAAAAGAAAATTAAAAAAAAAATCTATGTCATTGTCACATAAGTTTTGAGTTGTATAACTAACTAACTATTCACTGGCCTAATCAAGGGAAGTAGCTAGTCATGAAATCTGACCTAGGAGCAGTGGCACAAAAACGATTGCTTGGGCCGACTAAAATATTACAATCAGTCCCCAGGAGAGGTGAATAAATTTGTCCAGAATAATAAACTTGAACCTACAAGCTATGATAAATACAAATACTGTATTTAAAAAGGCAATGACCCTTGCTACACTACATACTATACGGACATTCACTGTGTCTGACTATAAAGAGGTACAGTAAGGTAGATTGCGCAGTACAAAGTACAACCCAACAGCTTGCTACTAAGTAGTTGTAAATGTTTTCAGTCAAGGGAAGAGGCCTGACAAAAGGTCATCTTTGTTTGCCTGTTTAAATGCCTTCAGGTGGTGTGGCGTCATTTCCACCCCTATAGGACATTGTTCACAGCCACAGAGACTCACAATGTCTTTTATGTGAAAGGATAAATGGTTAGAGAGTTCACTACAACATGTTTACTGCCTCTGCATCTTTAGATCATCCTGTACAGTATATGTTATTCTAAGAGAAAAAAAATGTCTTAATTTTGAATCTGGGATGAAATTCCGAAAACAAAAACACAATAGCTTTTGTATCCAAGCAGAGGGTTTTCATGTGATTTAAAAGTGAAATCCTTTACTTTCTTTGCCTCCCCTTTTGAAAAAGCTAAACGGGGAAGTGATCCTCCCATTAAACTGTTCAACACAGAGTGGGAAATAATGTGGTGTTTTTCAAGGAATAATATAAGCCTTGGGAAGATCCCTTTTGTAACGCCCATTGTGCGGTAGATTATGTAACTGCTACTAGATACTCCAATGGAGTATTTTACGGTAAAAGCCTGACCCATATAAAGGTAAAAGGGGAAAAGTAATAAATATACCTTATCATAAGACCTTCAGTGGCAGCTACAGAGATTTTTCAAGGGTCTGACAATCACTGTATTTATAATACTGTTTACATTCTGTTTGTTTTCAATGCAAAATTGGATTGAAAATCCAACTTGAGATTGATGATTGTTCAATTCTTTTTACAGTCTTAAAAGTCAGAGTACTGTAGATATTCTATCGAATCTTCTTTTGTGAAAACCGGTATAATCCAGTGTAAGATGGTTGCATGTTGTTTTTTGTTGCCCTTAGGCATTCTGTGACCCGTTTCAAAGTCCAAGCATGTCAATAAACATGATGCTTCTGAGTCAAATACGCTGCCCTGAACATCTAGTATGAGTGAGCTTTGTGCTTGTACTGAGAACAGTGCTGATAGAAGTGGAGAGAGGAAAGTAGGCATAACAAAGGTTGATTTAACACGAGGGGAGAGGGGCGGAACTGGCAGCGCACCAGCAAAGTTCACTGCCACGAACAACAAAGAAAAAGACAAGACAAAGAAATGAATATGTGAAACGGCTCCTGTCAGTGGGAGTGAGGTGGAGAGGTGGGAGGTAGAGAGACAGAGGAATTGGGAGAGATCCAGTCAAAAACAATTTGGGACAACTACCTCCGAGAGATTCAAACAGGTTGTAAAGCAGCAAAGAGGAGTGAACAAAGGAAACAACAACCATCCTGACAACACACTGCATGCAAAAGGAAAGAGTATTCCAGTCTCTGGCATGTTTGGAAAGGGAGGACATGGCACAGGGCATGTTGTCCAGCTTTTCATTGTGTTCTCTACGTCTATCTTCTCATCGGGCGACTCTTCGGACAGGTGTAAAGACAGAAAGAAAACACTCTTTACTTGGCTGGCAGCACCGACAGGTTCTTTTTTCTCTGGGTGCCAGAAGGTTGTCTTTTCACTCTCCAAGTCCTGAGAAGATTGACTGGGAGATCGCAGAGCAAAGCCTCGACTGCTAAAGGCATGATAGGGCTTTGAGTGGGGAAAAGTACTTGGGGTGGAAAACAACGCTTCTGCACAAATAGAATTTCAATCAAAGCAGAGGGGTGTGTGTCCGCCCTGGATCAATGAATATATTGATGGACTGAGAGTCTTGGCCACTTAAGTAATTTATAGCACAAGGGAGGCAACCAGAGCTGACCCTTGTAGGGAAACGCTCATTTCAATCACTGCCAGAAAAGTTAAAGACTGGTTTGAAATCCAGAAATGTATACTTTTTTTTTATTCCAAGGAAGAAGAAAAAATAATCACACATGCTGCAGCTGTGTCCTTGAAACATATGCCCTTGACATTTGTTCCAAGCAGCGTATTGCTGTAGAGATTCACATTAAAATTTAATGGCTTCTTTGAGGTTTAAACTCCAAAGGCTATTTCAGGATATAAGCAGTTATGATTGCCTAATTTATTATACTCTATCCATTATTGAGACAAAGTGCCAGCATGGAGAGACACTTATAAAGTAATAGAGCAAAGGAAAAAGACAAATATCCTTTGAAGAAACAATACCCACATTAGAAAGAGTTTGCAGACACAGCAAGAATTTCACAAGGATAAGTTGAATGTCTTGAAACCAACCGACGTGCACCCCCATCTTTTTTTCTTAATGTATCTTAAATGATAAGACGCATAGAACTAGATCCATTGAACTGTATGCATACAGTACTAACAGTTCTGTACTATGATCTCTTTAATATGGCACCATGAAATGGCTTGATGACTTTCTCATTCAGGTAATGGAAAGAAAATGTGTAACTATTGAAGGAGTGACAAATGTACAGTCTGTCCCATTTCTACTGTGAGAAATCACCCCCCCCCTCCCGTCCAGTCACTCACCCTCCTCATCTGTGTTTATTGGTGATAAACGGGCATAACGGTAAAACCCAACCGACTTGTTGAAACTAATCAAGTTCATAAGCTGTGTGCAGAGTGATCTGGCTTTGAGTGTGTGTGTGTGTGTGTGTGTGTGTGTGTGTGTGTGTGTGTGTGTGTGTGTGTGTGTGTGTGTGTGTGTGTGTGTGTGTGTGTGTGTGTGTGTGTGTGTGCGTGTGCGCGCGCGAGTCACTATGGCGGAACGTGTCCGACGGAGCGTTGGAATGGGTGTGTCGCGGTTCTGCCATTTCATTGGCGACACAGGTTCGTGTCTTAGAGTGTCGCGGTTTCGGTTTTGACACGTGTATCGTTACAGGCCTAGTTGTTTATAGTGTCAAGTTCTTATTTTACCTTTTTTTCATACTCTACATTTCTCTTTGACCCCAAGGTGCAAACATCAAAACAATAATTTCATTACTCTGTATGTCATTTACATCATGGAAATCAACAATAAAGATGAGTTTGACTTTGACCTGCAAAGGAGGTCAGATTTTCTGTGCTCATTAGACTAGTGGCTGACTGGGAGTTGGCAGTAAGATATTTGTTTGATAATCAGTAAAATTATATATGTTAGCAACATAACTTTATAACAAGGTTACAACATTACAGTATTTAAAACACTGCATGTGGTGCATTTCCTCCATGAAACTGAAACTCTCTTCAGAACAGATTCCTACATTCAAATGACTCAGAATTGTTTTTTTAACAAAAAATGTCTAAATCTGGCTCTGTCCTGTTAATGAGTCAGGTCGGGCTGGACTGAAATGCATGGGCTTGGGTCAGGAGGATTTTTTGGGCCAGATCTTAAGCTCTTGTTGCCAATTTTAGAAGTCACATTATATAATTTCATTGGGGTAAGAACAAATAGATGATTCATTCAGGAAAAGAATTAAGAGGCAACATGAGGCTCAGGATAACAGTGTTGTATTTATAATATACTTGGTGTTAAGAAGCCCTTGCTAAATAACCCAATGATCTGATTTGATTGTCAGTTTGTGTAACGTCATACTAGATGTTGACTAACATGAGGACATTGTTAGGCTGAACATGTAATGTGATGATGAATAAGTGAGAAATCTATAAACACAGGCACTTGCAACACACCCCAGGTGACTGACTCGAAACTGTACACACCCGATCATTTCGAAAGAAAAACAACTAATGGGGTGTGGAAACTTACTGTACAGCATTCAGCAGTAGAGTACTTCACCGGTTAGTCAATAAGTCAGTCATTAACATCACATTTGCAGGGATGCAAGGAATTGCATCCCATAACAAGGGATGTTGCAGTAGCAGATTTAAATTTACTCCAAATGCTGTATAATGTGCACAGCAATTAAGGCAACAGAAGGCTAGCAATCTATGGAGGAAGATGATGTTGTCATTCTCAATCTCACCTATAAGGTCAGACTGGAAAACCATTTCTGACTCGTGTAAACAACAGTGATATCTTTTTTAGCACAAGACACACTAGATTAATCCCTAAACATACAGTATCAAAGATGTGGTTGCCTATTCAGAAGGTGTCTATTAGTTGCTGTTGAATAAAAGCTTCATTTAGCATCATCGACGCTTTTCTGTACCACAACTTTGGTGATTCTGCATGAAACGGGGCATCTTAGTTTGCCTCACATATGACAATGGCAATATGAAGTTGCAGATAAACATCATTGTTTCCTCCACTTTGACATGACATAAGTGAATCACAACAAGCAGCCTTTCCCCTACCTTCCCTATTGAAAAGGCAACTCTCTCCCTGACCAAATCACTTGATGAATTGAAGTGTGCATGTAATTGGATGCAATCACATCACCCCCTCCCTTTCCTCACTTGCATTCTAATGAGGTCTTAATGGGTCCTTGATTAGAAAAAGGCACGAAAACAGCTGTCAAGGCTGGCCAGGAAATGATGGATCATCACTGAGACTTTGGTGTCCATTAAGGTCTATTCTGGGCCCAATCATTTGTAGGTGGGAGGATGAAAAGAAAGTTTAGTAATATTTAGTTTCAACCAAGACAACTCCCTGTGGAACAACCGTCACTTCAGTCTTGAAACTGACAGATGGTTGATGAACACTGGGAGGTGTGTCCAGTCTAAGAATGCCAATAATGTGTGGAGTGTGGAGGTTTTTTTCCTGAGCCAAAAATGTGTTATTGCACATAGGGATGCACCGATCCACATTTTTTCACTTCCGATCTGATCCCGATACAAGAATTTGGATATCTGCCGATACCGATACAATTCCGATACCAGAGCTTTTTTTTTTTATTCAATTATTTTTTTAGATTTTCCGCTCCCACCTAAAGCTATGTTCTACATAGGGGTGTCAAACTCATTCAGGGGCCAAAAACAGCACAACTGGATCTCAAGTGGGCCAGAGCAGTAGAATAATAGGTGATGATAAGGTATAAATAAAAAGAAGAACTTTTCCCTTTGTATTATAAGATGTTTACAGTTAATGAACTATTCTTTTACAAAACATATTATGAACAATCTGAAATTTCTTCATAAAAATACATGTGCAATTTCAACAATAATATGCCTCTTCTGTCTTCTATGTAATTTTCACACTTGGCAAATTCATTCTGAGGGCGAGATTGGACTCCCTGCTGGACCAGTTTTGGCCCGCGTGCCGCACGTTTGACACCCCTGGTCTACAATCTGAAAAATTATGAGAAAACTTTGAAAAAAGCACCCCACACACAGACACACACACACCCTCCCCCCCAAGCTCGTATGGCCCTCGGAGCCTCCTAACGACACACCCCCTTCAGCAGAGCAGAGCAACAAGCCTGCCTGCAGAAACCGAACACGGCTTTGAATGCGGAGTAACAGTGTCGGATTCACAACTTCCACAATAAAACCAAAGATTACCTGTTCAACATAAACTCCGCTCTATCAGCACCGCCGCTGCAGCGGGGTCGCTCTGCACACAGCACACCGCGGCTCCGCGAGCTTTAGACCCCGTGTCTCCCTACTTCTCTCCCCGACACACAGCGCCCTGTCCTGGGGGTGGCCGGCGCCGCACCGGCGGTCCCGTTGTCGCTGCCACGGAACACACCGGCCTGACCGTCGGGGCGCCGCCGTCATTAGCGGTAGCTGGTACACGGTGGTGCCGGTGCTTTCCTTTCATAGGGAGCAACAACACGGGAGAGGTGTTGCGGGGGGCGCGCACTCTGAACTACGGGAGCCCAGCAGGGAACGTTGGTAGTGGATGTTGAAGAGAAAATTGTTTTTCTTAAAATAAATCGATGTAAAGTACAAATTCGAATTAATTGATTTATTGCCCAGCCCTACACTGCACGTTGCTGTCTTGCTTTGCGGTGTTACGAGCATGAAATATTTACAAACAGCGGACATGTGTGCTGCTCAATGCTACCCGGCTGCTGCTGCTAGTGGCTCAGCAGGCTGCAAACAGCTGATTGTATTTCCTGAACAGGGGTGTGTCTCATCGGCCTCACTGACACACGGCACACGCCTCCTTCAGGAAATCCGTTCCACACTTTTGCAGCCACCTAGCAGAGTAGCCAACAGGAGTAACTTTTGGAATCATTTCAGCAGACAACCATGAAAGCACATGTGTTTCAGGGATCGGAAATTTGCGCAGGTGGGATCGGAATTTTCCGATCCATTAATTACACTCGTATCAGTACCCGATACCGATACTGGATCGGATCTGCCCCATCCCTAATTGCACACAGGATATAATACCAGCCTAAGAGGGCCATGGCTGCTGTGGTATTTGTTCAAAGGCACAAAAGGCTGATGACATGAGAGAAACTTAATGTTAGAGGATATAGTTGATAGAAACTGAGTCATAGTCATTATACATACAAATACTGATATTTTTGCTGTCAAAACATGACGACGTCTACAATAATAAAATGTCTGGTGGTATCCATTCATATACCCGGGCCTCTGGCTCATGTCATTCCAAATTAATTGTAAATATAAGCTGAGAAGAAAAAAACAACCTATCCTCCAAGTCATATTTACAAATGCAATATATGAGGATATTTAATGCCATGAGCTTTAACATTTATTGTCAGAATTTGTTTTCACTAAACCGGCAGGACTGGCTGCACACATTGCATCAAACCCACAGGTCATAAGCTCAAGGTTACACAAATGTAAATTTAGAGTTAAAGAGCTACTTATTGTCTTTGGTTAACGTTCTTAATCTATAAATTATGTGGTTCGGCTCTACACTTGTTTACTCATGTCATGCAAAGAGGTTTGAATCAAATACAGTTAAGCAATCACAGTCTCCACAGTGACCCATACATTAAGGCTATAATATGCTGTTCATTTGCAAGGTGCAGATAAAATACAGAACATCTAACAAGGAGTTAATGTCTGCCACACAGTCGCACTGACGCTGCCGCTTTAATTCATAATTAATGCGAGTAAAAGCACAGAGTGAGCATGAATTGTGAATAAGCATTAATGATTAATTAAACATGTTAAGTTGTCCTGGGTGTGCAGCAAATATTTATTCCTTGTTGGCTTGCCATGCATGTTGCACCTGCTACATGTACAAAGTCATTACATATTTTCTGCTTCAGGTGCTCTGGGAAATTGATTTGCATATGTGGTGTAAATAAATCAGGCACTAAACTGGGGGAAAGCCCACTGGTTGAAGCTTGGTAAGTACTTCAGAAACTTCAGAGTTTAAGTATTAAAAACGTTCTATTCTCTCAGTGCTCTCAAGATCGCTCAACAGTGTTCCCCCTCTCCACTGTAGGAAATAAAGGGCAGCATGACGTGAGATGTTTCTGGGGGAGTGCAAGCTGAGGAGTCTTCCAAATGAAGAGGAACTAATAAAGGTGGACCTCAGCTGCTTTGTCCGAGTAGTTATTCTTAGTTTGACAGTCACTGCTGATGTATGATGAGAAGAGAAGGCCTGGCAATGCTGGCTTGTATTGTGCTCTGATATTCCAGAGGCAGGTGTGGCCACTAAAGGCTTATAAATAACCCCCCCATCCTTTCATACAATGCAGTGGCCTTGAGTGGTGCCTTCTTTCCTTGTTGCCCATGTGCTCTTTTAGTCCCGTCAGTCAAAACTACTGGACACACAACATACAGACAAAATCATGCAACCATGACAACACATAGTTACAGTGAAATGTGGGCTTTAAAAGTAAAAAAAAAAAACACAACCTTTCAGCACACATGCTAAACAAAACAATACATTCAGAGAAACTGTTATATTTCCTTCCAGTTTTTGTTTGCAGTAGTAAAAATAAAAAATAAAATCTTTTCAGGGGGACAGAATAAATATCACCCAGACACACACAGCTCTAATGAACTCTGCCAGGCTGAGTGCCCTGTTTAATGAGATAGAAAAGAGTACAACTTGCAGGAACTAATCAAAGATCACTGTAAAAGTAGATGGGAAACAAGCACAAGGGGAATACAAAAAAATGTGATGGTACAAACAGCTCGAGTCAAATCAAGTACGACTCCTACAACAACAATGACTAATGAAGCCTATACTGCGAAGCACCATTATACCTTGAGCCAAGGCACAGTAATTAAGCAGTAATGTAAAGTGCGGTGGAGGATATAAAAAGAGCAGCATCATATGTGGATAAGGCACAAAATGTAAGCGTGTGCACCGAGGTTGTGCTCAGGCACACAGGAAAGCATGCAAACATCGTGCAGTGACATTATTAACATGCAAATTTTGTGTGTGTGTTATGTTTACCTTGTTCATATAGTTGAGTGTGCACTACAGTACCTTGTCTCATGACAAGTCAGGCGATTCAGTCAATAGCTGTTCAAACATCAACGTCTCTAACAGTGAGTCATAGGAGGAAATCGCCAAAGCAAGCGAGGCTCAACCTCTGGGGACCATGAATATCTGAAGAATTTCACTATAATCCACCTAATAACTGTTGAGACATTTAAGTCTGGATGAAAGTGGTAGCTTGACCTCCACAGCTATGCTGCTAGCATGGGTCAAAGGCGCATGACTATATATAAAATATATATACACATCTATACCAAAGGTAGCATTAAGGCTGGATTATGGTGCATTAGAGGAGCCGTATAGTAGGAATATAGAAAATGTGGGAAGGCAGAGGGCAAAGGAGAAAGAAAAAAAAAGAAAAAGGAAAAATATTGAAAGGCAGGAAGTCTCAGGTGTGGCCTCCACCATTATTAACCTCTTGCCTTTTAAAAATAGAGTCAAGGGTCAGACTTTTAATGAGGAGGAACCAGATGGTTCATGTCTCATTCTCAAAATACCTCCTACATCTACTGAACAGCTGTCTTGCTTCCTTCCATTTGTTTTCCATTCTGATTCCCTGTTCATCTCTCTCAGCATCCTCCCTCTCTCTCCCTTTAGCCCTCTGTCCCCTCCATCTTCTCACTTGTCACTTTTCAACCTTTAATTTTTTAACACTTGTACCCAGGTGGAATAGTGCAGAGGGCCAATATAAATATACATTTCTTTTGGTGACAGTTATTGAGCAGACATTTGTAGCTCCACCACAGCCAGTTATTCTTCCAGCTGTTCCTTTCAGCTGTGCAAGGCACTCGCTCCAGCCTCTCTCACTGTACAGGGAGCTATTGTGTTATCTCCTAGCTGCTTGTCCGTGGAGTCTGTAAATCGATCTGGCTGATGGTAATGATCTGTGTCTATGTGTGTGTCCCTGTGGTGGTTATGTGTGTCCATGTAGGACTGAGTGTGTGCACAGGGGGGGTGTCATTGGTCTATATTTACCAACTTAAGAATGAGAGAGCAGTGTTGTCCACATAACTTGGCACTGAAGGACACTTTGTGTTCAGGGTCACCCTCATGGCTTCATTAAGAGAGACATAGAGAGAGTGAGGCAGACGGGTAACAACAGGTAACACGGAGAAGTGAGACCGGACAGTATCTTCAAGGAGAGAGAGAGACAGGCAGACAGAAAAGGAAGTGGGATATTTCCATCCTACAGATCTTTGACCCGCAGAGGACTTCAGTTGTTTCTTTAAAGAAAGCGTGAGTGGGATTTCCTTTACTCAGCCTACAGCTAGATCTAGCACAAATCGCATACAGCTTTTTGTTGCCTTTCATCACTTACAGGTTACTGAGGCAGTAAATAACCAGATAAACCTCAATGAAATACATAACCACAACGCGAAGATTGGATAAAGTGCAAACTCTATCACTGCAGTGCATCTGCATAATGCTGTGAATTTTTAGTCTGTCTTGTCAGAGATGCTTCTGTTCTCATCGTTTCTCCAGCTCATTCAGCTTCTTAATGGTCTTGGTCCTTTGATGGCCTCTGTGGATGTAGCTTTTAATTACCCTCTGGGGATGGCATGAAGAAAGACCCTGTCAAGTCTAGAGAACGTTTTTCCCTTTCAATGAGTAGAACAGTAAATTATTTTTCTCTTTTCTTCTGTTGATACAGTGTTTTTTGTAAACATCACAGACCAGGAGACTGAGCTCTCATTTCACTCCTGAGACTGAAATCTGCACTGTGTGTGGAAAAGAACAGTGCTTTGCTTTTGCTCTCCTCCCTGCAGGAGCCCATGATGTGGCCTTCTCATGAAGACTGATCAATTTTAATGTGCCAGTTTTCGACCTTCCATTAACAGTGCTGAAACAAACCTCGCCGGTGAAATATAAAAAGGCAGAGAAAGCGACAGAGGCATCAGCTTGCCTGCTAGCGTGTTAGCCTGTTAGCTAACGTGCCATTGTTTTGCACAGTTTAAATGAAGGAGATGAGAAAGAATAACACATTGCACTTGTTTGTGGCACTTACACAGGTGGTTGCTATTGGGAGTGGCTGAATGAAGCCATCACTCAGGTGTGACCTGATTCTGTTTGTTGGGCGCATTCTGCATTCACTTCCCCAGAGCAGCCACATGATTAATGATGAGCAGGATGTGGGCAGCAGCATGGTGGACCTCGACTGATGAATTATTAGCACCTCAGTGGCCCACAAAGGGGTGATTCATTTTACGTGGGACTGAAACACACCACACCTGCAACCAAAAACCTACACTGAACTCAAATGAAAAAGCAAAAAAAACCATGACATAAACACAAAATAGTTTATATAACTTGAGCCATTTCATATCGACATAACAGAGAGACTTCTGTGCAAAAAGTATGACTGCTGACAAAGCGCTGTAGGATACCATTTAAAGGGATAGTTCACCCTAGAATGATATTTCGCTCATTATCTACTCACCCTCATGTTGACTAAGGGCTGGAAGAAGTTTCAGAGTCCTCCGTGGCTTCTCTGAGTTACAGGGGGTCTCAGTGTAGCAGTGCATGTCCATATAACGGTTGCAAAGGGACACCGGAGCTCTTCGTAAAAAAACACACACAAAAAAACATCCAAATACCTCCATGATGCTCGTATGTAATGTCCGTCTTGTGCTGAAGCCCCAAATTGCATAATTGTCCCGAAAAAAATTAAATAAGTCTATATTTTAAGCTTGTTTGTAGCGGAAGCTTCTCGAAGCTCCTCTTCCTGGTCCGTCCAAATCTCGCGTGATTCGCAGTAACCGCACTGACGCATGCTGACGCCGGCGCAAATCACGCGAGATTTGGATGTTTTTTTGTGTGTGTTTTTTTACGAAGAGCTCCGGTGTCCCTTTGCAACCGTTATATGGACATGCACTGCTATGCCGAGACCCCCTGTAACTCAGAGAAGCCACGGAGGAATCTGAAACTTCTTCCAGCCCTTAGTCAACATGAGGGTGAGTAGATAATGAGCGAAATATCATTCTAAGGTGAACTATCCCTTTAAGCTGAGACAATTAGTCAATTAATAAATAATCAGCAACAATTCTTATAATTGAAGGTTCTTGAATGTGGATACCGGCTGCTCTTTATAGTAAACTGAATATCTTTGGTTTGGCCAACAAACAGTTCAAAACTCTTTTCTTCTTCTACTCAACCGATGATCTGATTACTTGACAGGACAATGAGACCAATAATGAAAACACTTTGTTGTAAAAGCCTGCATCTGTTTTTTTAAATGTTCACTATTGAATTTAAGACACCAATTCTAGTGCATAAGTGGTATTTTGTGTTGAAAGCCACTTATGGCAGGTGTGTTTAGCACTTTGTAAATGGAAATTAATAGTTGACATCAGCTTGATGTGTCGTGTTTCTTTTCCAGGTTGTAATGGCGACAGATATTGATTAAGAAACATTATGTTTTTTATAGCACCCTGCTCTATTCTCTCATGCACTTCAGTTGTCAGACTCATTAAAATATCAGAAGACTGGTGTCCATTAAGATTGCACAAATTTACCAAAGAGCTTAATGGTGCAGTTAACATTTTGCATACACTTAGCACACCCTTTGGCTCAATCGCAACTCTCTGGGGATGGGGCTAGAGAATGATTTAACAATTCAGCACCCTGACAATGTGGAACAGTCATTACTTTTCCTTCTCAGCTGAGCAAAGAAGCAGAAATGTAGCTCTAAGGTCTTCTCTGAGTACAAAGCACAAAATAAATAGTTGTGCCTCTGCCAAAGCTTAAGTGTTGTCAGTGTAAAGTGGCCATTAATTTAGCAAGTCATCTGCACTCAATATGAAAAGTACAGCTTTCACTTGTTACAAGTTTTGTTCACTGCTTACAAAGATAATGTTGTTATGCTTCTGGGCGAGGCTACCCCAAAACAAACAGCTTTTAGCAGTTTCCTGTTTTTTAAAACATGACTGAGTTGTTCTCTAAGGTGAATTTAATACACATGTGAACAACTCCAATAATGTTCATGCATTTGATTTTCTAAGCCTCACAGTTTTTCAAAAAGATCACTACTTACTTACAGTAGGTTTATAAACAAACTCATGACAATACTGCAAGCGACAGCAACACTTTAGCAAATGACACAACACTACATTGAGTAGTGCGTTCAACGTGAGCCCTCAGCCCTGAGTGAAAGTACGTTCAGTGAACACATCACTGAACATGCACCATTCCCTCGCAATGACAGTCTCCACCACCAGATCCAAGAGTGATTCAGTGCTTCAGTGATTCACAGACCACAGCGTGTTCGCTGCTGAGCTCAGCTGAACGGAGAAAAGAACAAATCAGTCCAGGAAGTTATTCTGTTCAGTTTGTTCACTCAAAACAATTCATTCTTTTGAACAAAACGATTCAACACTGATTATTAATATAATTATTATTATTTTTTGTCATATTTTAGCCCTTGGTGTCTGATTGACTGTCACTGACTTTGTGATCACACTGCCTGCCTACGTATACACCTTTGCATCCCTCCACTCCTAGCTTCCCCTTCTTCCACAGGTGCCGGTTGGAGGTTACTATGGAAACCAGGACGGTGATGAGGAGAGAGAAGGAGGAGCAGTCGTCGCAGATGTCTCACAGCATGCAACTGTCCTCAGAGATCAAGAAGAAGACCTTCACTTCCAGGTGCAAACATGACTACTGACATACAGCAGGACACAGTAGCAGAGCATTATCCTTTTTATCCCTGTAAATGTTTTTTTCAAGGGGTAAGTCTGGTAATTTTACATATAAGTCTTTCTTTCTTTGGATATGTTCAACAAATCGCACAAAACAAACTACGAACAATAATAACAAGAATATAGTATTATTAATATCTGTAATTCCAAGCATTGTCTGTGTAGTCTGGTATAAGGTTCCTGTGAGTCATGGAGATTCATTGTGAAACACCAGAAAGCCTCGCTAATGCACAGGGTGATGCTGTCACAAACAATATACCCATGGACAGTATCCCCTCCCCCACCCCCACACACACAGTCCTGCTGCTGTAAATACTCAGTGCACAAATCCACAGTTGAAAAACATTTCCTAATAAATATTTACTACGTTTGAAATAACATTTGCTATAAAACCTACACTACAGTATGCAGGGGGTTTAGGAAATACAGTCATTAAAAATAATATAACTACATATCAATGTAATGACTTGTATCCTGAATAGGAATTAATGAGATGTGAAAAACAGAAGCCTTTGAACCACTGCTTCACTTTGATAAACTAACAAAAACAAAATTACAACTACAGCAGATAATTCACTATTGACAGATTTACTTAGTTAGTGACAAAGTACAAAAGCCAGTGACAGATGAAAGGTGTTTGTCAGGGAAGACAAGACAATGGCTCATTTAGTTTTACCACCAATATCATATAGTGTTTCTTATGATCCCTAACAGTCTCCTTACCTATGGGACAAGACTAATAAGAATATGTATAATCATTATTTTCCAACCGCAGCTCCAAACTTTCACCTTTAATTTTACAACAGTAAAGAAAAGTGAAGTTATATTGTTTCACAGGTCATGAAGTCTCATATTCAGCCCTCAATACTGATTTTAATTAACGCAAGAAAGAAATCATAGAGATAATTCATTTTTTCTCAAGTGTGTATAGTGTATCAGTGTATAGTTTGTACCACCTTGAAACAAGACAAAATAAGTCAAGCCACTGTGCTGCTATTAGAAAGAACACTTGTGGCCACAAAAACAAAACAGTCATTTAACAGGCTGATTAATATTGCAACTAGGTTAGATTATGTGACACTATAGATAATGTCTTTATTAATTAAAAAAGGACTAATTAACACATTAACAGAAGTTGCATTGTAGTGTGTCCACATTTTACAATCAGAAAACATTATTAATGAATCTTCTACAGTGTTTATAGCTGCTGCCTGAATGTGCACTTAGAAAAGTACTACCTGCACCGTTCTCAATGAGTCAGCGTTAATACATTTCAGTCTTTGCCCTTTCATAACTTCACTCTGATGATTCCAGATGCAGGAGATGCACTCAATGAACGTAGAGAGTGCTGTTCACAATTGCAAGGCATAAATTCAAACTTGCACTGTAAATTTGGTTAAACTTTAAAATGGATTTTCAGGAATCTGGCAGAAGATGAGGATTACTGTTATATTAGTCCACTAGTACCGTTATGGAAATATGAGAAGTTGGACACAGCAACAGTTGGTTAAACAGCATGAAAGAGCTGTGTGAAACTGTGTGTGCCCACTTTACAAGATTAGCAACAAGAATAGGAACTGCTCAGTACACAAGATGAACATGCAGATTAATTCATAGCAAATGGGGTTTCAGCATTGGTGTAGAAATTTACAGGGACCCTCAGTGATGGTGATGGAAACCATGACTTAAAGCAGAAGTAAGTGGTCCGGTCGTTTTCGCTAATGCTGCGTTCCAGGCAGGCTTTTGAAACCGTAAATTACAGCTTCAAGTCACAACTTACGACTTTGTAGCGTTCCAGGCAACCCACTTGTGTTTTTCCGACCTGTTTCACCTGTGAAAGTCACTAGAACGGCCACTCGTAACTTCCGACCCGTGAACTCGTACCAGATCGAACTGGTACGACTTCACAGGTCGGAAAAACACGAGTTACGGGTTACCTTGAACGCACCATAACAGTCCTCGTCCCTACGTCACCACATTCACGGCGTCCCTTGGCTGCACACACAGCCCTTCATGCCGTTCTCTCTACTCATTGGATAAAAATTGTAGGATACAAGAAAAGTTTTCTCCTCGGCTCAGAGCAGAGCAGAGTGACTGAGAGACCCGTGTTTCGGTCCAAACACTCTATGTAAGTGATTGTTGTCGGAAGATATAACTATTTAAGACTTATATTAACACAAAAATATCGCTTACTTCTGCTTTAATCTTACATGGTCCACCAAAACATGTGTAACAACACATGTAATGGATATTTGTGAATCTTTACACCTCGTATATATAGTACAGACCTGTCCACTTGCAGTGTCCAAAAGAACAAAAACAAATTAAAGCCGCAAGCGGCTATGACGGGCCCTCGCTCCACGCCACTCGGCGTCCCCGCTACCCCCGGGCCGCTCTTCGAAAACCCCCGCGCGCAACCGGACGTGGGCGGCCGCGTCGAGGGCGGTCCCCTCGTCGAACACGTGACGTTTCGAGCAAAACGGACAAAGTACGATGGAGTTATGGCAGGTTTACGGTTCGTCCACCAGGGGGCGGTAACGGGATGTGGGCCGTTGCGTACGGGGTCGTGACCTCATCACACATGTGAAGTTTCGAGCTGATCGGACAATGTCGATGCAAAACGCGACATTTCCTGTGTCCACAAGGGGGCGTATTGAGCGAGCTAGCGTACGATCAAATGGAGGGGTAGAGGGCAGGCCCCTGATCATGTACTGAAATTTTGAAGTGACTACGACCAAGTATGTGGGCGTGGAAGGCAAACGTAATAGCATGGCGACTAAACGAGCAGTTGGCCAACTTTGTCGCCCCCTAGCAGCCACGCCGTTTCACGTAGAGAAAAGCTTTTAATAGTGTTTGACCAGCTCGGTCTCCTGATGATCTGTAGCGAATATGAAGTCAATCGGGCAAAATCCGTGGGAGGTGGCAGTTCACGATGGAGCGCTATTCCTGTCGCCGCCACAAGGGGGCCATTAGCCGTAGCGTCATAGCGTTCACGAAATACCTTCACCAACTTGTTCGGCATGTTTTAGAAGTGGAATGAAGTTGATGGGGGCAACTATGTATTTTTAATGAATTTTAGCGCACTTCCTGTTACCACCGGGGGGCGCTATGAGTGACGTAGGAAAATAATATGTCGGATCGTTCAGGGTCACGCCATCATCATGTGCACCAAGTTTGAAGCTGCTGCGATCAAATCTGTGGGCGTGATAGCATTTAAACCTTTTTAGCTGAATTCGGGAACTTGGCCGTGCCCTAGTAGCCACGCCCTTTGACCTACACACCTGCGGAGCACAAGCCGTAATCAGCTCAGTCTGGAGATGTTCCGTGCCCAATTTGAAGTCAATCGGACGAACTCCCTCGGAGGAGTTCGTTTTGCGTCAGAGAAATGCTAACCAAAATGGCCGACTTCCTGTTGGGTTTAGGGCGTGGCTCCAATTCAATTTTTTGTATGTTTGGGTATGATACACGTGTGTGTCGAGTTTCGTATGTGTACGACAAAGTAAGCGAAATTTGTCTATGGAGAATTTCGGAAAAACTTCAAGGGGGCGCTATTGAGGCATTTAGCCACGCCCATGGGAAACGACTCTATCCGCTGAAAGAGCTCGCCATTCTTGACCTGTGGATGAAATTTCGTGAGGACACGACTTCGTTAAAGCCAGGAAAAAGGCAAACGTAATTGTACGATAAAAAATCGTCAGTCGCCGCGGCGGCACACGGACGCCGTTCGTCGTATCTTCACAGCGTTCATAATGTAGCTTCAGCAACTGGTTCTGCATGTATTAGAAGTGGAATGAAGTTGATCGGGTGAAGTATGGATTTTTAACGAATTTTTGCGTACTTCCTGTTACCACCGGGGGGCGCTATGAGCCAGGCAGGAAGTCGATACATCAAAACGTTCAGGGCGGAGCCAACGTCATGTCCTTTGAATTTCAAGTGGCTACGACGAAGTATGTGCGCGTAATTGGGAAACGTAATTTTACGACAAAAAATCGTCAGTCGCCGCGGCGGCACACGGACGCCATTGCTCGTAGGGTCAAAGCGTTCATGATGTAGCTTCACCATCCGGGTCTGCATGTACTAGAAGTGGAACGAAGTCGATTTGGTCAACTACGTATTTTTAACGAATTTTTGTACGTTTCCTGTTACCACCGGGGGGCGCTATGAGCGACGTACGCAAATAATATGTCGGATCGTTCAGGGTCTCACCATAGATTTTTGCACCAAGTTTGAAGCATCTACGATCAAGTATGTGGGCATGAGAGCCGTTCGTATTTACATGGCGAGCACCGAAACAGTCGCCAAACTTCGGGGCACGCCAGAGGCCAACCCCTTTGAGCTACAGACCTGCGGAGCACAAGATAAGCTCAGCTAGGTCTGGCGATGTTCTGGACCCAATTTGGAGCCGATCGGGCGTAACCCCTCGGAGGAGTTCGTTTTGCGTAAACCAACTTTGAAGCAAAATGGCCGACTTCCTGTTGGTTTTAGGGTATGTCATTTTATGAAATTTTTTGAAGATCTCGGGTTGATGAATATGTTTACCAAGTTTCGGACAAATCGGTGTCGCAGACCCTCATTCCCTATGCGCGGTCTAGGGGGCGCTGTGGTGCCATTTGGCCACGCCCACATGCGAGACCACCACAGAATCGAAATTTTCGGGCTTCCCCCCCTGCGACTAAAATTTGGTGACTTTTCGAGCATGGCAAAGGGGTCGAAATCGCGTTCAAACGCGGAGAAGCATAATAATAATAATAATAATAATAATAATTAAAGCCGCAAGCGGCGATGACGGGCCCTCGCTCACCCATGCGACCGCGGGGCCTGAGGCACGCCGGGGATGTGGCGCGAAGGTGAAAGGGAGAAAAAACCAGGAAGGAGGCAAAAAAAAAGTAATATTTCGTTCATCCACTAGGGGGCAGTAATGGGATGCGTGCAGGTGTGTTCAGGGTCAGTCCCTCATCACACATGTGAAGTTTGGAGTGAATCGGACAAAGCATGAGGGAGTTATGAGCAGTTAATGGTTCATCCACTAGGGGGCAGTAATGGTATGCGTGCAGGTGTGTTCAGGGTCAGTCCCTCATCACACATGTGAAGTTTCGTTGAAATTGGACAAAGTATGAGGGAGTTATGAGCAGTTAAAGGTTCGTCCACTAGGGGGCAGTAATGGGATGCGTGCAGGTGCGTTCAGGGTCAGTCCCTCATCACACATGTGAAGTTTCTTGGAAATCGGACAAAGCATGAGGGAGTTATGAGCAGTTAAAGGTTCGTCCACTAGGGGGCAGTAATGGGATGCGTGCAGGTGTGTTCAGGGTCAGTCCCTCATCACACATGTGAAGTTTCGTTGAAATTGGACAAAGCATGAGGGAGTTATGAGCAGTTAAAGGTTCGTCCACTAGGGGGCAGTAATGGGATGCGTGCAGGTGTGTTCAGGGTCAGTCCCTCATCACACATGTGAAGTTTCGTGGAAATCGGACAATGTTGATGTAAAATATGGCACTTCCTGTTTCCACTAGGGGGCGAAAGGAGTGAGATCGCCTACGACCATATAGAAATGCTGAGGTCGTGACCCTTGACCTGTGTACCAATTTTCATGTTGATACGAGTTCAATAAAGCCACCCAAAGGGCAAACGCATTGTCATGGCGAGGAATGATAGCCACGCCCCCACACGGACGCCATTACTCGTAGCTTCACAGTCTTCATAATGTAGCTTCACCAACTGGTTCTGCATGTTTTAGAAGTGGAATGAAGTTGATGGGGCAAAGTATGTACATTTTCCAAATTTTAGTCCACTTCCTGTTACCACCGGGGGGCGCTATGAGTTACGTGGGAAGTTAATATATCGGGACGTTCAGGGCGGAGCCATCGTCATGTCCAGCAAGTTTGAAGTTGATTGGATGAAGTATGTGGGCGTGAGAGCCACACGTATGGACATGGCGAGCACGCCAAAGTGAATTGAGCGCTGGCAGTCACGCCCTTTGACCTACGGACTCACGGAGCACAAGATAAGCTCAGCTAGGTCTGGAGATGTGGTGTACCTAATTTCAACTTGATCGGGCGAACGCTCTGGGAGGAGTTAATTTTAGGCGGGAAAAATCAAAACCAAAATGGCCGACTTCCTGTTGTGTTGAGGTCATGAGGTCAAGAGGATTTTTTGTATATCTGGGTATAATACATATGTGTACCGAATTTTGTGTGTGTATGACAAAGTAAGACGATGGCGATGCCATTGACACGTGTTTGTAGGGGGCGCTATTCAGCCATTTGGCCACGCCCATTTCCAACGACTTTAAAATATCAAATTTTTCGCGAGGCCTGATGTGCATGCCAAAATTCACGCGTTTTGGGGCATGTTGAGGCCCCCAAAAATGCGATTTTAGGGAGAATATAATAATAATAATAAACATAGCAATTACAATAGGGCTTTCGCTGGGCGACTTGCAGTCGCCGCTCGGGCCCTAATAATAATTAAAGCCGCAAGCGGCGATGGCGGGCCCTCGCTCGCCCATGCCACCGCGGGGCCTGAGGCACGCCGGGGCCGTGGCGCGGAGCAGAAATGGAGAAAAAACCTGGAAGGAGGCCAAAAATGCAATGTTTCGTTCATCCACCAGGGGGCAGTCACCGCATGTGGTCTGGTGCGTTCAGGGGCCGCCCCTCATCACTCATGTGAAGTTTGGAGTGAATCGGACAAAGCATGAGGGAGTTATGAGCAGTTAAAGGTTCGTCCACCAGGGGGCAGTAATGGGATGCGTGCAGGTGTGTTCAGGGTCAGTCCCTCATCACACATGTGAAGTTTCGTGGAAATCGGACAAAGCATGAGGGAGTTATGAGCAGTTGAAGGTTTGTCCACTAGGGGGCAGTAATGGGATGCGTGCAGGTGTGTTCAGGGTCAGTCCCTCATCACACATGTGAAGTTTCTTGTAAATCGGACAAAGCATGAGGGAGTTATGAGCAGTTAAAGGTTTGTCCACTAGGGGGCAGTAATGAGATGCATGCAGGTGTGTTCAGGGTCAGCCCCTCATCACACATGTGAAGTTTTGTGGAAATCGGACAAAGCATGAGGGAGTTATGAGCAGTTAAAGGTTTGTCCACTAGGGGGCAGTAATGGGATGCGTGCAGGTGTGTTCAGGGTCAGCCCCTCATCACACATGTGAAGTTTCGTGGAAATCGGACAATGTTGATGCAAAAAATGGCACTTCCTGTTTCCACTAGGGGGCAACATGAGTGAGATTGCCTATGAGCATATGGAGACGTTGAGGTCGTGACCCTTGACCTGTGTATCAATTTTCATGATGATACGAGTTCATTAAAGCCATCAAAAAGCCAAACGTATTTTCATGGCGAGGAATTGATGGTAGCCACGCCCCCACAGGGACGCCATTACTCGTAGCTTCACAGTCTTCATAATGTAGCTTCACCAACTGGTTCTGCATGTTTTAGAAGTCGAATGAAGTTGATGGGGTCAACTATGTATTTTTAATGAATTTTAGTTCACTTCCTGTTACCACCGGGGGGCGCTATGAGCGACGTAGGCAAATAATATGTCGGATCGTTCAGGGTCTCGCCATAGATTTTTGCACCAAGTTTGAAGCGTCTACGATCAACTATGTGGGCATGAGAGCCGTTCGTATTTACATGGCGAGCACCGAAACAGTCGCCACACTTGGGGGCACGCCAGAGGCCAAGCCCTTTGAGCTACAGACCTGCGGAGCACAAGATAAGCTCAGCTAGGTATGACGATGTTGCGTACCTAATTTCAACTTGATCGGGCGAACGCTGTGGGAGGAGTTCAGTTTAGGCGGGAAAAATCAAAACCAAAATGGCCGACTTCCTGTTGGGTTGAGGTCATGAGGTCAAGAGGCTTTTTTGCATATCTGGGTATAATACATATGTGTACCAAATTTTGTGAGTGTAGGCCAAAGTTAGCAAAATTCCCTATGGGCATTTTTGGACTTTGTAGGGGGCGCTATTCCGCCATTTTGCGTCGACCGTGTGTGACAACTCAAAAATATCGAATTTCGGATCCGGCCGGACGCCCATGCAAAAGTACACGCATTTTCGCCTTTGGGAAAGGGGTCAAAATGGCGTTTTAAGAGCGCAAGAATAATAATAATAATAATTAAAGCCGCAAGCGGCGATGACGGGCCCTCGCTCGCCCATGCCACCGCGGGGCCTGAGGCATGTCGGGGCTGCAATGCTTCGTTCATCCACCAGGTGGCGCTAAGCAGTTGTGGGTGGGTGCGTTCAGGGGAGGCCCCTCATCACTCATGTGAAGTTTGGAGTGAATCGGACAAAGCATGAAGGAATTATGAGCAGTTAAAGGTTCGTCCACCAGGGGGCAGTAATGGGATGCGTGCAGGTGTGTTCAGGGTCAGTCCCTCATCACACATGTGAAGTTTCGTGGAAATCGGACAATGTTGATGTAAAATATGCCACTTCCTGTTTCCACTAGGGGGCAAATGAGTGAGATCGCCTACCAGCATATGGAAACGTTGAGGTCGTGACCCTGGACCTGTGTACCAATTTTCATGTTGATACGAGTTCAATAAAGCCATCCAAAGGGTAAACGTATTGTCATGGCGAGGAATGATAGCCACGCCCCCACAGGGATGCCATTACTCGTAGCTTCACAGTCTTCATAATGTAGCTTCACCAACTGGTTCTGCATGTTTTAGAAGTGGAATGAAGTTGATGGGGCAAAGTATGTACATTTTCAAAATTTTAGTACACTTCCTGTTACCACCGGGGGGCGCTATGAGTTACGTGGGAAGTTAATATATCGGGACGTTCAGGGCGGAGCCATCATCATGACCAACAAGTTTGAAGTTGATTTGATGAAGTATGTGGGCGTGAGAGCCACTCGTATGGACATGGCGAGCACGCCAAAGTGAATTGAGCGCTGGCAGCCACGCCCTTTGACCTACGGACTCACGGAGCACAAGATAAGCTCAGCTAGGTCTGGAGATGTGGTGTACCTAATTTGAACTTGATCGGGCGAACGCTCTGGGAGGAGTTAATTTTAGGCGGGAAAAATCAAAACCAAAATGGCCGACTTCCTGTTGTGTTGAGGTCATGAGGTCAAGAGGATTTTTTGTATATCTGGGTATAATACATATGTGTACCGAATTTTGTGTGTGTATGACAAAGTAAGACGATGGCGATGCCATTGACACGTGTTTGTAGGGGGCGCTATTCAGCCATTTGGCCACGCCCATTTCCAACGACTTTAAAATATCAAATTTTTCGCGAGGCCTGATGTGCATGCCAAAATTCACGCGTTTTGGGGCATGTTGAGGCCCCCAAAAATGCGATTTTAGGGAGAATATAATAATAATAATAAACA
This sequence comes from Trachurus japonicus, assembly GCF_045865225.1. Lineage (NCBI taxonomy): Eukaryota > Metazoa > Chordata > Actinopteri > Carangiformes > Carangidae > Trachurus > Trachurus japonicus. Next base: position 18,765,908 of record NC_140922.1, read on the forward strand.
TAGCAATTACAATAGGGCTTTCGCTGGGCGACTTGCAGTCGCCGCTCGGGCCCTAATAAACATTTGCATTTCAAGGTAGCGTTTTTTCCTGCCAGGTCACTTGAGTACTTGATTACTTGATTACTTGCTTGGTTACTTGTTGCTTGTCGGTGATCGGTGTGGATGTCGAATTACAATAGGGACCTCCCTGGGTCGTTGACACAGGCTCGGGCCCTAATAATTGCACAGCAGGCACACCAGTGCTCCTAAGTGCAGTATCATTGTCATTTGTCCCCGTCTGCAGTGAGTTATTTAATTATTATAACCTGTGGGTCTGCAATCTTCATCACTGAATGAACAGAACTGCATCCATTTCTATCCTCTGGGACAATGAAAATAAGTTATTATTCCATCAACCTTAGCTCAGTTGACCTTTGAGGTCACATTTCTGCTTTGTTAAAAAAAAAAAAAAAAAGAAGCAAGAGATTGTAGGTGCACTGTAAAATGAATCCATACAGAACACAAAGTACTAATCAAAATTATCTTCATGTGAGACTGAAGCGTGGCCACCGGCTGGTTTAGAAAACAAAACAGTTCAGGAATGTATTTCTGCTAGTTCATACAATTGCTCACAGGTAAAGTTGCTGACATCCATGCAACCATTAAGACAGACTGTCCAGTGACTCTCTGAGGTTTCCTCTTTTTCATTTCCTCCTGCTAGTTAAAATTTTGAGGAAGCCAGCTGTTTATATACACATAAACACACAACCCCCATTCTCCTGAATAGTGACAGTATCATCTCTTACAAAAGTGTCCATTCATGTGGGAGCGCATGTGTGTATGTTCCTGTTCATATGCATGTTTGTTTCTGTCCCTGTGTGTGTAACGCTATTGGCTGTAGTTGAGTGATACTGCGCAGCTGCAGGCTCTGCACTACATTACATTATTCAATGGCCTAAGCCCCTCAGCACACACTCAGGGAACCTAAACAAAAGGGGAAAAAACAGAAAGACGACAAGAAAAGCAGAAGTTGTCCTCCGAGTGCTGTGAAACGGGGAAATTTTCCAGCTTACAAACAAAAGAAAACGAGAAGTCATGTCAATTTGCATTGCCATGGCTTGTTGAAAGTAATGCCTGAGGCTAAGTAGTAGCAGCAACGGTAACTGGAGGTGTGTATATACACACCTGGGTAAATATACAGTGCAGTGCTGACACTCAAACTTTGAGATTTTTGTATTCATCCTTTCCAAATGAGCAGTGTTGCTTTGTTATTGCCATACTACTATACTTAAACAAATATTGTAAATATAGCTCTAATAACAAAGAGCAAGGAAAACATTCACACTTAAAATATCCGTCGCCGAGTTGTCATAATTACTCCTGTTAAAGTGCATTACAGTGTGGATAAATGGAGAACAAAAATGTATGCTTCTCCTGTTACCAACATGTCTTTCAACATCACTGCCTCAAGTGACCTTGTCGCTATCAACACATACCCCCTTGTCTTCATGGGGTTGCACACAGAAAAGGTCAGCCCAGTTTATTGTTGGCACTTTAAACGGAGCGCTTCATCTGTGTGTGTGCCGATGAAGAGATTATTTAAAGTGTAAAGAGACAGTAACTAGATTGACTTTACTGTGTGCCCAGTGATATCAAGTAGAACACAAACAGCTCGACTACCAGTGAACCCAGACACATTGTGGACTATGCTATGATACCATAGCAATTACAATTGCTATTGTATCAACCCATTGGATTGGGTCCAAAACACTGGCTCATAAACACCACACTGTCACCATTGGCAGAGCTCATATCAGCAACCCCTGTTCCCCTTGATTAATAAGCTCCCTATAGACAACAGTGTGAGTTTGTTCACCAGTCAGTCAAAAGGGGAACATTCACAGAGCAGAAGCAGCTGATTATGGTCATAACATTTCACACTGGTGAGAGAAAACAGGTCAGCTGGATTAGCACCTTCCACATGGGAGGCAACTAGATTGAACAGATAAAAGGCTGGGCTATAGCTAAACAAGGGGTAAACTGCTCAGACAGCCGGTAGGCACTTTTGCATATAGACTCTTTTGTACAAAGATGATGGCTGAGATTACAAAACATCCACATAAAAGTACAGCATTTTTCAATTTAAATATGAGCAGAATCTGAATCTCTAAATCCTATTGTAATAGTTTAGACAACACAGGAGTGTGTGTTTACACTGAGCAGTGACAAATCTGCTCTGCCACACAATGAAGCACACTTGGTCGCTTACCCCTGAGCTGCGTTGACAGAGGGTATTAGTGTGACAAACAATACCAACATCGTATTTCAAACAGCGGCTGCCTTTCATGGATTCCCACCTCTTTGCAGTTTGAGTCGTTTTGTTTGATTTTTGGCTCCATCGCTCTAGTTCTTCACAATGAGAAGAAGAGACAGAATATCCATTAAAGTTTTCAGATCAGAGTGGTCGGCTTTTAACTGAATCCCTGAAGTGTGTGAATAAATTAAACCTCATGTATATGAGTAGGAGAGTCACTGCTGCTTTCTAGTGGCAGAACAGAGTAATGGTGATGAACTTGAGATTGGATAATGTGCCATAAACTGTGACAAAATGAAAAGGCATGCAAGTATGATCACTAAATCCTTTCATCAATAGTATAAATAACTGTGAAGGATGACAAGGGAAGATATCTAATTTTTAATCGTTCACCTGTGTCATTTGATGATATGCAAGATATCTTGTGTTAATCAGGCTTTGTTTTATTCCCCTCACCTCAACGTTCTCTGGATGTGACAGTGATGAGGAAGCCTCCTACTCCGATTTCTATCCCATCATTCCTGCTGACCTGATGTCTGTCAAGGAGATCCTGAAGATGGACAACTTACCACGCCACAGGACATGGTGAGGCAAAGAAATCCAGTCAAATCCACCCACTAACCTTTAAAAGAACATGTGCACCTGCATATTCATTTCCTCGTTTCCAATCATGTAGCATGAGTGCAATACACACAATTAAGCAGCTAAAGGTCAGGAGCTTCAGTTGACGTTCACATCAAACGAAAAAATGTGATGATGCTTGTTCCAGACAGGCTGGTTTAAGTCTGGACTGAACCTGCTAAGACTTTCAAGGGCATCAGCATCTGGAGCATTTTTTGCCTTTAATGGAAAGCACAGTCAAGAGAGAGACAGGAAATGGGGAGGCAGAGCGGGGGGGGGGGGTGACATGCAGGAAAGGGCCACTCGATGGGGATTCGAGCCTGCAGTGAGGACTGTGGCCTCAACACATGGGGCGGCTTCTCCACCAACTGAGCTAAACACCACCCCCAGCATCTGGAGCTTTTACCAAGAATGGTGGAAATGGACGGAAACACCCCGTTCCCCCCTGACTGGTTGGATCTGACAGGGAAGCCTCTCAGAATGCACAGGATGTCGAACCTTGAGGCGGATGGGCTACAACAACAAAAGATCACATCAGGTTCCATTATATATATAAAAAAACAGCCTGGTGTGATGAATCTCAATTTCTGCTGAGCCATGCAGATGGTTGGGTCTAAATTTGGGATCAACAGCATGAATCCATGAACCCAACTTACTTTGTGTCAGCATGGTGGTGGGTGTGGGGAATGTCTGTTTGGCATACTACTGTAAGACTACGAGTAGGCCTGCACGATATCAGCAAAATGTCCAATGTGCGATGACACCGTTCAATATTGTGATGACGATATGACTTGCGATAAATAAGCAGATATTCAGGTGTGCGTATTAAAGGTAAGGGTAAGAGATCCTGGACAAACGGTTTGAGCAGGCTATATTTTGAAAATACACAATTCAAAAGTCCAAGCCCCTTTCCTCGGACTTCTCCCCGCATCTACGCCTCCAGAGCACAGGAATGCACAATACTTTGCGTTGGGTTCTCAAGGTGACACCCCACTACACGCAACAGTATTGCAGAAAACCACGAGAAGACGTGCCAGTACAAATATGCAGATTGATGCCATGTGGACGCGTTTCCTGACTGAAGTCCGCTGCTGTTGTTGTTGCTGTTACATTATGTAGTGTAGCGCAGGTTACAGGTATGAGGTGTATGAATGAGTGTGAAGGCATGGAATCTGAAAGTAAAACTTACTCATCGCATTTCAGGTAACTTTTTGCGTTGTGTTTATCTTGCATGTTGATATCACGATGACAATTAAAATGAGATTAATCGGTCAGCCCCAGTCAATCGTGGTTTTAATTGAACTGTGCAATTAATCACAACATAATCAAAAATCACAACCAAAAGGAATGTCCAAATGGCAGAAGCTGCAGTTTTTGATAAAAAGGTACAACATTGTTGTGCATTGTTTGCACTTGAAGTGTTGTGTTGCTACAGTGACCAACAAATCATATTCTAAAGACGAAAAAGACATGAAACAACGTGTAAACTTCTTGTGGAACCCATGCGACCAAGAACATGGAGATTTTAAAGGATTTACTACATTGCTATGCTCAGTATTGCAAATTCACAACATAACACTGTATAATATTGTCATGTCACCCACCCCTGACAAGACTAATATGCTGGCAGCCAACAAATGTGGTTCAACTGTTGGTTCTAAAGGGCAACACATTTGCATACTTCAGACCAATTTAGGAAACCATTGCAGTCAAATTAATTCATCTGATAAACTGCACCTCACAGCTGCCAGAACCCGTTCAGATTATTAAAACATTTTTGACAAACTTTTAATGGTTGAGGTTCACAACAACAAATCACAGCCAGCACGGGGCATATTCAAAACCCTCTGTCCTCCCTCTTCATTGCCACTACCACATCCTTTTTTTTGCACTTTATTTGAGAAAGAGGGGTGGGTCAAGTTTCACTGGTGCTTTTTCCCTGCAAGCCATTGACAGCTCAAGAGCTTTTATGCCAACAGAGTCTCAATAAGCAACAGAAATCAAGCTTCTTTTTTCTCTCTCCTCTGTCAGTAAAAGGCCAGCTGGGGACTTGCCCCATCATATGCCATCTCACGGACGTCAAGAAGCCAATAAGCCATAACCATTCAGCTGGGCCATTACAGCAGAGCCTTGTTCATTTGTAGTGATGGAGCAGAGGATGGGGTCTTTCATCTCACTAGAAAGGCATTAAAGCCAAAATATTAGTTAATTTGCATCAATTAGTCAATCAACAGAGGACTAACTACTCTTTCAAGCACAAAGGCCAGACTTTTCCGGTTGTGCTTCAAATGGTGATATTTTGCAAGAGTTTTTAGACAAAAAGACAAAATCAATCAATTCAAAGACATCAGCTTTGGCTTTGGTTAGGGGTGACAGCTAATTTCAGACCAAATTAAGAAATTAAGTACATAACAGATTATGAAATCTGATCTCATCATCATTAGGTGGATGGATAAGTTCACCAGACATATAAAGAAGTCAGCATGTGACTGGTGGATATGCAAAGCATTTTTAACTTATTATGAATCAGAATCCAAGAAGACTTTGTTAGGGACATGAAGCAGCCATCTTTCACTTTCTAAGTGTCTTAGGATCATGTTGCCAGGACAGGATTAGCACTGAGCTGTCATGAGGAGGCTGTCATATCTAAAAACAAGTCCCAGAACAGGGATGCTCAGGTCACACAGAACAGGAAGCCTCTTATGACATAATTTGCTTCACCAAAATCCCCTTTTTACTGCAGGGGCACCTTGTCCTGTCTGGGTCATGCAGTATCTGAGCTGGAATTCAATACCACTTTCACATTTGGAGGATTAGCAGCAGCTGCTTTCCTGCTCTCCAATTCATCCAGAACCTGATTAGACTCTTGTTGTGTAAGAAAGGATTTGACATCTCTACTGTGTGTGACTCACTGACTTCTTCATCATTGCTAAAAATACCACTGATATATCCTTCCTCAAGCAGTGAAAGGAACCTCTGGCTTTGACAGTAAGTAGATGGATGGACAAGAGGTCACAATGAGAGCTGAAGAGGATGAGCAACACGAGAAGATGGAGGGAGAGTGAAAAGGGGAGAAGTCATCGACGGCAAAATCACCCCCTCTTGAAAAGACAAAACACATCTGACAGTAATGAGCCTCAGCTGCGGCAATGTGCCCCTGCCAAATTGGCATCTCATTAGGGTGCCCTCTCCCATGCCACCACCATATCCCTCCATCTCATCATCGACTGTCTATCCCATCCGCTAACATACTTAGCTCTAATTCTAAAGTCTCATCTCCCTCTGAAGTGCTGAGACGAATATGGTGTGGATGGATATTTCGGGCTGAAAACCTAGTGATGCAGAAGATGATTGACTCCTCCCAGGATGAGGGAGGAAGGACGGAAGGATGAAGTTGAAAGCTCTCGAGGATTGGCACACTGTTTCTGGAGGGCCTGAGTGCTGCAAGATGGGGGAGCATGACATTTGTTTTGATTTGTGTGGAAATGAATGCGCTACATCTTTGTGCGCTGGCATGTGTGGTGCCAATTGCATATCTACTATCAGATTCACATAATGGTTTCACCACTATCTTCTCCTCGTCGGGGTAACGTAAATTATCCCGCTGACTCATGCTTGCCTGCTTTTTCGTGGCAGGAGGGGTTTGCTGTTCCTCATACCAATAAGAAATATTAAAATTTCCATTTAGAGCAATAATTAAGCTGTAAACCCTCTCATACCCGCTGACTTGATGTGTTCCAGTGGTTCATTCCCTCAAGGCTTAAAATCTCTGAGCCCACACAGATTAAAAACACAGACAGGCGCACACACTTTACAAAACGTGCCCGTGGCTGAAAACGTCTACACTGTGTTTCTGGGTGCCCCAGAGTACAAGTGTGTGTGTGTGGACTTGCAGTTGTCTACATATGCATCCATGCATGTGCATATTTATTTGCATATTTATTCATGCCGTTTGTACATTTCACTGAATTATCACAAGCGTTTGTCGGACCATTCATGCTCTAGTGGCCATCAAAGTGCAGAGAAGTGTTTGTGAATATTTAAGATTCTGTCTCTGTTTGTTGTGGCAGTGTGTGTATGTGAAGTACGTGTTCAAATAATTAAGCCCTGGGGACCGTCAATCAAAAGGCAGTTGAAGATACACACCCCTCAGGCGATGTGAGAGAGGGGTAATAAAACGTTGCATTTAAAAGTCAGGCAAAATTCATGAGTGCTGATGTGTGTACACTTGCATACATATGGATGAAATATGTGCACACATGACAGCATGCGATTCCACGGACAGATGGGAATATTCAAAGCTATAATATATCGGAAATATATATTGCAGACTGCTACAGGGTTGATCTAGGACATATTCACAGTCTAGCTTAATCATTCCTATATAGTGAGGATGTAAATCAAAAACAGGCTTCAACCTCAGGCCACAGTTACAGCACCTTCCAATGATGCTCAAACAAAGAAAAATACAAACTTGTTTCTCCTGAGTGAAGAGACACAGCTACCTGCCATCACCGTGACAACAAGCTAGATGAAAGAGAAGTCAAGGATGTCACACAACTGAAGACACAGGGTCGCTTTGAACTGTCCACAGCTGAAGGATTACTGCAGTGGCGTATGTGAGAGTACAAGCGCTGCATGTCGTCACCGTGATGTGAATCAGCAGTGGCGGCGGCAGAGAGGCTCAATATTCTGCTCATCAACGCGTGCGAGGGTGGCGCTCGTGTGAAATGACACAAATGGAGCAACAAACCACCAACCGCATGGCAGAGGCGTTTAAATGACATTTGTCTGTAAATAGACTGGGAGAGGGTCAAACAATGTGAAATTGCTTGTTGCTCGTTTCCCGTAAAGTGGTTGACCCCTCTTGTTGCAATCCATGTTCAAACCTTTGTTTGAACTGCCGTCTTGAACTGCTCCTGCCACCTCCTCTGATGGAGGTATGGGTTTTTGTGACAGCCTGCTTGAGATGGTCAAATGTAGCCAATTAATTCCTGTCAGGCTTCAGTAAAAATATTTTCTGCTTCAGAAAACACTTTGAATTTGTATATGAGCAAACACACAACAATATCTATAACTTAGTTTTATGCACTTTGCTACACAACTGTAAGTCTATCCTTTAAGTCTATCCTTTTTATCTGAAAGAACTATGCGCAAGTGCTACACAAAAAGTATAGTTCTTACAGATAAATTTGTCTAAATCTAATCCAAATATCTTCAAACCCAATTTCAGTTAAAGCAGAAGTAAGCGATCCGGTCGTTTTGGCTAACTTCTTGTCAGCCGATGGAGTTAGCAGCCCCCGCCCTCGTCATGGATCTATTGGTCCTCGTCCCTACGTCACCACATTCACGCGCATCCCTTGGCTGCACACACAGAGAGGACCGCCCCTTTATGCCGCTCTCTCTCCTCATTGGATAAAGCTTGTAGGATACAAGGAAAGTTTTCTCCTCGGCTTACAGCAGAGCAGAGTGACTGACAGACCCATGTTTCGGCCCAAACACTTTATGTAAGTGATTGCGGTCGGAAGATATAACTATATAAGACATTAACATAAATATTCCGCTTACTTCTGCTTTAATGAACTAAGAATCCATTTTAACGAATAAAGCACAAATCATTTAAAATCATTAAATGTTCTGTGTGGAATAGGGAGAAGTACTGTATGTGAACCCTTCTCCTGATGATATTGACAAAAGCTAACTGGAGTCAGGCTCTATTGAACCTGGAGTGCAGTCAATGAAACAAGAGCTGACGGGGTTACACAGTCATCTCAGGGTTTAGACATTCAACAGTTTGCAGTCAGACAATATGTCTGTACTCTCCCTTGAATTAGCCATCCAGCTGGGATGAGTGCAAATGCCCAACGCAGGATGATGGGTGAGATGAAAGTGAAGCTCAGAGAGAGACAGCTCAGAGCTCAAAAGAACCATTGGAGCTGATTAAAATCTCTATTCACGGGACGACCAAAAAACTATAAGCTAGGTGATGCAGCAGGACAATGACCCTCAGCCTCAAACTAAAGCTACAGACTTCAAATCAAAGAAAATCCACCTGTTGGAGTGACCCAGTCGGAGGCCAGCCCTTAATCCAGAGGAGTTGCTGTGGAACGGTCTCTTCTGAAGAGATGCTGTTCACACCAGACATCCTTAGAATATATATGAGCTAAAGCACTTCTGTAGGAAGAGCAGTCCAAAATCCCTCCTCTGATCCACAGCGGTTTGAGGTTATTGGCACCAAACGAGGTTTAACCACTTATTAAATGGCTGTCCTCAATAAAAATACATGGAAGATAATATTGTGCAATATTAGCTTAGGGACACTGTGTTTGTAAGCGCACATTTTATGACCAATTCAGAAACTTCCTAGTGACTGTATTAAATACTTTGCCCTCTGTTCCACCAGGGAAATTCTGGATGAGACTCTGGCTGCTGAGGAAGAGTATTGCAGAGACAAGTGGACTATGTTTGGAAACGAGGTTGAGAAGGTGGAGATAGACGTTATCAGGAACCAGCATGTGTTACGCACACGAGTTGACAAAATGGCCCTACGCATACAGGTACAGGTCAAGTTTTGGTCTCTGGGTTCACTTGTACTCAATTTAGTCGACAGAGTAACATTTAGATTCTCAGCTTAGTTCATATGTTCAACAATCATGTTCACTGCAGCAGAGAAAAGTTTTGCACAATTAGTGTAACATATTGAGAATGACAACTGAACCACTAACTACATCTTGCTCCTGCTAAACCAAACACAAGCTCATGCAATGACATTTTCTTCTGCTTCTGTTCTGTCTGATTACTATCTGGTTTATCATGTGAGCTACAGTACTTTACATTATATCCTGCTGGTAAATAAATCTATCTAGATCCTTATCTGGCATCAACAATTTCAATTTTTATTACCTTACTGTATTAATATGTGTTGATGACTTAGCTTAAAGTCCAATCTTCAAGGTTTGTTGTTTTGACTGGTTGTTTTGATATTTGCCTTTTTAATTCATGAATACTAAATTAAATACAGAGCGAGTGTCTGCAGTTTATTTGAGATGAGCTGAGTGGATTTTTTGGAAACTACAGCATGGAAAACAAGGTCACGTTAGTGACCTAGTTTAATCGACTAATTTAATAGAAATATTTATGCTTTGCTGGAATGTTTCTGCAGTTCAAAATCACAATCCAATTATTCAGGGTTATTTACAGTTTACATTGCATTTGTGTTTCCTTACTTTCTTTGTTTCTCTTATTCCTTGTGAAGCTTGTAGCACAAAATAAAGAGACACCGTATATATTTATCAGTATGTTTCTTTTCATCCTGTCTGAACTATTATTTATAAACTTCATCTTTCCTGGAACTTTATGCTCCAGGCAGAAAAGAAGGCATCTGCCCATATGAAGTACCTGGAGCATCTGAGTCAGAAGACCCCCGACTTTCTGATCCCTCTCAGACCGCACACTGTCTGGGAGGGCATGACAGTCAAGCTCTCCTGTACCGTGCAGGGCTGTCCACCCCCGAAGGTCACGTGGTAAGAGCTAAAGTCTTTGAAGCACTCAATTCTCTTGGCCTTAATTGCCCCTCTGTGAATCCTTTTCAAGAAATTCTATTAAATTCTATTGCTGGGGTCGCACTACAGCACAGACCAGTGTCATTTTTAATTTGGGCTCTTGCTTGGTTGGAGAGGTTTAGAGCAAAAAACATTTAATGGCCAAAAGTTATAGCCTATCTGTCAGACGACAACTATAGAGACTATGGCGCATAATGATGCACTCTCCTTGTACATCCTATTTTAACACCAAGCTGACATGATCCACCAAGCAGTCAAATCAACAAGAAAGTAATCAACAACAAAATTTGATCAGCTTCTTGATTATGATTACTATAGCTTTTATATTTGAGATATTTTAGACATCTGGCAAATGCCACTTGGAAGACATTGGGAAAATTATAATTCACATAATTTTACCATTTTCTGATCTCGTGTTGACAAAAAGCTAAATCAATAGAATAGTTGATAATGAAAATAGATAACGGAATACTACTAGTGTAATAATGCCAAATATGTAATAAGGTTTTTAGAAGACTATCATGTGAGAGGTACGCTGGAGCATTATGTATGCAGATGGTTGAATGTAAAGAGTCAAACTCCCAAAAAAGTATCATGACACTACAGTTCTTCTGAACCCTGACTTGAATACCGACCCCCATATTAATATGAAATCACCTGTGTTAATTCAAGCAACGTGCCAAACTGTCAACCTTGATACCTGAGCAGCTGAGAGACTTGCTGATGAAAAGGCTGCATGCTCGGTATTCATGAAGCTAAACTGAGACCCAGATAACCTGCAGCTCGTGGGTTTCACCATCCCATATGGGACCCATCAAGCTCAATGAGGTGCAAAAAGCTGCCCTCAACAATGCCACGCACAAGACAGAATGTGTGATCAAAGGCCCCCTCTGGCTACAATAGTTTGGGCCAAACTAACATTTGATTAGTCTAAGACGTGCCCAAGTCATCAGTAGGCAAGTGCATGAACCACCCAAGTGCAGCCTGTTTTTCACTACTGCTTTGATATTAAGAAAACAAGCTTTTCATCATGTTTCAATCTAACTTTTCACTTCAGGTATAAAGATGGTGTGCCACTGAGACTGTCTAGCCAACCGTGGAACTACAGTCTTAAGGACAAATTTGGTGTTATCTCATTGGAGATCAGAAGGTATGCCTTCCAGTCAAATGCCTGGAAATCTGAAACTACAATGCTTTGCGGCTTAGATTGAAATAAAAATAATGACATATTTGAGAAGCTTGTGGATTGAGTTTGGAAATCATGTTATTGTATATAATGTAGCTATCAAGCTCCAACATTCAGCATCATGTGCAACTCAGCAGCACAAGACAAATATGCAGTGAGAGCTTCAGCTTTGTAACTCTGCATCCTGTCAGCTACACCTTCAACTACTATCGCCTCTCACAGGTAAATAATTTACTTCCTCCACCCTCCAGGTGCTCTACCGATGACGCTGGAGAGTATAAAGCAGTGGCCAAGAGTCACCTGGGTGAAGCTATGACCTTTGCAACACTGGTGGTGAACTGTGAGTAGTTTCTTTTTTCATATCAGCCTCATCTGGCCGGAAAACAATAATACAGCGATCCGCTCACAAATCTACTCCTTCCAAGGACTGAAATAGTTCGGTTTAATACATTTAAATGGTAACAGGACACTGAAACACTCACGTACAGTGTCAGTGGGACAAATCATCTGGGGGGTATTATGGGATGGGAGGCCAAAATATAAATGCCACAGAATTTCAACTAGAGACAACTGGTTCACTGAAACTCAACAGACACAGCTCAAATCCCTTTACTGATGACCTCCAAATGGCTTAGGTTTCATTCGAGCATAAAAAACAGTAATTTTACACATGATTAATAATGAAAGTTTGTTTTCATATTTGAGACCATATACTTTTAAAATCAAAAACTCAAAATTTCTGTTAACACAACCTAGAATTATTAACTTATATGGAGAAAACTCAATTTAAAGCTAAATTTCATATTCATTTATAATAAATCCACGAAAACCAATTATGATTTTATGATTGAACATAAGGAAACTGTCTTGATATGCCACTATTATTTTACACATAGGCTATATCAATATGATAAGTCAGCAAAGCAAATCAAAAATCTGCATGACCAACAAGGTTCATATAAAAACGCAGTGACCAAGAGCACTGACCAAAACATTTCCAAATCACAGCTGACATCCACCACAACACAGCAGCAGCAGCAGCACTGTCATCCACAGCTCAACACCACTGACAACATCCAGGGAAAAACAAAACAAAACGAAACAAAAAATACACTTGCTATCTGCTGAGATGCAGAAATGTGTGCACACAAGCAGGCAGCGCACATTTGCAGTAGGCATAACACAAACCAGAGCAAAACCAGTTCCAAACAAGTAGCCGAAATAATCAAAACAGTCTTACCTTTTTGCTCAAGGGAGTGGATGGTTGTGCTGAAGCCTCAGGGCAGTAGGCTAGGCTAGCTCTCGGTCAGAGAAGGTCCGAGGCCGGCGACTAACAGGTAAGTGAATACAGATCCTGATGTCCAGAGAAAATGTTCAAAACTGTACAACCGCAGTCCTCAGCGCCCTTCTTCACTCTTTTAACTTGTGCAAAAATAAAAATAAAAACCGTCAAACATGTTCCAGGTTTAAGATGGCGTCGGGGAGTAGCCTAGTGGAGCTAACAAGCTGCACCTGTCCACCGTTAATTAGCCGCTCAGGTGTTAGCTTCAGGGGCAGCAACTCTGCTGGGTTTCCTCAAAACTCAGTCCATAGGCGCTCCTGCACTCATCTCCCAACTGCAAGTAGGCTACAGTCAGTTACGAGAAGCCAGAAAATAGACTTGACGAAAGAATGACGAAATAAAAAGTTAATTTAGGTATTCCCTCAATCTTACATTTGACAGAGAGGTCTTGTAAAACGTTAAAGGTACAACAACAGGAAATACATCAAGACTAACTGTTTCTATTTAATTTGAAGAAATACAGAACGAAATAATGAAAACAATCAAGACAGAGAAAAAAACTGTCCTGTTGTCAAATAGAAAGCTAGTTTAGATAGGCTGGTTGGATGGGTGCCCCCTGGTGTTTTCCACCTATGGTTTCCTTAATCCCCAGAGGTGGCAGCTCTCTTCCACACTGACTTTCTCCTCAGTCTGGTGGTCAGGGTCTGATCTGCAGGCATCTCCTGCTGGTCTGGATGGTCCGCAGGCTGATCTGCTGGCTGGCCTGGCTGATGATCTTGTCTTATGGAGGCTGTTTTTTTCTGTCACACAGAGAGTGAGCTCATGGTTGAGTGAGAGCTGATTATTGAGCTGAGTTTTTAGCTCGGCCAGCTCAATCTTCAGGGCCAGGTCCTGATGATCTTTGTTGAGCAAGGGGGGCTGATCTCTTCAGCCATCTGGTGTCAGAGGGCATCGATCGCAGCCCTCAGGTTACTCTCCAGGAGCATGTCCTCTATCACATGGTCAGCATGAGCCTTTATTTCTATGTCCAGCAGAAGCTCCAGGTTCTCGGCCTCCTGCCGGCCTGCAAGCTGGTGGTCACTGAACCTGTGTTTTGTATGTTTTGTTTTTGTTATATTTTATGTAATATAATACATAATACACTTATAATATGAGACTAGGTAAAACTACTTTTATTCTGATAAAAACCGAAAGACATGATGATAATGAGGCAAGTTCAGCAGTTATAATGAACATTTTGATTGGGTCATTAGGTCCATGATCTGATAGCTTTGATTATATTGACATTGCCATGGAAATCAGAATTGGCCTACTTGTATGTCACGCTTGATATTAAATAATAAATGTCTTGCATGTCTGTTAAGATTTGACTGAATTATGACAATGGTGTTTTTTATAATAGCACTTTGTTCTTAAATTGCTTTCATGGTCTGCTGCTGCTGCTGATTGTGGCTGACATCTGGGTCAAGCTACAAAGGTTACTTCACCTTGTTCTTCGAAGACCAGTGTGCACCTATCCCCTGAGCATAAAGCAAAGGCAGAAACCCTTTTTTACTGTGGCCCTACAAACAATGGGCGACTGACTGATCCAGCTTAACTGCTTTACAGAACTAAAGCGTTTCCAGTAGTGCTCAGCTCACCCTGCTGAAACACAGAAGCATTATAAAACTTTAAAAAACTAAATGCTCTATTTATATGCATATAAAGTCCAGTATTTGAACTGAAAACTGTTTAACTGACTGTAGCTTTCATACATATTTTGAAACCCGAAATACCCTTGCAGCCATTTTTTTCAGCCAACATAGTTAATGATAAAGATGTCAAATGTAAAATTTAAAAACTGCACATACAAACAAATGAGGCCCTGGTGCTATCACTGTTCCCTTCACTACCAGGCCCCTGGCTACAGTAACTGGAACAAGAAAGCTGCAACATGTCCCAGGGATTTTCTGTCCATATTGTAAGTTAAATGTTGGGTCTCCCAAAGTGTTTTATAGCAGAGGTGATTTACACCACTGCTGCTTTTTGGTTTTATGTAAATGAATCATTAGGAAAATAACTTTTTGAGGAATCGGGTTATCTGCAATGTATTGGTGTCAGACTGTCAGTTTAGTCTACAGTCTATGTTAGCCAGTAAATAATGCAGTACAGAAATATAGTTGACATAATTCAGAAGTGGTTCTGGCAATAGAAAGTTTGTCCATCAGAGTTTATTTATCATCTCTGAACTGTCTGTTAAGTAGATATCAAATCCTGTCAGATCACATTTCAAGGCTCTCAATCAAACATGTCTGACAGTTTTATATGCGTTAAGTTCTGAAATGGGAGTATCAGCTGATATATTGTCAGATTTTTATTTTTTAAAAATCTAACTTTCAAATATCAATATTAGTAATGGCCTCAAAAATCCAGTATCAGTCTGACTATTAAATAAGCATTTCAACTTTTCAGACATTCATTTATGCCCTCAGGGTGCTGATGCTGTCTTGGCCAAATAGGATCACATATTCTCCAATCTTGTCACCACTGGAGACAGATATATTTTTCTTGTTTAAGAACGCCCAACGGCAATGATTTCTAGTTTGAATGCTATTTTCTCCTTTTGTCCCTCATGCATGGTGTCATTCTCTACCCCCATTATCCTTGTTTCTATTTAAATGTGATATTTGGATGAGCATCAACACCAGACTAAAATAATCAGAAAAACAGATCCCATTACAGCACTCATGCATAATGAATTATAATGAGGACAGTGGGTGTAGTGGTGACTAATAACATCTACTGTGAGCATCGTGACCTTACAGCTCTGGCAGATACGTTCATAATAATGCTGTTTTCTTTTCAGTGCACCTGTTAAATGACCAACATGAACATTGAACATGCTCAGTGCCAGGCAGTAAAGTTCCCTAACGCTGTAAATCAATTAGATGGTCAGGGCCTTAATGAGACACTTCAAGGGTTCTCCCTGTCATCTATATTTCACAGGCTTTTTTAGCTGTTAAAAATAGATTAAAGGGAGTATTAGATGTGACTTGCATACATGTGGCATCATCAGATTTGATTTGTCTGCTCTTTCTCTCTATCTCTTTCTCCTCCACTTTCACAATATCATTCTCTGTTTCTGTCTCCATCTCTGACCCTCCCTGCCTTTTTCCAATCTGTCGTGCTCCGTCGCTCTGCGATTCAGCGCATCAAGGAGCCGTGGCTGGTTCAGAGTGCTGGCAAACCCCCGGTAAGTTTCACGCCAAGGCCTAATGAAAAGTGTCCCCTTTCATTTTCCTCCGCCACCCTTTGAAGTTCTTCCCCCCACCAGCAGTCGAGGGTGGGCCGCTTGGCTTTGAAGATAGGGACACAACACTGTGACATGGGGATGGAAAGATAAGGAGACTGAGTTTATATTTCTGTGTGGGTGTTGGTGGATATACAGGGACTGGCAGTTCAATGATTTTTGGGCTCAATTGCAGACACACATGAGGGGGAGGAAGGTGTCGCCACAAAGAAAATCCAAAACCTACAGGCAGAACAAAACACACAAGGCCAGGAAGCAAAGCAGCCACACAACAGGTAGCTAGTCTTAAAAAGACAAAGATGGAGGATAGTTGCTGTAGAGGCAGAGAGAGACTTGTGTCCAAATGAGCAGACATGACAGTCCTGTATATCTTGTTCAAGGGACAGAAGGGGATTTATTCTGTTTTGCACCAAGCTGTGGTGAATCCCATATTGGCCGTTGGATTTTTTTGGCCTAGATTACCCTCCACCATGTGTAAGGAGCAGGACATTTCATCTAAAACTTGGTCAGTATCTGATCATGCTAGCTGTTCATAGCCCTACTGAAGCTATGCTGCTATTGATTTTAGGATTAAAGCACAGTTTTCACCAGAAAACAATATTTGGTTTACCTGACAAGGTCCCCCAATGGCGAGGGTGGGAGAGGCGTGTGATGTTGTCACCGTGCCCAAATCCTCAGGATGGATTGATGCTCGGTGAGCAAAGCATGAGAGTTTGACAGGGGAGACAGCTGTTCATGTCCAATCTCCTGTCAGCAATCAACAGTAATTTATTCTGACAGTGAACACAACAGGTTAATTTAACTAAACAGGTTTTTAGTTAAATGTGGCTCTTTGATTTAAACTAAACCCAACCAAGAGAATGTTCTGCCCAAACCAAACACACTGCAGTGTCACATGAAGTGATTGAATAGATTAAAAACGATGCTGATATTTTGGAAGGCATTTATTACTTAGGGTGTTATTAACAATTTGGGTTTTATGGTAATTGTTTAGCTCTTGTTCCTGACAATTCATGATTGTGATTATAAAACATTCACTCACCAGCTTCATTGCTCAATGCAGACAACCAGAGGATCTGACCAGACAATATTTTATAGCCATTGTTGAAGCATATAATTTGCTGCACTTACTTGTATTTCGAAGGGAAAACAACCATTACAGTGTTCCCTAATCTCTCTGGTTCATTGTATCACATGCATTTTGGGTGCAGTCACTTTCATTTTCACGTCCAAATTAGTGGATTACATAACTGGATTAAAGTAGAGATCTGTTAAATGTTAGTCTGGTTGTTTGACCTCTTGCAGAGTTTACCCTAATGGATTATCATTTGCATAACTGCGTCTTGCAGTGTCACGTTAAGTCTACTTATTAAGAGAGGTGGATTAAAAATGCTGAGAACATAATGACCTACATCTCATTAGTTTATACTTTCTTATGCCAGGGTGGCTTTTTTATTTGACAGTTTATTTGGTTGGCTTCGTCTTTGGAGTCATGGTTGAGCTGACTTCTTCAGAAGTGCTGTGTAGGTGCCAGCAAATACATTCGTCGTCATTTTGAATGACGCTTATACTCACTGCATAGATGTGCCTATTTTTATGTAACTGATAATTGATGAGCTCATATGGAGCAGATCATATTTTGCAGAATAAATCGCTCGCTCAATAAACAGAAGCACAAAGTGTGGCAAATTTATCATAATCGCCATATGTGCTGAGGGAAGCAGGAGTTTGTGCGTTTGAATGATGGGAAACAAAGATCTAAGTGTTGCGTTTTTGTAAAGCTACGCAACATTCCTGCGATGGTCTGGCCTGCTAGGCACGACTAGATCATTATAAGAAAAATGTCACAGTCTCTCGGAGTCATCCCTGAGAGTGGGGTTTGACGAGACCTCTTGGCACATGTATCTGTCACTTTCAGACTCTGTTTGCGTCAGTGCTTTGACTAGTGAGAGAATAGCAGGGTATAAGACTAACTTGTCAGGAATTGTTCACTTAAAAAAAAGAAGAACTTCAGTTTCTCTGCTGTCCTCGGTTATTTCCTCCAGGGATTGCCTCTCCTCACTGTCCTTTGTCTCCGTGCTCTCTTGGATGAAGCAGAGGGTCTTTGTCTATTATAGCCATGCCAGTCTGCATAAGATAGTCTCTTTTAGTTAATCAAGCTCCTATGAATTGCTTTGTTCAGTTTCACTTCCTGTCACTTGTGAAAGAAAAAGAGTAAAGGAAGAGCTTGTTACTGCAAGCTTGCAGAGAACTATAAGAAACTGATGCTATAGCACAAAGGTACTCACTGGTGAAGAGACTTTTTTTCTTTTTTTGTTTGGGGACATATCTTGGGAGATGCTCTCTTTTTTATAATCAGGAATCAATATACTGCTTCCTGTCTGCCCATCCACTGCTCTATGATTCCTCTTAACTCGCCATGCTTCTTGCTTCTTGCTTCTATAGTGATCCAAAGGAGATCTGCTCCCAGAATGATTACCGTCTGGACTATATATACATATTTCGGTGAAGTGTGGCTGGGTCTTGAGTGGACCAACTTTTTTCAAAATCAATTTTATTTCTGCCCTGCACCAGAGAGGAAAGTGAATATGTGAACAGTGTATTGATGCCTCTCCTTTTCATTTTTATTTCTTCAACCTTCTTTTTACTTTTAGTCAGCCAGTTTTCTGTTCTGTTTAACATGTTTCTTTTTTTCTAATTCTATGCCACTTCTGATCCTTCAGTTAACCTCACGCTTACCTCCTCCTTCCTCCAGCCTTGACCCTTGAGGAGGACGCCCAGTTTGGCACCTCCTTCCCTCCGACGTGGGTGAAGGAGGGTGACAGCCTCACCCTGCAGTGCACCTTCACCTCAGCTCTGCTGGCCTTCCAGCAGGATGTCAGCTGGTTCAGAGATGGTAGGCTCTATAAAAAATGAATCACATGAGCTGACTTTTTTTTGCAATATAGACAGGTGCTGTAGGTTTCCTTTTCTTCATTCTCCAGGTATCAGGTTGCACCAGTCCAGCTCTGTGGAAATCAAGTCAGTCAACAATAAGGCCTCCATCACTTTAAGGGCTGCATACAAGGAGCATGAAGGAGTTTACACCGCCCGGCTGAAGACCTGGGATGGAACCCAGGAACACAGTGCTTTTGTCTACGTCAAAGGTGAGTCTCTATTCAAACCTTTCTGACATTTAATTAGAAACAACGTGTGAATGCTTTTGATGTGAATACCGAGGCTATTTTGGCCTTTTAATTATGCAGCGTTTGAAAGAGAATAATAAAAGAGGAATTGTTTCATTCAACATTTTCTTTCATACCAAATTGTATTGATATTAACGTCGTACACAATAAAATGTTTGATGTGTTGAGTGTAAAGTTTCAGTTTTGAACCAGTTTTAGCCTAGTCTGACAAAACAATGTTTAGTACAATGTAAACAATGTAAAGGCCAGTAAGTAAACCTTGAGCTAGGTTTGTTTTTCAAAAATTATTAAAATTTTAAAAAAATTACAGTTTTGTCATAGAGTTATGTCGGAAAGTTCAGGATATACAGCCTCCTGTTAGCTTAGCTCGGCATAAAGGCTAAAACCAGAGGTAAACTTCCAGCTTGTCAAAAGGTACCAAAGCTGGTAACAAGAACCCCAAGGCATCCACATTTTTGCATAAGATTTCACATTTTTTTAATCGACATCGATTGTCAACAAACAGTGAGTTCAGAACATCACAATGTTACATTATTCAAACTACATTTTTAAAATATATTTTATATAAAAACATGATCAATTCCACAAACTGTATGTTTATCGCAATGTGTATCCTGCAGATTATATTTCAAGCTAGTACTGGACCATGTTTATTTTACTTGGATTCTCTACATACATATGAATGAAATATTACTTCAATTCTATTTACATAATCACATTACATTGCTTTAGTGCTCTTTCGGTGTATTCCAGAAAGAGATACAGATTTCATCTCTTGGGGATCCAATGAAAACAAAATAATAATAAAAAAGGAGTTTATGCAGCTTTGCTGCAAACAGTACTACATAGAGGATGCATTACCTTACTACTGCTTCTTAAGCTGCTGCTTAAGGAACAGGTGTGCTTTGCTTTACACACCTGCTCATAGACATTATGTCAGCCCTGTAAATATCTGTCAGATCATATCAGAAACTCCTCAGATACTAAATATCCTGTCTAATAGCCTGTCAGCCGGCCGTCTAAGTGATATGCTTCATCCTGAAATGATCCATTTTATATTTGTAAGAACCTGGCGAATGCTCAGGAGTCACCTTGAGACCCTGGCGTAGAGAAGTACCTTGTGATTTTCAGGATAGAATCTTCATTTCCTCCTCCAGCCTGGATAAATTGTATTTTGACTGAAACCTTTGCTCAAAACACTATTTGCATTCAGCAGATTTTGGCTCTACTTTAATTTCCTGTCAGCAAACTACCCTGATTCATACGGGGAAATTGCACCATCAATCAAGCCAGTCTGCGGTATCTTGTACATTGTTTGCCGCATGCAAATATACCACAGAATAACTCCCACTTGACTCATCAAACATTTGAAATGTGTCAGAGCAGTTCAGCAGGGATGCTTGGCACGTGTATGTGTTTCAGTATAATACCAGTGCGCACTCATGTATATACTGTGTTTTATCTGCCACAGAATAGTGCGAAATGAATCATTCATGAGCATCGTCTACGCATACACCAAACATTAACATGTGCCAGACCTAACACACATGTACACACACCCACACACACACACACACAAACACACACATACTTTAATGCAAAATAAATCTCCTTGCAAAGCTCCTTTTGTAAAATCTGGGCTCAGGTCTCTCTGGACCGTACAGTATATACTCAAAGTAAAAAGGAGCAAATGTTTACATTTGAGAAACTCCAATGTTTTCTTAAAATATGACTTCTAGCTGTAACATAGTTGTAGATACTTTTCTGCAGGTCAACCAGTTGATTAATTGACTAATTGTTCGAGCTCCATCAGTGTGCAGTGACCTGTAGTCCCCTCTACTTCCTCTTGTCTTAGCCATCACCTCCACTATCTGGCTAACATATTGTTATTTAACTATCTGTGATTGCATGAGTTAGAAAACTTGCTCCCTCATCACACTTTCCCTCCATCATCATGTCTTGTTTCTTCATCTTGCCTCATCAGTTTTCTCCTCCTCATTTCAACCTTGGGTTAATGTCCTCTCCTCTCTAATAGACTGTCTCCCATCTGTCCTCAGATGCAGCAGCTGCAGTGGTGGGAGGTCCTGCTTCTCCTCTGTCAGTCCAGGTATCTGACGTCAACAAGGACTATGCCTTCCTTACCTGGCAGCCACCCAGCGCTGATGGAGCCTCACCTGTGGAGGGTTATTATGTGGAAAGGTGAGGATTGGTTTGGTGGAACACAATGGTAACTGAGACTCAAGGTCGATACTCAATCTTGGAAATGAAACACTCTCACCACACGATCCAGATCAGTAGCTGCTGAGTAGCTTTTGATCATATGATAAACAGATTCCTCAGTTATCATAAAAATGTCAATGTTGAGTCAATTAAGTCTGATTATCGCTCGAGGTGATGATAAGATATATATCTCCATTCAATCTACTTCTCATGATTTCATATGCTTCAAGTCTTTCAATAATGCACGACCTTAAACCAATGACAGCGTCTGTAACATCTGGAGAATATCTAGACTAGAGGTTGGATCAGCAGATAAATTAAGACTAAAATGTTCTTCTGAAAATGGCAGAAAAAGGCTGAATAATGATAACAGTAATAGCAGCTAACAAGATCATGTTTACTTCTTGATTAGCCAAATAATCCTTTGGTGTATAATATGTTGAATGCAGTGATAAACTGTCATTGTGTTATCATTACGGCCCCCCTCATAAACTTTTAGTGAATTGAGATCATTACTAAAGAAACAAAGAGGTTGTATTAAAACTGTTTTAAACTGCATTTGATTTTTTCATATATCCAGAACCTGTTAGAATGAGATTACATTGATTTAATTGGCTTGTTTTACTTTTTAATCAGAACAACTTCCTTTATTACAAGCCAACAATAGACCTACACTGAGATTACAGTGTTGAAGGTCTCTGTGCTACTGGTTGAGGAAATTGCATTGAGGGAGATAACAACGGTGGTGGTAGCAACCAGCAGTGGTGTAACATCCCTTTGGCAGAGTTCACAGGAGATGGATGGTACACGTGGTAATTATCAGCCCTCAACACTATGTTAACAGCAGAGTCAAAGACTCCCACAGGAGAACAGGTGCTGCACTTATCACCAACTCCAATCAATCTGGATCATGCTGTAGGCTTTGTGTGTGTTTGTGTGTGTGTGTTGTGATTATCATGTGGAAAGAGCAGGAGAAAGCGTTTTCTGTCAGTGTCAATGTTCAATTGTGCGTAAGTGTGTGCATCTCTTTTAAACAGTGTTCACTTGTGTTTACGTTTGTATTTTTTGTGTGTTTGCTCTTGAATGTCCTTTGTTCAGTGTAGAAGATGCTCCTCTGTGTTATTGGTTATTGGGTGTGCAAAGAAAAATGTAGCATAGCTCCCAGTTCCCTAGCAACCCCTTATAGTTAGAAAACTGCACCCTTTTCTGTCTTTGTTTACTGCGAATGGCAACAGTTTGTTATTGATGTTGTATAATCTGAGCTTGTAGTCTATTTTAAAATCAGTTTCTACTGTGTTGGAAGGCCCATTATTTTCACATGATGGTCTGCGGTCACAATAATAGGCCTTGGTAGGGTATTTACTGACTTTGATGTGTTGCTGTGGAGGCTAAAATGTTTTACAATTGGTTTTATAATCTTGCACCCAGCAGACTGCACCTAAAGTGGTTGGAACATTCCGCATTTGGTTCTTTGTTTACCTCTCATTCAGACACTTCTCTCTCTTTTATCTGTCTTTATTATTGCAATAATGTTGTATCTGCAGAACTGAAATATCTCCCTATTTCTCTCTCTCTCTCTCTCTCTCTCTCTCTCAGATATGACGTAGGTCAGGGCGAGTGGGTGTGCTGCAATGTGCGTATTCAGAAGATGTGCCACTACCCAGTGTTTGGGCTGAAGGAGGGGACTCTGTACCAGTTCAGAGTTCGTGCTGTAAACAAGGCTGGACCTGGGCGCCCATCCAAGGCCACAGAGCCAGTCCTCACTGCAGACCCCCTGGAGCACACCAGGAGCATGGGTAACGCATCTCATGCACTGGCTGACGCACACTAACAAAACAGACAAACAACTGCAGGATTTGCTGATAGAGGATACCTGAATTGAAGTCTAAATTTAGAAGATACGGCACTTTTAAATCTATACACTGATCATAAACCCTAAATAAAGCTATACACTTGTGCAGTATCGTGTGGTAACCATGGTTACATGATCAATCAGAAAGTGAAAAACAGTTGAGTTGAGATTGTGTTCAATTCTGTGTATAACC
The DNA here is from genome assembly GCF_045865225.1 of Trachurus japonicus. Taxonomy (NCBI): domain Eukaryota; kingdom Metazoa; phylum Chordata; class Actinopteri; order Carangiformes; family Carangidae; genus Trachurus; species Trachurus japonicus. The sequence goes on from NC_140922.1 coordinate 18,789,591, forward strand.
TCAGCCCTTAAAAACTGACTGAATGCAGTGGACACACACAGTAACACATAGCTGATCTGATGCATCTTTCTTCTCTCATTTCCACCTGTTCATAATGATATTTGAGATCCACTTGCAGTCTTTACTGCACATATTTAATAATTTCTTCAAGAGCTCATAATATAAATGAACAAATAGTGTCATAACTGTGCAGCATCAGCATGGCCCTGCTACAAGGCCATTCCTCTACTGCTGCTAAAGTACCCCAGTGGCAACCCGATGGCATTACAACAAAAATCCCCCAGCATCCCAAGATGCTCTTTCCTCATAGATCACAGACCACCTTAAACAACGGCTTCCTATTGTGATTTCTTTCAATCCGTGAAGGTTTTATATTTGCAAAAAGTTCACCTGCGAGTCTCTGAAACTCTACTGGAGAAATGGACACTAATCTTTCAGAGAGGTGTTCAGTTTGCTTTCAGACTGTGTGACTGTGAAGATGATAGCATCAGATTCACATCCTTCACACTCATCAAACGACTCACTGACCCCTTGTGCCCAGTACGGAGAAATCTGCAGTTGTTATGCTTCTCTGCGCATTTATCCTTCTTTCTTTCTTTCTTTTTTTTTTTAAATTGTCACCCTACTGCTGCAAAGAACAGCTAACAGCATTATTTCACCTCATCTGCCTCACTTTTAATGTTACACCTGCAAAGAGATCAGCTCTACCAGGGAAAACAGATGTATACCAGTAGGTGGGTAGATGCAGATCTCATTGTTTACAGCCCCAGGATCTTGGTGCCGTCACTGCGACAGCTTCTTAATTGTATCCCAGAGTTGACCGCTTGGTTACCTATGATATTACTTTTAAGGCGATAGGTTTTGTTAAATACTTTATTCAGTAGAGGAATGAGAAAGATCCAATGAGATGTAAAGCGCATGATGGAGTGTAGGAGTCTGTCTGTGTGTCTGTGTGTGCGCGCGTGTGTGTGCATGTGTGTAACAGGGAGGACAGATGGGCTCTGGTCAGATGCTGAGGATCATTAAACACAGATGAAGGACAGACAGAAGACTGACTCTCCTCCAGCCGGCTGTCCACCCTTCCATGTCGCTCTCTCTCACCTCTTTGTGTGTCCCTGGCTTTTGCCTGTTTTACCAGAGTCTGCTCCTCTAACATTAACACTAATAGTGTTATCATGGGCTCTCATATAACTTCATCACCATTCATCTCATCCCTCTTTTTCCCCTCAACCTCCCCTCAATTTCTCTCTCTATCTGTCTCTCCTCTATTCTCAGTGGTCAAAGTGGATAGAGGGAGGACCATCACCATTACAAAAGATGAACTGGAAGGTGAGAAAGCTGTATTTTTATTCCAGTGTATAATTGTGTCATTAAAAACGGGCCATTCCAACCTCGCCACCCATGATTTCACACTGCAGCCGTGTCTTTCTGGCACCCAGGGTTTCGCCTCCTCACCCACAGGTTGCCTCTGGCTCGTGGCTTAATGCATCTTCATATTATATTTAACTACGAGCTGCAGTAATTGTATGGTTGAAGCGATAAGCATTTGTTCCATTTACAGAAGTGAAAAGAACGAAGAGTCCCTGGTGGTGTCCTGGCAAATGCACATAATGGCCTGAGGTAGTGTGAATGGCGGTGAGGAGGGCTGATAACCTTGACAACGTAACTCACAGACGGAGAGAGATAAAGGAACAGGGATCTGCGTTTGAGGAGGCAACCAGAGAAGAAATGGAAGACAGGAGGTGCTAAATATGTTTAGGTTCAGGGTCAAAGAGAAAGCATACAAAGAGAAAGAACATAAAACATAAATCATTTCATCAGCCTTCATCCACTTCAACAATCATAACATAAGACACACTCCAGACATTACATTACTCTCATGAAGGAATATTTTCAGAGGTTACATACATACATTTTCTTTTTACAGCAGCTTTTTACTGCCTTTCTGCACCAATTTACTTCAAACAGCTGGAAAGAGTGACCCTGGGTGTGTATATCTACCACCTCTGATCCTCCAGTCGATCAATTAACATGTTATATCTTCTTGGTTTACTCCATACAAAGCCAGAAATCTCAAAATTATTAAATAACACGTTGCAGGGAATTAGGTGCTGTAAATGACTATTTTATGCTAGGATAAGCTAATCGCCTTCTGGCCCTCAAGCCGCACTTCACATACAGATATGATGGTGGTCTGGATCCTCACATCACCCTCTCAGCAGGTTTCCCACAGTATAAAACTATTCCTCTAAGGTTCAGTGATAAAATACAAACATTAACTTACAATAACTCCAGTGGTTTTGTGTTAGCACACAGAAAAAAGCAACAACATAATGTCCCAGCATCCTGTCTTCACTTGATGGTCTAGCACTGAAACACAACATATACATTTATCATAGCGAGTTACACAGTGTTCAGGCTGGGATTTTGTATGCCAGTCCAGGTCCATTCATCCCTCTCCTACACAACCTGTCTCATGAAAAAGATGTGCAAAGTGTTCTTCTGTTCTGGCCTTGAATATCTCTGAGGTTACTTGATTCTGTATAGAACAATGGGAAACGCTTCACTACTTACAGACTGTGCTCGCACAAACACAGATATCAGCAGCTCTCATTTCACTCCTTTCTCTCTTTGCTCTGGAGCTGGTGTCTGATCCGCGCTGCAGCTCTGCTAAACTCTTCAGGGAAAGCAGGCAGAGAGACGAGACCTGCAGAGAGAGACAGACACAAAAATCTTCGACTTCAGACTGGATCCAAATGCTTCCATTGTCCTTGACTGACTCAGAGTGTGACTGCGTCTGTGGTGACTCAAGACTTTTTACCATATGTTATCTGGTGTGCTTTTCTATCAGGACTGGAGGTTAAATTGGGACAGTAAGGCAACCCCCACCCACTCTCTGCTTTATTCAAATCCAGCAGACAAAGCATGAAAATTCCTGATGCAAAGATCTTGACAAAAAAGAGAGGCATAAGCAAGATCTCAGCCAGCGCTTTTCATTTTCATTGACCTTGTTCTAACTTTTGCCTTAGTGGTCCTCATCTTCAACATCCTCCTCCTCCTCCTCCTCCTCCTCCTCCCTTCGTCTCTGCAGGTCAGGTCAAAGCTCCTTTCCCTCCCACAAATGTCCACGCGTGCGAGTTGAGTGACACCTACGCCGTGCTGAGCTGGACCGAGCCTGAGCCCAGAGGCAGGGAGCCGCTCACCTTCTATGTGGAGCGGGTCAGTCTTCACTCCCACACATCGACACACACAGACAACACATGCAAATGTTCGTACTTAAATATCTCAGAGCACATTTATTGTCCCCAAAACCCCTCAATGCAACCCTAACTTGTTTTTATCCTGAATTACCATTTCCAAGGTTTTAGCTCATTAGCTATAAATCACATTACTGCTGATCATTTTCCAACCAACACACTGCAAGAATAAGTTGCAGGGACTTGAAATTGGCTTGGAACGGGTAATCCATCATGTGTCATTCACTTTTTTTTTTGTAACATTTACATTCATGTTGAAAAGGGATGATGTTTTGTAAGCTCTATGTTCTGGTGATGCATTCATGTAAACTCAGACATCTGAACTCAGTCAAACAAACTTTTCAGGAGGACTGGGGATTTGTTGTCTCGGACCCTGCTGCTTTCTTTTGCAGCAACATGTCCATTAAGGTTCATCTCAGTCATTTAGGTGGTGTGATGTCCAGAGAAACCTGAATCCAAATCACCACCCGGGGCTGTTCTTTTTAAATAGTTTTTTTTTTTTTAGAGTTTTTTTTTTCACATTTACTTGAACAGCAAAATATCTCAAATAAAAGCACCAGTGATTTAAATTCAAGCCTCTCCAGACATCAGACCACTTGGATTGAGGACATGAAACCTCCATGGACAGCTCATAAAGCACTCTCTCCTCATGAATGCATGACCTCACCAAAATGTCCATGAGCCAAAATAGAACAGACTCATTGATTATCCCTCTAATGCAAGTTTTAGCTGTGTGCAAGTTGATTTTCATTTATTGAAATGAAGAGAGACCAATTGCAGCCTTGAAAGAGGGGAATTAGTCTGAAAATTTACTCTGGCTTTGGAAAATGAGCAGCAGTAATGCATGACTTTTAGTTAATGGGCTGGAACATTCGACCTCCACTTTCTCCAAATCATAGCCCCTAAGTATTCCCTTTAAGAGATTATCATCAATATATTTTTATAATGATGATGGGGCACAAAACTATTTGTGTATGTAAAAAGGGATTGCTTCTGGTGATAAACCATACTTTGCGTTTGCATCTCCCTTTAGCTCCTTATAACATCTTTCAGCTAATTGTTTTGCTTTAACAGGCAGCAGCTTTACTGTTCCAGTCCGTTTTCTCTGAGCTCTCTGACTGGTTTTGTAGGTGCAGTGGTATTTCAGCAAAAAACGAAAAACCTGCTGTATGCTATCACGTGAAGCTATAAAGAGACATGAGCATGAACACATAGAATAAGAAAAAGACAAAATTCTCTTTCACATACAAACACACACATACACTGGCATGAATATATTCAAACACAAGCCAGCACTCTAATTAGTAATACATACACTTCCACTTAATACAGGGATCAATGTTTTTGCATCATCAGTTCCTCCACTTGCTTGTTGGGTTTGTTCAGTTCGATGCTGGAACATGAGCCAAATTAACAGCAGGCTCCTAGACCACCGTACTAATTAAAGAGACAGGAGGAAAAACACACACACAAACATACACACTTAGACCACTGTGGTGTCAGTTTAACTGTGAATTTGTGAACTCATTAAAGGCACACAGACCTTGATGTTCCTCTTTCATGCTGTGCACTTAGACACTGGGGGTTTTGATTTTTCTGGCTTGAATACCTAAAAGACTTTCTTTTTTTTTTACTTCTAACAGGAGATTTAACTCTACCTGGATCTGAGATTTGAAGGTTTTGTGGGTTTAAGATTAGTCTAAACTACAGTATGTTTGGTTTTTGACTTGTCTCAGTATTTCAATATCGCTATTGCAGCAAGATCTGTAAAGAAAACTACAGCAAAAAAATTAAATAAATGTGTAGTTGTTTTTCCCCCAGGACTAGATACAAAGTTCAGGATGATGGTGAAATAACAAAAGTTTTCCTCCAACATATCGAAGTGTGGGGACTGACCTATTCTTTACAATAAAGGGCCTCAGCTCTCCAATATCAACCCAGACACACAACAGCTTCAAGCTCCAATAATCAGAAAACTGCCACAGGAAATAGATTTTTATTGGACTTTTATAAGTTACTGAGGTAATAAAACTGTCAAATCTGTCAAAGGCATCTGAAATTACTAAAGTCTGCTGCTCCACACTTCCGCTTATATAATGAAGGGAACATTCAAATATCCCTTTCGCCCTTGAGCAAGCACTCTATAATCACTGATCTCTTTGACATGTCCCGCTCTATTGTTAGGTTTTCGTCCTCAAACAGGGAGCTCAGGCAGGAAATAATGGTAATACAAACCAGAGGAAAAGTAAATGCAGAATATAAAATAGAGAACATCAATGTTTCTGTCTATGTATGTCATCATCTTAGAGAAACTAACTGACAGAGATGAAGGAAAGGTGTAAAGATGAGTCACTGGTTGTCTATGATTTACCTGCGTGTCCATTGTTTGGTTTTATACTAGAATATCTGTCTTCGGTTCCTTTCTCTCTGCTCATTTTTCTGTCTGAGTCTGGGGATTTATTGATATTTCTCCCTTCAAGTCTCTCTGCCTATCTCACCAAACTGCCAATCTCTGTTCCTCTTTGTCTGCCCTTGTCTGTACGTTAAGTGGTTCGCTCCAAAACTCGACAATCACCAGTTAAGTACAGAGTAAGGGATGGTACAAAATTAGAATGAATTATGGGACGTTTTAAAAAACATATTTGGCAGTCCTGGCAGTCCCTCGCTCTCGCACAGATTGAATCCTCCAGCATATTTGAAGGATACTGAGTAATGAACATGTCCTTGAGGTTGATAGAGCTTTTGAAATCATGTTTGTGTTTTTTCCAATCCCGCGCTTGGATCAGTCGCTGGCAGGGAAGAACAGCTGGGATCTGGCCAGTCTGGACACGGTGGTGAACTCTCCGAGGTTCCCGGTGTTTGACCTGGTCAAGGGCAACCAGTACTGCTTCAGAGTGCGCTCCATCAACAAGTACGGTGTCAGTGACCCCTCCGAGCCGAGCGAGCCCATCTCCTTGGGAACGCCACAAGGTGAGACAGAATGTGCTCTGTCATGTGCCCCTGCCCATTTATTACTTGGCCTGTTGTAAAGGTCAGTTTGATTTAGCAGAGCAGAGCTCCATCCCAGTTCAGCATTTCCCTCCTGATCTGCACCCCCTGTACAGTAGTTTGTCTGTGTTACCTGTAGCTTTTCACATGAAGATCGCAATTCAGATACTGAAGTTGTTTTTAAGTCACATGTATATCCCTGTAGTACATTTTATTTTTCAGAGCTAATCTGTTAGGGCTGCTGCAGCCAACTGCATTTTTGAGTTAGAGAATAATCTGCTGATTATGTATTTCAACTAATCAATAATTGTTTGGTCTCTGTATTGGCCCATGACAATTTATCCATTGCCAAGGTGTAATCTTTACAGTGCTCTACATCATCCAAAACCCAAAATACTGTCTATAGCTATGCTAACCTGCCCCTCACCCTACAGCCAGCAAACCACCAAAAGTGAGATCCTAATGCTTTACAAATGATCGGACCAATCAGTCAATTATCAAACCAACTAATGAATTTATTGACTATGTTTTAGCCTTACTGTTACTCTGCTGATAGAAAGTTATGTTAATTGTTCAGTTGTTCTTACCCAAACATGTTGTGTGTACCCTTTTAGTTGAACAAACTTTTCAACAATGGCTTCTGTATTTCTCAGCACATTGCTGTCACCTGCCCGTCAGTGCAGCAACATGAAACCATTGGTAGGAATGGACCATGAAAAGATGGGTCCCTCTCATGAAAACATAGCTGTATACTGGTGTGACCAGACTCTCCAACACTCCTATGGTTTATATTAAATATTGATACTAAAACAGTTAACATGGTCCTGCTCTAATGATTTTTAATCAATGATTTTCAGCCGTCATAGTTTGAACTGATTGGTTTTCGTCTGACTCCCATCAGCTGTCCCAGCTCCTGCTCGCTCGGTGATGTCCATCAGAGACACAGACACCTCGGTGCTGCTCAAGTGGCAGGAGCCCAAGGACAAAGATAATATTCTAGGATACTACCTGTACTACAATGAAACTGGCAAACAAGACTGGAAGACTGTGAACAACAAGCCTATTACCAACACCAGGTAACTGTGACAGATTCATTTGTGTTGGAATGTGTTTATTATTGTGTTTCTAGTCGGCTGCAAGAAGAATCGTTACCACTTTGCTCAGTCTCTAAATATCAGGGAAAAGTTGGTTGCAATAGATCATTATTATTATCTCCCTGCAGGCGAAAGTATTTCAGATATCAACTTTCACTCTGCCTATAATCTCTGTCTCTTCTCCTCAGGTTTACTGTGCACGGTCTCAAGACCGGACAAGAATACGTGTTTCGGGTGAAGTGTGTGAGCCGAGCAGGAAACAGCAGCTACTCAGAGGAGTCAGCCCCCATCCTCGTCAAATCGGCCATTTGTAAGTGCGACTGCCAGCTAATACAGAAAGTAGTGGCCACAAGGTTTCACTCTCCTTCAGGGCACAAGCCAAGTATCCGAGACTACTCAATCAGTTTGATGCTTTTACAAACTTAGCATCAAACAATTCCTCTTGCGGAGGTAAACATTCATCAAAAAGTATTTTAACATGCAATTTATTGTTGAAGGTTTCATTAAGATTTGTGATTCATAGAGCTAATACTAAAAAGCTCAGTGGTCTGGGTAAATGTAGGTTACAGTTAGAACAAAATACATCTTTCATGGCACCTGAGATGAAAATATTTAACTATTTAGCACCAGATGCCTTCAAATTCTGAACTACCATCATGTACTGAGTCATAGTACATAGTTAAGTAAAGTTGCCAAATAGACTTATTCATGTTTATAGTTTGGACTTTTCTTTCATCACCTCAGGAGCCCTCGCTGAGAAAGCATGTAGGCTCTCTGAGGTGAAACAGGTATAAAGACCTTGCAGGAACTTTTGTCATCGAGTGTCCTCCACATGTCTCCATCGTTACAGGAAACAACAAAGCATCTCTAGGGAAAAGGTTTTACTGACGAGGAAAAGTGTGTGTGGGCAAGTCACATTTCTAATCTTGTGTGTGGCACCACTTCTCAGTGCCGCCAGCATCGTCAGTCTTTCACGTCAGTCTCCATATGTTTTGTCATGTAACCTTCACCGTATCTCACCGCCTCTCAGACGCTGAGTGCACATAGTTCATGGTTCACCCTAATGTTCTTGGTTTGAAGCCGTGTGACGCTGTAAGAGCTACTCAACCCTCTTACTTCCTGTGTTGTATTTCCACCAGATAATGTTCTTTCTGCAGCCTGCACTACAGTACATTGATGACTCATTTTGGTTGCCACTGACTGCCAGAAAACTCTCATATCTATTCCACGACTGCCATTAGCAGAGACGTTCAGTTCTTTGTGAGGAATACATTTTTATCAAAGAGAATTTCAGCTGAATGATTCTTTCATTTTGAGAATGCATAATGCAAAAAAAGTTGATAATTAACAACTTTAGTTGTAGTTGTCAGGGAGTTATTCGCACCTCAAATCAAACAACAGTCTGGCCATATTAGTGACAGGCCAGTCATTGTTGAAGCTTTTAATTTCCTCTGGTCTTATTTAATGAGTATGCTGATCCAACTGTTGACAATTACCATATCCATCCAGCAGAGAGTCCCTGATGCCTCAGCTTCATCCGACTGCAAATTCTCTTTTTAGATGTTTAGAGAGCTCTGCTTATGTTTAAAGCATGCAGCAACGGGGCAGCAGATAATCTTTATCTCTATCCTCATCATCAAAGTGCCCCATTGATCTGTCCACATTTCTTTAATCTCTTTAAACTTTGTTAACAGGTTTGATTTCAGCTTTTTGGAGAACTGTTTTTGTAGTGCCCTTGTGTAAAAGAGGTGATATCTATCATCCGAATACCTAGCATCTAATATCTTTGCTTCCCCTCTTTGCAAAAACCCAGGAGTCGTTGGTTAGCATTCAAGTGTGCATCTTTATTGTGGCTATAAACTACATTCCCTTGGTCTAGATGAGGCCTCTGTTAAGAGGTTTCACTCTGAGCTCAGAAATCAGACTGTCGCTGATGCCTCTGAGTCAAGCCCAGTTACCAGTTGCTCTTTATGCATTAATAACATAATATAACATAACATTTTTGTTAATCAATATTTCAATGTACACCTTTTTGCTGATGATACAGTTTTATATTCTACAGACCCCTCCTCAGCCCAGGCTCTCACTCGCCTGCAGTCTGCCCTTGATGCCTTCCAACTATCACTCCTTAATCATAGACACATTTGAGTTTGAGTTTCCTCCAACAGTGACTCTGATCGTCCTGCCATTAAAACTTCAAATGGCACCCGCATTACTCCTGCTGAGTCATAAAGTGCTGAGGCTCTTGGTGTGGCAGTAGCCTTTCAAGATTCACATTCAACAGTTCCAAAAATTAAAGATCAAACTAGGCTTTTTGTATGAAATGAAAGGACATCTGTGCAGTCAACCTTCATGTCCTGCCTCGGTATTATTTAAATTGAAATTAACAGCAAAATGCCATCAAACTAGATAGAGTCTTACACTTCCCTTAGAGATTTTAAAGCCTTGTTATCTGACATTCCTTTATGATTCTTGCTACTGTTCTTCTCTATACTCTGTTTCTGTTTTTTTGTGTTATTGTTGGGCTTCTGTTTTATGTCCTTGTGATCGTCTCTTGCTCTCAGTTCTCTCTTGGAAATATAGACTGTTTGATTCAATGAAAGTTGAATTGACCTGGAAGAGATTCTGTTTCTTTTTTTTGAAAAATTCCTCCTGTTCCTCCAGGTGTTCCCTCTGCTCCCTCTGCTATCGCCCTGCTACTATGCACCGAATCAGAGATGGTGTTGGGCTGGAGGGCCCCCACCTATAATGGGGGAGATCCTGTACGTGGCTACTACCTGGACCAAGTGGAAAAGGGCAAAGAAACGTGGAGAGAGGTCAACATCAAGCCGGTCAAAGAGCGGCAGTTTAAGGTCAGTGAAGCTTTGTTGTTTTGATGTAACGCTCAGTAGATCTTTTTGGTCCAGGCTCTAATATCGCTGCAGAATGAGTCCTTATGATTTTGGAGAGCCATTGTCTTTTCTCCTACTACCACCAGCAGTTCCACATTTTTGGCTCTCAGTGACGTATCTCGACAACCACTGGTAGGAATGGCACAAAATTTAGATAATCTCCGGCTTTGATGATCCCTTTACTTTTTTATCTAATGCTCCCATATTTAAAACTACAGTTGGTCCAATAATTTGCTGTAGAATATTTCCAGTAACTAATGACAATCCCTCAATTAGCAAATGTCAGTATGCTAGCACATTAAGCTAAGATACTGAACAGGGTAAACAATAAAACTTACTGTTGTGATCATGTGTGATGTAAGCATCTATCTGAAAAACACTTCTGTTTCTAAATACAGGCCGAAGCCTCTTAATCTTGATTTTAAATGTGAATTATTCCTGGTAATGCTCCTGTCACATCATATGCAGTTTGCAGTGTCACTAGCTCTTTTGCACAGTGCCCATCACAACTTGATATAATCACAAGGTACAATAGCTACTGTAGCTATATGACTTTGGATATGAGGCTGTCAGATGAAAAAGATTCTCAAAATAGCACGTCATAAGAGAACGCAGAGAAAATAATTCAGCAGCAAGATATCTCTAGCCCCTAACCCTAACAACAAGGACCTAGCCTACTTTATAATCATACTAATAGAAGTTATTTTTATATTAAGCAGCTGCCTTTAAAATAGTGGCCACAGCCTCCACATCGGCTGTGTCACTAGGCAACAAGCTGTGTCCATGGAGACCTAGGGGAAAAGTTAAATCTTTAACCTGTTTCAGGCCGATTACAGGTGCTTCGTAATTAGACACTGTGCAAATGCGTTATGTGTGTGTGTGTGGCTGTTTTTAGCTTCTGGGAAAAACAAAGACAAAGCCAGATAGAAAGAAAATGACAATGCCTCTGTAAAACCAGAGTAATAATAAAACACTTAACATTGTTTATTTCCATTACAAGTCCTTCTTTTATAATCCCACTCAAGAAAAGTGCATATCAGCCAAATGTACCTCAAATAACAGAAATGAAGGTACTTTGAAAATGAAGGTTCTACAGAAACATTATACTCTGCAGTCTTATGATTACTTTTTATTTGTTGTTTTAAAAATGTATGATTTCTATGAAATACGTTTATATCTTCAATCAGTTATTTACCTTAGACATCCTTGATTGTATTTTATTAGTGTTTCACATGTTTTTAATTTAAAGTATCTCTTTACAGAGACATAGGTTAATGAAGCACAGCTAATGAGCTCAGTCGGACTTACTCATGTTTCTCTGAGTATGATACACTGGACAAAAAGGTGGACCCCCATCTCTGAGCAAATGTTGACTAAAGGAGGATGCAAATATACGTCACGTTGATAGGATGCAGCCTGTTCGCCATCTAGTGGATGAAATCTGTACTTCATTCCACTTATTCTGGCCTTTGCATTACTCTGGGCGGACTGTATATTGATCTGATAAGACAGTTGTCGTTCTACCTAAATGTGGTTAGAGAAGGATCTATAGATAATGAAGTGAGTGGTAGGTGTGGGGAAATTGGTTTTTAGATAGAGTTTGCTATTGCTCTGATATAAACCCCCCTGGTTGTGTCAATTATTTGTCAGGAGAGGGGCCGAGACCAACAGGAGAAGCTCACACTGTTCACAGAGGCGATAAGGGCCTTTGAGTCTAAGTGGCAGTGAATAGGAAGATCATTGAACAGATCAATGAGCCTGAATCCCTTCTCTTCCTGAGGTAAAAATGTCTTGGGGACTTAGCAAAAAAATTGCTGTGGCTGCAGCAGAGCTAATACCTAATAAAATGCCTTCTGGAGCCAGGACAAGAAGTGTAAATGTACAAGTGTGAAAGTACAAGCAGGAAACTTTTGCTGCTGTATGATGTAACAATGGATTCATGTTTTCCTTGAACTCAGCCAGACTGACAGAAGGAACATGTAGTAACAAAGAAAACTGATTCAAGTCAGTCCTTAATCATCTACAACAAAAATGACAGATCACTGACACATGTTGTGTATATCAAAATAAATACAGATAAAATAGCCCATTCTCCCTTCTCTCCAGAGCTTTAAATAAGCAAACTTAAACACATCAAAGTCGAACAGACATTCTGGTATTTAATCGTCTGTGCACTAGAATATTTTACAGTTTTTCAGGCTATTAAATGGAAAATTGACATTCTGATATCATCACATAGCAGTATGTGGAGTATGTGGAGTTCAAAAGAAAAAATACTCACTTTCCACTTCATCCACATCACACAGATCACACAATTTATTTTTCCTCCTGAATACTTCTGTATTTGCCAAAATCAGTGGCCAGGGAAAGAAAAACAGCTCTCAATCATGCAGCTAAAGTTATTTGTAAAATGTTGGAAATGATTCAGGTGAACGTTTCTCCTTTAATCTGTATTTGTTGTCTTCAGCTCTTTATCCTTGGTCTGTTTCCACAGGTTTGTAACCTGGCTAGTGGGCATTTCTACCAGTTCCGTGTGTTTGCAGCCAATGTGGCCGGTGTGGGTGTGGCGTCTGAGGCCAGTGAAGCTTTCCTGTGTGAGAAGTGGACGATGCCAGAGCCAGGTAAAGGGAGAAATGTCAGCCCACTTTTGAACCACTTCTTTCAGGAGGGATGATTTCCTTTACAGTCCAAATACATTACAGAGAAAATGTCTGTGCACATCTGAATGTGTGGAGTGTGTACGATAGGTCAACCCTGATGGCATTTAAATAAGGGCGAAAAAACTCCATCTGTGTGCTGGTATATTCATTTGAAGCTCCCTGCAGACTTATTTTACGACACATGAAATACCCGGCTTTGAATACCAATTTGTGCTTAATGTGGTTTTTCCACAAAAAAATCCTAGTCATAGTTAGAAAACATCATCTACCACCTCTGCTTCATTTATTAAATCCAGAAGCTATGAGCATACAGAGTCATTTCTAACCACTAGGCATGATATGCCATCTAATTCACTATAAACATGTGTGCATGTGTAAGTTTCATATTGAATAAAGTGCCTTTCAGACAAGTAAAGCTTGTAAAGCAGGCTGTGGAGTGGAGGACAACATTAGAAATTATTCTTTTTCAAACTGAGCATCTGTCATGTCACACCTGACTCACAGTTTCTGCAGATGGATGTGAATTCACACAAAGGAAAGCAAGAGTGATATAAAGACTGTCCATCCAGGACCTATTGCTACTCACTAAAGTGTTATTTTCACTAAAATGACACCATTAAAAGTGCATATGGTAATTTCTGAAGAAAAAAGACAGACCATATGAAGTGTCGTAATAAAAACAGGCTATTTGCTTATTGTGCCATTAAAATACAGAGTAAAGGCAGAGGTCAGCAGTCAAGTGCATAATACAGTGGCTGAAATAATAGCTAGGATAATAGCCTTGAGTTTGAGGTAGTTAGTGGCATTTATTATGTGTTACATATGTATGACTTGTCCTCCAATATTATTCAAGAGTCCTTGAGCAAAGACATTGATTCCACATTCATCTACAGAGTCGCTGTAGAATAGATGAACCTGTGAAACTTCTCTGAAAGGCCTCAAACTGAAACTAATTTCACCTCACGAATCAGGAAAGAGTCACACCTTTATTGTACTGTATCATTACAAGACCCTAGGCTTGGGTTTGGTCTTAGAAATTTAAATATAAGGTATATTTTAACAAGGTAATTACAGTATAAACAATTAACATACTCTATACTACTAGTATAACCTATGCTGTAATCTTATAGCTGTAACAATAGTTAAAGACATGGTCACAGATTAAATACTGGAATCTCTTTAATAAAAATGATAATGTTTTATTGCATCTTTATATTGTACACCACTCAGTGAAATTCAGATGAAGTACACAAACAACAAGACAAGGATCAAACATTGCAGATGGAATCGGATGACAGACATACAGAGGCTGATCAGGATGGGCCGTTCATGGAGGTTCTGCCATGACTTCATTACGCCTGTTGACTGATGGCAGTCTACATTACTGGAGCAGGTGTGGAGTGGCACACCATGTTAATTGTGGGATACTTAGCTCTGACATGCAGCATGCGTTGATTAAGTGTGTTCTGATGAGGGACACACTCGCCTGCTACCTCCTCCACCAATGAGTTAGGGCTGGCTGTAGATAGCCTGAGAGACAAAACCCAGGGCAAACAAACATGGTCTGTCCCTGGTTGGACAGTGAGAGGACAATATTTAGAAAGATTTAGGCAAAATAATCTTTCGAAACAATAAAAGCGGGGAAATAACAGGGGACATTGATAGGATTTTGAAACGTGATTGTGTCATTACAAACACACAACCTCACACAGAGAAGTCGCACAAAGTCATTCCAGTGTGTGGTGGCTCAGTACACGGCCCAGCAGTCCTGGCCACGCTCATATCAGCCTCTTGTGACATTAATATTGAAAATGGAGAGAGGCTCTCTCACACATGCCACTTTTAAAGCGCAGCTCATTAATCTTGGCAAATGGGCTTTCCTCTATGTCGTTAATAATTTAAAAGCGACTGAAAATCATTTAGCAAATTAACTACTATATGCCACCATGAAGTCAGCAGGGGTAGATTACGGAATGTCACTGTACTCCTTTTTGACTTTACTGTGATTTCTGGTTTGTTTTGCTAGGGTTTCACACTGTGACAAAAATGGACAGTGTTTGTATTCAGTGTAAAACACTGAAAAACACACACTCTGACACAAAAACACTGACGATGATAGATACGCCGTGACCCTTGCTCTTCTCCCTCAGGTTGTTCCTACGACCTGGAGTTCAGAGAGGTGAGAAAGAATTCCCTGGTGCTGCTGTGGGCAGCTCCGCTGTATGAAGGACAAAGCCCTGTCACCGGGTATTTGCTGGAAATCAGTCACGGTGACCAATCGGAGGACTGGACGGCTTTAAACGATGAGCCAGTCACTGACAGACATTACAAGGTGAGTAGAGCTGTGAGGCTGAGATAACGTTTTTATGATGAGGATTTGTCTCTAACTTCAAGTATCATACACACATAGCCAGCAGCACTTAAAGTGTCCTGAATTTAAGTCCTTTATATTCCTATGGCTGTAACTGTTCATCATAATGAATTATGACAATGACTGGTAAATATTTGATGTGTTTGTTCTGACATCCAGGTGTCAGGTCTTCAGGCAGGTCAGACCTACCGCCTCCGTGTATTGGCTGTCAATGAGGCTGGAGTGGGCATGGCCTCTCTGCCCTCTGAGCCAGTCACAGCTCACACTGAACCAGGTCAGCTGTCAATACACTGATATACAAATACTGTGATAAAAACAAAAAAAAATCACCCCTGAGGCTTGTTGGAGGTGCTGGACCAAAGACACGCTATACAGTATGGCATTAAAGCTGACATTAAACCTCTCACTCTCAGTGAGGCTCTCTGCTCGTCAGTCAGTCCCCCAGCATGTCTGGGCTTTTCACACTTAAAGTGCCATCTCCTGTTTTCTCAGCAGAGAAGCGACAAATGCTGTTTATCCCTTCACAGCTCCAGCAACTGTAGAAACATTTCAAACAGGCCAATACTCTGGACATACTGAATACAATACAACAAAAGATTGATACCACATATCTGTTATATAAACATGGTAGCTGGAGACAGGAGATCATTAGCTTAGCACTAAGATGTGAAACAGAGGGAAATATGCAGCTTCGGTCTGTTCAAAGGCTTCTGAGCACAGCATTTAACTGTCCCTAAGAAAGCAAATAGTAATGTTTCCCAGTATGTTGAACTTTTCCTTTAGATGCGATTTACATTTACAGCTGATCACTCAGAGTGTGAGTTCAATGCAGTGGTTGATGATAAGATATTGCAAATAAATTGACATCAATAACACATGCAGAGGTTTACATAACTAAAATGTAACCAACCAGCCCATGCCATACTGGTCTATGTCTATGTGGTTTTCCGACACGAGCAGATCATGCAGTTTGGTGGTGCAAATGGCTCGTAGACAAAATCTCATAAAAATGATTGCAAAAAATCTATAAAATATCAAGCATCGAGACAAGGTGTAGGAGGTAATAGCTTTTATCTCACATACTGTCTTTTATTCATCTGTATTATATTGCTATAATTATATCACCTGATGGAAACCCATGAAGCACACCGCCACAGTGACACATTTTCTCTTCCTCAGGCACTAAAAACATCGAGATCGGTGTGGATAATGATGGCTTCATATTCTTGGGCTACGAATGTAATGAGGTGAACGATGACACTAAATTCCTCTGGAGCAAAAACTACTCAGAGGCCATCGACGCCGGCAGAGCCCAAATACAAACCAAGAAGAACAAGTAAGTTGATCAAGCGCAACGTGGCCTGTGAATGAGGGGTTTTAGATATCTCTGGTCTCAGACCCAGTTAAACTTCTCACTCTCAGTGACACTCTCTGCCTGTCAATCCCCCAGCGTCTCTGTGCTTTTCACACTCCGAGTGCCATCTCCTGTTTTTTCAGCAGTGATGCAACAAATGCTGTTTTCCTTTCACAGCTCTCGCAAGTGTGGGAAAATTTCAGACTAACCAAGACTGTGGATGTACAAAACATGATAAGACAAATTGTGTAACACTTTGAAAGAGTGGGTTTTTTTTTTTAACAGAGGCTTTTCAAACACAAGATGTGGTTTAAATTGATTCACTTTGTAGGTTGACACTTTGGGAGTATTTCTAACTGGATTCCCACTGAATGTCAGGCTCTTTGGATTATCCGATATCTGAGCTTGAGGGAGGCTTGCCTTGCCCGCCAGCTCTCACATTCACATCCATAGCATGTAAAACAAAAAAATAGGTTCATTTTAAGTCCAGTTGGTTGGGAGGCTTAAGGCCTGGAAGCACAGTGAGATCTGATGGCTGACAGCGCAAAAGCAACACCTACAGTGGCTTTTGCTGCAGGGGGGGCGGATAAATGTGAGGCTGAGGATGCTGTCTAGACGCATTTGTCTGTTTTTCGATTCATCCCTCAGGTCAATCCTCACCTTCACCGACCCCTCTGAGGAGGATCTGGGTCTCTACACAGTGGAGATGAGCGACAACGCCAACCTGTCGTCCAGCTACGACTTCACCGCTGAAGGTGAACTGAGGACTTGATCTGCCTAAATGTATAAAAAGTAGAAGTCTAGTGTTAGGAAATGGTCTTGACCAGTTCACGTCTGGCCTGAAGCAGAACAGTTCAGCTCAGTTGTCTCTTGTGTTATTGAAGGAACTTTTCATTTTAAGGGTTATCAAGCCTTTCTCTCAAGCAAATAATTATGCCCCTCACAGCCACTTCCATAAGGTCACTCATCCAGCGAAGCACATGTTCTCAATCAACTTTCCAGCTTAACAGCTTTAAAAATAGAGCTGCGCAAGCCATTGTTCTATTCACTGCTGCTTTAACAATATGTAGGTATTACAAAATGTGAGTCCTGATCAAAGTGTAATTAACCTTCAGCTACTGTTTTTTGCAGACCTTGAACGTCTCAAAGAGCTCAGCTGGCAAATCATGAACCCACGTATGTACCCACAGATGTCGTACTGTGTGATAAGTGGACTGACTGGGAGCAGTCAGTAGTTTAAACACACATTAAGTATTCCTCATTGATTTAATCATCATCTGGCTAATTCAGCTCAGCCTGCAATACTCTGCTGTGTTTGATTTCCAATTTGGCAGTGATAGCCCTGAAGTCGGCCTGGCAGGTGGAGGTTTCCGAGAAAGGTGACGTCCGTGTCTGGCTTCAGACTGAGAGTCTGAGTAACGCTGCCGAGCTCCGGCTCATCTTCAATGACCGGGAAATCACCAGCACTGCGGTAAGAAGCCTTGGCTGTGCTGTCCTGTGCTACACAAAGCCCAGCATGTCACAAACACTGACAGGGTTACACGTTCGGATTCCCTCGTTGCCAGCACACTGTAGCTAAGTATTTTTGATAGGATAGTGTGATGTAATATGTTATTTTTTCTATAGTTTTAATGAATGTTTTACAAAGGCTACTTACTGTTACTCTATTTGTATGAGCACTTACTGCAGCCTCATAATCTTCCCACCCTCTAAAAAGCAATTTATCACCTGAGGCCCCAAGGCCAAGGTTTGTTGGTGGCCGCCTACTGGCTCCCAATTTACATGGCAGTTTCATTATTTCCCCAGGCTCCCAGAAACTAACCATTTTTGTTCAGTGATCTATTATTCCACTGTGGAAAAATTTCTTGAGAACAAGTTTGGTAAATAATTAAAAGTAAGTATTTTTGTAAAGGAAAACTGTAAAAAATAAATAAATAAATAAATTTTAAAAAAGCATCTTTTTCTAGAAATAGTAAACTCAGCATCTTTATATCTTTGACAGCTGAAATCAAAATAGAACCTACTACCTTGGGAGTACTAATAAAAATGGGCATTTCAGCAGTTTTCAGACATAATGAATTAAATTAAATTTTGATAAGAAAACAACTGTTTTCAGCCTTACAGCCCTCCTTTGGTGGAGTAAAGTTCAAAAAGCAGGAAAATGTCATGAAACTCCACAGAGCTTATATAACATTAGTGTGTTGCTGCATGCATCTGTCTCCATGACAAGTTGGTACGAATCTGAGATGGCAATTAGTGTTTTAATAAATATCCTGGAAGGCAGGAAATTGAGGCTGCCAGCAAAGATGAAGAGCAGGTGTGCAAGGCAGCAGAAAGGTCTGTGAGCTGAGCTAATTTCACAAAGTCTGTGAGACAGAAGGATCAACAGAGCTGAAGGTGAAGAGGGAGTCACATCTGGTTAATTTGTTCATTCTGGTACCAAAGATACCAAGGAGAGGCAGAGATTGATACATGAAACTTTCAGGGTAAAGCAACAGGATGTCGATATAATAGTGGGTCTTCAGTGCAAACTAGTGAAAATTGTACACGTGTAAGGCATAATATGAGAAATCGAATTTTCAGTCACTCATTCATGCTGAAGTTTGTGGACCTGAACTTTATTATGTTGTGCATATATCTCAAAATGACCTCCATATTCATTTACTTTCACAAACCAGCTCATGTAAGCCACAGCTATTTGCTAAAAAAAAAAACAAGAAGCATTTTCATAACCATTCCTCCCTGACAAAATAATGTAATGCTATAGCAAGCAGTAATATGGAAAACAGAGACACGCTGGTGTTTCACCTGCCATTTTAAGGTGCAATTTGCGCTCAGATGACTCAAAACAAAGAAACAATATAATGACCGAGGAACATAAACTGAATGTGAACAAACCTCCTCAGCACTCGTATACGTTATGACACCGAGATAATCAGCGCTGTCGTCAAGGTTATTGAACCAACGTGTCCTCACTACAGAGAGAAAAACAAATACAACACAGTATATTTATCACGGTTTCGCAACTCCGTCGGCTGCATTCTGTACGTCTGTGTTTTGTGTGAGGCGGGCGACTGCTTTATATTCAGCAGCTCCCATTTATCGCTCGTATTTCATTTTCATTTATTCCATTATTTTCCAATATCAGAGTTCCATCTGAACAGTACTGATTACACGTTATTTCTAAATGATCACAGCTGAGGTTTGCAAATTCAAAAGCCATTTAGCTGATTAAAACCCCGAGGCTTGCCATACATCACAAATCACATCCACCACTGAGGCCTATCAACATGCAAGGCACACACTTATCTTGATGAACATAAAAGCCATGAAAATGAGCTCAAAGGCTGTTTCCTCTATGTACTTGTTTGTCAGCGTTTCATTGTGCATATGTGTGTGTGTGTGTGTGTGTGCGTGCTTCAGGAAAAAGAAATTATATTTCGTCTACAGCATGCATGTCAGTTGAGGCTGCTTTCATGCACTGCTTCACACCAGATTCCCTCTGTATGACTAACCATATTGTATATTACACTGTAGCAAGCAGCATGTCTGCCTGCCATCTGCACCCTGTCTGTGTGCAGTATATGTGGCAATGCCTGTTTGCTCTTGTGCAGCACCGTAAGATCAACTTCGACAAGGCCAAAGGTCTGGTGGAGATCCTGTTCGACCGACTCTGTGAGGAGGACGAGGGCTCGTACACGGCTCAAATGAGAGACGGCCGCGCCAAGAACCAGTTCACTTTGTGCTTCGTGGATCAGAGTAAGTCGTTCAGTCGCCTCCCACCCAGCCGCCATATTGGCTTTTGTTACATACAACAGAGAACAACAACATACAAAAAATAGAATGTTTCACCATTTTGACAACCATTCTGCAACATATTTTATAGTCAAATACAATAACTGTAATGAAATATCAATAATAAATCAATGATTCAGTATTTTCCCACCACCCCACTGCATGTTTGTTCCACTCTGACCCCAGAGAGGAGAAGGTTTTCAATATTTAGGTTCTCATGTGGTTTAAGCTAAATTTACTCAAAACTATAAAACTGAATGATAACAGGGCATCGGCGCAGGAGCAACGGCCAAAGATCTACTCTACTTAATTACATCTTCATCGTGCCATCGTCAGGGATTAGAGGATCTGATTTGCACCACAGTAACTCTTGTTTCAATAAACACATAAAACCAAGGCCCAAGCTTTATCTTTTAAATCATGTATCGAAGCATAATTTAATGGAAGGCCTAACGCTGGTTTTATTTCGCTGCAATTGGTTTTTACTTTTTTATTACTGTCAGCGCGAAGTTCCCCATTTTGTGAGACTTTATATAATTATAAAAGATTATAGGCTCTGTTGTGACCTGCTGTATAAAAACCACTATAGCAACCTATGCTCAATGTTCATGTGTATTTTGGCAGTAAATATTATCTTGGAAATAAGAGTCTTTTGGAACAACAGGCTATTGTCACCTGTTCCGGTGCTTTTTGGCTCTGCGGTTGTGCAGCACTCTGGCGTCTGTATTGATGTTTTGACATAACATTTTGTGTCTTTGTCAGAGTTCCATCAGACTCTGGCGTTGGCAGAAGCGAATCGACGTGACCATCAGAGGAAGTCGGGTAAGAAAACTTCCAACATGCCTCCCTGGTTCCAGCACAACTCAACTGTGTTCAAATCCAAGTCACACCCTTCGTAGTAGATCATCTGAGGGTGTTGAACCTATTGCTCAAACAATACATGTGTTGCATCAGTGCGTCGTATAGTGAGAGTGATACCATGACTCCCTCTCTCTCTCTCGTCATTCTGAGGTGAATTTATTACATCTGACAAATGCAAAAGCTTTTTGAGCTTCATGTTGCGTTCACTGACAGAGCTGCTTTGTCTTGTCCTGTAAAGAAAGAGAAGAAGCCTCCTGTGCCACTGAACTCCACCTCGGTTCAGCTGTGATAAGGAGCAGCTATAGAACTCTTTTGTGTGTAGAGGCCAGTGTCCCTGTTTAAATGAACTACCTCGCTCCATGGCCACTATTCAGAGTCCACGTGAGACTCAAAGTCCATACACACATTTTTTTTTTCTGTTGATGATGCTGATGAGACATTTAATTAGGTCTAAGTGGGACATGTTTACAATCACTGCATGCTGTTTACATAGTACTGACATATTATTGTGCTTTAGCCTACAGTGTCATTGGTTGCTCTGAGTGAATTGATTGTCTGACGATCACCGTTGCTATGGTTCAAGGCAGATGAATAATAATTTGTTCTCTTTCTGAAGGACCATATTTCCAGGAATTCTTGTCGTGGAGGATAAATGAGGACTGTGAACTCGTCATAAAGTGCAAGGTAGCCTAGTACTTTTATATTGTATAAAATAGGTAATAAACTGAACTACACTTCATAATAGCAATATTAATGGGATACAAGAAATGTTGTACTTTAGCTATCACTAACCAAATCATAGCAATCATAAAACTAACACTAGGAATCCAGGAAATGCTCTACTTATTATTCAAAAATTCACATATTTGTCATAAGTTTTATACGTGTTTTTTGTTTCACAATGAAAGTCACAGTCAAACTAAAAGTCTAAAGTCTAAAGCAAAAATGATAAATTATTTCAATCATACAATCACATGAAAATCTCCAACATATCTCCATATAACCCAAGGCCAACCTAAATAATAATTTCATCTTAATCAGGGTTTTCAAGGGTCTAAAAAAATCTTTGAATTTTGTCTCCTCAGAATAAGGCCGGAGGATGTTTATTAACATCCTACATAAGATTGAATGTTTTTTCTTGCCAACCATTAGCACTAATTTCAGTTCTGGATTGTTTTATAATATCTGATTGTTGTTTGTCAGGAGACTTTATGAGCTTATAATTAAAGAGTTGGGTTGTTGTGACATTGGACTGTGAGCACAGGAGGCTGTTTAATCCTTTTTTTTTTAGTAAAGAGTATCAGACACAGTCACTGCTGCTGCTGCAGTGGAGAAAAACTCCTCTGCTCATAATTGACTGGTGGTGTAGATTTGAGCAAAAACTCTAAATGAATTAAAATGATTAAATCATGTTTAATTGGTTAATCTGTCCATATTTAATGCTGCTTAACTGGATTTGGATGACTGTGTTGTGAAGAAATTTAAAACCAGTTTTTTTTTTTTAATAGGTGTTAAATTTGATTCTATGTGGCGTTAAAGAGCTTTTAATAAGAGTTTGGCAGAAACCACGTAAATGAAATGAACACATGCCCCAAAATATCATCAGAAGAGAGAGCGCACAGTTTCTGCTGTAGCGGTTTCAAACAATCATCTGTCCATGTTTTTAATATATAGATATGGCCGATCTCTCTTCACACAGGTGACAAACACAACCAAGGACACAACTCTCAAGTGGTTCAAGGACGGCATGGAGATAAAACAAGTCGTGTACGAGCAGTCGTCAGGGGACAGCACACTAACCATCGCACAGGTATCCAAGACGATTCTGCTGCCGATCTGTTTCCAGGCCGCAAGGCGTGGGAGTTAAGGAATCAGCATTCATAAATGGCAGCCGGTGCAGTGAGAGGAAAATGAGATAAACAGTCTGACAGACAGCTGATGTTTATACGATTAAGCCTGGACGTGTCTTACTCTTTGAGGTTCACCTTGGCATGCGTTAAGATTGAGTTGAAAAAAAAAGAAAGATGAATCAAGTATTCGGGTGCTCTCCAGAGATATCAATGTTTCATCTGAGAATTTATGAATGAATTTAACTTCAATACAATGACTGTTTTTCCTTAGGTTACAAGGAAAGAGGCAGGCTCATACAGAGCCGTGGTGTCTGACAAGAGAGGAGAGGACGTCAGCACCTTAGAGCTGCTGGATAATGGTGAGATGTCATCAACAACTCTTCACAAACACTGGCACCATTGTTTCTGTTTACATTTGAGCCAACACAAACCTTCTATCAGTAATAGAGATGTAATATGTTTTTATTTTTATCCTTGATTTCTCATCATGTGTCCTCAGCTTTCGGCTTCCCACGTCTGATCTCGCATTATTTATTGAGTTCTAATAGCAAGATAAAACACTGAATGAACGCGTAATTGTTCTTTTTATTTACAGAGTATGACAATCTTCTCCAGCAGCTGAGTAAACAGTGTGGTGAGTTGTTCACAGTTGGAAGAAACAACCTTTGTGAAATTTGCCAGTGGCTTTTGTTTTTTTTTACACCAGCCCTGATGGGTTGGGATGAGGATAATGCAACTGAAAGCTATGATAATTAATTTTGGTGTGTGTAGTTTCAGAAAACAATAATGTGTTTAGCCCCCTAGATAAAAAACAAAACACACACAGTGTTTCCAATTGTCAGATAAACTGTAGTGCATATGCAGACGGTGCCTTCTCTCTGTGTGTCTCTGCAGCGTTGTCAGCTGGACCATTGAACATTCAGAGCAGTGCTGAAGGCTTCAAGCTCTACTGCTCACTCAAATACTACATCAGCTACCTGAAGAACAGCTGGCTCTTCAAGTGAGTCCACATGCACAGCACCTGTCTGACCTCCTATGTGCAGAGAATCAAGAATTCAAAACTTTACTCAAAGTCTCTGTCATAAGTCAAAGTCAAAAATGTTGAGCAAATGAAAAGTAGCTCAAAGTTGATTTTGGGCTTCAGCACTATCTGACAGTGTGGTCACTTTGTTTACTGCGAGCCACAGACGTGTGACAGAGAAAAGGCCACATTAAAGGACAGAAAGATGCATGCAACACTCCAGCAGCCTGAATGTCACCAGTATAACCGCTGTCTCTTAGCGTTGTGGCTCCAACCAACACATGTACCCAGCTAGAGCTAGCGTGCATGTGCACAGCATAGACCACCAAAAGTTACTAATCGGTAGAAGATGCAATAAAAAAACACTGACAGTAATAATAATACAGTATATTGTATTTCAATTGCAGTGCAGATACTTTGTCTCCCCCTAATGGCAGTGAGAGTAATTGCAAACACAAGGGGGAAAGCAACACCAATGGTGATCCTTCCATTGGCTGTTTTCCTTCTGCTGAACACTTTTTTTTAAAATCTGGAGCATCAGAAACCTTTCTTGACTGCGACCTACCTACAGTCACACACTACCAGTTGGCCAGCACAGAAACGTCACCACAGACACCAGAGTTAAAACTCTCTAAAGAAATACAGAGACATTCACCTGGTGCTGATAGGCTTAATCAGCAGAGCGTGAACTCATTTGGCAAAGCTCTGAATGTAACAAACGTTCATTTATATGTTAAAGTCCCACAGCCCAGCTTTAATCTACTGTGACATTTTTCTTCCTGGTGGCAGAGTGTAAGACTCCTGATTAAAGTTCAGCCTCTGAAATTCTTATTAAAGTTCAACTCATAACAGTTTGAAAAGTTCAGTATCTAAAATGTGACAGTGCAGCTGGATCTTGATTTTTTTTTTTTTCACGCAAATGTTCCCATGTGGCAGCACCTGGGGACACATCTGGGCGCTGAAACACGTGGTTCATCCGTACTTGAAATCTGTTCAGTGCTGCACAACACATCAACTAAGTAATCATCTAACTGCAAAGATGTCAGGCTGGATTTTGGGGAACATCTTAATAAATAGGGAAAGCAGGGTTTGCATGCACGTGCATTTCATGGAATTGAAAGATTCAGTGATATTAGTTTAAATACCTTACCAATCTTTGAAAGGACTCACTCTATGTAAGGTAAAACGTGATCAAGTCATGCTGAAGGCTGAAGCCATCTGCGTTACTAAGGCTACTAGCACCATCTGCTGGGGCCCTAGTAAGAATGGACAACTGAAAAGTATCACACTGTGATACTAGGACAGTCAGTAAATATAACTCTTGTCTGAACTGAAACTGTAAGACTCTCTTCAGTTTGATTTTCCACCTTCTTTTGTGTCTCTAACTTTATCAAAACATCTCTAAGACCAAGGCTAGAGCTTTGGGGTGTGCCGTAGGATCTGGCAGGGTAACTGCATTTGTCTAAATTGTACATAACAGTATGAAACAGTATATCTGTGCTCCTATCCCTGTAGGGAGAAAAGCATTGACCAGGAAACCAGGACAAAGACTGGCAGCACTATGCAGAAGGTCTGGATTGAAATATTTAACCCGACAGAGAACGATCGAGGCAAATACACCTTGGAGATGTTTGACGGCAAAGAGACACACAAGCGGTATCTTGACTTGAGCGGACAAGGTGAGTGGGAATAATACTGTTTGTTACATGTCTGGTTTAAATTGATCTAATGCACAATTTCAGTGTAAAAGCAACTGGATTTTGTCTCTCTTGATCATTTCCAGTCTTTGATGATGCCTTGCTGGAGTACCAGAGGTTGAAGTAAGTGCTGCACCACACGGCACCGAGCATGGCTTGCTGTGACACTAACAGAAAACACTGAGGAGTCGGAGGTAACAGGTTGTTTCCAGAAAGCCCTACACAGAGGTTGTTGTTGTACTTCAACACTTTTCACTGTTGCACATCTGAGGAGACTCTGTGCAATGTCATATTGATTTGACCCTGTTTTTTTCATCCCTCAGACAAGTGGCCATTGCTGAGAAACGTGAGTGACAGATGATGTGTTGATGCTGAGAAATTTCAAAAACATTTTTACTGTGGATGTCAACAGTTGGTATTCGCTTGCTTTGTTTCAGATCGCGCTAAAGTGACAAAAGGTCTTCCTGATGTGGTCGCAATCATGGAGGGGAAGGTATGTCATTCATACACATGATATAGAAATAGGCCTATAGATGTCAAAAATATAGATATCATAGTGTATGTCATAGCGTGTGTATAATTATATTGTGGTTGTATGAGTTCTGTTGTTGCAGATTTGATCTTCTCTGTCTCTCATCATTTCGTATTTTATTCTCTCCTCAGTCTCTGTGTCTGACATGCTTCATCGAGGGTGACCCTGCACCAGAGAGCTTCTGGCTTCGCAACGACAGGGAGCTCGTCGACCAGAACCACTACACCATCACCAAACAGCCCACATCCAGCTCCATCACTGTCAACAATGTCAGCATGGAGGATTCTGGAAAATACAGCGTCTTTGTACGCAACAAGTACGGCTCTGAGACAGTCGAGGTGACCGTGAGCGTGTACAAACATGGGGACAAACCCCCTGCAAACGCTGTGGAGATGGGTTAAGGCTGCAAATTGAGTCAGGAAGTGATTTCTATAGGATTTGAAGATAGAGATAGATAGCTGCATAGATAGATGGATGGATTCAGTTAAGTACACTCACAGGATTTGCTGCTACTAGCTAATATAAGCTACCAAACAGTCTGCTCAGGCAACATTAGCTTATATCAGCTAACATTAGTTACACAGCTTGCTGACTTTGACAATGATCTACTTGTGCTATTGTTAGATAACATACAGTAACTATAGGCCTCCCACTGTGTTTTCCTCTTATCTGATAATTGGCTACAGTGACCACTGTTCAGCAGACGTGACTGTCTCACTTCAAGTGCTCACAAAACAACTGTTAAACACACAAATTGCAAATGCTTCGGCCACTGGACTGAGCTTTTGGTGTCACACGTGTCATCAGTTTGTGCCTGAAGTGAATAAAGCAAATTCTGTGACACATTTTCTCTGGTGTATCATTTTTAGGGGCAATAGAAATAGTCTGAGAGAGAAACATTACAGCAAATGAGGACTATCGTTTTGCGTACATTTTTTTCAAAGCAGAAATCATGTCTAACATTTGGGTCATATTGATATTGGTTTGCACACAGATAATAAAGAACTATTAGTTAAGGAGAGATTTACATCCAAAGCCAAACATTAAGAAAGAGATGTCCACTCAGCAGCAGCATACAGACAACCTACCTCGTTTATGGGATAAAATATAGAGTGAAATGATTTAGCAGTGTGAATGTATTATCAACTGGTCAGATGCATTTATAAATAATCAGATAACCATAATCCAATAAATGTTTTGTTTTTTTTAAGTTGCAGAAATCAACTGAGAAATTGGATCTTTCTTTAACAATGCAGGCTGGTAACTCATTTGTTGTTACATTTCCAAATAAATAAGTTATTACTTTATGAAATTTCTGCAGATGATACTACATGTTTCCGCTTTAAAGTGACCATCTCCCTTACGAAACTTTGTAAAAAAGCAAAAGAATAAATAAGAAGAAGAAGCACCTGAAGGACAAGGCTCTGGTCAGTTGTGTTGCCTCAATTGTATGGGAAACACTGTGTTTGGAAGAAACCAGACATGATGCTTCGAAGTGGTTGCTCTTCAAAAGTTTTTTCTATCGGGGATCTCTGTAGCTGGTATAGTGTGTGGCCATCAGTGACCATCGGAGTCTTAGTCCTGGGACCTGAATCTGATTTTACCACAGGTGGACTTAAATCAAGGTGTAGAAACATCTCAACAATGATATAGAGAAATAGGGGCCATCTACGCAAAGTTACAATTACTACAGCAAAGGTCTGAATATGTAATGAGTGATATTCCAGTTATTCATATTTTAATATTTTGCAATGCAAATTGATGTGAGGTTTTTTTTTTTGTTAAGTTGCTAGATTGCAAAAGGTGAAAAAAAGAACAGTTCCTAAATGCACTGTGCATCCAAGCTAATTCCACTTCATTGATGAGACAGAACTTGTTCCATGCAAAGTCCCACAACTCATAAAGAATACCATGCTCATAGAAATGGTGGTTGTAAAAGCAAACAGTCCGTAGTGTCAATAACCTGACAACCAAGTCCCAGTCAGTCAGGTAGATTCACATGAGGAGGTTCAACGACAAACAGGGAAGCTTGCAAACATGAATGAGAGTTCATTCATCTCATGATAACCTCAAGTCTATAAATAAAATACATGTGAAAATGGTATATTAACTGAATCAGTTTAGTATTTTATTCCTTTGATCTCTTAGGTAACTATGTACTACTAAAAGACAATAATGTTTTATTCCTTGGCTAAAGCCACCTGCGTTCTTTATTGCATCTTTTACAGATAACAGCAATGCAGAAAGGCAACGAGTAGGCTAAACAAATGTTGTTTGTGCTAGATGCTGTATGTCTGCACACAATGCTGTAAATAGAAAATATGTCAAATCGGACTTCATATTCAGGGAAAGTTGAAGTTTGGTCATACAGGAGTGAGTGAACTTCAGGTTGTTCAAACAACAGCGATTACTTCACAGGGGTTTGTTACTCATTACACGTTGCAATGGAACCCCTTTTCCGTGCACTATAAGAAGGTTTGGGGGCACGTTCACATTCTCCACATTGTGTTGAGCTTCACACAGCTGTCCCAGCCTCCAGCCCTCTTTGGTGAAGGAGATCCAGACCCTCTAGACAACATGGACTTCAATGGAACATGGCAGGTTTACGCTCAGGAGAACTACGAGGAGTTTCTCAGAGCCATGGGTGAGAAACACACCTGAAAACAATGAAACCTACATTTGGTCGCTTAAGACAAAATGGTTATTTTGACTGTGTTAAGGCCTCAGAATAAAGGCAGTGCAGTTTTGCAACACTGAGATTGATCAGTTTTTAAATTCAACTGGGCAAGAATTAATAATAATTTGTGCACTTTTCTCAACAGAACTCCCAGAGGACATCATCAAGATGGCCAAGGACATCAAGCCAGTCACTGAGATCAAGCAGACCGGCAATGACTTTGTTGTCACCTCCAAGACCCCAGGAAAGTCTGTGACCAACTCCTTTACCGTTGGCAAGGAGGCTGACATCACCACCATGGATGGCAAGAAGCTCAAGGTTTGTCTAAAATAATCTTTGATTTAGCAAATAATGGAGCCTCTGAGAACTACTTTAATGTAATGTAGTTATAATGTATTAGTCTTCCGTGTATGTTTGTATGTTTCAAACAGTGAGGTATCTACAGTATATTTAAAGCAAAAGTCTTTCTGAAAAAGGGAATACTTCATAATGAGCCAGTGTCTCGGAAATTCCAGTCATGATGATAATTTTGCAGATGTCTGTTTAGTTTGTTTTGTTTCTGAGCCTGTCATGGAGGATTCATTATATCTATTTTCTCCTGACTTTGACCAACAGTGCATCGTCAATCTGGAGGGCGGCAAACTGGTCTGCAAGACCGGCAAGTTCTGCCACATCCAAGAGCTGAAGGGAGGAGAGATGATTGAGGTACCAGCAGTCACTCTTTCTTTCACAAATCAAACAAAATCAAGAAGATAATTTACTGCTTAATTTCTTCATATCAGCTTAGATAATGTAATGTATCCTGTCCATGTATTAAATGTGTTTTCTTTTTTCTCTCATCCCTTTTCAGAGTTTGACCATGGGCTCAACAACTCTCATCAGGAAGAGCAAGAAGATGTAAACTTGGCAGTGAAGTAACCAATGTCTAATAAAAGTGTTGCCTTAATAAGCTTGGTTTGTGTCATCTGTCTGTGCGAATGCCCACACGTGCCTCTGTTTGCACTGGCCTACCCCCTTCAGGTGCCTGACATCTGTACTGTACTGTACTGTAGTGTACATACATGAATCAGACAAACAGTGGAGTAGATGTTTGCAATGAAGGATTCTGTTATTGTTTTGCTGTCTTGAGTCCCCCACTGGTGCTGTGTATGGGTATAAACAGGTCTTGAAAACATACAGCCCCCTACATAGTAATGATCATAAAAGCCTCAGAATTAACTCCAAATTTGAATCAACATATTAATGAATTATCTTCATTATTTCACTATTTCTATGTCACTTAATCTGGGTCCTGGCATGGGATGATTATGAGACAATGGGACCCTGTAATGGGACATTTTGATAACTCATGTGTGCCTATGCGAGACTGTGTAACCAAAGACTGTGTGTCTATTTTTGATGAAGTTTTGAAGTAACCTATGTACACCTTTTAAGGTTGTGTAAGAAACCTTTGTGTGAACTGAGAGAACACATGTAGACAACATATAAATATGCTTTTCGTTTCTTCTAATGATATGTGCTGCTCATTTGACCCCTGTGGAGACAGAGCTG
The DNA here is from genome assembly GCF_045865225.1 of Trachurus japonicus. Classification (NCBI taxonomy): domain Eukaryota; kingdom Metazoa; phylum Chordata; class Actinopteri; order Carangiformes; family Carangidae; genus Trachurus; species Trachurus japonicus. Next base: position 18,820,190 of record NC_140922.1, read on the forward strand.
TGTGAGCTACAGTGACGGGGGGTAAGTGTCAGGCAGGTGAAGACTCGGGCTGGAGATAATCCCGTGAGAGAGAGTATCGTATTTTGTCTATTTGGCATGTGTTTTGGAACTATATAAGAGCGAGGCACTGAGAAACATCTTCAGGCCACTCACTCACTGACTGTGCTGCTGTCCGGTTGTGTTTGTGTGACTCCATTCATGAATGTTTATTAAAACTCAAGAAAGACAGCTGACGTGTGAAGATATTCTTTTTAATTCTTTATTGAACGAAGTAACATTTTTTTTGCCACCACAACCCTTAGCATAGATGAGTAAAAGGCCCCCTGCCCCACCTATAGACCACCAGACTTACAAACTTGGTTGATTTGCATCTCTTTGCGGTCATTTTACATCTCTTAGTGATTGTTTTTGTCTTTTAGTGGCTTTGCATATGCTTGCGATTGTTTTGCATCTCTATGCAATAGCTGTGCCTGTCAAAACAACAAGCATTTACAGCTACTTTGCAAAGATCCTCTCACCCAGGTGGCCAAGAGGTCAAAGGCCCTCCGTGTCCACCGTCCTCAACACCAGTTAGTATTTAGATGTGTGACAAAGGGAAGACAGTCACATGAAATTATATATAATTTATATAATTCTAAATACTTTTTACTATTTGGAAAATGATGGGAGCCCGGTTGAAAAGATAACATATATTCTTGTTTAAAGCCAGAGGGAGGCGGCAGCAGGCGGAGGATCCACCTGCCGTGAAACTCTGGAGAAGAAGAAGGCTCGAGTGGCGGCGCATGCGCACCGTGACAGTAACGCGTTGACCACGTAGCTACTAGCTCGTGTTTGCTGCAGCAAAACGTCAGAGTCTGTGGAAAAACAGCTGTAATAAACACATTTGCGGCCACCAAAGCTGTTGCAACGGGCCGGTGAAAATGGCGAGGTACCTGAGGCCTCCTAATACTTCTCTCTTCGTCAGAAACATCGCCGACGAGTCCAGGTACGTGTTATTTTTACCCTGCTAAGTTAGCATGTCTGTGAGCATGGCCAAGCTAACGGGGTGCTAGTTAGTTAGCAAACATCTGACACCACCATAAAGAGTGGCTACAGAGTAGTGATCCCAAACAAGGAGGCACAGTAGGCGTTTCTATTTTTAACCTATTATTGAAAGGGGTAACTATTAGCAGCTATCGCAGACGTTTTCTTACGTAATATATACTAACGTTACTACGTAGCAACAACTGCCGTTGCATCTAAAGTCTGAGCAAATTGTTTTTACACCTTGCACATTAATTCGTGTGCTGATGTTACTACAACAACAGCATGGGATTTTGTTTGAAGTTACTGGCCTGTATGTGGAGTTAGCTAACTATTTGATACCTGTCTCCTACTATTTTCTAGTTGATGTAAAAATGAACAGTCAACACATTGTGGTGTTGTTTTGCAAACTAGCATTGCACTGTTCCTGGTTTCCAGGATAACCATTAAGCCCAGACAACATGGTATTTTCCCAAATAATTAATTTCAGATGGAAATTTCTTGACACTTGATATTTGAATGGTCTTAAAGCTGACAACCGTCTGTTTTCAAATCTGTATCTTCTTTTAAATCATTGTTTATTATTCTTAATAATCTCTATAGGGCTTTTTTTTTTTTTTTTAAACTCACTTAAACATTTCATAGGTTAATTGAGAAAATGGACTCTGCATTTTCTGGTAGTAGACAGACTGTTGAAAGCGCTCTGTTATATTTATATTATAATTTTTTTATTATCATATTGCCTTTTCTTGCTGCCCCTTTTCCATAACTTTGAGCCTCAAGAGGTTACTATTATGTAAGTCAGCCAAGTAGTTTTCATACGAGTAACTCTGCAACTGCTGTTACTAGATAATGCACGTTACTTATGGGTTTTGGGATTCTGGGCTACTAAAGATGTATTCTCACAGTTTTCATTTGAACAATTACTGGTATACCTTTTTAAATGAGTCTTTCCTTTGAAGTAGGAGAGTGATACAATTTGTCTGCCAATAAATGTTGTCATATACTGTGCTGGCACCTGCACCTGCACCTGCGTATACCTTCTACTCTAGGCTCCAGGCTAAATTCATACAGCAGCCAGCAGAATAAATGTGCTTATTTCATGACACTTTAGGCCAGAGGATTTACGACGTGAGTTTGGTCGTTATGGGCCTATTGTAGATGTCTACATTCCACTTGACTTCTATACACGCCGAGCAAGAGGATTTGCTTACATTCAATATCCTTTATTCTTTTAACATTTAAATGGTGTTTTCATTGAAGAATTGTAAAGTACTAAATCTGTCAAGTCTGGCTGCAGTGACACCTGGACTGACTTTTTGGGGGAAGAGTCACTTTTGTTTCACAAATGTTTATCCCATTGCATGGGAGTATTTTATGTATTTTTTTAAGTGTTATTTGTTATCTAGTAAACTGTATTCAAATTTTTAACATATCCCTAACCAATATTTCTTCTGTTGTTGCCTTAGAATGGTAAAGATACAGTTCTGGAGACCCCACACCAAAGAAAGTTGAAGTTATAGAGTAGGTTCAAGCCAAAGACACCCAGGCGACAAGCAGTAGTGGAATTGGGAAAATAAAGAGAGAGCAAAAGCATGAAGATACAAAGAGGAGAAAAGAGAGCACCCAGGCTTCCATATGTCTACCAAAGGGAGGAAATGCAAAGTGTTAATTGGGCAAAGACAAGCAGGAAATCTCAAGTTCTTCTGCCAAGACAATAAAGATCAAGCTGAAGGTCAGAGGTCAAGCATGTTAAAGGTAACAAGCCAAACTTTTTGTATCCTACTGAATCTGATCACTATCAATATTTGTCTTGTCTTCACAATCTGAAATCACAACTGGGCCTGTTGATTCAGTTTTATGTTATTGTAATTGCTCTAGGTATTGCTGAAGACAATAAATTATGCCAAGAAAATTCATTATGATTTTTTTACTTTAAAATTGTTACCTTAAATAACTGATTTTTCACCACACACACACACAGATCCAGAAGCTGTGTCTGTTTTCATTTGGAGCTGTCAACTTTTGTTCCAACGTTTTCTTTGTAATTGTTGTGCATGTGTGCAGCCTTCTGCCCCATCTTTCCCAAATTTCAAAATAAAAGACCTTAACAATACAGCATGTTTGAGGATGTCCGCGATGCAGAAGATGCTCTTCACAACTTGGACCGTAAATGGGTTTGTGGACGTCAGATAGAGATCCAGTTTGCCCAGGGAGACCGCAAAAGTATGTACATTTTGCATTTCTAAGTATAACCACTCTTATACTTAATGCTACTTTGCTTGTGAAATACACTTTGTTGTAACCTGACGTTCTGGTATGAATTTTGCCATCAAGCTCCGAACCAGATGAAGTCCAAGGAGCGTCATTCCCCTCGCAGTTTCTCCCGCTATGATGATGATCGGGATAGCCGCCGAAGGCGGTCTCGGAGCCGCAGCTATGAGCGCCGCAGGTCCCGGAGCCCTTCCTATGAACGTCGCCCTCGAAGGTCTGAAAGCCCCAGAGAGTGAGTTGTTGCCAAGCTTACTTTATGTATAATTTATGTTTCTTTAGTTACTTCATTTATCACTAGAACTTGTGATTTCTGGTGCTACAAAACTGTGCTGTATTGATCACTATAAATCAGCCTGCTGAAAGATATGTGCATCCTAAAAGCCTGAATACTTAACTAACTACCAACCAAATTGTGTCCACAGGGTTGATTGATGGCTTTGAATGCTTGGTCAGATTACTAGGACATGTCAATTCAATGAATAGACATGCAAATCAAATCTAAATCAGGAAAATGTACTAACTTTAGATGGTATTTATTTCAGACTAAGACTTACATGTACGTTTGGAAAAAGAAAGCAAATGATTTAGCAGCAGATGTAATAAAATAGTACTAAAATACTGTATTGTAGTGACTGCGTGTTTGGGATGCACATGTAGAATTGTTTTTTTTACCGATAATTAACCGTTAACCGATAAGATTGAAAAACGCTCGCAGGAGCGATTTTTATGCCGTTATAAAACACACACACACAAGCGAGCAATTTTTATGCCGTTATTAAACACACACACACATATGCGCTGCAACAGCTGATCAGCGCCACATCCATTGTGCTCTGCAACAGCTAATTTCACTTTGAGATGCCGGATATCGGCTCCAATATTGACTAATTAGCTGGATCGGATATCGGATGAATGAGGCCGATCCAGCATTCCGATCCAATTAATCAATCAATGTCTTTATTTGTCCCCAAGAGGGCGATTAGTTTTGCAACAGCAGGAGCACACAAAGCAAAATATACAGAACGCATGGCATAATAAGTTACAATAAATAACAAATCGCGATACACGCAATAGTTTGGAGGGAAGGCTACTTCACCCTGACTACCTTTTCCAGCAGTGCACCTGATGGTAAAAACTGAAACTGTTGATGTAAGGGATGAGAGCAGTCGGAAAAGAACAAGTACACTTAATTTGTTAATAAATGATATTTAGTACATTTATATCTGTCAGGGTTTCCCGCAGCGCTTTCCTGTTAAGGCGGCTGCCTTAACAACAAAGAGCTGCCGCCTAAACTAACGTCATAAAAAAATAAATAATGTAGCGATATTCGTCGCCGCCGCCGCCCCCCCCCCGTGGACAGGTCAGACACCACCTTAACTAACAAATTTTCTGGGGGAAACACTGTCTGTGTTAATTTGTTACCTTTTTTTTAAAAAGGCTAAATGTTTATGTCAAGCCTGATGCCTTTACTCACATGGCAAGGTATACGGTACATCCATTCAACAGTAGTATCGGATCGGTATCGGCCGATATCCTTAGCCCAGGTATTGGTATCGGATTGGATCGGAAAAAACTGGATCGGTGCATCTCTAATTGCGCTCAGATGGAGGTTAGATCATCCAATGTTGAACTGTTTTTATACGACTTTCTCGCTAGATATGGCGACTTTTTTTGTCAAAAGCGACTAGCAACAAATCTAGCGACGGTTTCTGGTTTGGAGACTCGGACCTGAAAGCACGTTATCACAGCTGTTTTCAACGAGCAGCGGTGCTGCCGCGAGCCCCGCCCCGTCTCAAAGCACTCACAGGCGGTCAGCCTCACACAGTAGTGTCACGGAGCTGTCTCTGCTGCATTCATTTGCTGCGAAATATGACTGAAGGCATATGGAAGTCTGCCCATGTCGACACAAGGAGCTAATTAAAAAAAATTAACCAATAGTATTAATCGGTCAACGTTCTTGTTATCGGTTAAACGGTTAATCATGTGCATCCCTAGACGCTTTGAGCAAGGGTTCTGATTCAAGACTCTGACAGAACCAACACAACTTAAAGCAGAAGTAAGTGATATATTTGTGTTAATTTAAGTCTTAAATAGTTATATCTTCCGACAGCAATCACTTACATAGAGTGTTTGGACTGAAACACGGGTCTCTCAGTCCCTCTGCTCTGAGCCGAAGAGAAAACATTTATCGTATCCTACAGTTTTTATCCAATGAGGAGAGAGAACGGCATGCAGGGCTGTGTGTGCAGCCAAGGAACGCTGTGAATGTGGTGACGTAGCGACGAGGACTGTTATGGTGCGTTCAAGGAAACTCGTATTTTTCCGACCGTGAAGTGGTACCAGTTCGATCTGGTACGAGTTCACCGGTCGGAAGTTACGAGTGGCCGTTATAGTGACTTTCACCGGTAAAACAGGTCGGAAAAACACGAGTGGGTTGCCTGAAACGCTACAAAGTCGTAAGTTGTGACTTGAAGCTGTAATTTACGATTTCAAAAGCCTACCTGGAACGCAGCATTAGCGAAAACGACCGGACCACTTACTTCTGCTTTAACACACACAACTTAAAAACATGTCACTACTGTTGTGGTGAGATGCACACAGTGAAGGACCACCTACTCTACGGATGCTACAGTCTATGTAGTTGTACCACAGCTTTATAATGAATCACACCCTGTTGTTTTTGTTCCCTGCGCAGATCTCGGTCCTACAGTCGACACAGACGGAGCAGAAGCCACGAGAATGAAAAGTAGGGTTGTTTATTACCTTGCAGTAATTATATAATAACTACTCCTCCTTCTAAGGGTTAATAATATCTCTCCCAGCAGGTACAGAGGTCCTCCCCGTGATCATCACCGACCGCACCATGAACCAGGGTCACGTAGCCACTCTGCATCCCGCTCCCCTTCGCCCCCCAGATCCAGGCCCAAAGGCAAAAAGAGCCAGTCCAGGTCCCACAGCCCCGCTGAAGATTTCCACCCAACTTCGAACTCCCAGAAACAGTCGGTGGGGCGATCTCCATCCCGCTCCTACTCTAGATCCATGTCTCGGTCACGCTCTCGCTCCAGGTCCTGGGCTGGCCGCAAGTCTGGAGGTCACTGACTGTCTGGTCTTCCAAAGCCCTGTATTTATCAGTCTGAGGATGTTTCTGTTCAGCTTTCAAACCTATGATAACTATAGTGTTATGCTCTATGTTTGCATCTGTTTATCATCACATTATGGTTGCCAAAGGTAAAAAAAAAATGCAGTGACTGGAGTGGAGATATTTTTTCAAGGATAGTGGAAAAAGGTTTGTTATGTAATGAAGCACAGCTGATCCCTGGAAAGTTTTCCCAGGTTGGGTTTTTTTGGAACTTGTGTGATGTGGGTCGTTGAAAGGAGGAGATAATGTTTCGGTTTGGCTTTGCCTTTGCCAATATTTTTTTTTACAGAGTTAGCAATATCTACATTTGTTTGTTAATATGCCTGTCAGTTTAGTATGTTATGTGAGCGTGAATAAAACTTAAACTGAACTTGAGGCCAGTATTACTAGTTTTAAGTGTCCTGGCCGTACCAACCTGGTTTTAGGGACGCTGATACAACAGGCAACTGTATACTGTAGAATCAGTTTATGTAGTTACCATGTTAGTGGAAGATGAATGAAACGCTGTCAGTTGCTATCTTATACTTGGTTCAGTATTTTGTGTGTTATGTTAAAGATAAGCTGCACTCATTTCTCATGTACATCAGTGAGTGAAACAAAGTCAAGTGTTCCTTAATAGTTATCCTCATTTCAATGGTTTTACTTGGTATGCTTGATCAATAAAGAAATTCTAATTGTTTTTGAACATCTGAGTTGTGTTGTCTTGTAAAGCATGAGAGTTGCTATTGCTATATTTTGTTTGGCAATGAAATGCTGACAAACATCCTATGTTGTGCTAAACATTTGTCAAAAGATATCAAACACAGACAAAAGTAGGGGGAGAGGGAAGGGATTTATTATTTTTTTGTATCAAATTTTGAAGTCAATTCAGAGTGCATTTGCTTTGCTTTTTTTTTTTTTTAAACAATTCATACCAATCTTTAAAACAGGGCACATTTTTTTTCCATTTCTTCGGTGACATAGTATCAGTGGGACAAATTAACAGCCAATTCATTACAAGTTACAAATTTAGAGTAAGGAGACTGCCATGCATGGCTCAATCAGGGCAAGAAAAGAAAATCTACATGAACAACCAACAAAGGGTAATACTTAAACAGTAAGGGGCCAAATTCAATTGTCAGCTGGCGGAAGAACAGCTGAGAAATGAAAGTGGTTCTGATAAAAAAAACATTTGGTCAATTTGTGGCAGTGCCACATGATGAAAATTGTTTTTGTCGTGGGGTTCAACTCAGGCACAAACAGGTCAACTCAAGATTAAAAGCATCAGGCTTACATACTGTAAGCACATTCAGAACTCAAACTCATACATATGCAAGTCTCCTAAAATCCAATTGATATTTGTTGCAGTCTTTTGCACTTAGCATCTTTCACCCTACACTGCATAATACAAAACAATAAAAAACATGTGCAAGATCTCTGGAAAGATAACAGTGCAGGGTACTGACAAATGCTTTAGGCAGATTTTTTTAACAAAAATATTCAGTATTGAAGTCAAGACATGTCCTTAGCATGTCTTATACATTCAGTGTTATTACTAAAAATACTTTTGTCAGGCAGGCCTCAAACTTGGTCTGCAAATGTACATATGCTACAAGTACTTTATACATTTCATTATTTACATGGCTCTTGAACTCACAAGCTTATACTTTGTTTTGTCATCTTTAGGCTGGCAATAAACAGCTCCAATTCTGCAAAGGGAAAGCAAATAGAGCCTCAATAGAGGATTGAATCACAAAAATAGAGAATCCATAGGGAGATAGTCATTTACGCCTCCATCAGTTCAATAGCATCTTGGCCTGTAACTTATGAAAACAAAAGATTGCAGTGCAAGAGGGTAAACAAGAGGCAGCAGGTGCCTGTTGATTATGGGGTGGTCAAACAGACCTATTTTGTAAACACAAACACCAGCCTCCTGCCCCATGTGGAGTCCCAAGGGCCACTTCACTTCAGAAACTATCTTAAGCTCTGCCTTACCTTTGCTTTCAAATGCATGCAGCCAACAGGACCATATCATGTGATTCAGAGAGTGAAACTCAATAGTCCCACATCTAAACCTGGCCCTCTTCCGCATGTTCAAGCTGCAGCACTATCCTGAATAGGCAGAGACTATGGAGCAATAACAGTGCTGATTGGAACAGATGACTAGTTAAGAAGTTAGCCCGGGGGACTCCAACCCATTCACCACTTTGGCTGACAAGGTCCAAGTGACAATGCCAAAGCCAACCACGCATAGATGATGTCTAGAGAAAGGAAAAAAATTACCGCAAAAACATTGCTTTGGTTACACACAGCACTTCATACATGTTTTTAAACCACAACAAAAAGGACTTGTACAAAATAATGCTATGATAGAGTGTTATGGGTCTTGGACACGATCGACTCCTATAGTGCATGTGCGCACAGCGCAATAAAAAAGGTACAGGAGTTGACATGCCAAGGCCCGTGTGCCATGGTCTCTTTTTACCCTTCACTTTGAGGTTATACTTTGACCTGTACTTACTGACTACAGCTTATCATCTACAGTAAGTTCGTTTTTTCCCTGCAGAATTGCAGTTGAATGTCTTTTCTGACCCAAACAAGGAACAAAAACATAAGAAAAAGTGATGGGCTCTTGTCATTAAATGCTACAAAGGTGAGTTTGCTTTAGCACCTGAAGCTTCAGAAGGGACTCCCAAAAGGATTGCCATAAAATGTATGTAAATAAAAAGCTAGTCTGTCCAGAGAAATGGACTGTAAAACGGATTGGATCTTACCTGGCCTATTCTATAAACCTTGTTTGGAAAAGAAAATACACTCATCTGCTTTAACAGCCAACATTTAAAAAGAACAAAACAAAAAGTACAAAGGATATCCAGTTTCTCATTCGTCACAGACTCCGCTAAAGGCATCACCGACCAACAAGGCTGCAGGGCTGTAATATTTCCAAATATTGGTTTAAAAAGGGTGTAAACATCAGAAGCAAAACATTGCTGCAAATGCCTCCTAACCTTTAAGGTAGTCAATCTTAAAAAACAGCTAAAAGTATTACAGCACTGCGGTGTTCCTGGTGGGTGGGTGCCTTCAACAGAGTCCCAGTTCATGCATTGGCTTTGTTTTTTTAACTATCAAGTGTGGGTATCCCTCTCAGGCCTGCACTTTAAGTAGGCTTTTGAGCTGGAAGGCCATCATCTCCCGGTTGTCACAGGAGCCTATTGGGAAGGACACCCAGTGACTAGGGGGTTTGGGCAAAACGCTGGGTGAGGGTGGCTCACTGAACTTGGGCCCCGCGTAGCTTGGACTTCCCTGGGTTGCCAGGAGCGTGTTGAGGTGAGACACTGCACCCTCCCAGTTCTGATCATAGTTGGTGGCAAAACGGACAGAAGCATTTTTCTCTGCAGACGCGGCCTGCCGCGCCTCTGGAGACCTGTGGTAGGCTGTGCCCTTGTCACTCCGGCGGTGGCCATGATGGTGAAGGCCCACTGCCCCTCCTGCAGATACTGCTGCTGCATTCTGGTCACGGCTTCTCTGCTTAGCCCGGCCAAGTTGATGGTTCTTCTTAGGCAAAGGGCGCTCGGGGTGGGAAACTGGAATGTTGTACCTCTCTCCACCTCCCATACTGCTTTTGCACTAGGTGTCACCTACAAGAAAATATTAATTAACACACTGCAAACCTCGGCATTAATTATGATACATGCACTGAAATGATATGCTGTTTAGTCCCTATGGACCTCTGGATTGTGTCCTTAATAAAGTATTATTATATTATATCTGCATAAATTTAACAAAAAGGCTTCTGCCTTGACTGTACGCATACTACGTGTACACTTGCACCGCTTGAATGAAAACAAGCACAGGGGGCTACGTGCGGGAACACCAGACAGTCCTGCGTCGCCCCTCCCCCACACACAGAGCCCGGAGCAAAACAACTGCTCACCTCTTTGTTGTCAGAAAGTTGATGAAGCCGATATCTCTCTTCAATCTTTCGCCTCCAATCGGGCCCCAGGTCCTCGAAGTAGTTTTCTCTCTACTTCTCGCTGCACTTTTATGTCCAGCAAGGTCTGAAGTTTTCATGTGCCAATGAGCGTTGTTTTCACGTGAAGCCGAGCTGAACATCAATTCACCTCGGCACACGAAGCTACAAGAAGCCTTAGACCTATCGGGTTGAAGATGGAAATATCAGTTAGAGCTGCACTATGCAAAGTACACACCACAAATCATCGCTGTCCGCAATATTTTGTGTTATTCCGTCGAGTGAGAGCGTTTATTTTCTCTGCGAGGCGGGGTGGCGTATTTTCGAGTGCGTCATCACATCCTGTCCAACAAAAATACATCAATACGTGGCAAAATACCTGCTAAATGTCTTCTCGCATGAGCAATATCAGCATATAAGAGTATAACTGCTGGCAAGTATCATAACAATACGTTGCATAAGCAAACAGTGACGTTTTCCCACTTGTACTTGCGCTTCAAGCTAGGCTTAACTGCAGTCCCTTTGTCCTGACCAAAAGGCTTAGCCGACATTTTTTAGTACATAAACCGAATTGATTTTAACCGCTTCGAACGATTTCTACTGATTACTGCTACTGGTTAAATAAATTACTGTTACACTATCTGGGTCACTCTACTTTTGGCACGAAACCAAAACAAAGAAAGAGTGCTCAATATGGCGACGAGGCAAAAACGGCTTCACTTACCGACTTCTTCAGGCTCGGTTGTTGAAGCCTTTCGTCAGAAGAAATATATGACAATAGCCTCTGGAAATCTCCCTGCGGACTCTGTAGGAAGTACAGCAAGCTATATTTCCTACAAATCCGTCACCCTCGGGTGTTATGTGGTGGTCACAGTGGCCGCAAACAAACGCCACTTCTCTCTCCCGACTCCTCTCGATTGCAACAAAATGGAATCTACAGCGCAGATATGTAGCTGCTTCTAGCGGAGAGCGCACCAATCACATGCCGAGTTCGAACCGAACGACCAATCAGCGACGAGACAGGCAGACGCAGTCACGCTTGTTGCCAGACGAGTGACGTCAATCGCCAACCCACCGCTCCTGTCCTTTGTTGGGCTGTGTGTACTGACCGAGAGAAGTGAGATATTGAAAGAAAACAACCACTTTCGATCGGCGAAAACCAACAATTTCCAAATAATGGTACATGGGAAAATACGCTAACGTTACATAAGACACAGTATTAAGGTTTATATTAACATTAAAGGTAGGTTGGTGTTATGTAATGAAATTCCTCTTTGAAATTACAGGTAAACAAGTCCGTAATTCAAAAGTATTGAAGTCCTCGGACTTTTTTGAGGACGAGGGAACGGGTTTTTCATGGCATACTTACTATTACCGCAAATGAAACCTGTTTTCTGGGTTGAACTTTATGGTTGAAACAGCTGCAACAGGCTGTAATGTTAACAGCTCGTCTGTAAGCCGCCCATCCCCCACAGCCTCTGTCGTCATAGCTAAATCAAAACCTTTTTACTAAAGCTGGTGATTTAACCCCACTAATTTAGGATAACTAGCTAGTTTCACCCAAGTTATGTAATGAGTGAAGCTGTAGTGTAGCTACAATGTGAGGTGCTTATTTTGTATTTTACTTGAGTAGGCTATACGTGTCCATTTACAACATTGTTTAGATGCCTAAGAGTTGGCAGCTAGTTCCTCTTAGTAGTAATGAACTAACTTTGTCTCAGATTTGTAGCCTATTGTAACAATAGCTACTTAGGCCTACTAAACTGTCTTATCGTTACTAAATTTGCTGTCTATATATCTATAGCCTACTTTTATATCAGTAAGATTTTTAATACATGCTTTTAATTTTAGCTATTTTAAAATTGTGGTGTGTTGCTTACTACTCCCCATCCCCACTGTTTGGCCCTTGTATCATTTGCCTACTGTTGGAAGAATAGTGACATTTAAATAGAAAAAGGTAGACTTCTTTTCCTGACATTAGATCAATTTTCAAATCAATAATATTACTTACACATCTGTGCCATTCAGTGTGATACAAAGATCCAACTCAGAGTAAATACATAGGCTAGTAAAGTAAAATAAATTTACTGTAGTTATAAATCTGTACCAACATGTGGCTGAGCTGAGTGTAATTGAGTGGGAACCTTCCTTCCCCCGATGTTTTGTTGAGTTAACCTAGTGCTACAACACCTCATGGTTTACAGGGGACTCCTGCGTCCTTGAGAGCAGATGTATGGGGTTACTAAGAAGAACAAAAGCTTGGGTGGTAATGTTAAAAATAATTATTACCTTTCACTCTGGAGATAGGCTGAACCTGTTTCAATTATGTTTAACCTGTCCTTTTACTTTTGTGTCATTTCTCTGGAGTTGTTGTTTGTCCACTCCACATCATTATTATTATTTTATGTAAGTGTTTTCTCCTTCTCCTTCTTCTTTTTTTTTTTTTTTTACAGAAGCAACTTACTTAACTCTCATGGCTTTATGGACATTATCAGTAGTTTTTGTGTTGTAAAGTCTTCTAGTAGGTTTTATAGGAGTCTGCTGGTCCAGTTTTGAAGGATTCAAAAACAACTATGACTGATTAACTAAGATCAGAGTCCATGGCCAGTGTTCCTTACCTTGTATTAAGGCTGGGTTTTAAAAGAGTTGCACAACACAGTGTGTCAGCCAGTCCTCTCAGCTAAAGGCCATGGAAGGACACACCCCAAAGCAACATGTGAAGGGGGCTGTGCCGATCAGCTATCTATGTATGGAAAGTAGGTCACGTAGGCTTCTGTAGGTTGTACAGAATGTAGGAGATGTACAACTTTCCATATATGACTGTTTGCAAAAGCTTGGAATGTAAACATGTAACAGATAAAAGGCCACCATGGAAAGTTGGATAGGAACACATTAAAAACAACAGTGGTCAGGCTCATTCTTTCTCTAGAGCACACAGATAATCAGACACCTTCTCCTGGTCCCTCTTTCTCTGACTCACTGGCCATTTGTAATTGCTTTGGGGTGTAAGAAGTCAAAAGGAAATGATAAAAGGAGTTCCACATGAATTTCAATAGCCTGAAATGTGTTGTGAAACACACCCACATAGTGACGTTGGAAAGGACAGAAGCAGAAATGGTTTCACACCACTCAGCAAATACGCAAACGATTGCACTACCAAAGACATTTGAATAAAATCTTTTCTTCATTGTCAAGTTTGGTTTGGTGGGGCATGTGAATATGCTCATGCAAGGAACATCCACTTTGAATAATATACAAACTCATCTAAAAATCAGATGTCAAAATCGGGTTTTAAAACAAAACATTAAACCTTCAGCTGACAGACAGGCAACACAAATACAAATCCACAGCCAATACCCCTTATTGGCTGTGGATTTGTATTTGTGTTGCCTGTCTGTCAGCTGAAGGTTTAATGCCATATGACTGCAGAGAAAATAAGGAAAAATTAAACATTGAACATGAACATTTGAAAATAAACACTGATGTTTAAAGACTATCAATTGTGTTTTAAACATGAAAAAAGAAAACTCATTATCGCACGTCTCATAATATATCAGTTCCTATAAGAATAAAGGAACCTCAGTCTTTTTTACTGGCCTACAGCACAGTGATAAAGTTGTTGAATCATTTACTCAACTCATTTACTGAGGTGCTGAGATGTCTGGTCTGTCTCTAACCAAAGATCCTTTATTTTGAAATTTCCAAACAACACACGCCTTGTGCTCTTTGGTAGAGGAGCAGTGAAGAGCTATGAGAAAACTCACATTACATCAGACCAAACAGGACCTTGGCCAATACTGAGGACATGTTTTTAAGATTTTTGGCACTTTATTCCTCTATTTTAGACACTAGGTTTTACTGCGGAAAAAAGCCTGCCAAAAGCAGGGCCTTCATGTGGTGGTGGTGGTGGTGGCTTAAAAAGAAGATAGCTATTTATATTATGGGTCTGAAATGTCCTCAGGCATTCTCCAGAGAGAACAATGTAATCTGATCCTAATTAGAGTAAATAAACAATGCCTTAAGTCTTTTCCCTTATAGTTGTCTCCATTAACATATGCTTATTTTTGTATGTCCTTAGTATTACTGTTCTTCTTAAATATTGTGTAAAATATAATTGAACCAATACAACTGAGCAAATACAATTATTAAAATACCAGAAAATCCAAATTTACTTGGGACTTGGACATATGACAGAATTTTACAAAATCCTCCTACCCTAAATGTTGCTTTAAACTGTAACTGATGAATGAGGAAAGCTAAAACATCAAGTCTTGTACTAGTTCCCTACAGTTATCAATGTACAATAAAGGTTAAAAGAAAGTTTGAGTGTCTTTCATTGTGACTCTTTATATTTTCATGTTTTTATTTACTTTTGTGAATTCCTTACGTGTTAATTTTAGAGTTACATTATTTATGATTCCAAACATTGCAGTAAAGTAAATAACTGAGCATTATTAATTAAATCATTTAGTATCAAATAATTGGATCAGTGCTTTTCGATGATCTGATACTGCTCATTGGAGGTCTGGCGATCTGGAAATGAGGAGAGGAAATTTGATTAATGGATTCAGCCTGAATCAATCTGAAGCAGCAAAGTGTGTGCCCTGATGTTTGTGTCCAGGGTGATATCTAAAAAGGGATTGTGTAACAGGATGATGCAATTCAGCTGATAATTGAATATTTCAGGCCTCATTCTGCTCTGGTGTGCTGCACCTGGTCAGACAATGACTGAGAAGAAATCTTATTGAAGCTGTGCTGTCTGCGCCTAATCACATTTCCTGCCTTCTGGTCTGCATGGATCTATCATGTCAGAGGGGACATTGGCCACTGCACCAGATATCACTGTCTTATTTCAGGACCAGTTGTTCTCTATTTTTTGCATTTCAAATCAATAATGTACTTGGATAATGTCTCAATATAATTATGTCAAGGCATATCTTTTTGACCTATTTTCTTGTCATGTAATTTGAAATATTTGTAAGTCCCAGTTACTCTGTTGTTCAGCAACTGTTCTTAAATTGAGAGGCTAAAGTAGGTTGCTCATTTATCTCAGAATGCCTCCGGTATGTGATTTTTGTGACCTGATTAAATAGTTATTGAAGTATTATACTTTATTTTTACCAGAGGACCATAAACTAAATTAAATGACCTTAATTGCAGAGCAGACTGTAGGACAAAATACTGGTGGACCTTTTAGCTCACACCATCTCTATGATACACCCTGGCCATGGCATAGAAACCTCTGATCGGCTGTCCACTAATTCAGTGTTGCCTAGCGTTGCCCCCTACTGTACTATGACAAGTATTGCATTCTGGCTTGTAAACTGTGGTTTCAGTCATGTCTGGTGCACCAACACCAATGTGGGCTTGCTTTACAGACCTCTGTATCTGTCTTTCTTTTTCATTTCTTTTTAAAGATACAGACCTCTGTATCTAAGGGGGGTTAAGAGATGGTCACTTGACAATGTGATTTTGTGAAAATTTGATACTGTATCATCTATCAGTCCTCTTTGGGACTTTAAACAAGAACAGACACTGTGTGTTTTCTAAAATGGAAGCAGGAGCCTATAATATATCTAACTTTTAATCCACCTTCTCCCCCTCATGTTTCATACCTATGTGTGCTGGTATATCAAACAGCAATCTCCAATCCAGTGTATTTTTCTAGTCTACTGATGCACTTGTATAATATATGTAAAAAACAAACAACAACAACAAAAAATGATTTAACGTGAAAGCTACAATGTTATTGTCAGTTTGGATTTTATAAATTGGTGAAAATAGTGCGAGTGGGGCTCCTCGTTATGCCTGGATCCAGGCTTAAACATGTCTGACTCTGTCAAATTTTAAATATCCCACTGAACAAATGAGTGAATGAAAGAATAAAACACATTGATTTCAGAATCAACATAAGAGTGAGAAATTGTGATAGTGAAAAAATGAAATGTCACTGTCTCTCTATTACAAAACAACTATTACATCGTCTACACTAATGCATACACTCACGAGCTTTGAACTAACGAAGCGGACATGATTAAAACACCCTTTTTATTATCCTCTCAGTGCTCCCATGCAGAGAAGGAAAGCAATTAAGGTGTTCTTGCAATCCCTCAAGCAAAGTGATTTCAAAATAGCATAAACCTTGTCATCCTACAATGAAAGGGTGTGTATGTGCAAACATGCATGCGTATGTGATGGTAGATACTGTCTGTTACTGTAAATGAAGATGGAAGATGGTGGAAAGTAATTAGCAAAAGAGGTGGAAGGAAAAACTGTTGCTGCACAAACAGAAATAATCCAATAGCAAGACGTCTAATGCTGAGTGGGGAAAAATAGCCCGTAATAAGGTTATGAATTTAAGAATGGGAGATCAAGTATGACAAGATAATTGCAGTAATGAATTCATACTCAATCCATAGTTTTTTAAAAACTTAATGTAGGCTATGGTGTGTTTTTTCCACCTTATTTATTGACATGTTTTTTTCACACCTAGCATCCAACACCCTAGTACCATGTCTAAGTGCTCTCCTCTCCAGAGTCCATGACCTTGTGTGTTTGAAACACATGCAATTGAAGGACACAACACTCAGGGATGCATGATCATTT
This sequence comes from Trachurus japonicus, assembly GCF_045865225.1. Lineage (NCBI taxonomy): Eukaryota > Metazoa > Chordata > Actinopteri > Carangiformes > Carangidae > Trachurus > Trachurus japonicus. Next base: position 18,837,181 of record NC_140922.1, read on the forward strand.
TTCTCAATGGAGATGTTTGATTTGACAAATCCACTATGGTGTGGATTTGTGATGGATATACAGTAGCTGATATATAACCACACAGATCAAGAAAAGGCAGAGCTCATACTTGAATTTTACACCCAGCTGTGGTCATAACACTTCAAAAGTGCATTATTTGTCGTCTGTTATCCCCCTCTCTGTGTGTTTTCTCTGTTGCCTCCCCTCCCTCTCCTGCAATCTCTCTCTCTCTCTCTCTCTCTCTTCTTTCACTACAGCCAGCCGCCATATCTTCTCTTGCTCAGCAGTCTGTGGTTGCACTGAAGCTGAGAGACAGGAAATCAGCTCATTTAAATCATAAAAGAGAATAAGGTAAGCTCCTAAAGGTTTTTGTTTCAGTAAGGGTTTAAATTTTGACCTGCTGTTGGGATGATGCATCTTTGCAAATACTATTCAGAGATGTTTTTAGAAGTTTTAGTAAAGTATTTGTGTAATACGTTTGACCTTTTTCACAGTGCATCTTTTTCTCTTGCTACAACAAAACCAGAAATGTCCTCAGTAACTATTACTTAGGCCACAATGACTTCTGAAATTTTGAAACAATGTGGCGTGGTGCAACAGTGACACAAGGGATTATTGCCACATCATATTTCAGTGTACATGCTGCCACGTATGTAACTAAAATGGATTGTCAATATGTTTTTATTATTATAAAACAAGTTTTCTGTATGCGCTGTGGTTGCTATTTTTATGAGAATTATGAAAAAACAGAACAGTGTGCCAATGCACAAGGGAGAAAAGGAGAAAGCCTGAGGTGGTGTAATATCCACAGTGCACCCTTATGGCTCATAGTAGAATTGAGAAATATTGTCTCTTGGGTAAATGAGGGGGCAATTTATTTGAAAAATAGAAATAATGCTCACTGGAAATAGGATACACTAGGGTATGAAGGGCACAGTGACCTGACTGGGTGAAAACATTCCCTTTAGTCTACTGCCCAGGAGAGTAATCTCGCTGCATTATTTAATTACTTTCCTTGATCAATTTTCATGTAGTGTGACAAAATTTTCACATCATTACCCAGCTTCTCCAGAAACCCCTTCTTCCTGGGTAATTTCAGTGTGTTTTTTACGTTTGCATGTAAAAAAAAGAAAGAAAAAAAAGAAGAAGTTTAAGCCGATCTGTGCAAACCGTTATAGGTGGCCACTCCAGTTTATAACAGCATTATTTACTTTAATCACATCCTCTAACAGCAGCCTCCCACTGAGTCTAATCTATAAATTGCATACAGGTGATGCACTTACAGCAGATTGTTCAATTCAGTGGTGACCTTCACCCACTATTACCATTGACTACCCTGTTAAAATACAATCCTACCTAATTCCATAAGGGGGCAGTCTTCATCCTATCAAATTTGATAACATTTAGAAGGACTTATAGCAACAGTATGTACAAAGAAAGTAAACCTAGACAAATAAATAGAGTTCCATTGCAATTTCAAATGCAAGCTGCTACTAATTCAAACAAAATTGGGAAATTATACAGAAACGAATCATTCAAAATTCACAACAGAGATTTAAATTTTGATTTGAAAATGGCTGATCATCAAAAATGGTTAGCTCTGGCTTTGGCTCCAATAAGCTGACTATTTCCTTCACATAAAAAGTATAAGAAACATATGCTTATGCTATTTTAAAAATAATAACAGTAGGGATCACATTGAAAACACTTTGACCTAGTTGCATTATTTCCCCCCATAATGTAATATACTACATAAGAAAGTTGTAGGACGTCATGGCTTGCCAGGCATTTTGAAATGTCCAATATAGTCATCAGCTGACACCATAATGACCATTGTCTGTTTGCCCTGACCCCCAAATGACTTGCTGTCTTGACTCACAAATGCTAATGTTCCTTTTAAGCACCAAGTTCAATATTGACAAAGAGAAAAAGTAATCACATTTTCTACTTAACCACATCAACCACCAGTTTTTTTCTTGACAGGAAGTTTCTTGTCTTTTTCCACTTCAAGCAAAAACCCCAATTGGGTGAAGGTTCGTTATCAGTAAAATATTAAGATTTCAAAGCAATGTTCCAAGAAATAATCTTGTTTATAGCAGTTAGGCTACTGTAAAAATGGAAATTTAAGGATAAAAAAAGTTTTTTTATTGCTGTATTTTATTTTGGTTAATGTTTCTTTGTTAAAATCTTGATGGATTCTTTCAGATGCCTTCATTATTGCCATGTCAAGTCAAACAACAACTTTAAATAATACTTTCATTTTCTAATCGCAATTTATCTTATTAGCCCAAAGGGGAAATAGTTCAAATGGAGGAATGGGGGATAACTGCTTCTTTAGGACCCACAGAAGCCAAAGAGAACAGCTCATCACCAATAGGTACGCAGTTTTTGGTAAATATTTTACCTTACTCCTTCATATTATTTATCAAATGAAATAAAGATGACAGTTGTAATTTCTTCTCACTTGTTGACACATAACCTGTGTTTTTCCTCCAAGCTGGCAGGTCTTGTGAGAATCTTGACTGCTACATGGTCTTGAGTATACCAGAGAAGACAGCCATCGGCTCCATCTGTTTCCTGGCAGGTCCTATCACACTATTTGAAAATGCTCTTGTGCTGGGTGTGATTGCTGCCACAGCATCTCTACGGCAGCGCCCCTCCTATCTGTTCATTGGCAGCCTTGCTCTGGCTGATGTCTTCGCCAGCTGCTTCTTCACCACCAGTTTCCTGGATTTCCACCTCTTTCGTCGCAGCGATGGCCCCACAGCCTACCTCTTCAAGTTGGGTGGCGTAACTATGGCATTCACCAGCTCAGTGGGGAGCTTACTGCTCACTGCTTTGGACCGCTACCTTTGCATCTACCAGGCCTCCAGCTATAAGTCACTGCTGACCCGCCAACGAGCCCTGCTGAGCCTTGTGGCCCTCTGGAGTACGACCATCTTTATCTCCTTCTTGCCCCTCATGGGCTGGAGGTGTCCCACAGGCCTTACTTCACCATGCTCACGCCTGTTTCCCTACATCAATTATAGCTATCTGGCTTGCTGGACCAGCTTCATCCTGGTGCTTCTTGCCCTTATTTTGGCAGCTTACGCTCTCATCCTGTGGAAAGCCCACCGGCATGAATCCTCCATGACCAGCCTCCAGGGAGCAGCAGGGTCAGGCCATGCCCGCATGAGGATGGACATCCGTCTGGCTCGTACCTTTGGTCTGATCCTGCTCATATTGGTGGGGTGTTGGCTCCCTGCACTTTCATTCATGTTAGCTGATGTCACTGTGATTCTGACACGCGCCCAACAGAGGGCCTTTGCCTTTTGCAGCACCCTCTGCCTGGTGAACTCTGCAGTAAATCCACTTCTGTACGCCCTACGCTGCAGAGAGCTAAGAGTTGCTCTGCAGCAGTTCCTACACAAGCTGTGCGAAACTGGGAGGTGTAAAACGTCTTCAGACTTAACCCCAGGACCAGCATCTAGAGAAGACAACAACCCTAATGAGCCCAGGACCAGCACCCACCTTGACTCAATCTCAGAAACGGTCAACGGTCAGCAGCTGAACAACAGAGAATGAAGGACGTGGAGAACTGAAATGAGAAAGTACAAAGAAGGAAAAAATGTCTAAGGAATGTTCATTGCAATGCATGGGTGGTGAAGATGGTGATTCAAATCAATATCACAGTACATTAAGAAATTGAATCAAATTCAGAATACAGTAGTAGCATCCATTATCATCAAAATAAGAGCTGGCATAACTATTGTGGCAAAAACTGAATCAGACTTAAATAGTGTTAGTATAAGTAATCAGAAACATGGGAGTTTATGAAATATAGGAAATATGTTGTGTTGTACATGCAATTATAACATCTATAAAACACTGATTGTGAGGAGAAAACGTTAAGCCTGAATATTAGTTTGTCACCATTACACAGTACTTTAATCACAATAATTATAGCACTGGGTATTTGTTAGGTTTTGGTTTACTGTTCACTAACATGGTGAGATTTCAGTGTATTTGCAAGCAGTACATGAGGGATTTTGTTTCTTATAATAACTAGGTCTGGATGGACTATTAGTAATATATTTCAGTGGAAATATCTATTTGTTTAGGTCAAGCAAAGGTTTAGTGTATATAGGGCTTTTTTAAGTGAGGTGATGTAATATGGCCATCTGACCCCTAACCTTTAACCTCTCTGTCACATGTCATTGCTTTAAAGCTCTCACCCCTATGAAATATTGTGTCCTCTGAACTGAACTGCTGACTTACCTTTTGAGTTTACAACGAGTTGTTCGTATGCTTGCTTATGTTTGAGTGTTCGTCACTGAGCGTGCAGGAACAGAGGATTCTGTGGGTTGCCTTTCCTATCTGCACATGAATGCCAGGACTCCACAAAAGCCCCATGCATGGGAGGATTTCACACAATGTTCACCACATGAATCCAAGCAGTGTGCTGAGGTAAATGAGGCACATGCCAGGAAGAGAAAATGAGCACAGACACTAGAACACTCTTTGTAACAGAGACAACCGGCAGCTGCAGTAAAGCACACTGACTTAAATTCACTGCTGCACATGGGGTTACATAGAGAATCACGTAGGTCTTGTAATGCTTGTTGACATAAGGTCAGTGGATGGTATTACCACGTTTCAACCCTTGTATCAACTGATTCAAAGTAATACTTGACCTTATCCTGTTTTCACTCTGTATGTGTTGGTTTTCAAGTAAATGTAATCAGTTTTACTCCTTTTGTCATCAATTCTAGCATTCTTGTGTTTGCAATTATATGCAAGTATCAGTATCAGTCATCTGAATGGATCTTTACTGCCAGGAGTGACTGGGCATACAAGATACAAGGAATTTGTGATGCTAAAATTCAGCGAAAATAAGATATAGGCTTACTGTTGGTCAAAAGCTTTAGAACACCTCCATTTATTCAACTTTATTTAAATTTACATCATTTATTGTCACTATAGAGTAAAAAATATTGGTTATTTCATAAATTATTTTCAAATACTTTTCAGTTTTTGGTAAAACCAACTTGTTTTTTGTTTCCATTTGGGGCTGTTTACTGCTTTTGTATTTCAATAAAAACCTGTAAAATTCAAAATTCAAAATTCAATTCAAAATTGTTTCCATAGATTGGATATGAGGAACAGATTGGGTGCAGTTGCAATGTTATGCACACAGCACAAAATACAACATAAAGGATTATGATAGGCAATCATTATTGATTTGATAACAGCAATGTTTGGGGGTACAGCTTATTTGTTTGGTTTTTTTGTATGTATTTTGAGATCTTTTAATGCAAATGAGAGAGTCAAACTGCATAACCTAAGGAACAATCGGCAGTAGAAACTGGATAAATAAATAAATAAATATACATATAGAAAAACCAATAACACACAGGCTACAGCTGAAGAAAACGGTTTAACTGCTTTTTCCATATCTGTTCAATAAATTATTCTTATACATTTTAATTATTTGAAACGTTTCAAGTGTGCTAAACGTTTTCGGCTATTATCCATAAATAATAAACTTCGTGTTGTTTGCAAGGGACGCACATACAAAAACGTGAGGTTGTCGGTTTTTCATAGACCGTAGGCTATGTAAGAACAAGTAGTAACACAACCTACTTTTGTGATGCAGATTAAAGACTAAAATCACTGGAGATCATTTGTAATCTACCTGAGTTACCTGACCACCAGACGTCTCGTGAACCCTCAATTTGAGTTCAGCGGAAAGCGATCAACAACAACAATAGGGTTGGACGTTGAGAAAACACGACGTAAATACGGTAGAGAAAATCACAAAAGCACATCTGATTCTAGTATTTATTTCATAGCACGTTAGAAAAAAGTATGAATTCGTAACAATTGTAATTCAAATAACTAGATAGTAATATAAAATGTTGTAAATATTTAAACACCCCCCTCCCTCCGAGTGGTAGGCTCTCCCATTGTGACGTTTTAAAAATTCAGAAGGCAGGCTCGGTCGTTGGCTCACCACTCAGAGAAGAAAACCCGTTGTTGTGGAGAGGAAGAAAGACCGAACACATTCGAGGAACGATAAACGCCTAAAGTACGACCGTTAAGCCCCAGTTTTTGCGGGTCGTTTTTTCTCCAATTTGTTTTGTTTCCCCGTTTTGTTTAGCTAACATGGCTTGTGGAGCTACGTTAAAACGGTCGATGGAGTTTGAGGCCCTCCTCAGTCCCCAGTCTCCCAAGCGGAGAAGGTGCAATCCACTACCGGGGACTCCTGGCACTCCGTCCCCGCAAAGATGCAACCTCCGTCCCCCCATCGACAGCCCAACGCACTCGATGTCCCCTCCGGCCTTAGGAGGCGAACACAGGCTCACTCCAGGTATGAGATTAAACCAGATTTGGCGTCTTTTTTTGCCTTTCAGGGTGGGTGTCATGGGGGAGGGGGTTTGGGTGGAGTGGATAGCTAGCTTGTTGAGAGAATCAGAATGGGGGTTGGAGGCTAAACGTTAGCCGACAGAGCTAACGACAGGAAGAAGAACGTCGTTGCTAAGTTCCCGACACAGATAATTTTACTTCTCATAATAAATCAGTAGACGCACAAGCGTAGAGGCGGCTGTGAAGGTATTTGTTGATGGCCTCTTTCCAGCCCATTGTAGTGTTGCATAGTTGACGGAGTTAACTTGAGGCTCATGTTAATTTGTTAATATAACAGAAGTTTTTGCTTAGTTAATTCACATACCACCTCGAACACTGGAAAAGTTGGATATTGCTATATTACTGCCATTATCAGGTCCACTTTATCAATCTGTAGCTTCGGTGCGGATTATGATGGCTCATAAATATATTGATATATTCAATTAAACATTAATTGAAAACTGGATTAAACAAAAGACCAGTCTCTGCTCTTAACACCTGGGTGACAGCCTTGTCTGTTGGCTTTCCTGCCAAGACAAATGGCATCACAGCAGCAGGCACATCTTTGCAGGCTGCTAATTAGGAACTGCCTGGGTAATGTCCCTTTGCTTCAGTGCCACAATTGTCCTGCATTGAGGTGGGGATTATCATTATGCACCATAACCATTTCTGTTCCTCTTCAGGCCCGGGAGGCATTGTTCATTTCCTTTATGTCTGTTCTCTCTCCACCATTGACTTGAAAATGCAGCTCCGCTGTGAGCTTGGACGGTGTGGGGCGCATACAACACTAGCTTCAGTACTCACAAGATAATTACCTAGATGTCTCCACAGCGAGCTAGTAGCTTATTGTATGTGCCAGTCACTGAGATCCGGCCAGCATGACAGCAGTGAGGCCTAATCCTTACACTTCTTGAATTCTAATTAATACAATTGCTGGACACAGTTGAATTTATTTGAGAAGATGATATGTGAGAGGAATAAAAGACAAAGAAAGCTCTACTTCCTGTGTCTGTAGCACAGCATACCATAACAGGGTTACCTCAAATGCATGTCAACTCTCTGTTAAACTTGTCTTTCATCTTCCCACCAAGTAAAAATAATTCCAATAACAATGAAGAAATCAAAAATACATAGGCCTATGCATTCCTCATAATCAGTTTTACAGGCATGTAACTGCTTGGAAAAGATATGTTATCATTTAGAAGTGTTACATCCCCCATAACTATCCAGTCACTGTGAGTTGAGCTGCGTGTCCCCTGCTCTACAAACTAGTTAACTCCAAAGAGGTTTAAATTTCCTTATTTCTAACTGTCATGAGTCAGGCAAGCTGTGTGCCTTAGAGACAGCATGCTCCCCTTATGTGCTCCTGGCTAAATTTGTCATTATTCATGGAAGATTTCCTTGCAGTGAGGGGGTAATATCATATACCTGAGAAAAGAAAGTATAATCTAACCTGTCAGTCAAGATAATTATCATTGGTACAAACTAGTGCACACAGTCCCAATTTGCACTGTGCCTTGCACATCGTTTTTCAAGACAAAGGGCCAAGCCTGGTCTGTTTTTTCTGGCTAAGCACAGTAAGAAAAATAAGCTTCATGGAGCACATTAGTGCAAGATGATCGGGGGAAATTTGAAGGTTTTACACATCTGCAAATAGTATGAACACAGAGCAGACAGACATTTGAAAAGCCAGCTCCATATTTCTGTGTAAAGGTATTATGGGACAGACTCCAACGCTGTTGCTACATGTCACACCTCTGATTCTGAAATGCTGGGGTCCTATCTAAATTCACACTCTGGGGGCATTGTGCCAGCTTTGTTAGATTAAGTGTAAATGGGGCATAATAGGGGCAGTGTAGTTGGACCCATTTATAAAAAGACCTTACTCCCAAAGAAAGCCAGGAAAGGTCTAATGACAGCATTGGCATACAAGCATAGAAGTAGATGTTCATGTCATCACAATTGGCTTCATGCTAAATGCATTTATTTATGCCTTTTGGGGAACGGTGAAAGTGTCACTGTGGTTAGCCAAAGTGTCATAATCTTTTCAGGAGCTTTTTTGTTTCCAAGAATGTGCAAGGCAGTTCCACATAGCTGCTAGGAGATGAAGACATATTTCTTTACTCCTGTCACTGCTCATGCTATTTTTGCAATCTGACTTACGTATTATGTCTAAAACAGAGGGGAGTTGCACTGTAGTTATGTTGCGTATTAGAATACAAAATCAATCATTAGGATTAGTTTATCTGAGCGGACTGAAGACTGAAGTTGCTTATCTTCACAGGGTTTTATGTCAATATAACAGGCCTTAAGTGTGCTCCATTTCTTTTAGACCCTGACGGCCTATCTGACTTAAAGCACAACAGCTGCAGGGGTGAAGTCGTGTAGATTTGTCTGCTGCAGACATGAGGTCGAGATACCAGGTATTATGCTCACCTTCATCCAGAAAGAGGCCCCTTGTGGGATTGGTGCTGTGAGCCTGCCTTTCTGCTGTGGTTTGCCAAGTGAAAGCAGTTTTGTATTTAGCAAAAGGTCAGCTGTCATCACGCCCACTGGTCTCTACCTACTCTAGCTTTCCAGCTAGTCAGATTTGCTCGTCGTTAGGAGGCCTGTGTGTGCAGCCCTAACACAGGGATATGAAAATATTGGGTAATTTCTTTCTTAGAGTAAACGGGATCACCCACTCTGTTCTGCTCTGCTTCCTTCTTATGATGCCAGCCTGGGCTTGTTCTCTGGTAAAATTCCCACAAATGACAGATGAGCCTGGTGTTTTCCTCGGATATGATATTGCTGAAAAGCTTGGCTGGCTGACTCTTCTGGTTTAGCTTGGACAGAAAGCTGCACAGGTTGTAATGCAGAACTAAAACCTATGTCCTGCTTCGTAAGTGTTCAATTATATGATGGGCTAAACATAGTCAATGGTGTGTGGTGATGAGGGTAAAAATGAAATCTGGACAAGACCCAGAAAGTCACCTATTACTAAGTAGCACTGTGCTATATGGCGTAAGCTAAATATACAAGTGATTTCATTTAGCAATAGCAATAGGTAGGAATAGTCTCCTCCAACCTTTTCTCTTGATACTGCTTAACAATATGATGCCCTCTTTTTCCCCCAAATTTAAATGTCCTTATCTTTCATTCTGTCTATCACTTGCTGTAGTTTCTGGAAATTTGATAATCTGTTGATAGATAAAATAACAAGCTCTGTCTTTGCTCTAGACATTAGCCTATATGAAACATGTTAGAGATACTATACAAGTGTGCATAATGTAGCAAGAGGTATGGGGGTTGCTATCATTTTCAAATGAAGATTTATTCCTCCAAAAATGTAATGTTGTAGTTTATGTAATAAGTAGAGGTGGGAAAGTGTCTAGTAAAAATATACCCCATTAGTGGATATTGGTTTTAAAGGTGAACAAAGACAAGCTCACAGATTTAAGACCACTTAATGCTACATTAGCCCCAACAGAATTCATCAATAATGTCTGGGAGACTGGAAATAATGTATTCTTCTGTGGGAAGGCAAGCGCAGTAGTGCATTACTGAGTTTGTATCTGTGATAGTAGTGTTCAGTCTTAAGACTTAAACCGACCCATAGTACATCAGAACCACTGTCGTGGCAGTTGTGACACTCGAAACCCCCCTCCCCCCTCAATCCTATAGAAGCGGAGGGTGAAATGAAATGAGTCAGCATTGTTTTCTCTCCCCCATGTCCCATCTATCTGGTCGATCTCCTGTCGTATTCACTGTTTGGCCTGTGCCTAAGCCTTTTTAGCCAAGGCTTTCTCCACTGTGTTCCCGTGGCTCCCGGAAGTCCTTGTGATTGATTACTTGGCCTGGTTGTTGCAGGGTCATTGTTGCCAAGCAACGCCCAGAGGTGAGCCACCAGTAGTTGGCAGAAACTGGAAGTGGCAGGCAGCGAGAGAGGGTTTTTTATGTGTCTGTCTTGAACACGGGAGTACTGATAATTGTGAATGTCTAACTGTGTCCCACCAGCTTAAGCCAGCAACATGAATTTATTACATTCACAATGCAGCTGTACTGTACATGTGTCATACAGGAGATAAACCTTCCATCCATTAGACTGATGTCTAAGACATGTCTGCATTTACAGACTTGAGATCTCTAATATGTGATTTAAGTTGTGTAACTGTTGTGTTTTATTAACACAAATTATGGAAATGCACAGAATTATGGATAACAGACAAAGTTAGTTTCTGAGTCAGGATGCTCTCTCTTGCCCACCTGCTTAGAGTCTTTGTTTTACCAACAATTACAATGAGTCCCAGATCTAATACAGGGTTTCCCCCAAACGAAAAGAGGAGATGGTAAAATCTGCAATACCCATTCCTTGTTCCCTGGCAATGACACCAAAAAACAAAAGACTACACTGCCAATGCCTGATGATGCACACACAAAAATCCCCACTATTGTATCCAAAACTATGAATGGGCTTAAAATACTACAGTATTATGGGATCTAATTTTGGGGGTGGGGTGGGGTCTCTCAATTACCCCCTATATTCTATTTAAGTTTTATGGCTGATGCCCTTTGCAGTGCAAACTGATCAAACTGCCAATTTAGGAATAAGCAGCTAGTGTACTACCCAACTAGTTAATTATAAAACTGCAGAGTACACATATAGATCAATATAATTAGTCTACTAATCAAATCCCATCATTTTCAATTTACCTGTGAAATATTTAAGACATTCTTTAGACAACCTACCTATCATAATTCCCCAGAGCTAAAGGAAACATCTTCACGTTTTGTTATGCTAGGTCTACATTCAATAAATAAGGGATAATGTATAGTTTGGAGGTTGTTATGGAGAAATAAACCCCGACAGGTTGTATGGAACATCCATCCTGAAGGGGTCGATGGACACACGTGTTACGATGTGTGCATTGTGTGTAGTGGTATCTGTCATAAACAAGAGATTAAAGCAGAAGTAAGCGATCCGGTCGTTCTTGTCAGCCGATGGAGTTAGCAGCCCCAGCCCTCGGCCTCATCATGGATCTATTGGTCCTCGTCCCTACGTCACCACATTCACGCGCATCCCTTGGCTGCACACACAGGCCTTCATGCCGTTCTCTCTCCTCATTGGATAAAGGTTGTAGGATACAAGAAGTTTTCTCCTCGGCTTACAGCAGAGCAGAGGGACTGACAGACCCGTGTTTCGGACCAAACACTCTATGTAAGTGATTGCTGTCGGAAGATATAACTATTTAAGACTTATATTAACACAAATATTCCGCTTACTTCTGCTTTAACTTGACTGTTTACGGGGTGCGTTTGTGTCGCTGAGTCACGGTGCCACCGAGACGAGAGGAGAGCTGTGACACCGCGGGTCAGAGGCTCTGATGCAGGTTTGGTTTCCAGCCACGATGGAAGGAGCCTCCACTCTCCCTGTAACAAGTTACACGTCATTTATCTAACATCACAATTAGTCTGAAGCTGTTTAATGACGGTAAAAATTAAACATATGGTAAATATCCTGCATAGTTTCTCTTTTCTGTGCTTCAGAGCAGCGTCCCTAGCAACGGTCTGTTATACTTGATGACGGTCATTATACACAAATAACGGACTGTAGAACGCAGCAATGGACCAATTTAGAGCTATTAAAAAACGGAGAATTGCAGCAAATCCTTAGACTTGAGTGAGGAGGCATAAACTGTGTATATTTGATTTTCTTTTTAAGTGAATGATTAATTTAATTTGTTGGTTTTTAATCCAGCTGTTAATCCTTGTCAGCTCGAGGTGGGGCCCCTTCTTGGGCTGGGAATGACGTTGACCACTGCAGTGACATAGCTCTATTAGAGTTAAGAGCCCAGTAGTAGCTAAACAAACAGTGCTTGTTGGGTTAGAGCTCTAACTGAAAACTTTTGGACGTCGCATGCAGCAAGAGGAAGGGTCTCAGTGAAGGTACCCATTTTAGTAATGCATAACCACATAAAACATGGCATGATAAGAGTAGGACGGAGGCATTGTTGTATTTGTACGAGTGCTTTCTGGTGCATGGATATGGCATAAGATGCTCACTATCCAAACAAACCAACTGGTGAGCCAGCTGAAGTGGCAATATGGCTAACTCTCCCCACCCAAGATAAATGAGGCACAGTCCTCAGATAGAGGTGTAACATGTATAGCAGCTTCACCTCCTGTGTGAATTGAGCAAGATAACGCCCCCTCCTCTACATTTGGTTATCAGCTTTTGTTGACGCAGTGGCGTTTTTTTTCCTAAAGTACTTTTTTGAACGTGAACTCCTTTAATCAAACATGTGTGGTGCAGTATGTGATCTGTATTTTGAGCATGTTTTGACACTGGACACAGTGGACAGCAAGGCAGTAGCGGAAACGGCTGTTGCGCCGAAACCACATTTTCCTGACCCATCATAGCTTTATGCACATGTTGTAGGCTACATTTAATGAATTTAAATCCATATGTCTGATTTTACATACTTCTTTATAAATCAGCTAAAAATGATAGGGCTGTAAGGAGCAATCGTTTTCATTGTCTGATTTAAACATAATTGTCTTGATTATTTATCATCTGTAAAACATCTGTGCCAGTCACAGTGGAGTTGTAGGTGACAATGTGTTTTAACCTGCTGTTATATTATGCTGCAGCTTCAATTACTAAGTCAGAATAATAAAGTATATTGTAATTGCAGTTTCTCTACATCCTGAATGTAACAGCAGATCTTAAGGGCATGCACTTCAGGAAGAAAGGAGGGACGATTATATATAGATCATATGAATGTTCATAATGTATTACACTTGTACCAATCATTGCTGGTTTTGCAGCGATTTTGCACAGATGTCATGTTTCTACACAAAACTGTACATCCACCAAATCTTTGAGAATCTGTCCATCCATTACACAGACTAGAAGAATAAGAAGCTTTTATTTGTAACAGCCTAGTGTAGAACTGATTTAAGTCACAGCTTATACCTGAGCCTTTTCACCAGCTGTAGATTGGCATGATGCCATCGCCATGAAAAAACCAAGGAAGAGAAGTGAAAGTAAAACAGTCACAAGATCACAGAGTGTGTTAACTCAGCTGTGTGTGTTTGCTACAGCTGTGGATGGTATGTTGATGCGAGACCTCTATTTCCTGTCAAAAATGTTTTGTTTTGGAATCCATTTTAGGTGACGGATAGCACAGAGGAAGTGCACATGTAGTTTATCTTAAAAACAGTGGATGATTACAGATTCCCGTAAAAGTCCCAGTTCTTCTTGGAATACGTTCAACATTGTATGAATGTAGTAATGGTGGGTGTGGAATTGGAAGCACATGCAATAAAGGTTGATTGTTAATTGTTTCATTCCTTCAATGAATCACTGACTGAACCAATATGTTTAAGTGAACAAGAACAAATACATGAATACCAGTGAAATCTGCTTACAGTCAGCAGGGTATGTACTAGTTACAGTAGTAATGAAATGGTTCAACAGTGTTTTTGGCCTTTTCATACTTAACTACATGGATGAATTTTAAGCTGTAGCCGTTACTGTTTGCTCTGACTTATTACTTGTAATGCCTCTTGTTTAATATTGCTGTGTGTGTGTGTCTCACTCACTGACTGAAGTCATAACAATTGGCTGAGAGGGATCATGTGACCACTGCAAAGCTAGAAAAGATATTCTGGTTAAAATCGTCTGTATGTTCCATGGTATCGGATCAGTGAACAGCCACTTGTGCTGACCAATTTGTGGTTCGGTACTCTGGACATATCTGAGGAATTTCTGATGATACAGCCCCAGATGGAACATGTGTAAGTGAGTGCCTTCTGTCCATTTTTGGTTTTTGACCTTCTTCCTGTTTGCTCCCTACAGAGCAGATTTTCCAGAACCTCCGTCAGGAGTACAGCCGGATCCAGAGGCGGCGGCAGCTGGAAGGGGCCTTCAACCAGACTGAGGCCTGTAGCTCCAGTGACGCCCCCAGCCCCAGTTCATCCCTTAACGCTCCCAGCTCCCCACCAGGTAGGAGAATTAAATGAGGACTGCACACAAATCCATACAGTTTTTTTCTTCTTTTTTAATCAGCTCTACAACTCTAGAGGCCATGATGATTATTAGTCCAACAACAGTTAAAAACAATGTAATTCATGCTGCCAGCCATGCTAACTTAAGTCTGAAGAGGCAGTTCACGCAAACCATAAATGGTAACTTGTTAGTGCATTAATGTTTTTGACTAGGCATGTCCATGGTTACCCTGGTACTCAAGTACCCGAGTAGGCAATCTGCTAATCGGTTACGAATTATTACCTGGTTAACCTAAGATAATCATGCCATGGTTCGGGTTTTTCGTATTGTTAAACAGTTTCGGATCAAGCAACGTGGTTTTTTGCTGTGTAGAAGCATTTTTGGATCGAACCTTGAACTTTCAAACCTTTTATAAGAATCTCTGGTGGTTTCCTTGGGGTAAGCCGTAGGAAGGGAGACGATAGGTATCATCAAGTCTGTTAGAAAATAGGCTTTCAGCCTTCAAACATTCTGAAACCTTCCGAGTTATTTCTGAGTTAAAATGTAGTGTGGACTAATAAAAAAAGCACCGCTAAGGGGTAAAAAAAAAAAAAAGTTTTCCCCTCCGAGGCAGCCGGGGCATAAATGCATTTATGAGTCATTCTATTTTTATTAAAGTAATCGGTTACTCGAGTAAGACCAGATTAGGGTACTCAGTTAGAAAATTACTGGAAATGCCCATGCCTAGTTTTGACAGTGTATTGCTGAAGTGAACGAGTCCCACTCCCTGTGGCACCGTCCGTATACTGGCTTCTCATTGTCTATAGCTTGTCTCTGTTGATCAACATCCCCATAGACTGGTCTGCTCCTCATTGCAAGCAAATCTGTACAGCAGTAACAGTGGTGCAGTTTGATGCGTCGGGCACAGTGTTGTAGTCGAGGTGTGACATGTAACCCAACTCTTAGGCCTGCAGATTCCTGTGCCTCTCTCCTTTTACTCGTACCAGTGCGGTCTCATACATCACACTGACTGGACTGTTGCTAACTCGGCCCCTTTCTGTCTGCGACGGCTGTTAAACCTTCATCCTTGCCCTGCCATCCTTGCCTGTGATTTAGAAACATTTTAGTCCAGCCAGCACATAGCAGACCTTATAGACCACTGGGTAATGAATCACCTCACTAAAGGCGGCTCCAGGTGTGCTGTAACGGACACATTGATGAGAGTCAGAGAAAGGGACAACATTAGTGCCGCATTTGTCCTGCAGAGCTGAGGGACAACAGAGACCAGGAGCTGTAAATGTGCACCTGGCCGAGCGCCTATTTCTGGAGAGAGGACACTTCAGTCTAGGTGACTTATCATTGCACAGGAGAGGTTGGTAATTCTGCTCTTTTTTTTTTAAAGCTGATCTGGTTTTATGTTTCATAGGTGCCTCAAGGAAGGACCAGCCTTCGTTCACACTGAGGCAGGTGAGCTACCTCTGTGAGCGCCTGCTCAAAGATCACGAGGAGAAGATCCGGGAGGAGTACGAACAGATCCTTAACACAAAACTTGCAGGTAAAAATCATTCTTGTTTTTGAAATGAATAAAAACTATAAAAACCCCATTTCTTTTCAATAGTGACATTTTACCTGGTCCCATTGTTTTATATCCAACAGTGCAAATCAGTTCAAGTGTCACAGTAATGAGAAACATCCGTCTCCTTATACTTGGAGAATCTTTTCACATCACAACCGATAACTT
This sequence comes from Trachurus japonicus, assembly GCF_045865225.1. NCBI lineage: Eukaryota > Metazoa > Chordata > Actinopteri > Carangiformes > Carangidae > Trachurus > Trachurus japonicus. The sequence continues at coordinate 18,853,275 of NC_140922.1, forward strand.
GCTGTGCTGGCATCCGTGGTTTGCTCTGGGTTTATATGAGCTTCCAAATGCCAAGACTGTAAATGGGCAGAGAATGAATTATGGCAGTGGGAGAGAACAAGTCCCATAAAATAAGTCATAATTCTCTTGGCCTCTGAAGCAAAACTGTGTTTATTGATGGTATGTCCACATTAAGCCAGTTACATTAAGAGAAACATCTTTTTCTGTCTCTTCATGCCCTCTGTCTGCACTAAGCTAATGTCCTGTAGCCTACAGGGAGTTTTATAATCTGTAATTGTATAGGCATATCTAATTTGCAACCAACCTGTTAACATTTAATGCCTTTCTGTTATTGTCAATTGTGTTACATTAAGAGAAAACATATTTTTCTGTGTCTTCATGCCCTCTGTCTGCACTAAGCTAATGTCCTGACCCAGTAACAGAATCTGTCCAAAATGGTCTCTGGAGAGTGTAAAATGTCCATTCTGATCTCTCACTAAGTTGTATTTTGGTAGATTCTGTCAGATGAGCACAGCAACTTTACGATGACTGCTGGACAAGAGAATTCATGAGCTGCAATTGTTCTGTTTTCTGACCACAGAAAACAAAACGACATGAATAAGGAACCACTGTATATCATGGGCGTGGTTGTGTAGGTCAGCACAGGGAGTAGGAGGAGGCTGATGATAGGTTTACCTTACGAGATACTGACTATGAAGTGTCGTCTTGTTGTTTGTCAAGTGAAAAGTAAATTAAGGGAAAGATTTATTAGTACTCCTTCCTGTTGTCCACATGTTCCAGTGTGGACAGAGATCTGTACAAATAGACCTGCTAACACCGATGTAGATGCAAGTTATTCTGACAAAAAACAGTTTTGATAGTTAGTCATGGACATGCACTCAGTCCTCTGCTCCATCTGGTGTTTGAATCTACAGCACGAAGCCTCACCCCATCTTCTTCTTCCTCTTCTTCTAGAACAATATGAATCTTTTGTGAAATTTACACAAGACCAGATCATGCGAAGATACGGAGCCCGGCCTGCTAGTTGTAAGTACTGTGCTGTCAACTTTTTTTGTTCATTTGTTGCCGAGTTGAAAAGCATCATCTGGTGGTCTAACATCAATCATTTCATGTGTTTCAGATGTCTCCTGAACTCATGTGGATCAGATCCCAGCTTCCTCCCACAAAATGGCTGCTCTTCCACTGCCCAACCCCCTCCACTTGATTTTCATTTTACTCCCCTATTTTTTTCCCCCTCCATTTCAAACCGTTTGGGTGCCATGGTTTATCCAGTTTTTAATTCAAAAGTTGATTTCTTACTTCAAAACTATTGCTGCTGGCCAAAAGTTAGAATCTGAGAGATAAACTATGTATGAAGCCCGCCCTTTTTGCCCCTTCTCCTTGTTGATATGCTCTTTCTTAAAATCCTGACTAAAGCAGATCTGTGTCAAATCTCTTGCCGGTGCTGTAGAAAAAGCTTATTGGCTCATATGATCATTCTGTATAACCTTCCAGCAGCTGTATTTAATGGCTCCTGCTTCTCACGTTGTCCCACATTTCTTTCCCTCCCACCTCGATCCTACTCCCTCCTCACAACTCTTTACCCGAGAACGTGGATTTTTCTCCCTTTTGAAAAAAATAAAAGTTCTGTGATTAAAATCTGTTGTCTGGTGTGTTTGAGTTAAATTAAACTCTGTATTTTTAGCAATTTGGGTAATGGCAAAAACAACATAAACACATGGTCAGTTGTGGTTTTGATTCTGGAGGTTTTGATTGTATCATGTATTTCATCAGTCTGCTCAGACATATTGGTGCTAAAGATGTTCACATCTACATTTTTTTTATAATCACTTTGAACACTTTCTTTCCATTTCATTCTACAGGTATGGATTCAAAGTTGATTCTTGGCTTGAAAGCAATTCAAAACAATCTTACCAAGAATTGATGTGGTTCATTATCAGAAAATCCAACTTCTGTTAAAAAGTCAAATACTTCCTTGATCTAGATTCCTCCACATGAAATATTTTCTACTTTTCATCTGGTTTATAAACCTTTTTTTATATAATGAAACAGACATTACACATTTTACATGAAAGACCCTAATGGAGAACTACATGAACAAAACAACCCAACACCATATTTACTATTACTGCATACCCCCTCCAAAATGATGGCAGACTCTGCCAGGTTGCTTTGGACATTTCATTTCATATTTATTCCATTCATGGATACATGCATACATTACATGATTACATATGTTAACTTCATTTTTTTTCCTTTATCTACATAACACCATAAATGAAAAGGAGCAGGAAGAAGAAAAATGTATACCCGCCCCTTTCTATTGTAATAATTACATTAGCTTAGATACCATCAACACCAATACCACACACTATTCAGATAACTAAAAATGAGGAAACGTATAATAACAAAAACAAAAAACCCCAGCAATGAACACGAGTCTATCTTTTAACTTTCAACTCATATAAACTTATTTTAGCTTTTTCTTTTTCCCCTTCTTTTTCTCTTTATCCTCCATTGTTTATTCTTGCAATCAAGTCTACTAAAGAAGCAGTCTTTGTTTTGACTTCAAGACATTACTGCGTAGGCTTTTTATTTATAATATTTTAAAAGATCTTATTCACATTTTATAGAAACTACTCTAATTTTGAGCAGATGCTCTCTGGATGGATTGTGGTTATGGGTAGAAGTTATTTTTGAGTAAAAATGGTTGTTTTCTCTAAGGAGTTCTGGCCCAGGTTCGTTGTAATGACAAGAGTTGATTTAATCTCATAAGCACAGTTTAGTTTTTGATAAACCATTTCCTCTTTACAAACAGTATGTATATGTAGCCTACAGGGAGTTTAATAGTCTGTAATTGTATAGGCATATCTGTTTTGCAACCAACCTGTTAACATTTAATGCCTTTCTGTTATTGTCAATTGTGGGCTCTAGTGACACCTCGTGGAAGACGTGAGGTACTACAGCATTATCATAAAAGTGGAAGTAAGGCCTCAGTGCACACCTTGCTGCACTACTGATTTTCAGTGTTTAGTCTGTTTGAATATACTGTGTGACTCTTAAGATCAGAGATGATTGCTTACATTGATTCAGCCCCCGGGCTGAGTGGGTGGGTGGGGGAGGGGTGGATGGCCCACAGTGAAGCTGCTCCTCAGGATAATGAGGACCTATAGTGTCCGTGACGTCAGCCACCCCCAGGTGTGCTGCTGGGAAGGGAGGGGACAGGTAGCTGCTCTGTTGTCGCGGTGACTTGCCACACAGCAGCAGACAGCTTCTGAGAGCAGTGGACAGTGTGTGGGCTGGAGTGGGAGGCTTCAGAGGTTTGTTTGGACCGGGGAAGGAAGTTTCTCGCAGGAAAAAGCAATGAAAGGACTATAATTATCTCTGAGTGAGGTTTTTTTTCTTTCATTTATTTATATCGCGGACAGTCTCGCGGGGACAGTCGAGTCTGGGGAGGACGACGGCGGTCTTTTTGTGACTTCATGAAGGAATGGTGTGGAAGAAATCTCGGCTCAATATTTTGAAGTTGGATATAATCTTTGAATTCATGTACATTGAGTTGTGTGAGTTTTTTTAGTCGAGTCAGTTGTCTTACATATGCGTGGGACCGCCTGCAGCCATCTTCACTCTCCCTCTTGACGGTTTTTAGGTGAGTCTGCCAAATTAAACGTTCGCTTCATTGAAAACTAATAGTCTACAGGTGTTGGTCAGTGTGAGTCTCACTTAGACTTTACTCTGGCTTTTCAATACATGGCTGAAACCAGAAGAAAATATCAACGCCCAGTAAACAGGAAACGCTGCCGTCTGTTGTAGCGCACATCACTACTGTACAGTACTGTAGCATACACACAAAGATAGGTAACGCTGCTTGTAGGCGACTTTGTTTGAGTTATTCCAATTAACGAGTCTTATGCTACGTTTGGTGGCGCATTTTGAGTTACTTTACAAATTCCGACAGTCGACAGATAATAATACAGAGCTACAATACATTATGACTAATTAAATTACTATCCATTAAATTAGCCCCACCATTGCCAGACGCAACATTGTTGATGTTTACATATTTACCCGGTATGATCCATACTCCCAAAAGAGCCACTCTGCATTATTAGTTTGTTATATTAGAATAAAATATTTGAATTTATCAATGCATCTCTTTCACTTCTTAAAAAATACTGCTGTACATTTTTGTAATCGCTCTCTTCTTTTTTTAGTTTTAGGCTACTTGACCAAGGTTTTGCTGAAATAGTGTATTTGATAACTGAAATGATTTAGAATAGGATGGGTTCAATATTTTTGAAGATTTCTGAATAAAACTCTGCAATATTCAAATTTCTTAGATGCACATGTAACAAATTTTATATTACAATGCTGACATACAGTATATCATGATGTCAAAACGTTTCAGTTAAAACAATAAACAGATAGAGATCTCTAGTTTTTGACTTGCCAGCATAAATACCAATTAAATCAGAATGACCTATCACAGTAATTGAAAAGTAGATAAAATCCAATGTTCTAAATAAGCACCACTAACAGTCAGAGAGTGAAAGGTAGGCTAGTTGGCTTATTAGTATTGCGGATTTGTTACTGAACAGTCCCAGTGGCACAGTGTGACTAAACCTTGGTGTGAAGATCTCGAAGAGACGCAAAGTGAGTAAAATGTGGACAACAAAGTCTAAATGTCCTGGTATCAATTTGGCCCCTGCACTCAAACAGGTTTATAAACCTGCCCCTGTTGATGCTCTGCAAATGTGCATCATCTCAAGGTATATATCATCACTTGGCTCTACAGCTTTACCAGAAATGCAACAAAATCCAATCTGTTGTGTGTAGACCAGTAGCAGTGATGGCCGACTATGACATTGAGCAGCAGGAGCCGTTTGCCGTGGACCGCGATGGGAGGAAGATCAGGAACAACGAGGACCAGCCTGATGGTAACAGGGAGCTGGGATGTTGTGGGAAGTTCCAGCAGACTGTCTCCAAGTGGATGCTCCCAGAGGATGCGCGCAGCAAGTACCTGGAACGTGCCAATTGCTGTCCACCCCCAATCTTCATCATCCTCATCAGTATTGGAGAGGTAGCTCCGCCCTGAATGTACATGACGACACACATAGCATGAGTACTGGGACAGCCGCTATAGATTTTGTGTTCTCATTATCCAACATGCAGCCTACATAGGGCGTAAATGCTGCTACAGTGTTAATGACTGTATAGATTTGCTTTCCTTGTATTTAGAAAGCTGACATCGAGGTGACGTTTTGGAGGGATAGGTCAAATATCTTTGAATCTAAATGATTCAGGAAACCATTAGTCTTGTTTGTTATAGCTACAGCTTTTGATTAAGAGTTGTGGTTTTCAGTTTTCAGTTCTAAACTGAGAAGCTCTTGCACAGACATGAGTGTTCATATCTTTCTTTCCGTGTCTTCTGGCATCTGCACCCGCCCGCCTCCTTTGAATGTCCTGATTTATCAAAACCCATCAACCTCAGTCGGCATGGTGTCAATGAAAACAGTAGTTTTCATGAGTAGTCGATTTAGATGTGGGCACAGCTGATCTTTACTGGTGTGATTCAGAGGCACTTTTCCTGCACAGAAAGACACGGTGTCTTTTTGGTAAATAAACACACCTGGTGGAATGTGAGAATCAGTACGTGGGTTTTTGAAATAGCCAAGCAGATGCTGTGACCTCAGTTTCCCCATAACTATGGCTCATAAGAGAGCTATACTGTGAGATTTATATAGCTTGGATGACCCTGCATGCATAACTTATTAAGACTTTAAGCTAACCCCACCAGGAATGCACTGTATGTGATTTTAAATCCAGAAGCCACAAAAACGTTTTAAAAACCCTGATACTGTGTCTTGTTGACTACTGCTATAAATCCATTTGTATTTCTTCAGATTTTGTAAACCAGGGTTTCCCGCAGCGCTTTCCTGTTAAGGCGGCCGCCTTAACAACAAAGAGCTGCCGCCTAAACTAACGTCTTAAAAAAAAAAAAATGTAGCGATATTCGCCGCCACCGCCCCCCCCCCCCCCCCCCCCCCCCCCGTCGGACGATGATGGCCGCATCCTCTCACACACACACACCACAGAGAAGCACGCATGCATTACAGCAGCGCGTGTTGAAAGCGAAAGTTAATACGGCGCGGCAGAGATGGGGACTCGAGTTTGCGACTCGAACTCAAGTCGCACTTAAGTCGCACCCACAGAGACTTCAGACTTGACTTGGACTCGTGCCCAAAAGACTTCAGACTCGACTCGGACTCGTGTTTTGAGACTCGTGAACAATCATTATTTTTTTGGCTCGTGCCTCCCTCCTGACAGGACGACCGACGATCTTCTTTTTTTTATTTTTTATTTTTTTGCCGTTAACACCACTAGCGGAGCAGCGCCACATGGCCGGTAACGTTATTCAGATGGAGGTTAGATCTTCATATTGAACTCCTACAGAGTGCAGCCAAACACCAGTGTCTAAAGAGAGAGGAGCAGCAGAGCTCCTCTGACAGCGCAGTCAGCTGCAGAGGTGAGTGACAGGTGACTGTGAACTGGCTTTTTTTTTTTTTTTTTTTTAATAGCGGCACCGTCCGTAGCCTACTACATGTGAGGCACAACGTCCGTTTGTTGTCAGACCTTCCTTCACGGGGACTAGCTGCTGCATAACTGGCACATATCAGGCTACTGTAGGATAAATCCTCCTGTTTATTTATGTTTTTGCTGCGAAATATGACTGAAGGCCTGTAGGCTATGTATGGAAGTCTGGACGTGTCGACACGCCCCCATGAGTTGACGGAGCTAATTAAAAATAATAACAACCAGTTCTTCTCTCAGAAACATGCGGTTCCAGAAAGGTTTTGCTGCACATAAAGATGTGAGCTATACCTAATGACCTATAATTAACAGCCTAAATCATTTTCCATGTTGTTCATCTGGGTTTTCTGAATTCAACAAAGCAAAAAAAGAGAGAAAAGGCCAGTGCAGAGGGGCAGAGCAGCCTTGATTCTTTCTTGACTCAGAATACAGTTTCCTTTAAAGGAAAGCTTTCATTGTGTGTTTTCTTCATATTGCATTGCAATATCCTGTTTAAAGTGATCATATAATAAACAACTAATCAATAGGCTACTGTATAGATTAAGGAGTGATAATAACCTACAGTAAATGCTTTGAATCTCTTAGATTTAGCTGTGCAGTACTCTTAGTAGACCGGATAGCAGCAGATGATAGAAGGGTCATTACAACCAGAAGAGACAGGAGACTTTGATTTTTTAGAGACTTGAGACTTGACTTGGACTCGTGACCAAAGACTTGAGACTTGATGAAGTCTCACCCCTCAAAGACTTGAGACTTGACTCGGACTTGTGACCAAAGACTTGAGACTTGACTTGGACTTGCAAAAAAAGACTTGTGAACATCACTGCGGCGCGGTGCGCCCCCCCCCCCCCCCCCCCCCCCCCGTCAACAGATCCACAACGCCCCCCCCTCGACAGGTCAGACACCACCTTAACTAACAAATTTTCTGGGGGAAACACTGTAAACACTTATCAATCAATCAACAGCAGATCTATCAATGAATACATCTGTTCCACCTCTTCCTGAGACCTGGTGTGTAAACAGACAAGCATTTGTTGAAATAATACAAGTTGTTTTATGACAACAATTATGCTACTGTACATTAGTAAGCACTTATAAATATCCTTATAACTCCTTGTTATATAGCTGCATTATAGTATGCTTTTATATTCATGCTGTTTTTTCTTCAAAGTATTGTTGTCAAAAAGAGGGAGCAGACTGATGTGCTTTACATATTTAGAATTTAAAAAACAGTTTTATACGATATGTTGATGTAAGATTCAGTTGAAGGCTGTTACTACTATCACTTCATACTGATAGTCTCTTTCTTATCTCCAAATGCTTTGCACACTAACTATTCAAACATGGGAATGAACAGCTCACTCACTGTAGCTCACAGATGTCCAGTGTCAGTGCATGTGAATGGCTGTGAATTAGGCTTTTAATTTACACAGAGAGGATCGACTGAGCCTCTGTGCTCTTTGTCGGTGTTCCCACAACTTATATTTATACAAACACAAGCATTCAGACATCTGAGCTGCTCTATACAACACCACTGGGGGCTGAACTCAGTGGGATGCATGTCTTGCTAAAGCATACCTCAACTTCAGTACGTATAATTCAGCCCTCTCATTATTTTCTCAGCTGTTTGGGATTTAGCCTTCCCAACCCCCTATGCCTTTCCGCGTAGTTAGAAAACACAAGGGTTTTAGGGACTTCTTGGTTCCAAATTTTTCAAACCTGATTTCTCTGTCCACTCTCTGCTCTTTAATAGTTGGCAGTGTTTATCTACTATGCTGTGTGGAAGCCTCAGAAACAGTGGGTGACTTTGGATGAAGGCATCTGGAACAGCCCCCTGACCTACAAGCCGGAGCAAAGAGAGGAAGCATGGCGTTTCTTCTCCTACATGTTTGTCCACGCTGGGTAAGCCAGGGCAGAGCGTTTACATACTGTCATACGGCTTAAGTCAGTGCAAAATGTTGTCACAATCCCATGGGAACCCCATAGTACAGTGTCTTGTCCCTGCAGTAAACACCAGTCTGATGAAGCTCATAATCCCTGTGGGTTTTTATTTTCGATGCTGTCACAGGTGTTGATTCATATCTGTGGCTTCAGGTCGAAGCGCCCTATTTCTTTGCTTATCCTCCTCAGTGTGGTAAATGGCATCACTGTTTTGATACTCGCTGCATTGTTTCATTCAGGGATTTTTAACTGATGCACCAGTAGTTATTGAGTGTGATGCTGATTGCTTTTAAATTAAAAGCAACAAACATTAAAAGTTTTAATGTTAAATCAGTTTTTAAAGAACATTTTCAAGGCAATTAATAAGACTAGACTGGAGACAATTTCTTGCAACGTTGTTGTCTCAAAGATCATGAGTACACAAACCGCAGAGACAGAGGAAAACCAAAAATCATGACTACACAGAGGCACACAGGAAAACAAGCTTAGTAAGGGGGAAGAGTGGTCACAGTCGTGTGCCAACACTAACGGAAACACACCAAACAGGATATTTGTTTAAAAGATAAGTCTGATGAACTATGTTTTTCTTACCGTTGACAGGTTCCGTGAATAAAAGTCTCATTGTTTTTCAGTGAAATTACTTTGTGTGCGTCAAATCAGTAAAACTGGAGCTTTAAAAGATGCATCATTGAGTCTGGTATAGACCAAAACACACCTAAACAAGCACTAGCAAGGTTAAAGCATCCACTGGGTGTGTGTGTTGTTTTAAAAGGTTAAAGAAGTTGACATCATCAGCTGGACAAATGGTCCTGTGACTAATTTTCACAGAAAGGAAAGGGAAGTGGTAATACATTACTGGCCGTGGTCTTATCATGGAATTTGTTTACAGCGACATCAGAAATACTAAAACTTTCCCATCACATTAAACAAACAGCTGGTGTTCACTGCAGGTCTCTCTTTTATCCACCGTCTTGTACATCTGCCCAACTGACATTTATCGTTGTTGCTCTGGTCTCTGTGTCCAGTGTGGAGCACATTCTGGGCAACCTGGTGATGCAGCTGCTGGTGGGGATCCCGCTGGAACTGGTCCACAAGGGGTTTGAAGTGGGAATGGTCTACCTTGCCGGCGTCCTGGCCGGTAAGAAACACTCGGCTCTGTCTGTGTCTCAGCTTCTTTTCCTCATGTACAACAAATAAAGCTTTCAGAGTCCTAAGCTGCTTGTGAATGCCGCGCACACCGACATCTGACATTAACTCGTCTTGACGTCGGTTTTTCCTGTTTGTATTAGAGCGAGTCAGAAATGCCACTGATGGTAAAACTGATGATTTCTGTGTGTGTTTCCCCTCAGGCTCTTTGTGCAGCTCCATCTTTGATCCTCTCAGTGCACTGGTGGGGGCCTCTGGGGGTGTTTACGCCCTGATGGGAGGCTATTTCATGAATGCAGTGGTGGTAAGTTTACAGACACTGGGACAGGAAGAGTTGGTATAAACATCTTCATGAGCTGCATGACAGTCTCAAGGTGACTGTGGTGTTTACGTATGAGAATTATTTCCGATCCCGACTGTGGAAACATCACGTGTAACAGAACACAACAGTGACTGTTTGACAAATTGATGAATGAATGAATATTAGTGATTATTACATGCAGAATAAATATTTTAAAAACTACATTTCTACAGCTGGTTCAGAATTAACATTGGAGATGAAATGATAAGTTGATTAACACAACAATGTAGTTAACAAAATAGCTGCAAATTGTTATTTGTGCAAAAGTAAATTGTAACAGAAATGTAACTTTATTTATTTTTTTACTTCTATGGACAAAAGAACCTTATTATTATTGGTATGATCTACAATAATGAGAATAATTAGCAACAGTTGAGAGATGGCATGTTGTCGTGTGTATAACACATACTGAGCACATTGTCAGTTTATTCATATTTCTGTTTTCATGTCTATTGTCTTAAGGTTGTGTCATTTCTTTGTAATGAAGCAGGTTTTGCAGGTGTTTTGAGGCCCTTTTTGTGCATTTTGAAAGCTGAGATATTAGATGTGTTCATCATCACACGCAACTTTTCCAATTCACAGAATTTCCGAGAGATGATTCCTGTCCTTGGCATATTCCGCATCGGAGCCATAGTGATATTTGGTAGGTTCCCCTTTGTGATTTCCCTGTATTGTGTTATTTGTCCAGCTGCTCTGATTGTACCTTAAAGCAAATGACATTTCATTTGTCATTTCACACTTTCTTTTTTCAGTTCTGACAGATTTTGGATTTGCCTTCTACAGAAGATTTATCCAAGATGACGCTGGTATGAGGGTAAGTTTTTCTCTCTGCTGTAGAACAATACTTAACCTTTTCAACACGGTGAGAGCCTTGAGCAACCCGATCTAGCTGATCCAGCTAACCTCCCCCGAACTGACAGTTTTTAGTAATGTCTTTGTTTGCTCGTGGCTACAGACAGGATCAGCAGTTCTTGCTGGGACTTGATATATCTTGTAGATACATACCTGCCTATGTTGCCCTGACATTTAGACATGCACCGCTTTTTCAATAAGTTATCCACCACTGTAAATGTCGACCTTTGTCTCTAGTTCCAGTTATGAAGAATAAAACAACGACAGTGTACACTATCATCTTTCACTTTGAAGGAAATTGTTTATCTGTCAACTGATAGCCTGATTACAGACTCCAAAAGTGTGATGCTTCATTCCCTCTTGGCTTTATCATCTCCTCCTCTTCCCCCCACCACTCATTTGTTTTTGCCGGTTAAACTGGTCCTACCACATTTTGGAAAGGTCAAATGACTGCAACGGGTCTCAATTTAACTTTGTCTGCAGGCCAAATGTGAGACCTGACCTCATCCTCTCTCGTCACAGGTATCATTTGTGGCTCATTTTGGAGGGGTCCTGGCAGGGATGACCATCGGCTATGTCTTCTTCAGTGCTTACAACAAGAAGCTTCTCAAGGACCCACGTTTCTGGATTTGTATAGTGGGATACGTAGTCTTTGTGGTCTTTGCTGTGCTCTACAATGTCTTTCTCTCACCAGCACCATAGGGAATTTGTAACCACCAAAAGCCTTAATGTCACACTCAGGAAACTACTATATTTTACTGATGTACTTTTGTGTAGTTTTTTTTCCTATTATGTTTTCGTTCTTTTTACTGTATAATTTGAGGGCTCAAGTGTGCCCCCTGCTGTTTAACAGTAATATTGCAGATTTTAGGCGTGGGATTATGAAATGTGCCTTTTATGTTTTATCTTTGCAGTTGTTTTGTTTAGTTTGTTTGAAAAGTTTTCGATTTTTTAAAATACTTTTATTGATAAAAAAAAAAAAAATTATTACTTAATGAAATAACTAGTTTATGTCATTTTTCTTTATGAGAAAACAATTACCTCTCCTTACTTTTCCCAGTTTTCTGTTGAATCATCAGGTCATGTCTCCTTTGGAATTTCAGTATTCCTGAACGCGTGCCTTAAACACAATGAAATCCCTCACATTACATTTGTCAAAGGTATCACATTTGTTCAGTCATGTTGGTTGGTTGGTTCTTGGTTGACATCACTGGCATGAAATGGAACAAGAAAGTCTCAGGGGAAAAGGGTTAAGTGTCCAAAATGTTGGCATTACAGTTTCCATTTCTAAGCACATGAGCTGGGTCACCATCAGGCCTGGGCTTAATGCCATGTTATTGTTTCAGTCACATCCTGTTGACAGAACAAAGCTAATTACATGCTGAGCTGTAAAATAGTTGATTATTTTTTCTTTCATACTTGTTATTCAGCCACGGAAACATAAAAACAGCTTGAAGCGTAAACACCCAGCTCATGGAATTACCACCTGTAACTTTAAGTACAATGCAACTGGTTAAAGCAGAAGTAAGTGGTCCGGTCGTTTTCGCTAATGCTGCGTTCCAGGCAGGCTTTTGAAATCGTAAATTACAGCTTCAAGTCACAACTTATGACTTTGTAGCGTTCCAGGCAACCCACTCGTGTTTTTCCGACCTGTTTTACCGGTGAAAGTCACTATAACGGCCACTCGTAACTTCCGACCGGTGAACTCGTACCAGATCGAACTGGTACCACTTCACGGTCGGAAAAATACGAGTTTCCTTGAACGCACCATAACAGTCCTCGTCCCTACGTCGTCACATTCACGGCATTCCTTGGCTGCACACACAGCCCTGCATGCCGTTCTCTCTCCTCATTGGATAAAAACTGTAGGATACGATAAATGTTTTCTCCTCGGCTCAGAGCAGAGCAGAGTGACTGACAGACCCGTGTTTCAGTCCAAACACTCTATGTAAGTGATTGCTGTCGGAAGATATAACTATTTAAGACTTATATTAACACAAATATATCACTTACTTCTGCTTTAATATTCAAAAGTCTGACTTAACAACCTTTAACTCTGAGTCTAAGTGTGTTCCAGTTTAATGTCAGTATATTTCTGTTCCATAAGTTTATAAATTATAGCTCTTTAATATTACTGTGAGAAGGAGCATCAGTTGGGAATCAGTAGATTGCATTTTTTTTAACTAAGTATCAGGGAACCTATAACCAAAGACCAAACTGAGTCCTACTTGTGGTGTAACATTTCCACTGCTCATTGTTCAACATTTTTCATTGATATAGTTTGATGTTTTTATATGTATTTATTTGTGAAATTTGAATCTGACCTGCTGATACAGGACAAGTCTATTGATCATATCTACAGAATTAACTGTGAAAATGCTGCAGTGACATGTATTTGATACTGCATGGAAGTGACTGCTTTGGTTCTACAGTATGTGGAATATTCTACTGTTCTTTTACTCCACCCACCAGTGTAATTTTATCCATGCAAAGTTAGTCATTACAAACCTGTTTGTCTTGACCCTGAACCAGTGGGTAATTATAGGATTCCTTTTGTAGATTTGTATAAGAAAAATGTAATGTTATTTGGCAAGATGGCAGCCTGGTCTACAAGTTTTTTTTTTGCAATCACATTAAATGTTTGCCTCGAAGTCGTCATTCAGTTTGATCAGTCATGGAGATTTCATAGACAACACACCACAATCCACCCACCAGTTGTTAACAGCGTGCCTAAAGTTAATTAAACCTGGCATCAAAGTGAAAATCAGATTGTTGTTTGTCAGTTGTTTGAAATTACAGATACTGGATTTAAGTGTTTTATTCTCCTTGAAAAACTAGACTCTTCATTCAGAGTCCCTTTTGACAGTCTATAAAAGTGGGGAAAACTACACAAAAGAAGGCCTACAGCATACAAAACGAAACCCTGATCGCAAACAGTACAGTGTACGTTGAATAATCATATCAGACAGTGTCCTCCTGATGCCAACCAGTTTTGATATGTTGGGGCTGAAGTGCAAGTGAACATTGATTGTTTTTATCGGAAGTAAAAACATGGAAATAGCACTGGGATTTTACGGATATGTTACCCCAGTGTGACCCTCTGTACCCCTAATGTGTTTGTACCAGACTGGTTTGAATCAATCCTGCTCCGCTGGGCAGAATGAGAGGTTTCAGATCGGTGGGGGAAAAGTTCAGTTTAGGATAGTTTCAAATTAACAGATGGGCGGAGATTGTCTTGCACTGAACCACTGAACTGGTGGCTTCAATCTAAACCCTAACCCCTAACCCTAAACTTGTCAACAGCAAACTAGGCCAGTCCTGGGGCTAGGTTCGGTTTTCATAGGGTTAACAAATATCCCCACCCTTGTAGATGGTTTGTTACGCTCTGAAAAGCTAGAGAACAATACCACATTTAATAAGCATTTCATATCATGGGCATGAAGCTGTAATATCTTGACTGACTCAAGATAAGGATATCTATCACATGGAGGCAGTAATGGTATTTATAATTGGACTGTGTGAAGTTGGCAAACAGCATTTAGCTAAAATGCTAATCCAGTGTGATTAATATCTTGTAAATGGGATAAAATAATGTGACAAGTGCACAAGAACTTAATTACATCCACAGAGGAGCAGCAGAGTATGAAATTGGACGTGACGACTCATCGATTACTTCACTACAGTAGAAAACTATTGATCGCACAAGGCCTGTGTAGTTAACTGACTGGTATCGATAATGTGGGGATTCCAACCACAGTATCTGTGTTTCCTCCTCTCTGTTTGAACATATGAAGCAAACAGACTCAAATAATTCAGTGCTAACAAATCCAGAGTGTGTTTTCTGGAAACAGCTTGGTTATTAGAATTCATACCTAAATTAATCATCAAAGTGTACGCTCAGCTTCCACCCTCTGTGCTGTTGAATACATGAAGACTTTGATATGTAGGAGGGTCAGTCTGAAATTAACCAGTTATATTAGGAAAAACAAAAAAAGTCCTGACCTGCTAAGATTGAGGTCAGTATTGGTGTTACAACTGTTTACAACCCCATTGCTGTGGGGCCATGATCTAAATGCATTAGTGAAGCTGCTGGGTATTGACTTTCTCTGATCAGAGTAGTGTTGGCACTCTTCCCTCCACCATTCAGTTGTTCCCACTTTGTTTCTGGCAACAGTGAAGCAGAGGCGGGTCACTGTGGTTTAGGTGATGTGCAGAGACTCATGCGGAGGGTGCTAACGATTTTTAAAACTTTTTGGTGACCGCGTTAGGGCTGTATGACCCGAGGAGATTTAAGTCACCACCGGCAGTCTGTCCATGCTGCTGCAAGGTAAATGGAAGCTACGCAGATGTCCGCGATGCTGCCCCGCTTTATATAATGACTGTGCTGAGGGGAACGCTTTTATTATGACAGAGCTGGACGACTGGCAAGACTAGGAAGCATGTCTGTGGATGCACAAGTCCTCTCTGTCTACTTTTTATTTAACTTTTACGCAATCATGTGACAGGCTGCATTTTTACTTCACACATTTTCTACTTGTTGTTGTTTCATTTTTCCTATAGAGAGGTACTGTCCATTTTTGATACTTATGGTTTTACTGGTTAATGTTTTCACAAGTTTGGAGTTTTTGGAGCCTTTTTTTCCTTTGCAAATGTGCCTCTTGTACTGAACTTGTGTAATTCATTTAATGTCTTTGCTATCTATATAAAATTAAGATTGCTTTGTTTCTTCTGCTAACAGATATCTCCTGTACTATTAACTTTACAAAGAAATCCATTTTGAAACTGTTTGAGCAAGTTTTCTTAACCTAATTATCTAATCTCTCTTGCAATGACTTTCTACCAGTCACAATGGCAGAGTGAAGATGGGGGACTGGAACTTCCTTGGGGGGATTTTGGAGGAGGTGCATATCCACTCCACCATGGTCGGCAAGATCTGGCTCACCATCCTGTTCATCTTTCGTATGCTGGTCCTCGGGGTGGCGGCGGAGGATGTGTGGAACGACGAACAGGTCGACTTCATATGCAACACCGAGCAGCCTGGATGCAGAAACGTCTGCTATGATCTGGCTTTCCCAATCTCCCTCATCCGCTTCTGGGTGCTGCAGGTCATATTTGTATCTTCTCCCTCGCTGGTTTACATGGGTCACGCTCTCTACAGGCTCCGGGCGCTGGAGAAGGTGCGGCAGAAGAAGAAGGCTCTGCTGCGGAAGGAGCTGGAGTTGGTCGACGTGGAGTTTGCAGAAGAAAGGAAGAGGATTGAGCGGGAGATGAAGCAGCTCGATCAGGGGAAGCTCAACAAACCTCCTCTGAGGGGATCTCTGCTCCGCACGTACGTGGCTCATATTGTAACCCGCTCTGTTGTTGAAGTGGCATTCATGACAGGCCAGTACGTCCTTTATGGCTTTCACCTCTACCCGCTGTTCAAGTGTGAGCGGGATCCGTGTCCGAATGCTGTGGACTGTTATATTTCCAGACCGACAGAGAAAAGTGTCTTCATGGTGTTCATGCAGTGCATTGCTGCAATCTCCCTCTTCCTAAACATCTTGGAGATCATCCATCTGGGCTACAAGAAGATTAAAAAGACCATCCTTGACTTCTACCCTCACCTGAGAGATGAGAGAGATGACCCTGACGACTACTATGTCAACAAGTACAAAAAGGAGTCAGTTGTCCAAATATGCACCAGTGCAAGTCGAAAGGCAACAATCGCCTCTGCACCCAGTGACTACAACCTCTTGCTGGAGAGGGCGCAGGGGACAATTATGTACCCAAACCTTATCAAACCTTCAACTTTTCTACCTCCCCAGGGCGAGCAGAATGCTCAGCAGGATTTGGACGATTGCAGACGTTCAGCTCAAAGCCCCCCCGGATGTAACAGCACCTCGACTACCAATGAGCCCTGCTCACCGTGCTGCGACTCCCTGATTAATCCAAAGCAGGAGGCCGAGGACTTTTTGCATCATCCCTCACACGCTGAAGGAGACCGCAGTGAAAGAGGGAGCCCGGACTCTCCGAAACGGCCACAGAAGGCAGCTCACCCTTCCTCCTTCCCCACGCTGCCAGTGAGCGCATCAAGGAAGCCGTGGATGGCTCAAGGCTCTGTCAAATGCGCCACAGTGCTGGAGGGTAAAAGCTCCGATACTGATTCATATGGGGGCGCAAAGGCCAGTGGTGGACCTCCCTCCACTCGAACTCAGTCAAAACCAGACGACAAACATCAAAGCCGGCCCTCCACCCCAGAGTCAGTGGACGACTCCAGCTCAGGGTCCGGGCACCACCCGAGATCACCCTCTTCCAACTGCAAATCACTGGCCAGTAACGCAAGCAGCAGACGAGCTCCTGACCTGAAGATCTAAACCTTGAATATTATCTACACACAGACACCTTTCTATTTTGAACGTGTGGATTTAACACAATTGTATGCAGCTTTCTAAATAGTGACAGATATATCTGTTTTGCTTTTGTCCTAAATTTTAATATATTATTTAATATTATTAAAGTGGCATGTTTTAAAATGCTGCTCTGCAAATAACAGAGGAATTAATTCTATATGCTCTGTATATTTTTTTTGGACTTCATTTGTTTTATATTTTGACATGTACATGTATTACTACAAAATAAATCTAAAAAAAATTATACAAATCTAAAATAAATACAAACATTGTGTAATTTATTTTAAATCTTTGATGTATAGACAGCTGAGTGTATATTTTCTTCTAAAAAACACAGTGGATAGTCATGTAATTGGTGGAGTTGCAGTATTGAACCTGTCCAATAGCAGCATGTACATTTGTACCATAAAATGATGCTAAATGAAAGAATGTCAAGATATATTTACAGTAAATGATTTTGTAAGTTTTCAGTGTCTTTTGATCTGTTTTATGAATTTGGTTGTGAGCAAGGGATGTTAGAGTTGTCTCAAATAGTTCAGGGATCATCAGTTGATCTGTACAGAGAGAAAAGTGGAAATATTTCCTGCTTTAAAATCCACAATGGTAAAATTGTGTTTTTGTCTCAGCAGTATTGTTATGTCATAGGTGTCAAACGCTGTCACCAGACTCTGGAGCATATCACTAAGCAGCTTACACTGCTCTCACTGCCATTTTCTGTCCTGCATGATAGTTTTGATTGTCCCTGATGAAAGAACTGACAATTATTAAATATTACTGAACCTGGTAAAAAAAAAACCTTCATGCTTTGGGTCCTGATGCATTCATGTGTTGTATCTGTGTTATACTTGTTTTCTGAGGAAGTTTTTGTTAACTTGTAGTTAATCAAGTTTGATTTGAGAGTATACAGTGCACAGTGAAATACTACTACTGGATATTTCTTTTTTCACTGTTAATGTTAAATAGATGAAACAAATAAATAAATCTAATTATTAGGAATGATTGTTATTAGGTCTGCAACTAATGGCTATATTGAAGATTTACTACCATCCAGAGTTGCATCATAATTATGATACATCAGTAAAAGGGTTCTGTTCTGAATTAGCCATATGCCACTACATTACAATAACGTGCTTTATTTTACAAGTGGCTTAGATTTTTGAGATTTTTTACATTTTCTTACTTAGACCCGACCTTTCAAAATAAAGTGTAAATGTGTCTGTATCACATTCCGTCACGTTGAGCTGGCCAACACATGTATGTTAATCACAATGCCAGAAAAAAATATCAGCAGCATTATCAAACACTGGCTACTGGAAATCTCCCATAAGCCACTCAAAAAATGACATGTCTCATATCTAAAGCAGTAACTTATCAAGTCATACAAAAGGCACCTTTTCAGTAAAGCTATTGTAAAGACTGAGTGAGGAAGACCAAAACTCATATATACACATATACAGAATAAGTTAGATTCTAAGAAACAAAGTAGAAACTAAGCTTTACAAACACAAAACAGCACAGTTATATAAAAATTCTTGGCATTTGCGGCGTCATCTTCTCTTGAAAGTGCCATTGATATCAACAAAAAATATATATCTATCAAACCAAAGCTCGTCTGTCATCTACTCAGCTGTGGCTCCATCTTCTGGCGCAGGTTCGTGAAGCTGCAGCTGGTGAGATTGAGAAAAAAGAGTTTATCTGTGTTAGATAACTTAAACTGGACGATTATTCTTTTTTTTTTAAAGCATTAAGTTTACCCTTGTTTTGAGGTCTTTGTTTTCTTCTGCCAAGCGTTCACATCTCTGCCTCAGGTCGATCACCTCCTGCTGCAGAGCCTCTGTGTCTGCTGAAATCTGGCCGGCAGAACCGAAATGCTGCTTCACAAATCTGAAGGGAGAGAGTTAAGGAATCTACAGAGAAAGTGTTTGATTTATCCATTGAATTCTGCACACCTTTCTTTTATGGGTGGGGTCACAAACAGGACTCACATGGTCTATTCACTAACCACTCATGCGATATGAAGAGTTAAATGTGTATGAAAGGATACTCCAGAGCATTGTTGGGTCTTTCAGGATGTTCATACAAAGCCACCAGTACTGAAACCACATGAAAAATATGGAGTTAAACATAATTACAGAAGCACTGACACCGACTCTAATGTCATAGCAAAAGTTTAAGTCAGGACAGAAGTATCACAGTGGTGTTGCAGTTTTTCTTAAGTGTCCTAATTATTGAGAAGATTAATTTGGTTCCAAAATCTCATATTATATGTTAATTTAGTGTTGTTTACTAATGAGTGATTCAGAATATTGATATCTAATTATTGGTATTTTCAGTTTTCTTTTCCGTATTTGTTTGTGTTGGGAATTTCAGGAATAATGTTGAAGTGCAGAGTGAGAGTGATTGTAGCTACAAAAAAAAGTACCATACCACTGGTAAGACTGTCAACAATGCCATTTTTCTCCAAGTATCTCCGAAACTGCTCCCTTTTGGTGTCTGGGGCCTGTGGGGCAAACACCATGATAAAAAAAAGTTCTTTACACACGATTTATATTCTTTTTTAATTTGCTTAAAAGCATGGACAAATTGTGCAAAAATTCCCTTGAAGCACAAACGTACAAAAAAAGTCACATACACTAAATTACATACTCTTTTGTGGTTACTTTGCATCTTTCTGTACCTGAATCTCGCATAACATCCCTTCCTTGTTGTTTTACATATACATTTATGGTTGTTCTGTATCTGTATTTGCTCATTTTATGTCACTGTAACTTAGACTCTCTGCTATTGTCTGGTTACTTTCCAGCAAGACATGTTAGCACCACATACAACGGATGTGGTCGAGAGCTAACCCCAGTAAGTAACCAACACATGTCTGTCCTGCTTGTTTGTTGTTTCGAGATTCTATGGTCAAACCTGCGGCAGAAAATGTTGTCAAAACCGTTGATGGTTATTTGTCAACCATTATGTTAGGGATTCGTAACCTATGTTTACAAGCTAATACACACACCCCTAATCAGTGTAAAAATCTATATATTGGTCCATTACAGGTCCACTGGCTAATCACTAATTAACTCCTTCTCCTCCCAGCTTGAGAGGTTGCCCAGCTTGCTAACGTTAGCCTAAGTTAGCTAACGTACAGTAGCTGCAGGTAACTTACGAGACAAGTGACATATTCTCAAAAACACTTGTGAAAGAAGATACACCGATAGTAAACACACTTACTCTGTAATGTGCCATGATAATGTAGGTTATACTCTCCACTTGTAGACACTATGTTTTCTTTCCAACCTGTTATCGCGGAGGTTAATTGTGAAAACCGGGTAAGGTGCCGTCCCGTAACGTTACAAAGTTAAGTTTCGTTTATCACTTTACTTCGAGCAGCCGGTGATGCCTTCCAGTGTTCCTCGTAAATATTGTGTATGGGTGTCAAATAAATCCGTGCACCGTCCAGAGCTCATTGACTTTATGTTATAGTTTATGTTATCTATTCTTTTTTTTTTAAATAAGTAATAATAACCCAATGATACTAAGTCCTTGTCAAAAAAATCAGTCATATTTACACTTTAGTATCTTATTGGCCAGGTTTTATATAAATTCTGATACTCTGGAAAGACATTGAAAGTCTCAGTCTAACTGTAATGGATCTCTGCCACCATCTGCTGGTGACATCGCGTATCGCCGCAACTGTTCGCTTTCTATTTGGTTCGTTTTCAATACAACCTTTAAAAATTGTTCAGTTTTCAAAACAAATATATAACAACTACATATTACCGCTACAAACTGCAATGGGTTTTTATAAAGCAGCGACGGGAGTCAGTATCTGCTTCTTATTCGGGTGATAGGTCACAAAACAAGTCTGAGTACTAGTCAGGTGACAGCGACCAACCTCAGTAGAGTGACAGGTGGCTGGGCCAATCAGGTGTCGAGCTGTAACACAGCCAGCGAATAAGAATAAAGGGGCGGGACCAAGGGGGCGAGTTTTTTTCAGGGTAGAGGAAATCCTAAGGAAATGTGTGGGATCACGCTCTGTGTTTCCGAGTAGCCAGGGCATTATTGACAAACTATTTTAATTGTCTGGCGTGAGTTAGCGGTGCATACCGATCGTCTGATACAAACACGGCCGTGGTGACCGACTAGCAAGGGGGGGAATAGGGGAAGCGACCGTCGTAGGGTCAAAATGTCGATTCAGTACGATGTGGAACAGCTGGCTGACAGCTACGGGGTTGCGGACTCGTTCCCCAAAGATTTCGGTTACGGTGAGGAGGAGGCCGACATCGAGGACAGCCCGGCGCCGTCCGACAGCAAACCCAGGATCCTGCTCATGGGTCTGAGGAGAAGTGGCAAATCGTCGATACAGAAGGTGAGGAGAGGGAGGCGTTCAAGGGTTAGCCTGCCGAGGCGAGCGGCGCCTTCCTCTGCTGCACGCAAGGCAATGGGAGGTTAGCCGGAGGAGCTAGCGAGCTGGTTTAGCATGTCGCAAGTCACGATAGCTGTCCACCAGCGGATAACACGTCTAGCTAGGCGACAAGGGGACAAGTCCATAACAGCTATCTCACTAGCTAATGAGCATGTTAGCCCTCAAGTAGCTAGGTGTAGCTGTAGCTGTAGATTATTAACCAGGTGGACAGGGTGGACGCTCGCTGTATGCTGATATGTGGATATACACCACGTGACTGTTCAGTTAACAACTTGTCCAATATGCCAAATATATCTTAGACCCACCCAGCTGTGAGTTATAGGACTGGACTGATGTGTGGCTCTCACATGACAGTATGACACGACCACACCTTCCATACCGCAAAACCTCACACTTTGTTTTAAATCAGTTCAGGGTCCACAGTTTGGACTACATCCTCTGAATCATGGCCGGATTAACCAGCTGGGGGGAGGAAGGGGGGCTTGAAATATGTTGGGCCACCACAGCCCACCCCCCACCAACATAAACAACATATTACATGTCCCAGGTTCCCAAGTCCAGAGTAGGACTGCAATGATTTTTTGATAGGTTGATGTTTTGGTCTGGTCTCTGCAAGCGTTTCCTATTGTTCTGTTCCCATAGTCCATGGTAGTGTTTTCAATCCAATCAATAGTTCAGTTCCCAAAGATGTTTACTTAACTGCAAGAGGAAAAGATGGCAAATCATCACTCTGGAGCAGCTGGAATTATCAGATGTTTAACATCTGCACCTATTAAAAGGATGTAAATAATTAATTGGATGTCATAATAGTTGTACATTAGTTTTCCATAAATCAGTTGATTCAGATTTAGTCCAGAGCAGACAGCGCTCACAGGGTGTCCCCTCAGAAAAGTGTTTACCTGAGGTAAATCATCCAGTTTTTCTACTGATACATTTTTATTAAGAGAATATACATCATGTGCAGAGAATAAAAACAAAAATAACGCTCTTAAAACAAGATGTCAAAACAGAGTGTTCCTACAAGACACGACCATAACATCAGTTGTTGTTGATGTCACACTTTAGTTGTGGAGGTTGTTGCCTACTTTACCTTGATTTTTAACACCAACTTGTACAGCAGTTAGCTGTCTCCATCCTGTTCAAGTCTGCCACTCTCAGACAGGCACTGTGGTTGAATAATAGATGAGATGCAGTTGTTCCTTCTATGATATTTTATTATTCATGTTAAAATTCAAGGGGGAAGTAGAATCAGGCTCAATATAGCGTGACACTCCAGGAGCCTATCCTAAAGACAATGCCTGGAGGAAATAAAAAGTAAAGAACGTAACTTCTCTGTACTGATGTGTACATGAACACATGCTCAGTTTTTCAGTAATCCACACACACACTCAAGTCCCTGATTAATGTTGCCCTGTAAGCCTCCAGTATGGGCAGAAAAACATGTGATTTGGCTTTTTGCTGGTTCATTGGCCTGTGACCTCAGTGGCCTGCACAATGATTCAACATGGCAGCAGTGGAGCGAACGCTCCCAGGTCCTCCACTGTTATCCGTTCCAGTGCAATTTATTTTCTAACCTGTAACTGTATTCACTAGGCCTGGGCCAATACTCTGATCAAGCCTAAACTACTCTTCTCTTTCCAGCTGTGGTCTTAATGTCTGCTGTTTGAACGCATACACGCTGCTGAAAAATGCTGAATAGAGACTTGTTGCATCAGACCAATGAGTCTGCAAAGTTTTGCCCTTTTCCCGCTTGATTTGCATGTGACAGGTCACAGCCAGATCTTTGCACTGGGATCATCAGTCAGATTATAGTGCTGTCGTTGCTGTCTCTCTCATGAAAGTAATAAAAGACAAACTGTAAGACAATCCTTTACAATACAATTTGAACTGTTCAGCTAATAAAGAAATCCTCCCAACCACTTCTCCAAAAAGTAGCATTTTATTATAACCCTTACTTCCACGGTAGTAACATCAAGAGAAACTTATATTTATTATTTCTGTCATCAATGTACTATATTCACAATTGTGTTGTTTTCCCATCGTCACCTCAGCCCAGTATGATTGCACAGACAGTGGTAGAGAGCTGTATTTTCATTAGATCCGGTAGGAAAAGTCACTCAGCTGTTTAGTCATAACCTGCCTGTCCAGTGTTCACATGTAAACGTACTGAGGGTTTTGTCTGAGGATTAGATAAAACATTATAAAACTGTAGGATGAGTGTGACGCTGTATAATAAGAACAGATTGTATTCATGTATATGCAGCTTTACTTGTGTCTCTCGACTCGCACTAAATCCCAGAAACAAGTCATCTTCATTTGTTCTATTTTAAAGATGAATCAATCTCTCTCTCTTTTTTTTCTTTTTCAGGTGGTTTTCCACAAAATGTCTCCCAATGAGACCTTGTTCCTGGAGAGCACCAATAAGATCTACAAGGACGACATCTCCAGCAGCTCATTCGTCAACTTCCAGATCTGGGATTTCCCGGGTCAGGTGGATTTCTTCGACCCCACCTTCGACTACGAGATGATCTTCAGAGGAACCGGGGCGTTGATATTTGTCATCGATGCTCAGGTGAAGAACAGGGAGAACCAGTGGCTCATGTGATGTGGCCATAAACACAGGAAGTGGCTCTGTCGTTTCACAGCAACACGCTGAGTTGTTTGCTTGGCTCTGAACGTAGGAAGTAAACAGAGTCGTGTTTCAAATATGCTGACTAAAAGCATCGATCTGCACTTTTCCTCTCGTCTCTTGGGCAATGACTAGACATTTTATTTCACAAATATGACATTTGACACCATTCATGCTTACACTCGTATATATTTTCCATTTCATAAGCACGTGTGTGAAGAAAAGCAGATATTAGTGGACTCTGAGTGTTACTGTGGGGCAAAGTACTGTAGAAGACCCCGTCAATCCTGGGGAGTGAACTCAGTGATGAGCAGCTGGAGTAGCCAGAATAAAAGACAATTACACGCCTCAGCTTTTATGCCAGTGTTCTCCACATGACCATAAGTGATTTCAAGAAGTAATCTCAGCTGCAGTGAGAGCCACAGACGATCTGATCGCAGGGTTTATTTCTCCTCAAGGAGGTGCATCAGATTCAATTTGTTTCAGCAGTTGGTCACACAGTGATTTCTGTGGAGAGCTGTTTTGGTCTTGCTGTTTTGGCAGACAATGCAGCGGCACATTTCCTCATACCTGGTGTAGGATGCGTGCACCTCGCTCTGTCCTGGAGCAGCAGGTCTAATCGTCGCCCTGGGCTCAGCTGACGAGAGAGCAAGCTGTCACTGTAGCACCTTTCAACAAGCAGCACGTCTTGATTTTCTTGTTCTTTTGATTGATGGGAATCTGGAGCAGCACAGTTGATGCAATTTGATTTTTTTAACCTTCAAATATAAGCTGTTCACTTCACTGCAATAATGACTTTAAATAGCCATAATGAAGGTTCATCCAAGCAGAGGATCATTGCCGTTTTGAGAGATGTGAAGTGTCTAAATGTTTAACAAGGCTCGATTGTTCTGGTCTCCATTGTTTTAACTATGTAGAAACAAAGGCAATTAATTAGTAATGTGATGATTATATGCACAAATGCTGCTACAGAGGATAGTTGTCGTGTTAAATAAGGACTGTAGGGGTGTGATGGATTTGTGGGAAGATTTATGACTTGAATTTCTGCAAAGATGTACATAATGCATGTGATGTAATAGTATACTACTTCCTTCCTTTCAGGACGACTATGTGGAGGCTCTGGGGAGGCTTCATCTCACCGTGTCTCGGGCCTACAGGGTAAATCCAGAGATAAACTTTGAGGTTTTTATCCACAAAGTGGACGGCCTGTCGGACGATCACAAGATCGAGACCCAGAGAGACATCCACCAGAGAGCCAACGACGACCTGGCTGACGCTAGCTTAGAGAAGCTGCACCTCAGGTACGTTTTCATTAACTTTTAATCATTTCACTCCATCTGTACAAGGCTAAAGGTGGAATCATTTCTTCCCGCTACCTGTGCAATCAGCAAGGATATTGGCATCGACATTTTCTGTGACACAAGTGCGTGCAAATGTGCTGAGTGCATTGCAAAAAAGTCATATGATGCAACTCCCTTTTGTAAACTTCATATAAAAGTTAGTTACGTAACATGAGGGAACATTTTTCTACAATCTTGGGTATGATCTAGTATAGTGTATTGGTTAATAATAATAAAAAAAAGATAAGATTAGATAATAATAATAAATAATAGTAGTAGTTGTCATAGTATTAAGAAACTAATAACATCAACAGCAGTATTATAATATTATATTTTTGCAAATTTCCTGCATCACATTTTTTATTTCAAATAGTTATTTTTAAAAAAAACTCAAAGTAACACTGCAAGAAGGAGGTAGGTCAGTTAGGTTAAAATGAACTTTCAAACATTGCACCACCATAAAAAAGTTGGTCCAAATCCAGTTATCTAACTGCTGTTGAGAGGTTTACATAAATTGAGGCAGCACTTACATGAGTTACATGACAACAAGAACAGCTGAACAATGCGCCAGACACAGAGCTGCACAGCAGGACTCCTTACAGTAGAGCTGCTGTTGTGTTGAGCAGATTTCCCCAAATCTTATCAAAAACACAGTCACAGCTTAGAAATGAGCTCTAACAGGTTGGTACAGCAGCTGAACAGAAACATGAAATCCCCTCTAAAGAAGGATTTCCACATTCAGTTTATGAAGCTCAGTTGACTAAACCCCAGAGTAACCTGCTCGACTTTAATGACATTTCTTTGACTTGATGGAGCGGGTGAAGAGGATCAAACATCCTGGCATCATGGCAGAGTGCATTTATTTTTAGAGCCTGTTTGATTTCCTTTTAACATGTGAACACAGTGGCAGAGAGCGATCAATCAGATCAAACTTGCTCTTTGTCAGTGTAAATAACGGGGCCCTGAACTCAGCACAGGTAATGTCGCAACAGTTTAACACAGAGCTGACAAGTCACCAAATGATGCTCCTGTCTGAGACTGTGAGCTGGTCAGCAGTTTCAGCTCTGAAACATCTTCTGAATGTGATGGTGCCCAGTGCTGTATGATGGAAACCTGATGCCAACCTATTGTGAGCACATCTGTGACAACCCAGGCAGTAAATGTAAAAGGGCATTGCACACTGGCTTTTAAAAAAAACACAGATGAAATATGACATGCTGAATCTACCTGGGTTGTTGTTGTTTTTGTAGTCGGTTTATTTCGGTCCTTATTGACAGAACCTGAATAAACACACACTTGAGGCATCAAATGGAAAACAGCACCGAAAAGGTGTAGGCTGAAGCCGCAGCTTATTTTACCTACTCTATTTTAGAGATGTTATTAATTGTCTGAACCAAAATAGATAAACTGAAAACTATGTATGAATGAACAAATGTATGTCTTAGACAAAAAGGGAATAAAAAATCAATCAAGTGTATGTGTCAGTGACCATACATACATAGTTAAACACATTTTGCGCATACACACATTCACCTATAAATGTCCCCATACATGAATTAGTTTGTCTTAATTAGCTTCCCTGAACTTCCTTAAAGCAGAAGTAAGTGGTCCGGTCGTTTTCGCTAATGCTGCGTTCCAGGCAGGCTTTTGAAATCGTAAATTACAGCTTCAAGTCACAACTTACGACTTTGTAGCGTTCCAGGAAACCCACTCGTGTTTTTCCGACCTGTTTTACCGGTGAAAGTCACTATAACGGCCACTCGTAACTTCCGACCGGTGAACTCGTACCAGATCGAACTGGTACGACTTCACGGTCGGAAAAATACGAGTTTCCTTGAACGCACCATAACAGTCCTCGTCCCTACGTCGCCACATTCACGGCGTCCCTTGGCTGCACACACAGCCCTGCATGCCGTTCTCTCTCCTCATTGGATAAAAACTGTAGGATACGATAAATGTTTTCTCCTCGGCTCAGATATAACAAATATATCACTTACTTCTGCTTTAATGTAGATGGGGGAAAAAAGTAGTTTGATGTGCGTTGGAACAGATCAGTGTATTATGTAGTGTTGTTAAATTAAACACATTTATTCAATTTTTTTTTTTTTCTCAGCAGTTCTTTGGGTAGCAACAACTTTGTGCTGCTACAACACATGTAGGTGTTAACATGTTTATATTGGTAGCAAATACTAAAACTTGAATAAGGATAATTTCATTCTAGATTTGTGTCTCAGCTGCAGCCTGCGCATGCACATGGTCGGCATACTCTTGAGTGTTACTGTGAGATTCCTCTCTGACCTCCTAATGAAGAATCAATGACCCGTGCTT
Source organism: Trachurus japonicus (assembly GCF_045865225.1). Lineage (NCBI taxonomy): Eukaryota > Metazoa > Chordata > Actinopteri > Carangiformes > Carangidae > Trachurus > Trachurus japonicus. The sequence continues at coordinate 18,881,272 of NC_140922.1, forward strand.
GAGATACCGGAGCTGTTATGATTGGGGCTGCAAAGGGCGGACGTATGTAAGATGTAGAGATCAGGCTGAAGTTCACCAACACTGATTCACACCATTAACCGCTGCAGGAGATTTAGTGACTTGGTTTGTTGTTTTGTGAGGGAAATATTGGCACTTTTACTGCGTCATATAACCTGAGGAAACGGTCCATCAAAAGCCATGATTACTTGGTTAATGACTTGATCAATAGACAGAAAGCTAATTGATGACTGATGTATTGATAGTTGGTTAAAAATATGTTTTTCAAGTAAATAACAAGTTAATCGCCAAGTGAAGTGAAAACAAAGCTAGAAGAATAATCCATCAGTGATGGAAATAAAACTGGTTAAGTAACAATTTTGTTCAGTTTAATTATGTAAGTTTTTAAATTAAATATCTTGTTGTTTTTCACTGTGTTTAAGACTTTTTAAATGAACCCACAAATCAGCTGATTTAAAAAATAATCAGTAGTTTATTTGATAATGAAAATAATTGATAGTTGGGCCTGTATCAGAAAGTAAAAATGTGATCATTAATTACAGCCTTTGCCCTGACGCCCAGTGTGTAGACAGTCTAAATGTGTTGTGTAGCACATAAACCAGGCTGTCCTGCCCAGCTCGGCCAGCTCTGCAGCAGCTTTACTGTTGATGTTAGGGCTCTGTTGGCACACGCTGCACTGTGTTTTATGTGGGGTGAGATTGTTGTTTATTCCGTTGAGACAGCCATGGCGGTCCTGGATATATAGCGGAGCTGAGGGGGGGCTACCCCCCCCCCACCCCACTGCTCTGCCTTGTGGCTCTCTGGTGCTTTGTAAAGTTGAGCTTCAGCCAAGTGAATGCAGACAGTTCATTTGACTCAAGCCACTGGTTTCCTCAGACACTGGCCTTTCATTTATATCTCAGTAACTAATGTCCATTAATCACGTGTGTCCGCAGTCATATGAGAATAGTTTTGTTAATTGTGTTTGTATGTTTGAATTGGGTTTAAATCTCAAATCTTTTTTCTACCCTCCAGCATCTGTTTGTCATGTAATCTCGTGACTGTGTATGATTTTACCTGCTTATGGTTTTTGAGGAAGTGAGAAGTGACGGCTCAGTAACTGCTTATTCACTTCTTCTTATCTTTATCTCATTCAGCTTTTATTTGACGAGTATTTACGACCACTCCATCTTTGAGGCCTTCAGCAAAGTGGTGCAGAAGCTCATCCCTCAACTCCCCACTCTGGAGAACCTCCTCAACATCTTCATTTCTGTAAGTACATGACTGCCAGTTCTTGTTCAACCAACCTTTTTTTGTAGCATTGTCACTGAAACTGTGTTTAATGTGTGACTGACTGAACGTGAGTCACCATAAGCATTGATGCCACATGATGGTCAACAGTTCCTCCAGCGCCCTGTGTGTGACCTACCCCTGTGTTGCCCCCATCATTTCATAATGCATTTCATAAACACACCTTGCTGGCAACATGTTATGAATTGTGTCTCTGACGCACAAAAGGCCACTGGCAGAGATTTATCTCTGAAGAAAGAACTAACTGTCCTTCCTCATGTACAGTATTTGCAATAATTGTATTTGTGTATCCATTATTTTGTCCTCCCCATTTTTACCCATGAGGGTCTGGTAAATAGAAACAACTCTCTGTAAAATGTCAATCATCCAACAGCACCACAAACTATCCTTTATTGCATTATGTATATTTTCATAGACTAAATGAAACACATTAAGGTAGGGCTGCAACTAATGATTATTTTCATTACCAATTAATCTGTCGATTAGTTAAATGATTAATCGATTAGTTGTTTGGTCAATAAAATGTTTAAAAATGTAGAAAAATGTCAATCAGTGTTTCCCAAATCACAAGATGAGGTCCTCAAATCTCTTGCTTTGTTCACAAACCAAAGAGATTCACATTTAAAAAGCTGAAATCAGAGAATTTACACTTTTTTTTTTCTTAAACTACTCAAACTGATTTGACAATTAATTTAATAAATAAACTATTGTTCGATTAATTGTTGCAGATCTATGTTAAGGCAATATGTACACTACACTAATCAGCAGCAGTGTTTCTGACAGGAATTTGTTCACATTAAGTTTCAAAAACCAGTCATTGTTTTCTTAATTATCCAGGAGTTGTCTCAGTATAGGTGTTTATATTTAATGGTGAAGCAATGAAGAGGTTTTGTCCAAGAGCACTCAAGTTCCCTCAACAGACTGAAGAAAGACTTCTGTCAAATGATGGGATTGGACACTCAACATCTGCTTAGAAACCAGAAAAACAAATGAATCATCATTTGAATTTGTTGTCTGTTAGCACACATCCTGTTATGACACAGGGTATTTTCTACTAAAAAGTCTTAGTTGACAAAGGCCTTATTATCAGAACAGGCTGTTGTAAAGAGGGTGTTTCAAAGTGCTTGTGTTCAGATTTCATCCTGTTCACGAACTTCTTTTTTCATGAAGTTTCTGTCCAAACCTTCAGACCTGTAGCAAACACTGCTAGCTACAGAAACTTTGGAGGTCACTGACACATAATGGAATTTTTTAGCAAAAAGAACTATGACATATGACTTTATTTTCAAAGGATAGCCCCTTGTACCATCTTATTTTCGAGGGTATCCATATTACTGACAAAAATTAGATTAATAATGATAAACAAGTTAAGGCCCTTTTGCCTCTATTGGTTTAACATCATACTTCCTCTGGTGTTTTGAAGTATTTTATGTCTGTTTTTAAATGCAATTTTAATCCAGTATCTGATACCTGACACTGATACCACCTTGTTTTGCTGTTGGTCTGATGTGGATATCTTAATATCACAGTATCAGTGCATGTACATTTATCAGTAGACTCAATGAAACGTACTAAAAGGCATTTTAGGAGCGGAGCCACTGAAGGCCTTAACTGATCACTGATGAGACAAAACATCATTGGACCTGGTTGCTCTGCTAACATATGAATGCTCACACAGCTGTTGGCACGTTTCACCACACGTATTGAAAAATCCTGGAAGGTTAATTGAAATACTGGATAGAATATGCAGAGCCAATCAAAGTGCTTCAATTATTATGATCAAAAAACATACAAATGAGGATATGTTAAGAATATAAGAATCTAAAATCAACCTTTAGATGCCCTTCTCATTGATTTGTAACCTATAGTAAACACTACACACACACACACACACACACACACACACACACACACACACACACACACACACACACACACACACACACACACACACACACACACACACACACACAGGTGAAAGGATGACTGCTGTGGTATTAATAGAAAGATGAAACAATTACCCAATAAAACAACAGCCAAGTTCTTAGATGTTTTATTGAACAAGAAAATAATGAATCAGTAATGAAACATTTCTCATTTTAACGTTGTCAAATTATTAACAGTCTTATTACCAGGTCCAAAGTAACTCATTAGTAGTTCCATGTTTCCTCACCGCAATATAAACCCCTTATTCTTCTTCCTCTCTCACCCTTACCTCTGTCTCCCTCTCCTCCCTCCATCTAATCCTTGCCGCTGACAGAATTCAGGGATAGAGAAGGCCTTTCTGTTTGATGTGGTCAGTAAGATCTACATCGCCACAGACAGCTCTCCCGTGGACATGCAGTCCTACGAGCTGTGCTGCGATATGATCGATGTGGTCATCGACGTCTCCTGCATCTATGGGTGAGTGCATTTTCTTTGCTTGTTTGTACGTTAGCCATTTATCAGAGAGGTCAGAACTGGGTTATGCCAGTGCTTCTCACACATCCTCATTCAATTTCACAGGCAGACTCCATAATGAGCGAGTTGCAAACATAGGGACGAGTATCTATAGAGTAGATTTATTAACTTTCTGTATAAATTTGCATGTTAACTACTAAAACAAATAATAAAAAAGCATGTTTAATTTACTCTGCCTGTAATTTCTTAATGCTTTAAGATATAGAGTTCACCCATGTGTTGTCTGATGATGCTTTTATTGAAGCATAACTTCATTTATGCATTTATTTGCTTAATTAATGACATCATTGGCAAGCTGCAATTTATTTTCCATTTCCCCCCCTAAACACCGTGGTGTTTTGATGTGCCACACTAGCCTGAGGGAGGATGGCAGCGGCAGTGCCTACGACAAGGAGTCCATGGCCATCATCAAGCTCAACAACACCACTGTGCTCTACCTGAAAGAGGTCACCAAGTTCCTGGCCCTTGTCTGCATCCTGCGAGAAGAAAGTTTTGAGCGCAAAGGTTAGCTGTCAGGAGAAATCAGAGATCCTTTGCACCTCATTTGGCTTAATTTGGCTAATGATGTTGTGGCTTAAGTCTATTTTTTATTTTTTTTTCTTCTCATATTTTCCTCCATGTTATTCTACTATGCACCAAGTCTAGATGTATGTGAAGATTGTGAAGTCAAAACAGGAACTCTTTTTCACGTTCATGTTTTATGTTCAAATTGAGGTTTAACAAGATTGATAAGCTTAACAAAAAAAATGAAGAAGCAACGCTGAGACTTCCTGACTTCAGCTCCCTCAAAAGCCACAAAGAAACTGTTTTCACAACATTCACACTACTTCTCTGACAAGTAAACTGATCTTCATGTGTTAGGTCAGTGGTGCAATGTCTCTGAGACTTTTGACTGATTTCATTTGCAGCAATTATCATAAACAGACGCCATTAAAAGAAAAAAGATTAACCACTCTTATCTTTGCTGCTTTCTCAGGATTGATAGATTACAACTTCCACTGTTTCCGGAAGGCCATCCATGAAGTATTCGAGGTGGGCGTTTCCACCCAGCGTCCAGTGGGCTCCCAGGCTGTGGGCTCACCCTGCAACAAGGCCGTCGCATTGAACGGCACGCCGCGCAACACTGTCTAGACACTGATGCAAAATACAAAACAAAAAGACGCAAAAAAGAGGGTAGAGAGAAGGAAAAGACAGAGAAGAGCCAGGGAGCCTGTAGAGGAGAGACTACTGAACTTAGGGCTCTCTGGTGCGCCAATCACAATCCCTTGCTCCCAGCACCTACAGCACTGAGAGACGGCTGGAGCCAAGAGAGTGTGGGAGCGGCACTGGAGCACCGAGAGGGGGGGGGAGTCAGGCTCCTCAAGCTGGGATGGAAGGGAAATTCAAGCATCCGTTAACAGGCGAATGCAAAGCACCGTGTTGGCTGTGAGGAAGTGAAGAGAGGACAGCTGCACCTGGACAGGAAAAAAGGTGTTCAGTCTCTTTCTTTGGATTTCCTAAAGCGCTCACAGACTGTGATATTTAGCTGCTGGTCTCTCTGTATGAACAATGTGAGGAGGGAAAACAAACCCCGTGTTGTAACCTCTTGCTATGGACGAGCTGTGACGACAGTTTGCAGGAATCTGTCTAGTGATGAATCCACCCTGACCACTTCTGTGCTGATTTAAAAAAAATAAATAAGAGAGAAAAAAAAGGAAAAAACATACAAAAAAAAAGAGATGGCGGATATGAACTGCTAGTCCTAACCCACACATGTTCAGAGATGGCCTTATGTAGATAAAGCTTGACCGCAGTGCAAGCTTTCTCTCTCCACCACTCACCTCACCCTACCTGAATGCTGCCCAAAACTCGCTTTTTGGTTTCACTTGTGAAGGGAAAACAAGGTTTTGTGAGCAGTCTACAAAGGGATTGTGCTGTCGATGACTAACTCGGTCGTGTGTATGCGTGTGTATGTGGGTATCTGTGTGAGTGCGTGTGTGCGTGCGTGTGTGTCAATGAAAGGTTTTGATGAGATCCCAGACTGGGCTCCTTGTGTGTGCTGGAGAAGGATGTTTATAGAGAGCTATACAGTGTGTCCTTCTCCTCAATAACAGCAGCTTAGCGTAATTAAAACTCTTCAATCAGTGAAAGTAACTTTTCTGTGTGCACTCCAATGAAAATCAGACTTTGGATTGACTCTTCTTCGATGAGTTTTGCTGGAAATTTGGAAATTGTCTTTGCAAAAGCACTGCCAAGATGAATACATGATTCCTAAACAGTAAAACAATAAAAAAAACAACATGATTAAACCCTTATTTGTCACCATCTAAGAAATATGGATTAGGTCTGGTTGCTGTGCAGGACTGATGGAGGGTTCACGCTCCAGACTGACGGAATGAACTGGTTGAAACTTGCATGTTATTTCCACCTACAGTTTCAACCCCAAAATTATTAATCCATGTTTTGTATTTAGGTTGGCTCCTCTGATCAGTAGGATTCACAAAGACAAAATGTACCCATTCCAAGCATGCATACATGAGTGTGTTGTCAATTTCTACTGTTGTCAACCATAATAACACTTCTCATTGCATTAAAAGATGAAGAAGTGAAACAAATCAACAACATTACACACAAAGGAGGAGGAAAAAGACCAAATTTGCTTTTCGCCATTAGGGTGACCTGTGAAGACGGTCACTCCTGCATTTTTCTGTTTGTTTAAATCAGGGGGGGAGATGTGAGAATTCAAGCGGCTACATGAATAGACCGGAGACCTGACTCGTAAATGTTATCTGGATAACTTGGCAGAGTAAAACTTGATGTTCCAGATATTAAGGTGTTCTGCGTTTTACTCTGCAAAGGTGTTCAAATAACCCAACTTCTTCAGACAGGCCCCAAGATCTTTTCAACCTTGTCATTATCAGTCACCTGAAAATAAACACTTGCACATCAGAAGCTTGATGGATGATTGATTTCATGTATTGTGAGCTATACTGTGTGAAATAAATGAAAATTTAAATTTTGTTTTTGTTATTGTGATTATTGATCCAAAATGAGAAGACTTGTCACTCAACAATAGGAAAACGTTTTGGATTCTTCTAGCGGTCCGTTTCTCACTGTCTAATCTGATGCAAACCTAAAATCAGACAGAAGATGGCGCCAGTGGATGGCTCAAGTGTTTCCACTCACTGTATTGTTATTTATTTTGCCTCCTCTCCAACCTCAGTAACTGTTTTGATACTTAACAGTAATAACGGAACATTTGCAACGTTGACGTTTGACCATAAATGTCAAAAGCTTTTTGTAAGAAAAGTGAAATAGAGTTTGATTAACTGGGCCTGCAGTATGAGCATAACCATGGGGTAAATTGGATTACTCAGTATGGATAAAACACAGGTTTTAGTTCAAGTCTAATTTATAAAACTCCTGTCGACTGGACGTTTCCTATATGTTCTCAGTCTATATGACCTTTTTAACCTTTGGTAATTTGAAACCAGAGAGACTATTAACTGTCAGCTCTCTTGATTTTGCTGTTGTTTGTGTGCATCATAATGAGTGAGAATGGGAAGGCAAAAAGAAGAAAGGGGGGAAAGAAGAAAAAAAAATCCCCTTTCTGGTTTAGTGCATATAAAAACAACTCTGTGAATAGCTTCGCCATGCAAGTTATTCACCAGTTAAGTTAAATAAGCCTCACAGCTACTGTCACGACCCATTATGTGGGGAGTAGGCGAGACAGCTAAACACCACTTCCACACAATTTAGATGCAATAAAACACTGACAGCTTTTTTATCCACTTCATTAAGCCAGTAATTTCTTATAAAAATCTCCCGCATTAATCCTGGTGATGGTTTCCCTGCGGTTCCTTAAGCTCTCCTCCAACCTTAGCCGCCTTGCTTTGATGCTTACTCAAATAGGCGCTAATTTGAGATAAATTATGCATCCGCATGTAGCCTACCCATGCCAAGGAATATAAAGTGTGACACTCTGAAAGATGGTGAATTAAAGCAAAGTGTGATATCTCGACGGGCTAATGGCAGATAGGTTAGGCTGTCAACCTGATGGTTTGTTTATCTGCAAGTCACTTCATATTCAGAGAAGGAGAGAGGTCATGTTTATGGTGTTTTGAAGGTCATTTGGCCTCAGCACAAAGCAGACCTCAGGATAGATGTAGGTGAAATTACTCAAAAGACCATTGTAGCGTAGTTTTCATTGTCCCTTTAACCCAGATAAGATGAATAATATAAATTCTATTGATCCCACGCAGGGATATTCATGTGTCACAGCCATGGAAATACAAGAACAGATGCATTAATAGATAACTTTAAAAGACCTCCAGCAAAACCACAGTATACACAATATTCACATCTGCAACAAATAGGTGAAGGATAAAAAAAAATACAAGGCACTAAAGTCTATATAAAAACATCAATATCAATACTATGAAGTGTAAAGAAAATATTCATCATTCATTGAAGTTTAAATGAAAAAGTTGAATATAATCCTTCCACTTGAGGTTGAAGTGTTGTGTGTGTGAGTGACAATCCACAGGACAGTTACAACAAAATAAAGGTTTTATATAGTGTGTAAGACAGCAGGGCCTGAGGTTAGACTTCCCTTATGGTTGATCTTGACCAACTAAATTGATCATTTTTCCATAGCAACTTTTATCCTTGTTTATTCTTGTTGAGGATTTACTTTATGGCATGAGTCATATCAACAACCCATGTTAAATTTAAAGAAATTTGAATAAAAAATTCAGTGCAAATTATATTGGAATAAATGTCTGATTGAATAATAAATAAAAAAAAATCTGAACATGAAATGTGTAGCCTAATCTAATCTTGATATTGACAATACTGACTGTTGCTGCACCTGGATCATCTGACAGCCACTCAGTCATACAGTGACTGAGCAAAGTCTCTAGATGGGGCTGTTGTCTGCTGCTTCAGCTGCTGCCCGTCACTCTTGTCTCAGTCTTTCTGCTTCACAGTGCAGGCAACATGGAGATCAGCAGCGCGTGCAGAGAACTTCCAGACAGAGAGCCAGCTTTAGAGAAGGAGGACCAGCCGAGGAGAAGTTGAGGAAGCAGTGGAGAGCGAGCTGCATGATGTACAACTGTAATTTGGCAGTGTAGCAGCTCCTGAAATTGCCTTGCTTTATCAAAGGCAACGCTGCTTGGCCCCCATGTCCCTAATAAGGAAGCTCAACCAATAATGCAATAACATGAGCAGAACATACTTTTGCCTGTGATGTCACGCTCACTTCCGTCCGCCGGCCCGCCCTTCATCTTAGATGTCTTACTATCATTACTACAATGATATTGCCTTTACGTTCTTAATAAAAACCCAGTCAGTGCTGTATTATCTCCCATCTTTACATTTTATTAGCCATGCTTATGAGAGACGAGGGGAAAATGATGTGACTAAGTGAGACGTCTCGGATAGGTGACAAATGTAATACAGACTTCATTTGTTATATTGTAAGGCAATGCAGCTCCAGTGAGTGTAATTATGCAGCATAGACAAGGAGAGCTGGTGCTGAGATGGGCAGTTTAGAGACGGTCTGACATTACTGTGCCGCACTCTGCAAACACAACAGCTCGCAACAGCATATGTCTCAAAAGTTATGAAGTTCCCAGTTCGTCATAAGGTGCCAACATGCAATGAGAAAAAGATAATTGAGTCTGTTGTAAGAGGTCCACAAAATAACAAGAATTAAGAATTTAAATTAATTGGACGGTCTTACATAAATATCTAGGCTCTTTGACTAACCTCTGAGTTTGTCTGGATTTCTAGACTCATCTTGAATTAGTTTTTTCTGTGACATGTCTTGAACCTTTTTCTCTTTTTGCATTTTAATGAAACTAAATGCATTTTTGTCTACTCAAGCTGGACAAAGGGAATTACCAATAAAAGATATTGATTTAAAACATGTTTTAAGCAAAAACACTTGAAACCTCTCTGTTACATCTCCTTGGTTACAAGAGTTTATGAAACGTGATAATAAATTGAAAATCTTAGGGTTGTAGATTGTTGTTTGGACATTATCTTGGACTTTGAGACACAGAAAATGATTGACAGATCTTGAAAATAGTCATGGTTGATTAATCTGCAACACACTTTAAATATTTCTTATAAACTGCTGCAGCATCAAGAGTGACGAATTTTCTAATCATTTCATTTACACTGGGAAAAAAAACTTTTTTTTTTCCAAAAATACCTACAAGTTACTGTAGAGCCTAGAGTATGTTATTGAATCTAATCTATTATCAAACCAGCATCTGATGTCATCTTTTTTTTTCTTTTCTTTTTTTTTTTTTTTTTTAAAGTTTGCACCTCTCTGAACTAGCTACCTTTAATCCTGAGCAGTAGGAGGAGCTAGGTGTGAGGACAGGAGAGGAGAGGGGGAGAAGGATAAGGAAAGAGGGAGTGAGAAGAAGGGACAGGCGTCTCCTGTACTTTCTGGCTCAGGCAGCAGAGCGTGGAGCGGAGGGGCCAGCAGGCCAGCAGCCAGCTAATGGGGACCAGCAGTGAGCAGGGGCCGGGGACAGCACTGACAAAAGGAGCAGCGACAGATGCCATTATCTCAGCCTCATGCAGATACAATGGATCTGGACGACACAGGCCCTGACACTGACAGACATGTGTGTGTGTGTGTGTGTGTGTGAGTCCATGTGGGCTGAGAGAAGGAGTGTGTGTGTGTGTGTGTGTGTGTGTGTGTGTGTAAGCTGTGAGGTTAATGGAACACGATAGAGGAGAAGTGGATTATCGTGGAGACTACAATTTCTTGGTAACACTTTTCTGAGCTCCACTGCGCCCCATGCATGCGTGTGTGTGTATGCGCGTATGCAATTCCTGTGTGTATTTGAGTATAGCCTACATGACCCCGTCTTGTTACAGATAGACAGCTAGATCAGTCACCCATCACTTGCTTAGAATTCAGGGGCATCGTGAAAAGCACATCACATTTGGTCCCAAATTTCATTGGGTGCAACTCTTGGCCCTTAAAATATGCAGAATTCACTTCACCCAAGGATGTTCTGGTCATTTGGAGAACCAAAAAACGTGTCAGGGTGGGGTTTGTCGGGGTGGGGCTTTGGAGGGGGCATATTAGAGGGATATGGCGATGCGTTTAGCAGGATTGGCAAAGGCAGAGAAGCGCTGTTAAGCAGCACTTTTTGGGAGGGATAAGAAATGTGAGCTTTAGCCAGTGTAGTGCGGTGACATGGGACAGCGTTATTGACTGTGGCGGCGCGTGCTGACAGTGGATTGTCAGCCCCTGCAGTCATTTGCCAGACTGAGCGAATGCAGGGATCAGAGTTTTTGGAGCTTAGAGAACGAGAGAAAAGATGAAGAAAGCGAGAAAGAGAGGGATGGTGTGAAAAAAAAACAAAAAAACAGAGAAAGCAAGAACTGGCAGCCAAACAAATGCTTGAATATACACATTACAGAGAGACACAGGAAAACACACTGAGCTGTGGACGCCCCGCTGAGTGTCTGACACTGATGCTGCCAGACTAATCAGGGTACTCTCTCTCTCCTTCTTGCTTGCTCATTAGTGTTATAGAGGAAACCAGACAGTTGTGACGTTGTAATGACGTTGTGTCTTGCTGTTGTACTTTGTGTTTGGTGTGTGAGGCCTGAGTTTTGAGTTTCGTGTTAAGTCCCAGTTTTTACAGAGTCTAAAAAACAGGTCAGTGTCCTACTTCTAACGGTTTCCTCACATGGCACAAGAAGCAGTATTATCTTGTGTTTTTACGGACACACACATGCAGACAAGGCTCTTTACCAAGGATTCCAAAGATAAAAACAAATCCTTGACGAGGCGTCAAGAAAACAATGCACTTATTGCACTTTCATATTGTATGGAAATTTACCAATAGCTCAGCAGATTCACTGTGGATAAATGGACTAGGATTAGTTTGCATCAGCTCTTCATTTATCAAGAAATGTATGTGTTCAATCCTTTTAACCTGATTTCAATAGTGATTCAATGTATTGGGTTTCACTTAAAAATTAAAAGAGTTATAGTTTGTAAAGTGAAATTTATGAAAAAAAAACTTAACTGCCAAGCTCATTGTAAATACTGGTGTGGATTTGTACATTTCATCACATATTATAAATACACTGACAAATGTGTGTTTACTGTATAACTGCTGAACAGAACTTTGATAAAGTGGCAGGTCAGATATGTTGATCATTTCTCACTTCCTTCAGTCTAAACCAGAAATATGTCAAGGTGTGTGTTAGCTGTCAGCCAACTCTGTCAGCTACATAACAGTTACATCCAGTTAATGAATTAATACAGTACTTAACAACAGTTCATCTCTACGTGAGATCTAGTTTTTGTGGTGCAACCTGTTTGAGTTTAGTGATGTGCAAATCTCAGCGTGTTGTAGTGCTAATTGAGGAAGTGATACAAATCTGTGTCAAATGGAAGGAAGACAATGTGAAGTTTCTCAAGGCGTTGTTCCACTGTAAGGCATGGCTCCTTGTCAGGCTCAACAGGTCACGACTGTAATGAGGATGGTGTTGGAGAGCACGGGCTGACAAGCTCCTATGTATGTTCAAACAGGTTTGACTTTATGTTCAGAGTAGTACATGAAGGCCAAGGTGCATTTCAATAGTCATCAAACTATACAGTGACCATTTACTCCCTGTATGGCAACATCTACATGTCATTCACTAATTATTTATGATGTGTTTCAGTTAACTGGTTTGGATCTCTTCTGAATGATGTGAAAATTGAAGTGGTGTAGATTTTTGGCCAAAAGAATATGAATAATTCTTCACACTTCTCCAGGGAGGATTTAGTTTAGTTAGTAGGAGTGAGGTTAAACAGTTGAGCACAGATTACTGAGAGTGACCTTTGATAATCCTTTAAAATAAAACCTTAGAAAAACTTGCCCGTGCAGCCCTTACCAACTTATGATATTTCAGCACACACGCTCACACACACTTGCACACATATACAAGTTTATTAGCCTCTCCAGTAATGTTTGACTTTTTTCTTTCTTTAAAAAAACAAAAGTTTTCTCTTTACAGCCGAGGCATGTCCTTTAGCCATGCGAGTTTTATTTTTCTTGATTTGTTGTTCCTGAAGGGAGCAACCCGAGCACAAAGAATACTGAAGCAGCTGCTATTAAAACAATAAACAGCCTCCTTGGTGCTGAACGATTCTGGGCAGCGGACCAGTGTTGTAATAGCTGTCAAAAAGGCCTCTGAGAATTTTTGGGCAAAGTGGACTTAAAGATGATGGAGTGGATCTGAGCAGGATTACAATGTAACAGAACATTAGAAACAGGGTCCTCACATCATCACAATGATGAACATAAGGAAAACAAAATTAAATATGTCTGTAACTGATCAGGTTATATACTACTCATGCATCAGTGCACAATGTTAGCCGAAGCTAATTCAGGCAAGTGGGTCTGCCATTCCAGTCTAATGAAAAAATATATTTTATAAGCTAATTGTATGTTTTGTAATGATAGATCTTTCCAATAAGATGGAAACACTCAAATAAAGTAAGTTACCTAAGTGACTTTTCACCAATGCTGGATGGAAAACAGATAAGGCAACTGAGACAGAAAGTTTACCTTTATTAAAATCAGGAGTCAGTGGACCATGGTGATGGAAGATGATGAAAGCTGGCAGATGTCACAGACTGTTGAGGTGCCAATCATGACATCTGGAAGTGGTTGAAAAAAACAGAGAAAGGTAAGAGGATGATGTTTGTCTTCATGTGCAGACTCATTACTGAATGTTCACTTGTTTCCCTCAGAAAAAGGAGAAAACTTTGGAAACTTATTTGCTCCTTCTTCTCTTCCCTTCCTTCCCTGCTTCCTTCCTCTCTACCTCTCAATCTAGTAGTCATGCTAATGACCCTGCTGTCTGCCCCGGCAGTTTCTCATAATACAACTTATCAGCACCGAACAGGAGTATGGGTATTTTTAAACTCTGCTGCAACCTCTCTCTCTCTCTCTCTCTCTCTCTCTCTCTCTCTCTCTCTCTCTCTCTCTCTCTCTCACACACACACACACACACACACACACACACACACACACAGCTGCATGCATACACTCTGTTACTATTCAGTAGGGAACCTATGCTGGGGTCCAGATTGAAAATGTGATGTGTGCTAATGCATTCAGAACAGAGGTGAGGCCGGTCCTTTCCTTTTCTGTAAGCCAACAGTGGGAACACCAGCCCCAATACGGTAAGCTAGAAAGGCGAGCACATTACAGTGGCTGAGTAATGAGAACCATGGAGCTCCAAGTCATTCACACACACACACACACACACACACACACACACACACACACACACACACACACACACACACACACACACGCTCACGCACAGGCTGGTCTGTGGGAGTGTGTGAAGCAGCGCAAGACTCCAGCAGAGTACTACCAGCGCTATGCTCTCCTGATGGTGATGCTGTGTGAAGTGCAGAGCTGTTCGACACAGACTCCAGCTGCTGCTGCCCTGTATTCAAATGGCACCACAAGATACCAGCACGCAGTCTCTTGGTTCTTATTAGACTCAGCCTCTCACTCTTTTTGTCCGTCTCGTCTCTGTTTTTTCTTCTTCAAAAGTCTCTTGACACATTCCACTTTTACTTTACTTCCCCTCCTCTCTTCACTTCCCTCCTCTGCTTGTCATGTGTAGGACCGTGCACTGGTGACTGTTTGGCATCAAACTGTGGCCTATCACAAAAGAAGAAATGAAGATGCACAAGAAGATTTTTCATTGATTTGACGATAGTTCTTATGGGGACATAAAATAAAGTCCCTCCTTTATCCTTGCGAACTGTATTAGCTACTTTTATTTCACATTGGTGTGACTTCATCTGAATGGGATTAGTCAGACTGCTCATAAAGGCACATTATATATGTCAGTGTTTATATTTCTGTTTGAGAATGCACATGCCAGTGAGTGGGTGTTTGGTGGCATCCAACTTTTTCAGAAAGTGTAACGGAGGTAAGAAGAGGCGTACTGCATATGTGTATGCATGAGTATTGTGTACCTGGGTGTGTGTGCTGATGGTACAGTAGCAGTTGCAGGGTCAGAAGTGTGTGGGATGGAGGGAAAACAGGATGCTGATGCAGAATGATGTCTGTGATTATAAAAAGAGAACAGTTAATGTATATTATTTGGGATATGTATCCGTTTTATATTATGCACTGGCACAGAAACACAAAAGTTCAAATTTGCCTGGTCAGGTAGACACCTTTCTGGACACACAAAGTGCAAACAATGAGTCAGCTATAAAGCATAATTCACATTGGGCTGAGAGGCAGTTATTATTTGTCTAAAGGTCAGAAAAACTCATTATTTAGATGTTATGTAAATGTGGCTGTAGAACTATAACATATGGTTGCTTACAATACATAAAGATCACATGAGCAATGTTTTCATCATGAGCCTTACATTCACCAATTATAATGTGATCAGTGTCTGTATAAATTACAGAGGGAGGGGAGTTACTGTAGCTAATTGCTGCAGAGTTATTATTGTTGTTTTGATTGGGATATTATTCATAATGTTGTTTATCAAGGTACTCATTGTTGTTGTTATTACAATAATTGTTGTTATTATTATATTGTCTTCATTGTACTTGTTGACTTTCATCTTATTTTAACATATCCACATGTGTGGAGTTGCCGACTTCAGTCTGCATCGAAATGTGTTATTATTTAAGCCTTTTTTTCGTCAATAAAAATGATCACTGAAAAAGTTTTACTGTTGCTTCTAGTGTTTATAAGAAAACAATGAAGAAAAGAAAAAAAATGCTGCTGAATGATTCTGTTTAGGTAACTAATCATAATGAAAATGTCACAGTAGCCTATGTGACATTTTCATAATAGCCTAAACATTAGTAAGATATCATTTAGGTTTGAAAATAGACAGAAATTATTAGTATAGATTTTGAGGGTTTTTTCTCTCTTTACTTTCTAAAGAAAAAAAAAGAGAAAAGCCCACCTTTCTCAACAGGTGCAAGTGAGCACAGGTGATTGGGTAACCAAGGTTACTGTGTCACATTAAAATAGCTTACACCTGTGAAATTGTAAAATATGAGTCATATTAGATAAAGACAGTGTGAGGTGAATGCAGATGCTCTATAACTCACAGGGAGTTAGTTTCACCTGCCTAGTAACTCTGGACAGAGGCAGCAGCAGAAGCAGCAGCAGCAGCAGCAGCAGCAGAGTAGCCTACTGGGCTAGTAGCTACTCGCCCATGGCTGATGGCTGCAGTCAAGGTAAGATCATTAGCTGTTTACCTGTTCCTTTCCTCACTGGCACCAAGAACACAGTACGCTAGGCTATTAATATTTCCTAAATGTACAACTTTAACTGTGCAGGTTAAAATCGGAAGTTCAGGTAAGGCAACAACAAATCATCTCTTCCGTGAAATTAGCTAACTTACTCTACTTTACTATTAGCTTAGCTACTTAAAAAAAAAAAAAAAAAACTTCAACAAAAAGTTAACACTGTTTGTTAGCCGGTGAGCTAAATTAGCCTACTTCCGGCGAATTTGAATAAACTTTATTAAGCAGACGTAAAGTGGCGTTTGGAGCCATAATTCAGACTTCATTGGATTAATGGTGGATAATGAAGTTAACGGTGAAGCTAACGACAACTTTATCCATCAGGCGGACAGTTCTCCGACAGTCGATGAGAGAGAGAGAGAGAGGAGCAAAGCAACAGGGTTCATCTTCGGTAAGTCCTTTTCCCACTGTCTGCCAAGTTGCTAGCTTAGTTAATTCCCCCTCACTGTTCAGGACATAGCCTAGGCTACTACAGTGGGACAAGCACAGGTGTAAGTGATTAAACTGATTCCATGCACTGCACCTGCTGAGCCATTCAGGTTATTAGGCTTCTCCTGCTGCAGAAAATGTGTTGTATGTAGTGACTTAAAGCTTGAGAGTGTTGTGTTTTATGGATGTTCTAAAATTGATTATAGGTCAGTTTTAGAGATCTCAGACTTTACCAGCTGGGTGAGTGCTCGGAGCTGTATTCACCTGCTTCGGCACTATTGGTGGTCACTGTATGCTGCCAAAATTGCTGTAGGCTATGTGTAGGCTAGGCCTATATGTATCAGCCCTCTCATAGCAACCTGTGAGCTATAATGGTCTCCAGCTTCTGCTGCTTTGGATAGGATACTTTAACTTAAACTAATTAATGTGTCAGCTTCCAATTGTGTGGCCTTTTCCCCACCTGTTTATCTCTGTTCTACTGGTTTAAAGTACTTTGACATTTCTGTTGCTTGGTATATGACTTGTGTTTCAAATTCGAGATTGCAATACAAATGACTGTGTGCTTTATATTGTTCCTAATGAGCTGTCCAGATGAATTTATAATGACTGAACAGTGAATGAAGGACCTGCTGCATTTTTCTCACCTGCCTATGATGTCGTTGATGAAATCACAAAACAATGAGAAGGAAAGTTGAAATACCTATTATCTCTGAGCTGAAATCCTACACCTAGTTTTGCCCACTACGATGTTAATGTAAAAGACAGGCAGCTCATCCACAGATGAATCCAGGGCCACCAGTACATGCTAATGGGGCAGCTCCCCAGACCTGCATTTTCTCATCACACAACCTATCTGCACAGCAGTGACTCTGTATTTTAGAGTCTGCTGCAGCCTGCCTCCCTCTCTTTTGCCATCGTTCTTGCTCCCCACTCCTGTCTTTCTCGCTCTTATTGCCTTTTCTCAGACTCACATGTAGTATGTAGATGTTTGAGCTGAAGCAAGTGCACCTAAACTCACACATAAAACACACACACACACACACACACACACACACACACACACACACACACCAGGGTTTGCAGCTCCTGGGTGTTTTGCGGCTTGGATTCACACCGATGCTTTCTCTGACTGCACTATTGTTATTTAAATGTGGGAGGGCGATCAGCAGCGAGCATTAATGGCATCCTCAGCACTGCGGATGCAGCGCAAGACACACACCCCTACACACACAAAAGCATACACGCATAGACATCTGCCCATGCACATGCAGACACACACTTCCACGCAAGGCTTGTGGATGCACCTTGAGGGCCATATGAATAACAAATACCTCTGCCATCTGCAATACCACAGAGTATTTTCAACCATTTCGGCACATTAGTCAGCAGTCCTTTGACTTAAGCTCTCCACGCACCACTTGGTGTATTAGCAACGCTCTCCTCTCCTATGATACACTGCGTTTAAGGGGGCAGTTTGAAGAGAAGTTTGTTTTCTAAGATTAAACTTTATGTCGCTGCTGATCTGACCTTGTCCTCACCAGTTTGATGTAGTGGGAGGTGCTTGAGTCGTTTGCTGCGGCGATGTTTTGTTCTGTCAAGGCCAATCTGAGCCTAGCTGGAATACCTGTAGTGATGGTATCGTTTTAAACTGGTGAAGATCTCCCCCACCCTCCCGACATTGCCAGACCAAATGGGATTAGACAGGCACCCCTGGCCATTAACACTTGATCTTTACCTGATTTGTTACTCCCTAGAAAACCACAGCAGAAGTAGTTGTAAACCTTTCCTTTCAATTCTATAAGAGATATGTTTTGTTTCATTTTATTGGTTTGACAGAGGTATTTTAGTAATGTTGTTTGGAGGATATTAAATAGTAACATTGTGGGATTGGTGTCATTATTTCAGTTTTCATACCAAAGTTTGATTGGACTGTAAAATTCTATGGTAATTGAATGTAATTTATAAGGAAAATAACTGGGTTTCTCTGAACTTGTCAAACCTGCTTTTGACTAGGGAGTAGTTTTAAACTTGACCTCATTTATGTTCTGCTGTGGCAACTTGACCTAACGTTTATTTAATCCTTAATTAATGACATAACTTTTTTTTTTTTTTTCAATTTATTTGAAGTGGGACAGTGCAAGTTCATGAACGAAACATAAAATCGTAAACAAGCCGGATTGTAGCCACAGGCTAATTTCCATCCGTTGTCCCATACATAGATGTTCCCTTTAACTCCTTAACAATCACAGTGTCACGAGCCAGGTCTTTGAAATTTAACTTTACATTTTACAACCTCTGAATGTATATTAGAGATAGTGAACTAAATTTACAGAGACACCGTTTTTTTGTGTGTGTGGCATTCATGAATCGATTCAACCATGGCATCGACCTCTCTCATTCAGGTTTTATTCAAGGAGCCATCACAGACATGAGTGTCCAAGTCCAACTGACCTCATGCTCACTCATATCATTAACGATACAGTTCCTTACACGTCTTTTGGGAAACTCTGGTGAAGATGGGGCTTGTCTGGGGGTTGTGTCACCGTACAATTACTCTGCATTCACATTCACAGACTACACAAGTTGGACTCCTCACCTCCAGTGAGATCATGAAGCATTTGTGTCCTTAATCAGTCTCATTGTGCTCACTAAATATTGTGAATACTAGAAATACTGAGCATCAGTCGTAGACCTTCATAGTTTCCAAATAATATTCTGCCTTCCAGAAAGATAATTAAGTAAACAATAAGAAACACATGGTAGATGAGAAATTGTTATAACCAATAAGAATATTAGAACACGTTAAAATATTCCCCTCCAGTGAGATTAAGGCTATGTCATAACTATTTGTCTTCCTCACAGTTGAACATAGTTTGTCTCTGGCTTATGCATCTCATCTTTGTGTAATTAATGCAACACTGTTAATTATCTGCCCAGAGTAATCAATTAACTACAAAGGAAATGTTTTACTGCAATCTCTCAAACACAATCACTTCTGTTATGTAACACAAAGAACAAAAAGGGGCCACATCATTGTAAATGCCCAGCTAATGTGAAACAGTGTGTTTGTAGCGTGGTGTAGTTCTGCTTGTTTTTGGAGGTCTGGGTTGCGTTGTGGTGTTGTGTATCCTCTTGTGTGTTAAATCTCAGTATTTCGTAGTGACAAGCATGAATGTGTGTGTGTGTGTGCATGCTCAGGAGTGCATTTGTGTGATTCTGTGTGTGTGTGTTGCAGAGTGTTGTCAGAAGTGATCCCATTTTCATTACTCACTGGCTCAAAGAAGGAGGTGAGGCCCTGGCTTGCAGCAGTGATAAATGCATTACCCCAATAAACCCCGTCTCCACTGAGGTGCTGAATGCTGACACACACACACACACACACACACACACACACACACACACACACACACACACACACACACACACACACACACACACACACACTTGCACTGAAGAAGGGAGAGAGAGGAGGTTGGCGACAAAGAGAGGGATGGATAGATAAAGGGAGTAAAGAGACAATCAGATGGGAAGAGAAAGACAGTGACAGGTAAGAGGAGATGAGAATGTGGAGATGGAGGAAGGGAAGGGGGGGGTGCAGCAGAGATGGGAGGACGAGGAAAAGAGAAAGGAAAAGTGACATGTGCCAAGGAAAAAAGAGCGACAGGAAAAAGAGGAGACGGAGGAAATAAGGCAGACGAGCACCAGAGAGGGAGGAGGCGTTGGGAGGAGGTGGAGGGTGCAGAGAGACAGAAGGTTAGGGGTAGAAGGGTGCTAATGGCTGTATGCAGAGCAGGACTGTGGGGCAGGCAGGGGCTTGTGCGGACAGAGGGATGGGTGTGTGCGTGGGTGGATGGACGGATGGAGAGAGGTATAGATGAAATGAAGGGAGGGAGGAGGGAGGTGAAGGATCAGTGGTGTCCAGCTGGCCTATTCCTCGTCCCCTCATTAGAGCAGCATAGGTCTGTCGTGAATCATAATCCTGCAGGAGACACGGGAGAGAAGTACAGTGTGTGTAAAGAGTGAATGTGTGTATGATTTCATCATGTGTGTTTCTATGTAAATTTGAGTTGTGTGTTTATGGACGTGTGTTTGTTTCCTAACTCATATGAGTATAGGGATATGATGAAAGATAACATGTGTATTTGTGTGTTTACCTATGCGTGTGTGCGACTGATACTGCTTGTATTGGCATCTTAGAAAGTGTGTGTGTGTGTGTGTGTGTTTAGTAAGAATGCACTATATGGCATTTGTGTGTACATAACATAGATCACAGTGTGGGAATATTTAGATGTGTTTTCATGAATAAATGTGAATGACTGTGTATGTGTGTGTGCTTTAACACCTAATCACCAACTCTCTCACTTGCTCTCTTCCCTCCTTCCCTCTCTCTCTTTCTCTGTCTTTACCCGCCCGCCCACCACTTCTAGTAATGAGGTGAGGGTGGGAGCGGATCAGAACCCTTAGCGGAGTGGACCGGCCCCATCCTTAGTCGCAACTACATGCGGGTCAGGCCTCCCTCATTAGCCGCCATCACAGTGACATCACAAGTGAAAGCGCTGGTGTGCAAATTGAAAACACCAAGTTCACTGAATCAATCAGAACCTCAGCAGAGACCTTAAAAAAAGAGAGGAAGAGGGGGGAAAAAAGCCAAGCAAGTCTTTTTAATGTCTTTTTGTGATTCTTGTGAAATTGGGAGAGGAGTTGGATGTGGTGTGTTGGAGGGAGGGGGGTCAGATGGGGGAAAATGAGAGGCTGAGTAGGGTGGAGGGCAGAATACAATTAAAAGGGAGCATGGAGTCAAGGGGACTGACCTGGTGATGGGAGAGGAGAGGAGGGGAGAGGGGGCAGTTCTGAGTGCACGTGCACCACATAATGAAAGGTTGAACTTTTTGTGGCTGAGGTGGCATACCAAATCAACTCACCCTGGGAGTGTTGAGTGAGACGGAGCAGGGAGAGAGAGGAGAGAGGAGAGAGAGTGGACTGCAGCCGGAGAGGAAAGGAGAAATGGAAACAACAGGCGACCTGAGCGAAAGAGGCAAAGGCGAAGGAGAGGCAGAGACTTTAACGAGGGACAAGGGAGGGAGAGAGGGACTGAACATGGGAGGGACAGAGGGATGCAGACCGACTTGCTGAATGAGTGGAGAGGAGGAGGATGGAGAAAGAAGGGAGGGAGCGAGAGAGTGATAGGCCCCCGCTACGTGGCTGCCACGGGGGCCTGAGTGACAGAAATTAATAATTAGTGACAATGATTGACAGTGCTCCCTCCATCTGCGGCTCTCCGCCGCCTCGCAACGCCTGCCTCCGCCAGCGACCGCGGGCACAATGAGCTCCAGAGGGATTGTGGGAGACGCACTTGATTGACAACTGCCTCCTGGAGAGACACAGGGGGGGTGGGGGTGGGCAGAGGCAGAGCAAAGAAAGGAGAGAGAGAAAGAGAGGAGGGGTGGTGCACGAGAGGAGGGGGGGGGGAGGGGGGGGTAGAGGGGAGAGGTGGGTGGTGGGTGACAAGGGGCAAAGGGGGGACAGAAAAAGAAAAGGGGTTGGAGGGGGGTGTTAGTAAGATGGTCAGAATTTTTTCCCCTCAGAGATTGAGGAAGGAATTGCTGCTATCAACTCCTCTCTGTCCTCTCCTTCATTACCATCCCCACTTTCTCCATCACACCTTGGGTTGCTCATCTTGCCATCCCACTTCCACTGGCGCCCCACACCACTCCACACCAGTGTATAGCACCATTATGCAAAAGTGACAAATTTACCACAGAAGGAAGGAGAGGGATAAGTAAAGAGGAGAAAATGAGAAAGGGGGTTCAGACCGTGGGTCTCCGTGGTGAGGGGGAATAGCCTGTAAATGGCCATCAGCAGGGAATTTGTCACTTTCTCCATCTCTGCCCTGTCTCTGTTTTGCTCTTTCCATGCTTTCTCCACCTATCCATTGCTCCTATGAATCGCCCCTACTGTCTCTCTTGACTGTCAGCAGTGACAATATGAAGCGTCTTTTTTGCTTTACATCTTGTCCTTATGTAGACACGAGAGTGTGTGTAGGAATGATGCATGTAAGATGCATGACATGAGGTTGCAAAAATGTTTTGTGGTTTTTTTTGTCGGCACTCTTTTCTTCTCTCCTCCCTACGCTCCTGTCTTGTTTTTCTTTCATTTTATTTGCTTTTGATCCCTTTTTCCCTCTCTTTCCCTCTGGTGTGCCCCTCTCTTCATCCCTTTTCCTCCCATGCCAGGCCTGTTTCAGCCTGCCATGACATGGCCTGGGCTAATGTGCTCCAGTGCGGCTTAATCGCTGCACAGGTCTCTAAGGCTTACTGCTACACACTGTAACAAAGTACACTATTTACCTCAGGGCCACACAGAGAATAGCTTGCACAGAGCACAGCGAAATCCAGTGGGGAATCAGTTTCACATCACAACACATTATTGATTTTCCCCCCCAAAACAGACATGTTTTTCATTGTTGTCTGAGCCTGACTTCCTATCTCTCTGTCCCTTACAGAGGGGTGGAGGGAGCTCAGGATTAAGGTCATGCCCTAGAGGTAGACACTGTAATGTGTCTTATTTTTCCACCAAAACTATCCATTTTACTGCTTAATGGTTATTTGTACTGTAACTTAGTACATCAGTTCTTCGTTTGGATGTTGTATATCATGTTGCAACTGCTGTGGTGGTTTTCCACTCCCTGGTGTAGGCTGGCCACTGTTATTTTTATAACTTTAATCACCTTTTTCAATTAATTAATGAAACTTATCACACACATTGCAAGTTTTTTTTTCATTTTTCTTTTAATATAGTCAATATTGAGAGATGGCAGGACTTATGCATAGGCCTAATAGGTTCCTGTTTGAATTGACCAGGTAACCAGTTGATCTGACTTGACACTGTCTTGAAGAACTATTAGGAATGCCATGTGTTTACCTTAGCTTGCCATTTGTAAACTTCATCTGAATGCTATTGTCTCAGATGATGAACATCACCTTGTCAAAAACATGTATCTCAAGTCTTCATTAATCTGTTGTTATGTAACAAAGATTTTTCTGTTGAGGAAAGGATATGCTGCTATTGATGGCCAGATTTGTTTGAACATTTGTTGAGTGCAGGTAAACGTCCTTGAAGGACCCTCATCATTTCCTTCCTCTCTGTTAATGGCCAAGCTGAGGTGTGTAACTTTGCTGCAACCCAGTCTTTGTACACACGCACACACACACACACACACACACACACACACACACACACACACACACACACACACACACACACACACACACACACACACACACACACACACACACACACTAAACAGACGGCACAGAACACGTGGAGTTGACAGCTGGTAACTGCAGGGTCCAGCAGGTGCAGTGTGTGTGTATGTGTGTGTGTGGTTGGCCCCAGAGGGCCACTGACTCATGGCCAGAGAGGCAGGCAGAGGTATGTGTGTGTGTGTGTGTGTGTGTGTGTGTGTGTGTGTATGTATATGTGGATGTAAAGGGGGCTTGGCTGACTGACTAGCCTGGAGTTGACTTCACTTCAGCTCCAGTGATTGATTGGAATGGGCCTGGACATGGGGCGAAGTGTTGCCTTTGGTCACTACCTTTGACTACCTTCATTACATCAATACCAGACTCGCTCCTCTTTCCTGTGTAGTTTGTGTTATTTGTGTGCTTCTGTGGCCTTTTACTGAACTTTGAAGACTTCACTTTATTATGATAATCAGCACAAGTCATGTTACCGGTCCAGGAATGTCACCGAGACTTTTGTGATCTGCTTTATGAAGTGGATCAGTGCTTGAAAGTCAGTTGAGTGGATTAGCTTGACCTGAAAGTACTGAAGAGGGATGCACAATGAAAAACTCTTTATCTCTCGGAGTCTGTGTCTCTTCATTTCTTTCTCTCTCTCTCACCAGAACCAGCTTGTTTTTGGTCAGTATGCCATTTGATGGAGTGTGTTTGCCAGCCCGCCTGCCTCTGGCTATGGTGCCATCTTGAAAGGCGCCGCAGCACCAACACCTGGCCCGCCGGCTGCCTCTTTGGTCTGCCTCACCTTTTGTCAGCACCATGTTAATGAAGGCCCTGTCAGTGTCCACCGCTCGCACACTGGGGTGCCTTTTAATGAGATCGCTATTTGATCGCTATAGCCACCCGGCATCAACGGTGCTTTTTTTTTTTCTTTTTAAACCCCTCCTGGACGATGCTCCTTCGCTCTTCTATATGTATGTGTGTTTACAGAAGTGTATTTGTGTGCGGTTAAAGGGGAGGGAGACAAGAAGGAGGGGGCTGGTCAGCTGATTAGGACTAGTTTCTAATAAAAGGGGGAGGATGGTCTTTTTGAAAAAAGAGAAAGAAAAGAAAATTATTATTTTTATTCCCCCCTCCCTCTGTACCCAAGTGAGTCGTGGCTCTCCCTTTTCAGGGGTAGATGAAAGCAGCTGGGCGCAGGGCTTCCAACAAAAAGTGCCAAGCGATCACAAACAAACCTTCAGATGAATCACATCAAAGGCGCTGCCCCAATTGTTAGCCCTCTCGTATCTGCGGAAAATTGGCTCATTAAGGGCAAAAAATGACATTGTTTACATTAGCCGGGGCCCTGATTAGTGCCAGCCATGTTTGTTGTGTTGCTCTGCTGTCCGCTTACCAACAGACCACTTGAGCCGCTCGGCACAATCGCTCCTTTGAAGGCTTTCTTTCTCTGGGAAAAAGGAGATAGAAAGAGTGAGGACAACAACAACAAAAAGAAAGGGGAAAACAGAGAGGGAGAAAATACACCCGTACACAGACGCACATAAACACATACAATTGCTGTTCCAAACCCACACAAATGGACATGATGGCTGGTCTTTTCTCTCTCTGCCTCTCTACTCTGCTCTGCTCATCGGCTTTTCTCTCTTTAGGACTAATTAGGTTGCTTGTGGAAATGGAGGCGATAGGAGAGGACAGTTGGGCCAATGATGAGTCTGTTTGTGCTGTAATTGCGCTGATAAAGAGGGTGGTGTTTGTTGGCGGCAAAGAAAAGAAAAGAAAAGAAAGAGCTTGACAATGAAAGGGCCTGGGGCTCTTCTTTCCACCAATGGCCTCATCTCTGTAAAAAGAACACCTTTTGTGGAGCGAGGCTTTTGTAAACTGAGATGATTTCTAATCTGTGGAAAGTGCCATGTGTTTTAGACAGGCATTTGTGCGTGCATGTGTGTTTGTTTGATCTCGTAGATCTAAGGTGTAAGGGTCCTTTTACCTTCTCATCTCCCACTTGAACTCCTTTCTTCACTCTTCTCTGCCGTGTGTTTCTATTTCATTTTACAATTCACAATATGTATACTCAATCAGCACCAGGGGAGATGTGATCAAATGAGATAAGTTTCATATGTAATCATTTCTGCAGAGATACTGAACATTATATTCTCTTCATTGTAGAAATTTATAGATACAGAGGATGATAAATAAACATGCGTATCATTGCTCCTCCAAGCAAATCTGATCCAAGTCATCATTTCAATCATTCTGTCTTTTCGATTCTCTCCAAGACTTGTTTTTTTTTGGCAAACTTCACTCAGCAAGTTCCAATGAAACATTTGACCTATTAAAATTCAGCAGGGGACAATTCATCTATCCCGGCTTGGTCTGGCAGCGGTGAGAGACTGACGGTGTGCGACAGAAAGGATGAGGAAAAAAAAAACTCTTGAGTAAAACTTCAAGTTGTGGGTGAGCAGGTCAAGCTGCATCGCTAACGACAGCCACCGACCTCGAGCTTGCCCTGTGTTACCCTTCACCTTCTGCTGCTCCCCAGGCCACCTCACCTTTGCCCTGGGAGAGAAATGGAGTCTGAGGTAGAAGTGGGGGAGGGATGGAAAGAAGGATGGAGTAGATCTCCCCCTCAACATAATGATAACCGCTGAGATCTGGTCACCGTCCCCCACCGGCCCCTGGACACTCAGCCCCGCAGCCCCCAGGTCAGCTCAGCACATTATACCTCCTCTCTCCTCCTGAACTCTCTGACTCCACATTTACATACCACTACTTTTTTCTACTTTCTCTCTCTTTCTGGTTTGTTACACTTCTTCCATTTTTTTTCTCTCACTACACCTCATTTTCTTTTCTGCCTCTGCTGAACTCCTCCCTCTCTCCTCTTTGTCTTTTGCATTTCATCTGTACAGTCCAGGTGTGTATGCATGCCTACCTATGCGTGTGTGTGTGTATAATAATTACCATTTAGAATACTAGCAGATCTCTGAGGGAGGGAGCCCAAGTTTGCCAACACTGAGGCATTGTGGGAGCTGTTTGGTTTGTGTTTAGGTGCCCTTGGTGTGCTGTGCTGAAGAATCAGAATTTCCTTGACTTTTGACCGCCTTCGTCCCCAGGGGGAAAGCAGGGAGGGATAGAAGGGCACGGACTGACTTCCATTTGCCGTTTAAGGACCCATATGGAAAATATAAATTGGTAGCAGCAGGAAAGACTGAAACCATTGGCATTCAGGGCATCCTCCATTTGAATTCATGAGGTTGTGTTGTGTCTCTGCCCACTTCTCGATTGGAATATTTAAGAATGTGTCACACGAGGAGAGACAGATAGAGATGTCGCCAGAGCTTGTTTCTGTCATTGTTTTCTGTCTCAAATCTTTCAAAAGCGTCTTTCTGGGTTTTTGCTCTGATCTCTTCACAATATCTGTATAAATAGTATAAATGTTAACAACAGTTGGGATGAGTTTATTTAGGACAAACAGTGTATTTTGTGCATGTGAAAAATGCTGTAGCTTGGTAAATACATGTTTATATTTACATTTGCGTTTACAGCATCTAGTAAATACGCTCACCCAAAGCAATTTACATATTGCTACATATTTATCATTAAGGCAGTGACATCAGCACAGCAGCAATAAGAGTGATTACATCCAAATGAACAAATAACCATAGGTTCAGGGGGCACAAATGAGTTAAATGTGTGTTTGAAGTAGCTGGATTGAATAACAGTGTTGGATACCAACTTTCTGGGTTTTATTTACAAAAACAAAAAACAAACAAACAAATAGAAAAAGACTAAATGTCTCAGGTGGTATAATTCAGTTTGTTGGGAACAGCCCAACCTAAAAGAAAAAGAAAACACTATCCTGCATTTCACCAGGAAAAACAAAGGAAAGGCGGAGAACAGAGTGTTATGTATTTCTTCTTTGTTATCCCACTAATCATCTTGTGGCCTCTCTGTTTTCCAGTTTTGTGCGCCCCCCTTATCAAACCGCTGCTGTGTGTAATGAGCTACAAACTGTATTGCAAATAGAAAATATTCAGTAATAAGACAAAGTGTCTGAAATGTTTTCTGTGACTGTAAAAATAACAGACCATGTATTATTTCACACAATACCTCTGTATTGTCTAATATCTAATCAAATTAGACGTCAAAATCTATTGTGGTTTATTCCTTAGGCCTATGAGCGTAAGTTAAAATTCAATAATTAACTTTAATTGTTTAGTCTATAAATTGCACATTCAAGAATGACCATCATCACTTGTTTTGTCCAATCAGCAGGCCAAACAGACAGTGGCTGAAGGGAAAGCTTGCCAGGTATGCTGTGTACAATGTGTGTGTTTTAGATGTGTGTGCTGAAGAGGAAGGTGGGGGTTGGGGGGTGGGGGGTATAGGGCTTCGTGGGAGCAGGCCTAGTGAGGGACTACATTAGGAAGGGGTTGTGTTCTGCTCATGGGACAAGGGACCAACTGCGACCTTGTGGATAATAACTGCCACCAGGGGTCACAGCCAGCCGCAAAGGGAGAGAGACAGAGAGTGAGCGAGTGAGGGAGAGAGGACGGAGCTTCATCACTTCCCCCATTCTCTCCAACTCACTCCGAGTGCCCTCCCGCTCATGTCACTGCTATCAGTTTAAATGGAGCATTATGCAAAATGGAGATGATTTTGGCTTCAGGGGGTGTGATAGGGAGAATTGCGGGTTAATGTAGGGGAGAAAAGAAAAGAAAGATGGGGATTTTGTTGGGTGAGAAGAGAGGGTTAGAGTGATAGTACAATGTTGTGGGGTTTGGTGGGGGTTGTCGAGGGACGGGGTAGGGGTGGGGGGGTATAAGAGGGTTAATAAAAGTGACAAGTGAGTGTTTCATTCTATCTAAGCCACCTTCCTAGACAGGTAACTCACTTAGAGGATTCGCTGAGTGAGGGAGTCAGGCTACTGGGGGAGATCGTCACTTCGGTGTCTGTCTCAATATAAGCCGGAGGCGACACGGGACCCCGGGGTCCGGCCTTCCTATATAAAAGCCCACCTGAGAGCCAGCACAATAAAGGCCACTCAGCCAGATGCAATAAAGCACAAAGAGAATTTCCTGAAAAACTTGATTTAAGCCGGAAAGGAATTGAAAGTTATTTGCAAATAGTGATTCCCTAAAATCATATACCCCAGGCTGACTTAGGAGAGTCATTCATATAAGATTGACTGTTATCTACAAGCTAAATGGATTTGGTTTTACCTGACTCAAAAGAAAAACTTATTGAAAAACACACTTTACAGAGTCTCTTGTCTCTTCCTGTGAACTGTGTAGGGGAAGTGCAGCGCAAGATTTATCCTCAGAGGATTTTCCATTTTCATCACATACATTGTTTTTGAAGAGGAATCAACTTTTAAAGATGCTTAAATCTCACACTTCCTTTAACTTTATTGCACTTGCCATGAGTCAAAGATGTGATTCATTTTAAAAGTCAAATTCTCGTGCAGTCTAATAAGAATTTTACCTTAGTCCTGTGTTCTGCAATATTGAATTTCCACACCAAAATGTTAATTTCAACTCCTTTGTTATTGACAACGTGTCTCTCCAGATTGTGTCAGATTAAGGACTGGATGCAGTTTTCATGGGGAAGAATTAATGTAATTTTCTCCATGACGGCCATTGGCTGTGAGAGAATCTATTAATTAGTCTAACATGTGCACTGCTTACTGCATTCTAACATCAACACAGCTGTGCTTTAGTGGAGCAAGAATAAGCAGTAGATGCAAAAGAAAAACATTTATAAACGGAACTTGTGTTTTGTTGTAGTTTTTGCATATACCAACAATAAGTTGATCTGAATTACAATAGACTGGCGACCTTACAGCTGGCATAACAGGATATGTATTTGTCAGGCACTGAAATTGATGCATCTGTCTAATAAATGTAAGACATGGTAAACGAAACTCAGGTTGAAGTTGAAGTGCAGCTTTTTTTGTAGAAAACCATTTGAACTTCTGGCCAATGCCCTGACGCAGTTAGCGCATGAGGCATTAAGAGATCCCCCTGGGGTGTGTTAAATAGTTTCTGTGTCGCTATTACAGAGGTTAACAATTATTTTCTCCCTTGAAATGAGGGGCGCTGACCCTAATATGAGGTCATTTAACACCCATAATAAGATGATAATTGGCCAATGATGATGGTCTTGCCCCTCCCCCCACCCCTAAAGTGTCATTTAATTGTAATAGATTACCTTTGTATTAGTTATTTCATTCATTCATTTCTAAAATGAAGGGAATGGAGGGAACATTTGTGTGTCCGTGTGCGTTGGTACACTTGCCCGTGTATGTGAGTGATGATCAATGGGGGAGGGTGGGTTTGCTGAGACTGGAGATAATAATACTTCAAATCATTTCCTCCTTTTCCACCCTGATTTTTTATTTATTTATTTATTTTTACACTCGACGCCCCACTTCCTCACGTGCGCGCTTCACTGATGACTGTCGTAATTGCGTGTTCACGGGCTCGATTTCCCCCGAGGGGTTCCCCAAATTAAAAGAAGTCATCCCACTCTTTCTTCATCTCTCTTTTCTCCAGCACCCTGTTTTCTACACACACACACACACACACACACACACACACACACACACACCCCCTTCACTCTCTCTCTCTTACAATCCCGCTCCGGGGATGCCATGCTTATTTGAATGGAACTTTCTTGTCTTTTTTCTTCTTCCTTTTCAAGCCGCGTGTCACTAATGAATAAATAAAACACACACAAGCAGTGGATTGACTTTCATGCATGGGTGCACTGGCTTTGATGAGACCCCCCTCCCCTCCAATCTTATAGACAAGCTGCTGAGGACAGTCGCTCTCTGCTCTGCTAGGCTACTGTTAAACATTTGTTCTGTATGCAGATGATGCACATTTTGAATGTTAGACCAACTCTCTGCTGGGGTCAAAAAACGGTAAAGATAAAATGGAATCAAGATTGAAATTTACTAAAAATATTAGCCATACTTCTTTAAGAACTGTTAACTTGCTTGATACTCTGTGTCACTGATTGACAGTGAAGCCTTTTCTTTCCATCATGCAGTCATGTTGGACCTCTTGCACAATACTGCAGCAATTGAATAGACACTTTTAGGCACCGAAGTGCAGCACCTGCAAAAACCATCAAAACTACAACATAAATTCTGAGGAGAAATAATCTTTTAATCCACAGTTTGTTTATGAGGCAATTGTTGGGAGCAGCATCTAAATTTCAATTTCAATTTCAATTTATTTTTTAAAATGGGACAATGCGAGTTCATGAACGAAACAATCGTAAGCACGCCGGATTGTAGCCACAGGCTAATTTACATCCGCTGTCCCATACATAGATGTTCCCTGGTACACACAAATTACAATAAATAAAAACAAAGGCATGTTATAAAAATAGCAGCAGTACAATAGATAAATAATACAGATTCAGACAGTACAAAAGTGCAACCGTGTCATGATAAAGTGCTTACAGTCATCAAAAGTGACTATAAATAAAATGAAATATAATTCAAACCACACACTGAAGTATATAAATTCACAAAAGGATCCTGATGTGAATGGTAGCAGTGGTGGGAAATATTGTTTTTTGATGTGGCAGTGCACTGTATTCACTGGCCTTTATGACTACAGTTTAAAAGTGAGGCCCTGACTGGTAGCAGTAGCCTTTGCTAGTATTTGTACAGCTAAAGCCAGCAGTGTTTGCCCTCCCTTAACTGCCAAGGGCCTGGCATGCCGAGCAGGGCAGAGGGATCCTGGCACTAATTAGCTAGTAATGGCATCATAAATTATGGACAAATCAAGGCGGTGCATCGGACAGACGTTTTAATGAAAAGTTGTAATGGGTCACCCCCCGAGGCCTGAGGGCTGAGGTCCTCTCGCCTGCCAGGGTTATCCATCACACCACAGCTAGCAACAGGACTGTATCCATAGACGGCCTCAGAGATGGTGTGTTGGCTCTGGAGTTTTCATTCTCTTTACCACTGGTAACTTTTGGATTGTTTTGTCATGTCTGAGAGTCAAACTTTGGCAGAGTTGATATCAGACATTCCAGGGAAGCAATCTTTTCCCCTATTCAGCTTCATTACATCACCTTGCATCACATCTAAAAACATGCATATCCATGCATGCCCACACATCACACATGCATCAATTACACACTTAGGATGCAGCACGGATGATGACGCCTTGCTTTTCCTAGACAGAGGTGCCTCTCTTTCACCTAGAAATCTTTGAGAAAACGGATGTCAATCCCTGGGACGGATGGTCAAATAAAATCGTTCTGGGACTTATTGATGTTTCTTTTGTCCCTCCATTCAAGACCCGATAGGGTTCTGGCCGCGGCTGCCAGATGAACGTCTGAGAATCATTAGCGAAGCTGATTTGATTTACGTCCTGTGTAGATGGGGCCACCCAAATGATCTGCCTCTCCATGGCCGTCATCAATCACCGCCAACCAGAGGGCACAGCAAGCACGCATGGGAAAGAGAGCGGGGTGGCACAGCAAAGCACCCACAGGGCTGTGTGTATATGTGGGCACGTAAACACACACTGCACAAATGTATACTCTGTAAATGTTTGTGTGTGTATATGAATGTGTGCACATGTGAGCATGCTTGCTGAGTGATTTCTTTTGTATTTCATTATGTGTCTGGATGGAGGGGACATTTTGTGTGTGCATATTGGTTTGTGTTGTGACTATAGGAGTGTAATAAGGCTGTTATGAGTCTGGATGAGTGTTTATTAATATCTAGTACTTAATTCTAGGATTAAGTTGCATAATATTTTTTTCTGTAAATTCACAATTTTTAATGAGACATAGTTTGCCAATATTTAGTAGTTTTTATACCTCAATGCCTTTATTCCTCTGTGGTTACCTCACATTCACTCATAGAATAACTAAGTGTTTTTTATTTTAAGTAATGAAAGGAGGTAGATAAGTTATAGTTGGACCCAAACAACTTGAAAAGTATTGCAACAGCGATGTTCAGCTATAGGGCTGAAAAACAAAATGACATACAGTACAGTATGCAATAGAAATAAAACAAATTCAAGTGTACTCTTCACACTAAACCATCTTAATAGGTCTAATAACCACAAGAGTAGGGAAACGATGAACAGATAAGAGAACAATTCAATCAGGCTAGTTTACCATTAGGTCCTTCTCCACAGTTTAAAAAGTACACGTTTAATCAATTCAATTTGACACTGGCTTCTCTGGTGTTTGGCCTGTTACACCCATTAAGTGCTCTCCAGTGGTTAATAGGAAATATACCATGAGTGAAAATAAAGATTTTGGTTAATAACCTGATTTATTTATATAGAGGTAAAGAAGGATATACTGCATTGCTTGTACAGCATGTCCAGAACATACAAACCCCTTTTTTGAATTTGTGGGTAAAATTAGGTTCTGATCTGATCATTTTTGACCCAAGGTGAAAATCCCCATGCTGTTCATGAGGTGAGCTGTTTGGGATTAATCAAGATATTCTGGGCCCTGATCAGACTTTTCCCTGAAACAACCCTCCCTTTTTTTCCTTGCTTTCAGTAGCCTGTGTGTGTGTGTGGGTGTGTGTGTGGATGAGTATCTGTGCATCTGTCTGACAAAATGTGGGGCTAGTGAGAAATGGGTGCGTTTCCATTTGAGGGCTCATGATTGACGGCCAACTTTGGCTTCCCTGGGAGTATGTTGTTGCTGGCAAGAATCCATGGCGCCTTGTTCACTTACAGAGAGTTGGCACAGGTTCCACTCCACAGTGGTGAACAATTCACATGCCATCGCACTGTTGCATCAGCAATAATCTCTTAAAGCCAACAGAGACAGGGAAACGGATCAACGTTTCGTTAATCGAAATGTCTTTATCCGAACCTCCTCCCATCGTAACCACCTCCACACTAAAACACCATGGCACTTGTATTATTGGAACACGCATTTTCAAATATCTCTCTGTGATATGCTAATGAAACACTAATCCTTTATAGTGTGGGTCTATTTGCACTTTTATAGCGTTCAGAATCCAGTGATTCCAATGGATTCATGTTAAAGGAATATCAGATTAGATATGCAGTATGAAATCATGAAAATATGACTCAGATATAGGCCTATTTGTTTTGTTTTTGCTAATACACTGGAGCAATGGTGATGATCTTCAAACACTGAATACTCCAAAATACAAAACCTCAACAAACACGCTCTGTGGATTTTTATTAGAATCATGAATATCACTCAATGAAGAAAACTAGGCTCTGTGTGTAAGTGTGTGTGTGTGTGTGTGTGTGTGTGTCTATAATATATATAAATATAAAATGAGTGTCTTTGGCTTTGTGTGTATGTGTGTGTGTGCTTGGGGTGAAGGCCAAATTAGCCAGGTTGTATAAGCAATTATTGGGGCACACTATGTACCTAAGCACTCTAATAGGTATGTAGAGGAGGCATTATTCAATTAGAGTGGCGGTTTGCTGTAGCGAGGAGCAGAACAGTGGTGACAGCGCCGGTGTCTTCTCCTTATGAAACAACCTATTTAAGCTAAATCAACTCCCACTTAAGAGCTGCGGTAATAAGCGCGCGGCGACGCTCGCCGGCCCGCGGGGGCCCATCCGTCATGCTGTAATACGGAATCAGAATGAGTGATAACACCTAGTCCTGTTACAGCGCCTTAGCTGCTGCCGCAGGAATGGCTCTCAAACACACACACACAGACGATAACATGAGTACCTGCAGACACACACATGCACACATTGCTAGCAGCAGCAATACTGCAGGATGGCTCTGCTCATTTTCCTCTCCCACCCACCTCCTGCACCACCAACTTGCATATGCGGAAGGAAATTGTGTTTCTATGGATCTGCAAGTCCCTTTTTCTTGTACTTTTGCCATTGTCCAAGAGTGAACACACTCACACAGTCTGTGTTGGTCTGTATGTAGGGAATGTAAGTCAGTGCATCAAATGATTAACAATGTGTCTGAATATTTTCAATATATTTATTCTGAAAGCACAGTTTGGATTTATCGAAAAATCCTGAAAATGCAAGAAAACTGTGAAATTTTTAAGAAGCTAAGCTGATGTCCTTACTATTCTTTTAGACAGTACAAAACTCTATTTTTTCCAATTAAAAACACAAAAAGATATCCTCATGCTGGGACCAGAGAGTGGTAGACACATTTGCTTAAAGCAGAAGTAAGTGATATATTTGTGTTAATATAAGTCTTAAGTTATATCTTCCGACAGCAATCACTTACATAGAGTGTTTGGTCTGAAACACGGGTCTGTCAGTCACTCTGCTCTGCTCTGAGCCGAGGAGAAAACATTTATCGTATCCTACAGTTTTTATCCAATGAGGAGAGAGAACGGCATGCAGGGCTGTGTGTGCAGCCAAGGGACACCGTGAATGTGGCGACGTAGGGACGAGGACTGTTATGGTGCGTTCATGGAAACTCGTATTTTTCCGACCGTGAAGTGGTACCAGTTCGATCTGGTACTAGTTCACCGGTAGGAAGTTACGAGTGGCTGTTATAGTGACTTTCACCGGTAAAACAGGTCGGAAAAACACGAGTGGGTTGCCTGGAACGCTACAAAGTCGTAAGTTGTGACTTGAAGCTGTAATTTACGATTTCAAAAGCCTGCCTGGAACGCAGTATTAGCGAAAACGACCGGACCACTTACTTCTGCTTTAATAAAAGACTTTGTGGGAAAATTGCTTTTCAGTTTTCTGTCAATTGACTAACTGATTAATGTCCTGATTGTTTCAAGGCCATATTGCAAAATCGGCATATGGCTCAATAGTGGTATATTTTAATTGATTGATATTGGCTGTACCAAGCCCAGTCATGGGCCAGTAAGTAATAATCCATCTTCCAGTCATTGTATCATGTTAGCAGGCTGCTAGAGAATATTTGCAGCAAATGGGCACATAGTTGTAAGATTCAGATAATGGGTAATATACTAAAAAAATACCAATGCATTGTGCAGATTGGAGGAGAAGTTAGTCAGTCACACTGTGAGTAAACTGTGAATGTGGCAGATCAAGGAGGGAACAGTAAAAGCAGCAGCTGTCACAATGAACTCTGAGGAGCTGCAGGTGACAGGAACTCACTGCAGTTCCAATGAATCTCAAAGCTCTGACATGTCATGATAAACATTTTAACTGGCTGTTCTTGGCATATAGACATCACAGTTGCTCCTATAAAACATGGAGCAGTGATATCAGCATGACTTGAGCCTGTTTAAACGCCTGCATGCCGTAGTTTGAAGTCATATTCTGGAAATTAAAAATAATGTTGTGTCTAAAGGGGACATGCTGGTACAAATAACGAATCAATTTATTTACATCTATGTTCTGCGATCTAGTGGTCTTTTCCCTGAGTGTATAGGCACATCAGTTGCACCGAAGTATTTAAAGTTTTTATTGTCCATTTACCATTTCTTGCTCATCACAGGCCCGTCTACAGATAAAACTTAATACAACAAAGCTCAGCAACAAATACAAACAAACAGGAAAAAGATGTCGGGTATTTTCCCAGAGTTGAATTATGGATAGATGAATGAACAGATGAAAACAACAACAAAACATCTACTGAGTGAAGGAAACAGACGAGGGGGAAAAAACTCAATAAGCGGCATGTTTGAAATGTTTGAGATGCCTGGTTTCTTGGGCATCCTGCTTTCTTTTTTTATATCTTGTTTGTTTTTCTCCTCCATTCATCCCCCACCTCTCTCTCTCTCCTACTCCTCTCTCTCTCTCTGGCTCATCAGTGTGGTTGTTCATCGGTAATGACTCCCACTGTGGCAGGGCCCCTTTAAGGTTGAGGTCCCCCCCACCCCACCACACAACACCCCTTCATCCTT
This sequence comes from Trachurus japonicus, assembly GCF_045865225.1. Lineage (NCBI taxonomy): Eukaryota > Metazoa > Chordata > Actinopteri > Carangiformes > Carangidae > Trachurus > Trachurus japonicus. The sequence continues at coordinate 18,917,861 of NC_140922.1, forward strand.
CCCCCTCCTTCAGTCCCATCCGCCATGCATTATTCATGGCTTTACAATCAAATGAGGGAACAACGGTTGGTAGCAGGAGACATGGTGCATGGCTCTTCCTCCCCAAAAGTCCCCCGAGGTGCCCCAGTCTGGTACCCACCATCACCCACTCCCCCTAACCCCCGCCCTGACCCACCCAGCCACCTCCCACTCACCCCTCCTGACACGGTGACAGATTTTTTTTTTTTTTTTTTTTGATTGGGGTGGGGGTCCAGACACATTGACTCCATCTTGCCCTTCCCTGGGGTTGTTGGCAGTCACGCTGGTCAGTAGTGACCTCCGTTGCCCTTTGGGGTACTCATCACTTCCTCTTCCTCTCCATGGGGATGCACCCAAAGTGTCTGGCACCTTTTTTTCTTTTTTTTTGGAGGGGGAAGGGGCGGCTAAGGATGGGTGAGTTGTGCCTGGGATAGGTCGTCTTTCCTTTGAAGGCTTTTTCCCAATAGATAACACACTGGTTTGACATCACTGACAAGCTGTTCAACTTGTAAAGATGTTATTTTGTCCAAACTGTCACTGCCAAATCTTGTTGCTCCCCCTCGTTCGCCCACTGAACTTGTTGCCTTGTAGCAACAGACCACCATTCGTTCGCCAGGACATCATCATCGGTATAACTCCTCTAACCTAAGTTCAGTCTCAATACATAATTCATCGCTCTGAAGTGCATATTACCTTTCTCAAACCTGCCATTGCCCTTTCAAGCACCAGACGGAAAGAACATGGTGGGAAAAGAAGGCAAGACAAACATAAATCTCCTGTAGTAGTCTGTTTAGATCAGGAGACAAGCTGATCATCTGAACAGCAAGGAGCCACGCACAAAGTACACCCGATGCGTTTTGAATTGACGGGTGCAAATAAACAAGAGCCAAGACATCTGCCGTAGTTGATGTCTCAACCCAAAAAGAGGCAGAGAAAAGCACACACAGGATGAGGTGTAGGATGCATTCAATGATGGTGGCAGGATCTTCTTGTGTGGGTGAGCACAGGCAACCAAAGTAGCTCTGTCAAAACTGATCACCGTCTTGTATTTGAAAGTGCTGAATGAATAAGGATGGGAAGTGAGAAAGACAACTAGGGACAGAGCGAGTGTAGCGGGCAACGAAGAGGGGAAGTGGAAATGACCTGGGGAAAGCAAACTGCATTAAAACTTTATTATAAATGATTTGGTACTTTATTTCACTGTTTCCACACAGATGGGGAACAGACTTGTTGCTCTGACCAACTGCTGCAGCTTCGGATAATGGTGAGCTCCCTCCTTACACCCCACATTCAGACGTGTGCTAATTTAGAGATTGGGCTTGTTTGATTAGCGCTTTGTTAATCAAAGTTACACAAAGTTTGCCTTAAACATTTGGTGTCTTTGATATTGGCCAAATTCCCACCTTTAATTCACAGCATTCGTTCTTCAGTGCCTGTGGTGCAGTGAGAACTTTCAAGATTTGAGCACTGTAGAGACACAGAATAAGAGGAAAATCCTCCAATGTGGTGTCTGTAGTAGAATAGTTGAATGAAGAGGGAGATTACAAATTAACATATTAAATGCCAAGATAGGCCCACCTGGTGTGTGACAGATCTTTCACACAGTGCAGCCAGTGGAAATGGAAATGGATCATAACTAGGTCTCTTGTGACTAATTTTATTCTGATCACTCCTGGTATACTCGTTTGCTGCTTCTTTTTATTACAGCCTTTATATTTGAAGGATTAAACTCCTGTAATCATGTTGGTAATTGAAATCGCACGCTATTGATATTGTGTATTGCTTAAAGCCATACAGTCTCTCACAGTCACCTGTCTGTGAGTTCTCCGCTCTCTTTCCCCACCGCCCTGAATAACCCAAAACACTGCAGCCCGTCTCTTTCCTCGCCAGCCCATAAATATGCCATTATGGTACTCTTATTATCCTCATTATTGGGGTGGCTGGAGTGGCGCCTGCGTTTATCATGGCCCTCTAATGTGGGTCTAATGGTTCTGACCTGTATGGGACACAGGTGGTCCCCAGAAAAGCTTTGATTGGGTCCATTTATTAAGCTGCTCTGGCGCCAGAGACGGTCCGGTTAGTCATTTGCGTGCGGGGCAGGTTCCATTCCCAAGGCTGATGATGGGCTGGAGCCCCCCCACCTCCACCCTCCCTCCCCACCCTGCACCCCCCGTCTCACCCCATAGCCCCAGCTTTGTTCTTTCTAATGGCTCAATTAAATGGGTTAATTCTGAATGGGGACCCTCTTCAAATCTGTGATTATCACCTAGCCCCCTACTCTGCCACATCACCAGTACACATACATGCACACACATTGCTACTGCTCCGTTGCTCAGCCCCCCCCACCCCACCTCACCCCACACTGACTGCAAGCCCACACATTTATTATTCATCGCAATCAAATAAGTGTGGTGGTTGAAGAAAGTTGCTTTTCTCTCTCCCTCACTTTCTTTCTTACCTCTCCCTCATTCTCTCTACCTCCATCCCCTCCCTGCGCCTCCGCTGCTCTTCTCCACTCGTCACCTCTCCTCTCCCTGGGAAGAATTGCTTTTATTGCGACAAACACTCTGTGGAGCCCTTGGCTTTCGGCAGCCCCAACCAGTCATTGATGCAGGCAGTCGGGGAAAAAGGCAGCCAAGCAGCCAGGCAGCCCTCCCCGTCAGGAAAATGAGCAATTCTCTCATTGTAATAATGCGCCTCTGTCATCTTCCCATTATCGGCATGATAAAAGATGAAATATTCAGGGAGGCTGGCCTCCTAACCTGATCTGGGCGCGATATTGGGCCTGTGGAAAATGAGTTTTATCAGCTTTAATATACTCCTTGGCAGACTGACCCTTGAAATTAAACATTATTACAGAGCGGATATTTAAAAAACCGGGGCCACAAATTACATCAAAATGAAAATATTAAGGAACATTACGAATATATCAAGTGGCGCTTCTCTCCCTCTCTTCTCATGCTCACACACCGGCTCTCCTCATCCTGACACCCCCTTTCTCATCCAGCCTCACTCTCCCCGCTATTTCTACCCCCTCCACCCCCCACATCCCCAGCCATCCTCCACGAGCATGGTTGGGGATGCGGCAGGCGACGTTGTAAGTGTCACTGTTGTTCTGTGTGTGTGTGTCTGCAGTGGGCTGGCAGAGAAATAATAACAATGCTGCCTGTCCCACCAGCTTCATACGTCTGCATAAACTAATTAGACCTCGACGCTCTCATCACCTGCTTTATTGAGAATGGAGCGGAGAACACTGGCAGGAAGTGTGGGACTTGAGTAGCAGAGTGTGTTCCTACGCTTGTGTATTTGCGTGTTTGAGACTAGTGGTGGGACTTACAGTGTATATGGCGTACATATTTGTGTGGATATAGTATTGAGGTTCGGTTACAAGTTTGTCACATAAATAATGCTTCTTCTTCACCATAACTCCAGACGTTTCAGCTGCATGTTTTGTCAGCAAAAGTATCTCCGGACTCTAACATGACAACTCATGTACAGTAACGCTCATGGAAAATAATGGAAAAACCAGTAGGAAGTGAGTTTCTCTAATCACTTTAAAAGTAGAAATCCCCTAAATCTATCTGTCCCCCAAAATGGAGAGAAAGTGATGTTGGTTCTGTGAAGTGTGTGGTGATTTGTCACTTTGTGATGGGGGATATGAGAAATGCAATAAAAGGCGGAGGAGAGATGTGATTTGAATAGATTTCAGAGGAAGTCGGTCCTTGGGGGAGTTGGATGAGTAAGCAGTGTCCCCAAGGACCGAATTAAAACTTTACTTTTGGTCACGGCGCCCCCTCCCCATAGTGCTCCTTCGCTTATCGCCTGCATGTGCAACTGTGTGTATGCTCGGGTTATGTTATGTGTGTGTGTTTGTGTTGGCGTATGAGCATGTATGTGTCTTGACTTTTCTGTTTGTGTCTGTGCGTGTGCAAATCTGTTTTCAGATGTGTGTGTTTCCACTTGTGTATGTGTGTCCCGCGCAAATGGAGCGCCCTCCCCTGCCCCTCGCCCCGAGGTTATGGGGGGATACACACAGCTCCCTCTGCCAGGCTCAGATGAGTATTCACAGCAGCACGCCCCTCTCCCTTAACCCAGCACAGGGGAGCTTTGCATATTGAGGCTGTGTGTGTATGTGTGTGCGTGTGTGCACCAGCTTCTCTCCCTTGCCCAGAAACGAACATGGGGTCCAGTTGATTCCATGCACATGCATTATTATTATTCCATTGGTGATTCAGCTGGCTTGGCTGGTGCCAAACCCGTATAGCTACATGCACGCACAGTGCCTCGACATGAATTGGTGCATGCTACCAGCTCACATTTTGCTGTGTGTACATTGTGTAAATGCTTAAAGCTGCCTTTATCATTGGGACGGGTTAACAGTTTATGTGTAGATCAGAGACAGCAGTAAACAGAATGAAGTGTCATATAACCTCTCGAGTGTTTCGTCCAGTTCAACTGGTGATGCCTGAATGCTCAGCGTTGGTTCTGTGCTAAAGGAGGAACAACTACACCTGATCAGGCCAAGCAGAGAAATAAAACAGGAGCAAAAGGCGAAAATAATGGAAAAAAAAGCAAATGTAGAATAGACACCACAGGAGTTGGTTGCCAGGAGGGGAGGAAACAGCAGAGGGAAAATGGCTTTCTCCATCCCTTCCTCCCTTCCACCCTCCCTCTTTCACTCTCTCTCTCTCTGTTTCTCCCTCTCTCTCTGCCACTTGATTCATTATGCTGATATACACAGTATTTGCTTCCTGAGTGAGCCCCCCTGCACTCCCGCCCTCCTGGAATGCACACACTGGTGAATGTACACACTCCCAACCACACACACACACACACACACACACACACACACACACACACACACACACACACACACAGCAAGGTGGTGGTGGTGCCATAAATATAGCAAACGACACAGCCTAGCAGCTGAGCAAGGTCAGCCGCGGCCCAGGATGACAGTGCCGTGGGCGCTGCACCGAGCTCTTGTTAGAAATGCACACAGATAGCTCATTAGGATGGGCCCCTGAGGCCCCCCAAACACACACATGCACACACAAACATATACAAACATTGATCCATTTACAGTTTAATTGCAAAGTTACTGTGTACGCTCTGCTGTGGAACATGGACTGCTCTTTGACAAGATTCAATCTGCTCCCCTCATCAGTTACAGCTTTATGCCATGTGCGAGGGTGTCTGCTGGTTTTCAGTGTATGTGTGTTTGTAGCGTGCACCTGGAAGAGTGTACATGAAAGTGTTTTTAATTTGAATAACTTCAAGGTAAATGTTGGACTCATGCATTTACACATTACATGTATATAAGGGACATGTATGTATGTTGCATTTCCCAGTATGTGATAACCCCAACTGTCAGCTTTATATTAGCAAAGAGCTGTCTTTGTGTTTTTCCCTCTCTGAAGGTAGACATCTTACTAAAGAGTGACATGGAAAAATAACAGAGAAAACCACTGAGTCCCCCTGGATCAACTGGGGCAAATGAGCATGTCCACTATAAGTTGGCATGAACTTTGTAATTGCAGGGTAAAAGTTTCAGAGTGGGATGTGATAAGCAGCAAGCATCTTGCATCGCTTTGCGTTTGTGTTTGAGTGTATGCACGTGTTAGGTGAGGGTGGGAGAGGGCAGGTGTGCATGTATAGGAGACTGTGTGTGTGTGTGTGTGTGTGTCTACTTGAATGTAGTAGAGGTACTTGGCTCGCGCTCTGGACACGCTTGAGAGACTCTGTGAGTGTTGCCCTCCTCTCCCCTCCACGCCGGCCTGAGACACACGCTGGGATACACACAACTAGTTTTTCACTCTCCTTCATCCTTTTTTCTCTCCCCTATCTCATTCTTTCTTTTCTCTCAGATATAATACCTGAATTTTTTTTTTATCAGCCAGGTTTTTTCTTGCTCACCTACAAAGCTACTGTAGCTGTGAGTTGCATGTTTTGCTATCTTTTTCTATTATATGTTGAGTAATTTCTGTCTGTATCGTTCTCTCTCTCTCTCTCTCTATCTCTCTCTCTCTCTCTCTCTCTCTCTTTCTCTCCTGAAACGACCTCAGTGGGCACAGTGGCACACCATTAACTGTCCCCTCTGTCAGTGTCCTCTCCACTTCTATCTTACAGTATGAAATAGATAAACGCAGTGGATACCGCCTCTCCCCTCTCCCCTATGCCAACCTCCACCTCTGTACACCCCATCCTCGGCCCCCTCCTCTGCCCCTTCTCTGCCTCCTGCCCGGCCGGGGGTGGTGTCAGTCTGGCAGGCCTTGGGGCCCGTCAGGCGACCAGTGGGCTGTGACGGGCAGCAGCTCTGCGTCCCTCTCCCTGCAGTCTGGCGCCCGCTGGGGTCTCGTTCGGGAGCCCAGCCTGCCAAAGTGACCTCACTCCAACTGGGTGAAAAAAAATTATACAGGCCGCAGTTCACGCCATTTTCGCTCTGCAAACTGGAAAGCGTTGCAAACAAATGAACCAACACTGGTTACATGGCATTAGAGATTTTGTGTTTAATCCTCCTATTAATAGGGGAGGCATTATTAGATGTTGCCACAAAACTGCTGACTCATCGGTTTCATGCTGCTGTTCAATCAGCCATCACTGATTTGTGTTGTTGGCCAAAATAAACATGGATGAGTTTGTGCTTTCACAATGCTGTTTCTGATCATGTTGAACATTGTTAAAGCCCTTTGATCATTCATTATGAAATGATCCAAATGAATGATTAGGGATCATATAAAAGCACACATACTGTTCCAGTACAGCAAAGTCTGCAGTATATGAACATTTTGTATTTAATTGAAGAATTAAGTTGGCAGTAATTAACTTAGGTTCATTATTCTGTATTTCTAAGAAATTGCATTATCATTTTGTCAGTCCTCTAAAATGAAAAAAAAAAAGCAATAACCCTGGCAACCAAGTATTTTAATGTTGGATTAAATTGACGGATTCAGACGATGGATTTAGATCATTTCCATTTGTTCTAGAAACAAATGTTAATGTCACGTCATTATGCTGATGTTAAAGTAGCTGAATTTGAAATTTAGATTTTACGTGTAGTGAGTTTTCTCATGCATTTACAGAACATTTGTTTTGATCTCTGAGTACTACGACTGGATGTCACAATGATTTTTTTTCCCTTCTTTCTGTCCACATGTAGTCATCTTGGTGCACACGCTGGAAACCTAGCCCTAGAAAATACTAACTCCACTCAGTCATCTGCAATCATCCTCGGATGGAGACACTTCTGTCTTCATCTTAATTTTGAGGACTTTCGAGGCAACATTCAGCTGTGCTTGCAGCAGATGAGGGGAGTAATTATTAGTGTGCCAGAAAAGATCCAGGTGCGTTACACAAACAATTTCCCTGCCACCATCTCTGGTGGCAAAAACACAACATCGCAGTCTCTCCTGTGACCGAGCGCTGAGCTGTGCCTGCTGAGGCGAACCTCCCCCCTGCATCCCTGAGAGGGTGATGCAGCGAGGTGACACCGTTAGGGAGGAGAGCTCTGGGTATGTGTGCTTGGGTGTGTGCTTGTTTATCTGCATTAAATGTAATGTGTGTGTCTGGGTGTGTGTGTGTGTGAGAGTTCTGGTGACTTCACATCCAGTTCAAGCACTGTTTACGGTGTGTTTTTACGGTACAGTGTGTGCGCAGCCTGGCGCCCCACTGTACGTGTACATTCAAATAGTGGGATTGTGTGTGTTTGTGTGTGTGTGTTTACAGTGTAATGTACTGTGCTTTACTTCCAACCCCTACCAACCCCTCCCCTCTCTGTGCCCCGCCCTACCTCAGCCCCATGGAGATGCGTCGGGGTCAGGGAATATGGGGAGAGGAACACAGGGAGGCCGCACTCCACAACTTGAAAGGAATTCTAATGAACCAGCACAGTCGCACTGCCTATTCCCACGACAACAGGCCCCAAACAAATAGCTGCATTTGAAGTCCCCTCGTTTTATGACTTTGAAAATGCTGCATGTGTGTGAGTGTGTGTGCACATGGTTGTTTTTGTTTTTGGGGTACAGTAAGTGGTGTGTGTGTGCGAATGTGAGAGTGTGAGTGTCTACCTCCACATTTTTTCTCTATGAAATTGGCCTGGGAACTGATTGACTTTAATGTCTACACTGGAGAATGTAATTACTGTCTGCTATGACCAGAGCTGGATTTTTTAATTATTATTTGTTATTACCAGACTCATATTGGTGTGGTTCTTCCCCCCAAAACAAGTGTTATGAGAAGATGCAGCAGGTACGAGAGGACTAGTCGAGGATCATTTCTTTTTTTTAATTTTTTTTTAATTTTTATAATTATTATGTAATCAATTTTGCTAGATAGGTTTTGCACAGCTCTTGCTCTGAATCTTAAATCTTGTTAATTGCAGGTATATTCACATATACAACTTATAGACTTATAGATGGAATGTTATGTTGTAAAACAATCCTAATTTAGACTTTAGAGGGATCTGAGAGCATTAATGGTTTGAAAGCAACTTTCAATCTTGTGTTTTGTATCTTGGTGGTGTGGTGCACATTTTGTTAATGTTGGATCTTAGATTAAGCCTTTAAATCATGTTACTTCTCTGCTATAAACCCATCATGCGTGAGGGAGAATTTGAAAGATTCTCAATTTTTTAGCTGGAGCTGGGGACTTTCTTTGTTTTTTATTACCTTGGTGTTACCATAGAGAAAGAAAATGAGTGTTGTAACAGTCTCTCTTTAGCCTTGACTGAAAAAAAACTTATGGCACATGACTTACAATACTAGGAAACAATCCTTTTAAACCTCATGCACCTGTTATCATGCAAGACACACACCCCTCCACTACACTTCTTTTAATCCACACTTTAAAGGAAAATAACATGAAAATAAAGAAATAGATGAATGGGGCTGTGGCCAGTTAGGTGTCTGCATAAATATTAATATCAGTACCCCGTCAATCCCACCCCCCCTACCCCTCCACCCTTTTCCAACCCCCTCTGTGCATGTGTGTGTTTTTCTTTGACAACCTCAGGATGCATGTACAATGGCTCCTATGAACCGAGATGTCTTTTATTTCTCAGTCCAGTGCTTTTGCATCAACTGAGTGTGGTGTGGAGCGGGTGGCTGCCCAGTTTGGTTGGCTGCCTGCTCTGGCTGGCGGGCACGGCTTGTCTGTCTGCGCCGTGTGTTGTTTCGCCTGCTCTGCGCAGACGGCGCGGGTGAGAATGTCACTCCACAAAAGCAGCATGAGTTGAGCTGTGTAAACAGTAAATAATAAACAAGTGCTCTAATACATTATTGAGAGAATCACTTTAGGCAACTGGGACAGCATGAAACGCAAAACCACCCCCCCACCCCCCCCAAACCCTCCTCCCCCTCTCCCTCCCTGTCTCTTTTCAAACTTGCGCTCTTCATGTTTTGGGTTGGTGGTGCTGCAGATAGGCAGCAGCACTGGAGCTCTTGTGTGCACTGTCATTGCCTATTTCAGTTTTTTTTCCTAATGCTCTATTAAAGTAACTTAGATATGCGATGATGTTTTGACGTGTTCTGAGTTGGTGGTGGGTAAATATTGCTATGATGACATTTAAAACTGCAAATAGTTTTTATTTCCATTATTGATTAGTCTACAGAGTGTTTTTTTAATCCTTTCATTAATTGTGTAGTTTATTAAATGTGTTAAAATTCTGTAAAAATGCCCAAGGTGAAGTCTGGCCTTTTCTGTTTTTTTCCCCCCAACAACAGTCATAAACTCAACCATGTTCAATTTTCAGGGTTATAAAACTGAACAGCAGCAAATCTTCATATTAGAAAAGTTGGACCCAGCATATTCTTGGCATTTTTACTTGATAAATGACTTCAGCTATAATTGGATTAGCAAAATTGCTACCCACTAATTTTCAGTCATGTAACTGATTGACTAATGGTTTCAGCGGAACTGGCTTTATCGCCCATATGACATTAAAAAATCTTTAATCTGATGATTTTCAACTTATCATCTCCTCCGTCTTTACCAGCAGCTCTGAAAATGCATAAATGGGACCTCATCTTAATGGTGAACTAACAGCAAACCTGTTAAAAAATGCATGTGTAATTTTCTCCCCCCTAACCAGTAGCATGTTTGCTTATATTGTGTGAGCACAAAACAGCACCTGAATCTACCTGCTCTAGAGCATGTAGTAAATGGAATATCCTCCTCCAGTGGCTTATTGAGCAGAATAATTACATTGCACATATTGAATTCCACTAATGCTCCAAAGGTAGGTCTTATTTAATACCACAACTCCCCGAGGGGGCAGAGCATGATTTGGAGCACACACCTCTTCACTGTACCTAATGCTTCAGATAGATTTGTACATTAAAAATATGTCCAGAACCGTTGCAATAGTAAACTTGGCAGAATTGGTGTGAAAGCTACTTGGGAATAGAGTCATTATTTCTGTGAATATTTCTGTGATAGTTTAAAGCACAGTGATTATTTTGCCTTCAGCGTGCCATATATTTATATGGTGACTCTTGTGCTTCTGCTGTTCATTTTCCAGACATAAACCATCGCTGCTTTTGAGGAACATGATTAAAATGTATATAAATTTGCAAGAATTTCAGCTGATGATGTGCGGTTATGTAAAGATGCCACACTTAATGATTATGTGAAACGTAAGTCTTAGGGTTATGTCTTCTACAAATCCTTGAATGAAATTAGAAGAGATTAGGGGTGGGGATGTCTAATTTTCATGAAGGAACAATCACCATGTTTAGCTCTAGGGCTTTTAAATCATATCTATGGGTCGGGAGGGTAATACTCGCAACAGCCTGAAGATGGCAGCCAAAACCTAGTTAGCTGCCATGTGAATTTGCAGGCCCATTTTCAAAATATTACTTCACAGGTCAAATGTATCTTCTGTGGTGGAAGCATGTTTTACCTGCATGTGTTCGTATCACTTAAAATACAGCAGTCAAAGTAGCAATAAGACAAATTTAAGCTTTGTTACCTTTAAGTGAGATGCATTTTCAATGTTGTGCAATAAAAGGGAGGTTAAGCATGATGGATGACATTCAGAAAACACAGTGTGGTTGTTGCTACAATGAAAACAGGAGGAAGAAAATTTGTATGATTGGGCAGCAACTAAATTGAGGGTGTCTGCTGTTTTATCAACACTTTCGGGACTGAAAATGTAAAACCTGTGAGAGGGGAATGGCATGAAAATTACTCAAGGTCTGTGTGCATTAAATAAAAAGGCAAAAGAGTTATGCTAATGTCTAATTAAATAAAGTGTGAATTTGTTTTCAATTAAAAAGCAAAAAAAAAAAAAAAAGCGAATAGTAGTGACGCAGGTAATTTGCTCCCAGATGGTTTTTACCCACTGTTGCAGTCTCACTTTTCTAAGTTGAGTGCTGGCAAAGAACACATCAGCAAACCATTTTTTTTTTTGCCAGAGTCTGTATGATGAACCTTCGAGCAGACAGTTCTCTGCATCAGCATCCTTCTTTCACCGGCTGGCGGCTCATCCCTCCATACTCAGCTGAGACAATGGAGGGGAGGGGAGGAAACAATGGGTGGTTTTGGTGGACGAGCGAGGAGAGGGGTGGGACAGAAGGGGGTTTGGGGAAGAAGGGTCTGTATAGGGCGTGCACATACACACACTCTCACACTCGCACACACACACACACACACACAAGCCAACACAGACAGAAGGAGGGTGGCCAGGAGGGAGAGGTCATATAGGTCAGCGGTCAGGCTCTCTTTCCTGTATGTGTGTGCGTGCATGTCTGGTGTGTGTTTGGGTTGTATGGATCCTTAACCTACACACACACACACACACACACACACACACACACACACACACACACACCCTCTCCACACCCCACACCATGGGCAGTCTGGGTCATGCTTGTCTCTTCACAGTCCACTGCTCCATTATTGACGGCTTGAACTGATACCCCAACAATGAGGCTGTGCATGGTCATGTGATGTATGTGTATGTGTTCATGTGTGTTTCTGTATACAAGTGCACATGCTTTTGTTAGTGTGTGTGTGTGTGTGTGTGTTTGAAGGGATTGGTCCTTACCCTTAAACGTGTCAGGGAAATCCAGGGTCTCTTTATTTCTTTTTTCTCTCTCTCTCTGTCTTCCATTTTCCACGCACACACATACACACACAGCCTCTGTTGACACACCAACTGCTGGTATTTTGCACACACCCACACGCAGCCACAATAGGAGCATGGTTGGGGAGCCGAGGAATGGGGCCCCCCTGTGGGAGGGGCCTCCTCCTGGTCCAAATCAATATATGAGAAGCCATGCAAGTATAACAGAATCATTACTATCATAGGGCTTAATAGGGTACAATACACAATATGGCTTATGTGTGAGAAAGTGTGTGTGTGTGTGTGTGCTTTGACACCTGTTGTCTCCATCCAGCTGGTGTCATTTTTTCTTAAGCTGATTTTTTTTGATATCATTAGTGTTAGAGGAGTTGTCATTTTGCATATTTGTCGCTGCCTCTGCAGCATCTTGTGTAGCGTTTCCTCTCACGGAGCCGAGTACAACAATGCAACAGCGCACATCTAAGCAGCTGGTGTCAAACATGTGCAGCGGTGGAGGTTCAGTTGCGAGGAACAACAAGCTATTGCTGCCTGAACCTGTGTCTAGCAAGACTTTGTATTTTCCTCACTAATCATGATTACTGCCACAATCTTCCCCTCCAGCCCACCTCTTTCTACCCCCTCACACATCAATGACAACCTCCTTTCATCTGCCGGTGTGCAGCCCCACATCCACAATGTATTTACAAGGCCTGAAATGAACAGAGCAATTATTATCAGTCATGCTAATTCTGCAGATAATGATCAAAAGCTGAGCTCTTCTTTCTTTTTCCTCTCTCCCTCACTGCCTGCTCTGGGGAGCTAACAGCGGTGACAAACCTCCCCTTTTATTATTTCATGGCCTGTTTAAAGATTTAGTGAGGCCCACAAACCACTACTTTTAATGACCAATTAACAGGAGCAAAGCTCTCTTCGGAGCACCGCGGCCTCGTTCAGGATTTGCTAGAGTAAACAGTGGTGCGGCGTCGGTTGTGGTGGTGGTGGTGGTGGTGGTAGAGGGGGCGTATGTCTCGTTACCGGCTCACCGTTCAAACTTGCACACATACAAACATGCATGTACACAAACCACACACACACACACACACACACACACACACACACATAGACAAACCCTCTGCTCCGCTGCTTATTAAAACCTGGAGGAGCAGCAGTGCTAACCAAAACCTTGAGAGAGAGAGTCAGTCAGCAAGAGTCAGAGTAGAGAGTCCCGCTCCCACTGGGTATGTGTTTTTTTTTTTTTTTTTCCTGGCAGAAGGAGGGGTCGAACTCTAAAATGATAAAGCTTGCTGCAAAGTCAGCCCGGCTAAATCTGATTCGAGAGGCAACGAAATGGTGTTGAAGAGAGAGTAAATGAGTAGAGCCTGGATCATTAGCATTGCTCAATAATGTAGCTGGGGGGTAGGACAGCACCACTCAAGGCCACAGGCTTTCTGAGCGGCTAATTTGGACCCGTCTTGTTTATGGGTAGAGCAAGCAGGCCCCTCAAGATGACTGTCAAGCTGAGGCTCGCTCCCCAAACTAAACAAACACAAATGAATACACACTCCTTGATGAAATCCACAACACGCATGAGTGATCAAGCATATACCAAAACACCACTGTAACTTCTCAGCAGTTGGGTTCTCAACTACAAATACAGCTGATTTTAATAGGAATGACCTTGTTTGATTTAAAGCTGAAATTAAGATGCATATTTTGCGCATTGAGTGGAAATTAATATAACAAGTCATGCAGAGCTAAAACAATCACTAGCAGTTAATTAATTAGTTGAAGACAATTTTAAACTGTTCTGACAATCAGTTAATGGTTTAAGTCACTGATTACAGTGTCTCAGATGTAAATAAAGGTTGATTTTCTTTGTGTTAAACTGAATGTCTGTTCCTTAGACAAGACAAGCCATTTACAAGCAGTTTACTTGTAGGAAATTGTGAGGTGAATTTCTGACATTTTTCAGATCAAATTATTAAATGAGAAAAATAATGTGAGATTAAGCCGCAATGAAACTTTTGTTTAGAGCTCAACCTGAAGATCTGAATCATCAAAACAAACTCAGATGCAATAATCTTTCTTTTTCTATTCAAGTATTGGAAAATGCAATTTTCTTCTTCAATATAATCAATTTAGTGTGTTTTTTTCTGTCTGTACTATATATATTTTTTAGAAGTTTTTGTGTCATTCTCTACCTTCTTAATGATCGCTGTTTCTTCTTGAACTTTGTCATAAAAAAAGTAGCAGTATGAGACCAAGATTCCCTCCATGTGGTTGTTCTTTACTTTGTTCAACTTTGTTTACTTTAATGCTTTGCATCATATATCACCTCAGCTTTTTCCCAATTACATACCAGTGTTGTATTGTGTGCATATGCTAACCTGTATTTACATCCACTTCACAGTGTCTCCATCAGCATATTGTAGTGTACAGAACACACATGAAGACGGGGTATTGTCTAGCAGAGGAGGTGGAGGGGTGGGGGCTCTTACAACCTGGTTAATAAGACAGTGTGTTGATTGTATTTGTTTTCCATTTGTCTCTCATCGTTTGCATTGAAGACGCTCAGCGGTAATTAAGCCACTAAGTGAAACTGAAACAGGCGAGTCATGGGGTGAGCTCCACAGCAGCATTATGAGATGAGAACAGACTCAGAATGACAAGAGCTTGGAAGAACAATGCAAGGAAATGGAAATCCCCCCCATCAGGAATATCCTATTGTAACAAAGACAAAACTCGAATAGACAAAACGGGAAGAAGAAAATAATACCACAGCCTTGCACTGATGCCAAAGTGTTTAGCATAAGATAATGAAGGCAAGACATTTGTTAGTGCATATGTATACGAATATTATAAAAGCCAGACAGCTTTAAACCTGTGTGGGAGTTTGCTAGGTGAAGGAGAGCGATAAGGAGGAGAAGAAGGCAGGGAAAAAGCTATATGTAAAATAATTATGTAGTGATGCATTCTTCATGGTACACCGGAGCGGCCTGGATGACTGTGAGGTGGTGTATCATGTTGTTGAAAGACACAAGACGCACTGTTTGTGTGCTTGTTGTGTCAAAGAAACAACCTCCTCCAAAGTCTTCCGCACTCATCTCAACTCAGCTCAACTATTAGAAAGAAGTGCACACAAACCTAAACATAAATACACAAAACATTTTAAGGCTGCAACTAATGATTACGGTCAAAGGTAAATAATATGTTGAATATTTTATGGTACAGATTTTTAAAAAAAAAAAAAGGTGACTTTTGTCAGCCCAAATCCCCAGAGATAAAAAAAATAAAATAAAAATTCAATGACATGAAACAGAAGAACACAGCAAATCGTCACATTTAAAAAAAGCTTAAATCAACACAATTGGCATTGTCTACTTATTAACTGACTGAAATAATTACCATGTAGCCCCTCAATGCCAAAATGCACCACTTGGTGTGTGATAAAATACAGTTTACATCAGCACGTTTTCCATTTCCAAGCCAGTCTCCGTCCCTCATTTCACTTCTCTCAGGAGATCCACGAGGAAGGACGAGGACCCTCTCTCAGGCTCTCTTGGATTCCCCTCTTTGGTCAACCTCCTCTCCCCTTTTCTCTCTCTTACCCAATGAACCCCAGCAACAAATCAATGGCCAGGGATAAACACAAATCCCCCGTAGAGGTGACTTATAGAAAACAATTTGAACCTGCGCACCTCGCTTAGGCAGCCCTGCACAGCCTTTTAACTGTATGGGTCTAACCTCAAACCTCCTCTGTCTGGCAGTCAATTGAAATTAGATTCCCAGGTAGATGGGGGGTGGGGGGCATCGGGAGCGGAGCGCAGGTTCTATGCGAGACGAGTATGTGGTTGTATAAACACAGCCATTGAATGTTAACATGAAAAAATGCAGTAGCGTTTCAAAGGGAACGAGGGTGCGCTGAAAAGGAGATCACTGCACTTTACTATGTTTCATTATCAGAGATGGAAGATATTGATACTGTGATTGAAGATGCAGGTTCACTGCGTTTTGATAAATTACTGGATAATTAATGAACACGCACTGTATGTAGAGGAGGTGTGCGTATACGTGTGTGTGTGTGTCGAGGGAGTTCAATGTCATTATTGATCTCATTCTGGTTAATTTATCCTCTATTTGAAATGAGCAAAAGAATATATAAAAATCCAAATCACACTATTACCTCAACACTGCGACCTCATGGCACCTAATGACCTACAAAATCAAATATGACACACAGGATCTAATGAGAGCAAGCTTGAAGAAGACACAGTGATGAGGCCTCAGCTTCCTTAGGGGGGGCGGAGCGGGGGAGACCCAGGCCCAGGGCCTGCACCGGGGAACTCTGGGAGGTGGCGGGGGAGTTAGAGGAGCTCGGCTGAAGAGGCTGTGAAGGAGGAGGAGGTTGGTAAGACCAGGGCCTTGTGCTGAGTGGGCCCTCAGAGGGCTCCATCCCCTATTTGCAGATCTAGTGAGTAGTGAGGTGGGGGTGCTTTTGCATTACCTCCTTCTTTATTCTGCTCAGGCCCCCCCTCCACACTCTCTCTCTCTCTCTCTCCCAGTCTGTCTCTGTCTCTCTTCCTCTCTGGTCATGCTAATTGCTCCCAAGGTCAGAGCATCGGCTGCGCTCCCCTGAACGCCACCCCCCCACCCCCACCCCACCCCACCCCAAGCCCTGGCTTTGAATGGCATGTTTTGATCAGACCTAATTTGATTGGTCGACGCTGTCTGGGGTGGATAGGGACAGCACTTTACAGCCCACTGCTTTTGATGTGTGTGGGTGTGTGCATGTGTGTGCGTGTCAGGGTGATGCATGTCAGGTTATGAAGTGTCTGTGGATGAGTGCATGAGAGTGTTACACGTCAGCAGGGAAGTGTTTTTTGAGGGGTGTCAGAGTGTGTAAAGGGGAGTGTGTGTAAAGGGTGGTTTATGTCATGGGCGAGGGTGATTTTGTGTACTTGAGTGTCAAGGAGAGTTTGATGTGTTTTGATACAGCATATGGCAAGTGTGTTGAGAAATATGGTCAGACATGGATTGAAATGCTGCTGCTCTAATGGTTATCCATATTGGCAGTACAAAACTCAAGATTTTTTTTTTTTTTACTGTACAGAAGTGATTAAAATGTACAGTGGTCTTTACATGTCACACTCTTCCCTCAAGCTCATCATTTTCATTATCAAATTAATTTATTATTTAAAAAAAAAACATATTTTTTGCATTGTCTGTCGTATACTTTTTATTTCCATGGATGTCAGAATACATTACTGCACTCATTGGCAGGGGTTTTTATCAGTCAAACATCGATGGCATCATTGTCTGAAGCATTTGTGATTTGACTAATTTTTAGTTGATGCTGGCACTAGACTACTGTCATGACACATTATGAATTACATATTGAACGTTACAAAGGTTGTTCACCTGAACTTTCCACTTAAACTTAAAACTATCATTTTGTGGAATTCAGACTTTCTTTAAAAAAAATCTCAACAGAAAAAATGGTGGAACAGAGACAACTGACAAATTCTTACATAAAAAAAAGATAAACCTAGTTTTTTAAAGCTTGAAACGTATTTTAAATGTTCAATACATTGTTATTTTTCCCTTTGATAGCTAATATCAGCACTGAATGAAAACAGGTTGACTGCCATCAGGTCTGAAATTAGCAAGTGACTAAGTTCAGTTTTTAAAATCCACTGTTACAGTGACAGCAAGCTGATTGCTTCTATCATGTTGTGAAGCAGAAACCTAATATAATAATAATAATATCATAATATCAGCATCAAATGCTGTGTAATGTTGCCAGTGTTTTCCAGTGGCTTCAAAACATATTTGAAATTTGAACCTTCCAGACGCCTTGCATGTAGACAAAATGACTTTAACTCATCCCCCCCGTTCCAGTCCTGCCACCAGCCTCTGGATGAGTGCGACAGCAGTATCTCCCCCTCTGGAGTTTGGAAACAGCAGCAGCGCCTCTTTGGGCCTCCTGTCTCCGCCACAGTCAGATCCCCATTGAGTGCTAGTGCACTAGGTACAGTAGGAAGTCCTAGGCAGGCAAACAGGCCATGTGTGTCTGCTGTCTGACAGCAGCGCTGATCCGGCCCCTATGAGTGAGATTGATAGGGCCTGTGATCAGGGACGCCGCGCTCCCTCCATCGCCGGCGAGATGGATCACATCACACTGCCGTCTCCTCCGCTTCCAGGATAAATGAACTGAGGGGGAATCTATCACTCCCTGAGAAGGAGAGGGAGAGAGAGACAGAGAGAGGGACAGAATACCTTACAGAGAAACTGGTGATGATACAGAAGTTGGGAGGGGAGAGAAAAGGTAGAAAGTGAGAAAGGCGAGCTGAAAAAAAAGACAGGAAGAAGTGAAATGGACAAAGGGAGAAAGCGGGTCGTAAAAGAGAAAGACAAGGTATGACGGAGACAGCTGTGGAGCCTGCTGCCAGGTCAGCCCCCTCCCCTCCCCTGCCCCCAGTCCCCCTCACAGGTTAGGTGTTAGGGTGTGGGCTTTTTTGTGTTCGGGTGTCAGCCGGCTATTTGTCACAGTGAGCGATCTGATGCTCCGCTGAATCAATCATGCAGAAGCGCTGTGGGTTGTGTGCACTGTATACATGTGTCTGTGTGTGTCTGGACATGAAACTGTGTTTGTGCATATACATACCTGAATATGTGTGGGTGGAGGTGCGAAACAAGGAAGAAGAGCACGCTCCTCTCAACAGGAAGTGACGGTAAACACATACTGCATCTCCCTCTTACCAGACAGAAAGCTGTGTTTTGGGTGGGACGGGTCTCTTTGCTCCAAAGCGGGTCGTTTTTTTTTCTTTCTTAAATCACACTTTCCAATGGTCACGATCATTACTCGGCCCCCAGACTCCCTCTGCTCACTCTTGCTCATTTGGCCTGGCATAAATTAGACTTTGTCATGGCTGATTGGGAATAGGCACCTTATTGCATTAGGCCATGGCTTATTAGGCAAATGCTCTTAAGACAAGCCTTGCTTAACTGGGTGACAGCATCTCAATTAGGTCGTCTGTGAAATATGCCTGAGCTAATTGCCCCCAAACACGAGCCCAAGAATTGGATTAGAACTTATTTCGTTTGGCTTGTATGGACATGTTTGGGTTTGAGCTGACAGGTGTCACAGAGCTCAAAGTGATTGTGTGTGTGTGTGCGTATGCGTGTGTGCGGACCACATCATTTCTGAGGCGTTTGCAGTTACTTAGACCTTCCCTTTGATATTATTTGTGTGGATGCCTGCATAACGCGCTGCATCTCTGAGTGTCTTGTGCGTGCGTGTGTGTGTCTGTGTACAACTAACTGACACATCCTGCTTTCGCCGGATGTAGTGCTCATGAGATCCCCCTCTTCTCCTCTCTTCAAGGAATGACAGCTTCAAAAACCTTTCCCCAATGATTATAATTGACTGATTGGTGAGTCCTTAACTTCCTCTGCCTCCTTCAATAATCCCAACATAGCTCTCAAGTGGCTCTAAGCTGTCTTTATGAGTGCCTGCTTGTGTGCTTTATGATTGCCTGATGTGAAAATGGCAACGGTGGTACGAGGGGGTAATTTGTCGGAACCCAACAAAGAAATGTTGTAACAATTAATCACGGGGTGAACACCGAAGAACATGGTAATTATGTTCATTAAGTGGCGAGTATGAGGGCAATTATCTGGGATCAGCGTGGGTTGTCACAGGCACGTCAGGCCGAGATGTTGCAATAACTCACCACTTTTAAAGGGTTATCACCTTTCATCTAATACGGTCAGACGGATGGTACAGTTCCTACAGTCAGTAGGATGTATGTATAAAGCAGAACGGCCACAATAGAGTCACATGGGTGTCCTTGAGTTTCTACGCCGTCCCAGTAAGCACCCCCACTGTATGGAAGTAAAATAAATACAGTATGCAAATTGATGTCATTTGCATTCCAACATCACTATACGATGTTATCGTATATAGAATACAACAAGAAGTGGTTATTTACTTTCCAAGGTAACCTGGTCATACAATAGTGTCTATTTATGTTTTGGCCATTTTATTAAATTGACAGTTGGGATAAAGAATCAGGCAGACTTTATGTAAGAATGCAACATGTTTTATTTGGTGTCCGCCTTTTATCCATAGCCCTTGACTGTATATAATGTATGTAAACAGGAGGACAATGTTGTGACTTGGCTTGTATTGTGTCTCGTAAAGGCTGAAGTTTTCATAGCTGTATTGAATGCCCATACATGTATAGATGGGGCAAAAGCCTGTTGTCGTAAGTTACGTTTTCATTCCACACAGATTTTACCTGCATTTCTAGGAAATTTACAATAAGAAATGTGAATAAATGTACATTTCCAACCAACGGAAGTAACAACTCTAACTCTCTATTCGACTGTTAGAGTTGAGCGCATTAAACTCCACTATAGTCCTATTAAACCACTACAGATGAACAGAAGTCAAACCTGAAATGGTCAGAAACATGTAGAAAAGAGATGGAAATATGGTATTAATTGATGTAATTTGAGCAGTACTGCACGTCCCTCGCCCCACACAGATTTAATGTTTTCACTTATTGCTCCAGTGGAGCCAACGCTTCTGTGGATATTTAGGTGTCATGATTAATTTACTGATTTTGTTTTCATTGCAATTAGCCACATTTAGTTTTATGCATTACACCAACTTTTCCTCCAGAACCCTTTATGATATTCAGACTGCTTTTTTTTCTTTTTTTCCCAGATTTTGAGCTTTTCCATTCAGATTTTCTTACACAGAACTTGAAGATGTGCATAAAAACAAGGAATAGAAACACAATTCTGCTACAAGAGGTAACAGGATTACCAGTGCTAGTGATGATGTGTTTTCCAAGGCAGGCATGATGTTGCACTCCGTTGCACACAAAAAGGTTTAGTAATTTTAAATGAAAGAAGATCTTGAGGTAGAAGTCTAAAACCTGTATAAAATCTGTCCATTTGGTTGATTTTTGTGATGCAGTCCCACATTCAGATTCAGATATTGTTGGATCTGACTGGGTGCTTCATTTGAACCATATTGACCCCTTTAGTACACACATTAGTTATTCAGGGAAACCTTATCACACAGCTTTCTTAGAGACATAGGACTCATTTTGATTCTCCCAAGCACACAGAAAAAGATGAGTTACCACCACACCTTTTTCCACCTGTATGAAAGTCCCACCAATGCTTGTCTGCTGCATATTTACTTTCTGTCTGACTTGCAGTGAAAGAGACTTGCAAGCCCCAGTGAATCCTCAAACAAAGGCTGAAACCTAAATCCTAACTCACAAATCTCAGCCTTGTAGATACAAAACCTGGAAATACCATTGGACTAATTAAGCTGATTGGCTCTGTCTGTCCTGAAAGAAGGCCGGTCTGCCAATCAAATGTGGATGTTTCTGCTGTAACAAACTCTGGCAACGGCTTTTCTTCCCTACTCGAAGCCGGGGGAAGAATCAACCTGACAGTGGAGCGTGTGATTGGACAGAACTGTGCAGCCTGTAGCTGTCAATCAGTCAGTGAAGAGTTGAGTATTTCTGACCCTTCTCACAACGCTGCACACCTCTCAAGCTGCCAGGCGTGAAAATAATAGATACTTAGGATAAAGAGTCCCAGTATAATTATACAAACCTGCAGAAGACACCCGGGCCTCCACTTTGAATGTGAACACTGTGCGCTCAGTCCTCTCCTGACATACTCTTCCCTCTATCTCTGGTTGAAAAAACATCTCCAGGTATCTATGCTCTCGAGGAGGGCAAGGCAAGAGAAAGACAAATAGCGTGGGCTTTTTATCACCAAAGCCCTCCTGGAAACAGACAATAGCCACACAGGTCTTATTTTAGTCACTGCCTTTTGTGGCTGCCAACCTTCTCAAACTCCCTATTTTCCTTTTCCCTTTTATTTTCTTGTGTTTTTCCTTGGGCACAGTTCTCTCTCCCTCTCTTCCTCTTTCTTGCCTTCTGTCTCAATTGCAAGCCTATTTGGAGCATGTTTGTTTTCACGCTTTCTCCTCTCGTTCTCAATCTCTCCCTCCCTCTCATTTTCTCTTGCCTTCCCCTCCTCCCTCTTTTCCCTCACAGCGCGTGTGTGTGTGTGTGCTGTACATCCATCGATGGATGCGAGGCGTGTATAACCTCAGGTAAGCTCAATGAAGCAGCCTGACTAGCCAGTGTGTCTGTGGGAGGCTCTGGCTCATCTCTGCCTGCATCCCTGTAGCCTTAATCTGTGACAGACCATTTCATAATCACAGCCAACGGGGCTTCTCTCTCTGTGTCTTTGCTCCTCCTCCTCCTCCTCATCCTCCTCTTCTTCTCCTTCTTCTTCCTGTGCTCCTCACATCCCTCTCTCCCTCCTGCTTTCTCTCTCTCTCTCTCTTCCTTCGTCTTTTTCTTCTCTCCCAAAGTGCAATAATTCACAGGCATGCACCCTCCCACAGGCGGATTAGCAGGCGGCGTGCTCGTCCTACATAATCGCAGCACAATGGAGCCCAAACGTGCTGCCGCCACAACCACAGCCATAGGGCACAATGCATCTGCGATGTCCCCTCATACCAAATGACACGGGACAAAATGGACCCCATCTTGCGCCCTCCACCTGCATTACAGGCCCAGCGCTTACTGAGTGGCCCATTGCGGACTGGGATGCACCAGTGATACTCTGGAGAAAAGGGAATTTAACTTTTCCCAGCGCAGACGCATGTGGAGAGACCCATCTTTCTTTGTCTTGGACTGGCGCCTTATTTGATTGTTGAAAACTGTCCAGAAAAGTCTCTCTTCTGGAGAGGGGTCTTCTAATCAATATTTTCATTTCTTTAGTCTTCATAATTTAGAATATGTAGATGAGTTATGTGTGCCTATGTGCATGTGTGTGTGTGTGTGCGTGTGGAGGAGTCTGTTATAAGTAAGAAAGACAAAGAGGATCTCACCCAGTTCCTGTCTAAAAACAGAAGTTCTTCAAATGATAAAAAAAGGCAAAATGTGCCATCCATTCTTTGATCTTGATGTAACATATGAAAATTCTGTGAACACAATCACTGCACAGTGTTCGCCTCCAAATCGTTCCGTGAGCCCAGTCGATTACAGTGTGCGACATTAACATATTGTAAAAAAGGAACAAGCATCTTATGATTCATTTTCATTGTCAGAATAATAGCTGAGCCGATTAGCAGCATTGTTGCCATTGGAGAGGCAAAACATCATTACGCTCCTCAATCTGTTTGAGTAATTAAACCATTTGGGAGAATCATCTCATGTGTTTGCTGATTCAGTCAGAAAAAAAACTGCTGTTGAGCGCTGCAGCTATATGTAATGTTACATTTATGTATTAGCTTTAAAGGGCTTAAGTGTGAAGCTGTGCACAACTGCTCTGGTAACGGAATGTCAAATAGGATCCGTCGCTCCATTCCAATGCATTTCATATAATACTATAATGAAAGGCGAGGATTTATACCGCATTAGTATCAAGCTCCATCAGATTTAAAGCCAAAAATCCATTCTATATCCTCCAAGTTTTCCTCTAACATTTTCTGGGCGCTTAATTTAATTTTCTCTCAAAGTGCCAAGCAACCGCTGTTCTTTGGTGTCAGGTGAATGAAATAATTTGCACATACTTTGCGCCTAAACTGTGGAAATCCAGGAGGCAATTGCATGCTCTGCTGTATCACACAAACACACCAAATCTCCTTTTTTCTGTTACTGTGTTGTAGTAAATGCGCTATTAGGCTGACTTTCAAAGCAGGAATTTGGAATACCTGTGACTATCCTATTTGATTTTATCCAGCCTCACTTTGAGCCAGATCTGCTACGTTCCTTCTATAAATACCCCCACTGTATCTGTCCTTTCACTCCTTTCTGTACACTCTAATAGCAATAGATGATATACATTAATGTCTCCCTCAGCAGCATCCGCTCAAAATGCTACAGGTTTTCTTAGACCCGGCCTGTATGTAAAACACGGACATGCTCAGCCCGGTATAGCTTCCTCTCCTCTTCTTATCCCTTTCTATTTCGCCACCTCAGCACAAGCCCACACTGTGGTAATCCCTCACAAGTCAGGACAAAATGAGTGACACGGGGTGGGTCGCAGCTGGAACATGCACAGCCGTACATAAGATATCTCCTAGATTCTGCCTCTACCTGGGCTTACGGACGGACCCAGAATATATTAGCGGTTTGGCGAGCCTTATAGCGTGGCACACCAGAGCCTCGTGGTGTGTAGGCCTTTTTCACACATGCAGGTTTACACACACACACACACACAGGACTTCATTAACAGCATCACTGCAAGATGATGCTCGATATATGTAATCCACATGCATGTTCACCCCCTTCCGCTTAGCAACTCCAAAGAGGCTTGTTAATCCTTGCCTGTGTCAAGGCAGATGCTGAATTGCCACTGCCAGGTGAGCGCGCAGGACAACAACTGTACGGACATGTACACGGTTGTGTAAGCAGTCGTGTACACATCAGTAGATGTGTGCAGGCACCGTGTTGCCTGAAAAATATATCTAACAACATATAGAGTATGTGAGGTGTGTGCTGTGATTTAAACATGAGCAATGAGTTTCTGTTCTGGCTCTCTTTTCTGAAAGCAAGTCCCATGAGCACCTAAAACACAATGCCAGAGGTATGTTTGAATGAATAAAGGTAAAGGGTAGGGGGTCAACATGGCCACATGTATGAGGGGCTGCACTCACATGTGACCTCAGTGGAGAGGGAAAAAAATGAAGTGAAACATCTCCAAAGAACATGAATGAAAAAAGAATATATACAGTGTAAAACGACTAAATGCAGCTCATACGAAGGGTTAATCCGGCAGGTTTGTGGGGCTAAACATTGGTAATGTGATGCAGTTGTTGTCTCACTTTTGGCTTTGCTCTCGTTCCCTCTATCCCTCTCTCTTCCTCTCTCTCTCTCCTCTCCTCTCTCTCTCCATGTCAGTCTGCTGATTTATAGCTCTGTTTAAGCGAAGGCCACACGTCTCTCGCGACGCTGCTATTTGTTTCAACCCCGCTTCATTTTTCCACTCTACCCCCCTCTGAAGGCAACCAGGAACCAACAAAAATTAACCCTTGGCTCTTATGCACACAGCAAAGTGTGTTTTGTGGCTCTTCCCAGGTTGTACCTGCTTCTGGGGAAGCTGACAGGGCTGCACAGCGACTCCACTGTTGTTCTGACAAAGCGACTAGCGCGCCCAGCCCTCTGCTGTTGTTGTTAGGAGCGCGTTGGAGATGTAGAAAAATGACGTGCCACAAGGATGCCATTAATAATGCTCACAGGCAAGGTTTTCTTGACGTGGGGAAAAATGGCCGACGTCACAAGGCCCTTTTATCAGCCTAATTTCATAAGAGAATTTCATGTCTGAGCAGGGAAAAGTGGCTATTTTTCCTCTTCTTTTATCTTGTAAACAGCCATTACTTGGAGAGGTTTACAGGCCTGCTCTGGCAGTAAGTGGATATGAATTTCAAGACCAAACCATCCTTTTATATCAGGCCCTCTCACAAATGCTTTGACATAATCGTGACATCAGACAGGCTTACTTTTTTCACCGCACTTGGTTTCCAGCTGTACCCATAATTCATTGCATTTGCTTGATGAATTTTTTTTTTCTTCCTATCAGTGATACAGAAAATTAGTTCTTATAGATTATTTTTTTTCCAGCGGCTAAAACAATTGTTTGACTAAATCAAAGAGGCAGCTGGAGCCACAATTACATATTGTGAGTGTGATTGTGTAACTGTGGATTCTAAATGTCTAAAGCACTGAGAGGGATTCGTCTGCCTTGGCTTTGTGTATTGTGGCTGGTTTTTCTGCTCCTGTGCAGTATTGTACCATATTTGCACTTTTCTTCTCTTTTCTCTGTCTGTTCCTTTGTGGCAGCCTGGCACGGAGCAGGCTGTTGTTTACACTGGTAAGCTGCCCATTGTCTCTGGTGGGAATTCCCTTTGGGAGACAGCGCCACGGGAACAAGGCTCGGCACTCTGCGAGAAGCTAACCGCAGAGCTGCTGGTGCAGCATTGGTGGGGCTTCTGTGCATCCGCTGGGATCTGGTGCCAGGAGTAAGATGGTCATCCCCTGGGACGGGGAGCGATGGCGAGATCGAGGCAACAAAAGGGAAAAAGGGAAAGACCAGCAACAAAAGGGGAAGAGGGGGGCAGACAGGGGATAAAAGTATAGGACAATTTAAAGGTAAAAAAAACCATCCCTTAGAAGTAGCAGTACGAAAATCAGTTGATGTTGGAAAAATAACCAGGTGTATAGATGTAGAACAGCTAGAAGACAATTAACTAGAATGACGCTGACTTTTATTTTACCTGGCAACATCCTGGTTGTGTATGTTTAACCTGCTGTCATCTAATACCGGCAAAAGTGTTTGACAGAGAAAGAAGTACATCAGAACTGGAAGAAAACCCAAACCCCTTCTCTAAAATATTCCACTCCCTCTCCCATCATTTCTAAAACAAGGCTTCCTGTTGTATGACCTAACCCTCCTGCACCTCTGCACAACAGTCAGTCCTGACTTGAGGCCCGGTACGCCCAGGGCTGGAGTGGAAGGCGTGCCCCAGCTCAGGTGTGTTGGTAATGGATGTGGGGCACTGACAGTTTGGGTTAGTCGTCTGGCTAGACGCGACTTGACAGCAGCGGAGCTCGCAGGGCCCGGTAGGCAGGTTGGGTGCTAAGGGCCCTATAGTGAACCTAAAGCGCACAGAACTCAAAGGGGAGAAAAGCGCACAGAACAGCACTGAGTCACATCTCAAGTCGAACAGGATGAACTGTTGGTCAATCAGTGTCACTCCCTATAGCTGCGCTGTTTTGTAATGATAACAACAGACAGCTTAGTGGACTTGTGTTTATTTGATGGTGTTAAAATTGTTTTTTTTTCTCTAAATAATGGTAAAGTAAAATAGTCTATTTGTTTTAGTGGAATTCATGCACTAGTTTCAATCATAAAATCACATCCCCATGTACCAGTTTAACTGTATCCAATTTGTTTTTCTCCAGTTGAGCTAAATGAGACTCACTTTTGGTTTTTGAAGATGCAGACTTAATGGCTTTGTGTAGTTTAGGAGCATTCCACTACTTTGGAAGAGGTTGAAATGCCATTGGTTAAGATAATGGAGGAGAGGGATGTAAAGTTCAGTGGAAGAGAGCCTAATGCCTTCTTAAGGTGAGCCATTTCAGCACGCAACCGCATTTGTATATGTCTGCGTATTTACCCGCGAAGGGAGGGAGGTGACCTTTCCATGTGGAGATGGTGTCTGCATGGAAACGCTGCTTGCTGCATCCTAATGGCCACTCAGGGCCACCTCGCCTCCGCGGCCGGCCTGATATTTGCCTAAATGTGTGGGTGAAAGTTTTTTCTCTCTCTTACCCCTCCTAGAAATATTTACAGAGAATTTGTGGTCAGCATGAGTGAGGTGGTGGGAGTGAGGGGTCATGGGGTGTAGTCTATATAATGTAAGAGAAACTGGGAGCTCATGTTTTACAGTGACAGCAAAGCTACATAGACAAAAAGGAATTTGATGTCTTTGAGCTAAACATAGTTTTCAGTTAGTTTGTGCTTCAAATAACAGAAAAGCAGTTTACAAACTGACAAACACTCGACAGTGTAGGACTGACACAGTATCATTAGTAATGCTGCTCTGAGTGAGGGTTAAGGCAGAGGTCTTCCAGTCAACATGGCTTCCTGCCTCCTGCTGCTATGTGGATCATTAGGAAAATGAACGATTGGAGCACTGTGTGTGTGTGTGTGTGTGTGAGAGAGAGAGAGTATGTGTGAGATTTCTGTGCCACTGGGCTGTGGGCAGCCTGATTACTCCGCTCTGTCTCCTACTCACCTGCCGGCCCACTGACTTACCTTCAGCATACTAACTCCCTCCAGTTCCCTCCTCCCCTCGGAGCACAAGCACACACATACACACACACACACGGGAAGGAATCACAAATGCATTAATTTGTCTAGATTCATCTCTGCAAAACTTCTGAATGTATCACATCTTGACAGATGATTCTAGGCCAGTAAATCTACTCCTCAGGGTATCTGTGTACCTTTGGAAAAAAAATCCCTTTAGCTTGTGAAAACCCCCTCACTACCACGCGTTTTTCTCTTCTGTTTTGTGTGTATACCCAATTGTATACTTGGAGGCAAATGGCACACATGCATTTTAAAAGCACATCAACGACTGGGGCAAGAAACCCAAAAGGTGGCAAAAATTACAGGATCAACGATTGATGTCAGGGGAGCAAATCCGAGCAAGTGGCTGCAGATTTTTCACTTTTGCTGGGGCGTTTGTATGAGCTGTCCCCATTAACAAGCAGAGGAGATAATGTTGGTGGATGGACACACTGTATGTGTATGTGTGCATGTGTGTGTGTGTGTGTGCGCACGCACAGCTTCTTCCTGAGCCTACGTCACATTACACGTGCTTAGCCTGACAAAACAAGCGATGGAGGTGATGTCAGACATTGAGAATGTACAGATTTTAACTTTGTCCTTCCCATTAATATAACAAGTACTCATTTCTGGGGAAACATAAATATGTATGTATATGTATGTACACACACACACACACACACACACACACACACACACACAGACACAGATATATATATATATATTATATAATGAGTGTGTGTGTACATACACAGTAGTGCATAAAAAAGTGTTTTTATAAAAAACGAATTAGTGGGAATTAAAGAGAAAACAGCAGTCAGGCTCCAATAAAAGAATGAAGATACAAGACTGTGTTTTATTTACTGTAAATTACAAATCAAGCCGTTACTGTAATGTATTGTATACATTTATATATCCTGTAATTTCAGCCACAATTATTTACAAATTCTCCACCTCCTTCTCTGATTACCCTAATGTTCGTCTAAAGAGTACAAAGGAATGGAGTTGTCTTTTTATAAATTCCCACCATTCTTTATTTTGCAACACAAACAAATTCACACTTTGCTGTTCACACATTAATTATGCAGTTGGAGAAAAAGCTGCAATGGTGGAAAGGAAGGTGAAAATGAGGAATTCAGTTTCTTGTGCTCCCTTGTTGAATATTCATATAAGATCAATTTTTGATGCTTTCGGGCGTTGTTTGTTCCAGGGTGGCTCAGTCACTTCCTATTTGTGAAGCTGTTAGGTACCAGGAAATGGGTGAATCCGTTTTTGGTGAGAGGAGAAAGGTGTCTGTGCTCCAAGGTAGACATATGTGAGGTGTCTGTGGCAGACTGGGGAGGATATTTGAAGTGTGGCTTGATCACCAGCCCCACTCCCTCCCAAATTGCACCTAAATTTCATTTGATTAAATTTGTTTAGTATGTCATTCAGCGCCGTGGCGATGTTGATTAGCTCTGACAGTCGGTGACGACCACTTTTGTAGCTCTTTCTAGTTACCTGTCATCATTTCTCTTGGAGCTCTGCACAGTTTGTTTCACCTCTCTAAGATGTTTGAGAGCACTTAAAGATAATTATTGCCAAATGATGCTCTAATGAGGGGAACAACTGTCCTTAAGTCTTTGCGTGAGAGCGGGGCCTGCTTGCCGTGACGCCACCTTTTGAGGCATCATTTTGTTTGCCCGTTTGACAGTGTCAGACTTTCTATAGATGTTGCCTCAATCTGACGCATGCCATAATAATTGGCTGAGCGCAGGAGATGCAAATTGCTGAGGATTTATTAAAATGCACCTTAAAGGGGTTAGAAATGTCTGTTCGCAAGTCAAATTACCATTTCGCCTCTCTTTGAGTCTTTCTCTTTTTTTTGTCAACCTCTCTTAAACTTCCTGCGCTCTTAGAAGAGGTCAGACACAGCCCTTCATTTGTGGAGGAGGATTTTCGTCTCCTGTGGAAAATTGCAAGGCATTTAGAGCTATCGGAGAGGGTCAGGGACCTTTCCTTTAATTTCCCTTTATCTTCTCTACCATGCCGCACAACCCCAAGCACATCACAGTGCTGATGTCTGGCCTGTCTCTATGCATGCTGTTTATTTGTGTACCTGTTTTTCCCCTCTCAGTCAAACAGGATGGAATATTCTTACAAGAAATTGGCCCGTGCCTCCTAGATATTTAGGTCATTTTTCATGCCTCTATAAGCTGTGTGAGAGAAACGTGTTGTTGTTGTTGAATTCCATTCACAAATCAAAGTATTAGCTTAAGATCTTGTGAATAATTTTTGAGATTTGCCGATGAGATTAACACTGAGTCGGCCGAGGTGATGCATTTTCTGGAAGAGCCTTCCTGCAGGTAAAGCTTTTGTGTTGCAGCCTGAACCTCCACAAGAATATTAATGACTCTGGTCGATTGTTTCCATTCAAAAAGGCCCCTTTCCACGTGGCTGTTGTGTATCTCCTTTGGTGTCTTGAAAAGCAACGGTTGCTATGGGAACACACATTGTGTCATTGGTCAGGCAGGAGAGACAGTTGCTCCTCGTCGGTGACATAACACAACAATGAGCGCACGGAGGCCGGGAATGTTCTCCTGTAAGCTGAAGGAGACGGTAGCACAAACATTTTCCCCAGTAATCCGTAACCGAGACTCGCAAGCAGAGGACTGGAACTAATGAAGACAACTATTCAATTACGAGCTCAATTAATGCAAGTGCCTGGGAGCGTGGATCACAGATGAACCTAGCCTTAGATGTTATGGACCACAACTGGAGGCGAACAACACATTAGAATTTCTCCCTCAATCCCTTGTCTTAGCACTCAGGCCTCTCTCCACTTCAAAATGGCTTTATGGGCTTGTGAGCGGGACCTGAGAGTGTGTCTCAAATCTTTGTCTTTGTCCACTGTGCACGGTCATAAGGACCTGAATTGACTGTGTCCAGATATGGACTCTCAATCTCCTCTTGAGCGTTACTCTGTTATTGCCATTCTCTCCCGAGGTTCAACTCTAGCTGCGCTACATTTGATCAAACAGAACAAAAAGTCCAATTTACCCCAATTTCCCTTATTCCAGCTTTGATTCTTGCTTTGGCTCATATTGATTTCATACAACTTGTTATGTTCTGTTTCTTCTGTCTTGTTTTTGGATAAATCCATGTTGTTTACAGTGTGCGATGATCCGCGGGGCATCAAGATTATTCTTAACCCTCTTCCTCGCTGCGGTTTTGTGGTGTATCGATAGGTAGACATGTTTGCTTATAATTAAGTCCCTACCACACCACAGATGGGAATCAGTTCAGACCTCTTGGCCCAATTAAAACAAGCTTCCCTACTTCAATACTACCTGCTTTGTCACATATATAAATGCATTAGTTTGATAAAGAGGGATACAGCATATACAGCAGCAAGGCATTTACACTGGTTGATACATGATGCTTTTATCCACATGATGCAAAGTAACTCTGAATTACCACACAGTATTACATCTTAACATAAAGCACCTTGTTGCCCAAAGGGAAATGTTCCACACTGATTAAAGATTAAAGATGAAAAAAACAGACGCTTTGCAAAAGAAAAAAAACATCTCTAATTATTTCCCTAGAAATAAAATAAAATGGTAAAGGCCACTGGGGAGTTGGGTCTAATTATTTCATTTATCTGTAAAAGGCCTCGTGAGGATGTTTCCGTCCTTTACTTTCATTTTTCCTCCTCTTCCTACACCTTTAGCAGTCTTCTCCTTATTGCGTTATGTTGCATCTCTTCCTGTACTTCATCCTTGCAATACAATTTGAGGATAAAAACGGATGCGCATGCCTTCTCTAGATTAGAAGACATTGATGGTAATTAATAAAGGTGACTGTGAGTAATTCAAACTAGTCCACGGTCCTCAGTGGCTCATTAGCTGATGCTGTTGCTCTGACCTCTGCTAAAACCACTGGCAGGAAAAGGACCCACACTAATCACATTAAACACCATCATCTGCACACCAGTGTTTGTTTGTATATTGGAAAACATGTATTCTTCCGACAGTAATGGGTAACAGATCTGTAAATCAGCACACTTGACATAACTAACTGTGTTGACTGTAGACACATTCCAGATCTGTCAACCCTCCCGTTTTCCCCCGGGTTTCCGTTATTTTAATCATCTGTCCCACTGTCGTCCCGTTTACATATTTTCCCGTAGCCGCCCAGCATTTCCAAAAACTCCTTGTTGTCCCTTTAAACAGTAAATACCTTACATAATTCAGAAAGGCTTCAGCGATGCACTGCATTTAGGCTAGCTCTTGGCCTCCATCAGTCCTACAGTGTTTGGGGCAAACCGTTATGAATGAGATAACCAAAAATTAAATGAAAATAACACTAGTGTTATTGTTTTCTAGTGTATCGACCAATGCAAGGACATCATTCCAATTTTCAGAAGAGCAACTGTCTGCTACTGTGTCTTTCCCAGAGAAGCACAGTAGCCTATGCAAATTTGTGGTGCCGGAGCCATTCACGTCGCCTTTGCACTCGCTCGTGGCCGCCATTACCAGTACCGGTGCCATCATCATCGGTACTACTGCCATCGCCGTTCCCAGTACCGGCGGTCCTGTTGCCGTAGACTGTTCCGGCAACGCTGCCAGTAGCCGTTGTCATTGCCGGTACTGGTGTCGAACAAAGCTCTAGAGCTTGCGGGAGGCTGGCCGGCCGTGCAGCCCAGCACATGGGCGCTGGTGTGTGGGTGAGAGGAGCAGGGAAACTGGGCTTGAGCTTGGTCTTTGGAGCTCACCACGGTGTTACCTCAGCAGCCAGTTTCAGCTGATGCAACCCCACTCAGGCTGCAGCGGCGGCACCATTCATTTTATTAACCATTTTACTACCACTTCAATTAGTTTAGAAACATTATTTTAAGGTCGAAAAACTACATAGTGTTGCTTTAAAATTTGAAGGCACAAAAGCGTTCTCCTCAGTTCTGGCTGATACCTATGTCTGAGAAATCAGCAGGCCGCTAAATTTATCAGGCCTTACCATTGTCATGTTCATCATGTTTTTGGTGTACATTGTCAAACATAGACTGATTGATTCTCGGATTGATCCTTTACCACCATATACCACACTTTTCAGGAGTGTGGTGTGTTTCTTTCATGTGTTTCAATCCATTCAAACAAAGTGCACACTAGTTTTGGCTCTTGTTGTTTGCAAAATATAATCATATTCTCTTGTGTGATGTTTCTGTAAGTGTTCTATCGAGTCTCCTTGGTGTTAATGCCAACCGACACTGATTGCGCCCCTTAAAACACAACACATATTGCACTCTTAGCAGTCTGTCGATGCTTTTTTCTCCCCTGCTTTAGCATAAAATAACATAGCTGACATAATGACGGCAGGCAGCTGCTTTGGCTGCTGTTGTTAACACATTGCATGTTGCTACTTCTCGTTGTGGCTGTTTGTACAATGTGCCAATAGAAGTATTTAAATAATGTTTAAGCGAATATTTTTGAAAAGTTTGCAAGTTATTTTGACCCTTATTATTTCTGATAACTGTTCCAGTGTTGTTGTTTTTTTTTTTTGGCTAGTGTTGGACTGATATGGATACTGACTATTGGCTCAGCACATCCTTATCTATGACCAAGACTGGTGCTGCACAGCTCAGGCCATGAGTGTGTAAGGAGCACCCACAACAAGGTTTCCCTAGTGAGGTGACAGAGGCAGCTAAGCCTGTAAACAACAATGACAGTAATCATATGTGTTTGTGGTGCTATGCTTCATCACCTGTCCAGCACCAAGGCTTGTTAAAGGACAAATGACTCTTAATAAAGCATATTCTCTCCCCTCATCTCTCCTCTCTCCTCTCCGTCCCTCCTGTCAGTGCTCCCCCCGCAGCCCTGCCCCCCACCTGAGGAGGCCAGGTTGCCAGGCCGTGGGGCGGTGGGATTGGCCGGCTCCACGCTGAGATTGATTACCCCTCTAATCTTAGGACTGCCAGTGTGTCTCCAGGGCGAAAACTCCGGCATGAATCCCCTCCACCCCCTACCTCTGCCCCAACTCCCACCCTTCCTCTGTCTCTGTACCTCCTCTCTCCCTCTTCCTCCATCCCCTTCATCCCTCTGTCCCTGTGCTGCCAGAGGCACTGAGGGACGACACTAAGTCACAGCTCCAGACAGGGCCACTCGCTCGCAGTGCCTGCCTTGTTCGCCATATGTCACGGCAAATGGGGCTCCCGTGGACTCTGCCATGGACTCACACGAGAAAAGAAAAAAAAAAAAAAAGGCAAGGGGAGGTGGATAGGGGCTGAGAGTTGGTGAGGGTTGGAGGCTGCAGAATTGGGCAATAGAGCAGCAGTGGAGCAGAAAAGGTAGACTGTAAGATCTTTAAAAAAAACAGTGCTCTTGGGGGAGTTGTGCAGATGTAAGAAAAAACTAAAACCTTACAATGTCTATAAGTTAAAAAAAGGGACCCAATGGTTTCTTTTGCTTGTGGGAGCTGATACATATCGTCGCTGCGTTCACACATGATGAACGCAGGGATGCAGGTGATGACATGACACCCTTCCAGTGTGCATTATCACGGCATCAAGGACACAAGATGCATGACAACTTGTAAAGGTGACAATTGTGCTTGGTGATGGTACGACCTGTCATCCAGATGCTGGCGAAATGAGCTCCCTTGGTGGCACTCCCAGCTCTCACTTGGTTTGGAGAGACTTCCACTACAGCTGGGTGCTGACATGAGCTCTCAGAATGTCACTTTGGGATTCGACTTCTCTTGTAAAGCCTGATTTATTTAGGATGAGAGTGGGAACAGAGTGGAAACCCACTGACAGAACAATTAGCACTGTTGAGAGTTTGCACTTAAAGAAGTAGAACAAGTGGGAACAATGAGAAATTTCATTAAAATTATGTGAATTTATAATTGAATGTGATATTTCAGCAGTTGTAATGTATAATATACGTTATAAGTCCAGACTGAATAACATCAGCACTTTTTAGATTGAGGTAATTTTAAACAATTTTTTTTTTGAGAGAGAGAGTTGGACATTTGTTTGTCTATCTTCATGGCTTGTTTATTCAACCAGGCCTTGATTTCAAATCTCACCCACACAGGATAAACAAAGACAAACTGAAACATAAACGTCGGTGTCTGATGGCTTTAGTGGCGACCAGTCCCGTGATTCATGGCTGCAGTGAGTGTGGCAGGTGGGGGCTGGGTTATAGTATGGTTAAAATGATGAGACGATGTTGTTGTGATGTGGTGTTTACATGCGTCTGCATGTATTTACCCTCAGGGGTCAAATTCAGCATGTACAACCTTCCAGTGCTCCGTGTGTAGATATGATAGATTTTGGGCAAAGGGGCGAGTTAAATGCCCCTCAGCTGGAAATCAATTTCAACCTGAAGTGTTTGACTCCAATTTTAAACCTTTCAAGTTGAATTCTAATTTAATTTAATCAATTACTGAAAATAATTGTGAAAGCCAGTAATCAAGGAAAAGGATGACAATTCTAGTGATAGCATACACAGGTTACATCATTTTCTTTCATTCTCAAGGTGAAACTTTGTCTACTAATCCACCTGCACTGAAGCTATAGTCTTAACACACAGGATGAGTAATGCTTAAAAGCCGAGTTCAATTCGTACATATGAGTGTGTCCCCAAAAGCACATGGAAAGGGCCAGACAGCCATCAGGAGACTCTTTGAAGTGCTCTTTCAGGCCACCATGGATTGCCCACACACTTGAGAAAGTCTTTGAGGGCACTGTTTTCTAATTCACCTCTGCACCTGTTTATACCTTCTCCCCATTCTTCCTTTTCTCTATGTCTGAGTGAGTCCGAGTCATAGAAAAAAAAAGGAAAGAAAAACAGCGTGGGTGAATCTGAGCAGAGAAACATCCTCTGGGTCTTTTTCCTTTTTTAAAAGAACTCCTCCGGATCTCATGTTTAATTTATGAAGGAGGGCTCAGGCGTGATACATCCTGGCATGACAGGCAGAGTCCATCTTTGTCTGGGAAACATGGATCGGACCGGACCAGGGGTTGATATGCCAGTCCCCATCAGCGCCCCGGGGTGCCGCAGACTGGTCAACAGCTGGGGGCAAAACCAACCCTTTCATTGGAACCAGAGCGTGGTTAATTAAACAAGTTCCCCTCGGTCAGAAAGCAGCTGGAGTTGGTTTACTCCATGTGCCAGTCAGTGCCAGGCTGGCTGGAAGGCACACTCCAGCACACAAAGGAAGAGGAGATGCGACAGCGTTCCTCAACGCAGCAATGTACAGAACACAAACACATGCGAGGATGTTAGTGTTTGGGAGCATTCAGATTTCCAGATTGTGAGTCTAAGTAGAGGAGTAGGATGTGCTTGCTTTGGCTCACCCACATCCTACTGTAAGCATCAATCCACAACCCACACCCTTAAACCCAACTCCACAGCTTTATGCACAAGCACATTACGAACAAATTGAATTTGTTTTAGGCTCTCCAGATCTGCATACTTCAGTGCAGACAAATGCACCAACACGCACACACACGGCCGCGAACACTACCATAAACAAACTCAAAACGAGTGAAAATCTTGTCAAGCTGAGCACCGAGTGAAGATTAGGCATCCTTGTCCGCCTTCACAGCCTAAGATGTCGTGGTCAAACCTGGGGCGATTTCAGAGAGAAAGATAGAGTGGCAGTTGATGGTTGATGGAGAGGATGTGAGAGAAACAAGACCGAGTGCTAAATCGGTGGTAGGGTTGCAAACTGGGGGAGGGTGAGAGAGAGAGAGAGAGAGAGAGAGAGAGAGAGCACGACAGGAAGACGGGGGGGAAGCTGGGTACAAAATAGCCAATTTCATAGTACACATGTGGATTAAGTTCCCTCCTTTGAAAATGCTCCGGAATGCCCATGTACCAATTACGCCCCGGTGGTACAGGCGGGAGCTGTGGGGCCATGTTTTTGGATGTTCTTGCGCCTCTGTGTGCTCGGGCTTGCCAGATTGTCTGCGGGCAGCGTTTGTGCCTGCTTTGATTCGGTGCCAGTGAGGCCTCGCAGGCTCTTGGCATCCTGACACCTCCCCATCAATACGCTGGCACCGTGTGGTAGGGGGTATCAAAAATGACCCAATTAGAGGATGGCAATGTGTTCTGACAGGCACTACCTGCTCGGGTGTGTTTAAAACTGCCATCTTTTCTCTCTCTTTCTTCCTTTCTTTCATTTCGGTGTACGCTCTCTACCTCTTCCCTCTGTGTCTTCTTTCTCCCCCTGCATTTTCTACTCCGTGTGCTACTCACAGCGGGTGACAATGGCAGAGATGTGAGTGGGTCTGCCTGCCTTGACACCCGCTCTTTGTACGATTCTTTCAGCTGTTTTCTATAAACATCCCGGCACTTTGCGAGTGTACAGATGCGAGGGGATTGGTTTTGACTAAGAACACTGTGATTAGAGCGCTCAGTGACAGAAACATTATCCACAGAGTTGGCTTGTCAGTGTTCATTGCCATGACTGACAAGTCTCTGGATCTCCCATTCTCTTTTGCTATGTCTCTGTTTTTCTGTGCTGCTCTCCATCCTGCCTTGATATTCTTGATCTGTCTGTCTTTTTCCATGTGTAGCTTGAGTTCAGCCAGAGTCTCTGCCAGCATGTGTCAGCGTGACACTATTTGTTTGCAGGATGTCTGCAGGTCTTTAAGATATTTATGAGACTCACTGCAAGACAGTTTGGACTTATCTGAAGTAATTTAATCATTTTAAATCAGAACGTATTAGTTTATTTCAGCTTGGACATTTAACTGGATAACCAGGGTCACTGCTAATGTGAACTGTTGCTATGTTGATCCACTTTTGAACCCACCGTATTCATATTTAATTATTACCTTTGTGTTGGTGCAGACATATTGTACATACTTTCATGCTTAAAGGTCCAGTGTGTGATATGGGGGTAAAACCGTGATATTTAGCGCTCAGATTCTACTTTGCAGCATTCACTCACTCGCTCGCACTCACCCCTCCCATCGGCAAAGTGATGTAGAGTTCTCAACGGGTCGGGCCAGCCCGACAAACCCAACCGGACCTGCAGGTTCGGGTCGAAAAAATATGAAAGTGACTCGGGTCGGGTCGGACCTTGGGCTTCCTTTTTTCTCTCTCATAAAACACATTTCTGGTGTAAATTGTTGTTTGTTCACATGTGAGTCTCAGACAGATTTGCCACTCTGAATCCTGTGCTGCTGTGGGCAGAACGACTGAAACATTACTGCCGGAAAATGCCGACGATACTCCACTGCTGGCAGCTGTGGTGCGTCAACAGCATGCGCACTGGTTGGGGGATAAATCTCCACAAAGGCGCACCGTTCCCGTGGCCGAAATGTAATCAATACTGCCCGCTGATCAAAGGGCAAGTGTAGCCTACAGCAGTACGTTAAGTCCTGCCCGTTAGCGGGCCGGTACCGGAGGGGTCAGTTGAGGTGAGCCAGAAGACGAGTGCTGCGTCACTGGCAGCGGCACTACCCGCTCCCCCTGCAAAGAAAGCATGCCATTTTTTTTTTTTTTTCAAACATGGCGACGCAAGATGGCTACACTCTCTAAAGCAAGACCCCTTGCTATATATTTATAAAAGAATAATTAGTAAGGCTACGAAAACCAAATGAATTTTATTTTATAGCGATTATACACTTAAACAAATATATTCATGGGTAGTATATTCAGATTTTGCAAATAAACCTTGTCAATTATTACACGTTGAACCTTTAATAACAAAAGAACAGGAAAAACAAACACCTCACTTAGGCTCTGTGACTGTCCAGCACATTTTCAGTTATTTGAAAGTAATATTCTGTAAATGTATATCTTGTGGTACATCTTGGCCACGACTGCTCCGAAAGTCTCCCCAAAGCACCAAGAAGCGTTTGCATCTCTGGGTATGAAATGAGTTGTATACATTAAATTAATTGATTGATGCCACTCACTGCTCTAACTTCCTGAAACCACAGCATCACGAATGCTTCCATTCCTCCAGACCTGGACTTCCGCCAGGCAGACGTGTAATTTTAGTCCATATCTGTCAGCTCCCCCCTGATGTTTTCACACACCATGATGCAACAGTCTCTGTGATTTTCGAAGTTGTGTCTGAATTTACTCCAGAGTGGGATTTCTCTCAGAAGTTGGTAAATGTTTAATGTAGAGATGGGAGAGAATAAAGGGACTTTGAAAAGATTCAGTGAGACCTTCAGAGTGGAAGTCGCACAAAGCAGAATAGTTTTCTCATTGTTGATGAATTAAGATGTGCTTTTACAGTATTCAGTTTGACTGGAGCAGTAGGGCAATGCTGGAGACTCCCAGGGATTTTTAGATGATTAACTGAAAGTCTTAATATTTACCACATTTGTGACATGTTCAGGTTTTACAGGGTAATCGTCTTTTATTCATTTTCATCGTTAAAGTGGGTCGAATAGCTTTTCTCATCATTTATATTAGTTCTAGTTAAAGTGTCCATTTCTATTATTTTCGCTTACACCCTGTATTACTTTTAGTTCATTCTCCTTAGATTAAACGCCTCAGTTGCTCCATCTGAGAGCCGACTGTGAAGGTTTGGCATCTGATCCCCTCTGGCGTTATACTGGTCGTGAGCTGAGCCCTCACAGGTCTCGACTGGCATGTTAGAGCAAGCTGCCAGCCTCGATGGGCAGTTGGCGCCAGGTCCACTACCAGCTGGTGAGGTTCTGTGCCACTCTCACTGCCATCAGGCTCATCTGTCAAGACTTCCGCAACTCTTCCTCCTCCTTTTATATATGTGTTTAATGATACTTTGCTGCTTTAAGCACAAATCACCCATAGCAACCTTGATTTCAAACCAAATATATATATATATATATATATATTTTATATTCATCCATTTAAATAAATAGGGAAGAGAGAGGACACAAAATCAAGTCAGTGCAAAAGAATGTCAGTGTTTTTATTTTGTTTATGCCACACATAATTTACATATTTAATACAATTACTCTCACTGACGTACTAGAAGAGGATATGCCACAGCCTTGGTCATTGTGAATCCCTGCTGCCAATGTACTCACTATACATCTTCTCCACTTATTTCTTGACCTTCCTCAGTTTCTCTCTGAGCTATTAACCTTTTGTGTAATATACTCGCTTGTGTACTGTGTGGCGTGCTTGTGTGTCTGCTTCCCCTGCTGATTGATTGGATGCGCAGGTTAAATGATCAAAAAAGCTTTTACGATTATAGGACAACTCCTTCTCTTAAGGCACCTGTTAAGTTGTTTGTTGCCAGGAGAAACAGACACTTCATCATGCTCCAGTAAATGATTTCCCTGCTCCCTCACCCCCAGCATCCTTTTCCTTGTTTCATTTTATAGAGGGGACATTTTTGCGGGAGACCTCCCATTTTTTTTCTTCCTTAGCAGAAAAAACAGTGGATTCTAAAAAGGATGTAGTGCTGTTTCAGGACAATAGCTTATCTGAGAGTAACGGGGCCTCGGCTAATTTGTACGACTTGCCACATCCTGCTGCAGTGCAACAGCTGAGTGCTTTCAGAGAAAGACTGATTTGACTTTGGCCATTATCTTTTGATAGATAAAGGGTCTGTAGGTGCTTTTCTCAGTCCTCAGGGTGTGGTTTTGAAGATGGAGGACATGTTTTTACCCATTGACATTGATGCAATACAACCCAGAAGCAAGGGTACTAATGTCTGTGTGGAGTCCACTCAATCCTGGAGCCTAGTGTCCTCTTCCTGCCCCGGTCACAGCCTGCGGAGCCCTATAACCAAGGAGTGTGCCCACCAACCATGAGTCATTAAGGCCTGTGTTTAGACAGGGCTAGGGGTCATTGTGGTGGAAGGCAATGTATAGTCTCTGGATGGACTCCAACCAGTGTGCTTTTCTTCCAGGAAACAAAGAAAGAATTCCAGCTAGAAGTGAATTTAGGTACATTTCATGCAATTTAGTTGTGGATCATGTGTTGATTATTCAAAAATATCTTTAAATACCTGCAAAATGTTTTGGCAGAATTATCATATTACTCTGATTGCACGCAAAAAAGACTAAAACTGGTGTTTATCTTGCAAAAATGCAGCCTTTTCTGTATGTAAGTTTTAAATGGCAAGAGTTCACAACTATTGGGAAAAAAAATCACACTTTGCAATTAATTAAAGTAAATCCTTTCAGTGTAGTTTTTACAACAGTTAAAAGCCTGAAACTTGACCATTAACCTCCAAATGGATGTGAAACACCACTAGTGTTCCCCTTCCCCTTTCTAAACACAATGTGCCACCAAAAGGACTGTAAAATGAAATGATGAGTTTTAAATGTCTTTTTTCAGGCAAACTCAATTAGCAACATGTTTTTTTCTCTCCTTTTGCAAAGAGCCCTACATTAGCACCAAGCCTAGTTATTATTTCCAGCCCGGACATCTTTACAAATCATTTCTCTTTGCCTTTCCACCGCTGCCTCCAATGTGCCACTATGTTCCAAAGTGGGCTCCAATTATGAAAGCATTAAAAACGCTGGTGAAGGATTTAGGTACATTACACCACTCAATGACATTCTACTGGCCATTATGTTATTAGCAGAGTGCTATGTGTAAAAAGGGCCTTTAATTGAGAAAGTGTTGTGGAAAATACATTTAAAACAGCCACTGGTCCCCGTGCTCCCACCCACCCGCACTCACAGCTGTGAAAAGCTTCGCATCTCGGACAATTTGGCTAAAATCCCTCACTCATGGCAGGTTATTTTAGGGTGGGACCTTAGCAAAATATGCAAGTACGTCCCTGCACACTCAGGTACACATCAGCACATGCATGTTTTCGGGCAATTCAGTCAGTTCATAAAAGCCCCTCAATCAACAGCTAGATATGAGGAGAAAATTAATGAAAGACATTCCCACATCCATTGCATACATGTTAGGACTTTTCGTCACATGATTATCATTATAATTCACACTGGTCATAATATCATATCTATAGAAATTTAAAAGTGAAAATAGAAGACTCAGTCTGACTCCATGGATAAACAGACACTTCCACTTCTTAACATCTGCCGATATTACCATGTGTATATTATTAACATGATATCAATGTGTCATTTTTTTTTTAAATATCACATCATAAATACCGGTGCATCCCGCTTCCCAGCATGCAAGGTTACATCTTCATATTGTTTATTTTGAAACTAAATTTCATATACCAATCTCATTTGATATGTTGTTATAGATATAGATCTGAAAGATATTCACATTGGAGAAGTTAAAAAAACAAACCGATCAATTAACAGTTGCAGATTTTCCAACAGATCGATCGATAAAAGCCTTGTCTGTAACCAGTCTGTGATGGTTTTAGACCCCAAAATAGGTTTTTAGTTTAAAAGGAATGAGCTGTACATGTCCCTGCAGATTCAAACAGTGTGTTGTGTGTCTGACTTAAAAAAAAAAAAAAGGTCTACCATCCTCTAACATGGCAGAGTAACAGATGGAGTTTGGGTTCTGTCCCGTGTTGCATCCACACACCCTGTGTGTCATCTGTCATTACATTCAGGTCATTGTTAGGAGCTCAGTGGCAGCGTGACTGAGTTGGCCATGGCTTGACAACTGTCTCTGTTTCACACAGACAGGGAGAGGATACACAGACACCCTCAACACACACAGGGCACAATCCCTGTGGCCTAGTTCAGTTTCCCCAATTAGGACTAAGATGTCCAAAAATAAGAAAAGGGTAGAAAGTATGGGTACCATTATCTGGTGTGGAATCACTTCATACTGCCCACTGTCATACATGTTTTTTTTCCTGCTTGACATTTCTGCTGTTTGCCATGTTACCTAAAACCTTACCAACAGAATTTCAATCGAGACAACAGATGGTGTAGCACTGTGTTGTGATGCATTATAAACTGATTTTATTGTCTACTCCACTGGAGTATTTGTCTTTTCACTAACCAGAAACTGAAAACTACTGTCAGTACATGACATATAACCCACTAGGAAAGAGAATAAACAATGAAAGCAGCACACAGCATACGTATCTGGATCATCTTTCTTAAGGAAAACTGTTGGTCTGCAACGATGTCCGAGTTGTAATTTGCCACATACAAGAAACATACTGTGATCATTGTGCCACTTTTGAATGTAATCTGAAGTTATATGTAAATGCAGGAAAAATGTAATCTTCGAGCTCTAATCACCAGTTCGAAGTCAAAATTCAGAGATTTACAGATGAAAACTTGGATGACAGAAAATCAGAAGTATTCCTTTATAAAAAAAAAACTAGTGTAAACTAACTGGTAGTTCACTTCACTGTGCTTCTATATCTATAGATCTATTCTGCCTTATGAGCAGTGGGGCTACTGCAGTAACATCTGGAAAACCACTGTCATGGAAGCTCCATCTGAGGAGACCTGGAATACAGTATGTCCCTACTGTTTGAGAATCACCTTCTACAGTCTTGGATAGTTGGGACTCTGCAGATATACAGTAGGTATCAACTTCAGTGATGTAGCTGGGAAGTCTGTGTTGTCTTCTGTAGTCTCACAGAAAGTGTGTAAATGTAGTACTACCACTCTAAAGAAGTGCAGACACTTATAGACCAGTGCCATTTCTTATTTCTCTTCTGGTAAAGGTGAAAGATACATTACTTTCTCATCTCTGTATTCTGTGAGCGAGGTCTGAAAATATTATTTATAAGAGCATTTTCAGGATGATGCTACATTGGTCTGTAAAATGTTATTCCTGTCGAACACTTTTCCTTGAAACCAGAGCTTTATATTTATTTCATAATCCTAGGTTTACGCCACACTGTGTGTTCTAAGTTTGTGTGTTCCGGTTTGTACATTAATTATTTTACTTTTTATTTTTTAAGTCTGAGCAGTCAGGTGTCTGCCGGAAATTATTATTTTGATAGTTTTGTTTGTTTACAAAAGCTTCAAAAAACAGTAACGAGTATAATCCTCTTCATATGATTTAAAGCACACTCTCAGTGACAGTTGTATACAAATCTAGCACAAACTTTAATTACTAAAGGAAAAACATTTTTTTCTTGTGTTATATGTCATAAGGCTGCTTCTCTACACTGTTCTTCATCCATCTCTCCATCCATCCCATCATCCTGCACTTAGCCCGGGCTCTCACAGTGGTTGATGGGACAGGTTTTTATTAATGCCTTCCGAGTTTAGACTTTTCAGATGCATCTCTCTGGCCTTGCTCTAGACCTGCAGGGTCAGGGCTACCATATAGACTGTTGATTATATATGTATGCATAAATCTAACTATAAGCTGGCCTGACGGTGCGTGTGTCTCTGTGTGTGCGCACTTGTGTGGTCATGTGAGGGAGATTGTGAAGCTACGGATGCATGCGGGCGTGTCGTTTATAGTGTGCGTCTGTGAGCTCACGGTTACTCACTGAATATACCTCTCTGGCTCTCTGTAATCTGACACATAAAGTCGATGATCAGCCCTCATCCTCTGAAAGGTGCACTGCTGCATCTTACATCCCTCAAGTGGCAAAAAAACTGCGCTGCGTGTCGCTGACGTATAATATACTCCCATACATTGCCTGGCTTAGCAGTGTGCTTCAACTGCATGTTTTACATTCAGGTGAATTAAATAAATCCTTTGAAGTCCATTTATTAATAAGAACTATTGACCAGGAGTATTGACTGAAGCTCCAGAGCCTGTATCCAATAAAATCTTTTAACCTTGTGCCTGCAAGGAAGTAT
Organism: Trachurus japonicus; assembly: GCF_045865225.1. Taxonomy (NCBI): domain Eukaryota; kingdom Metazoa; phylum Chordata; class Actinopteri; order Carangiformes; family Carangidae; genus Trachurus; species Trachurus japonicus. The sequence continues at coordinate 18,962,500 of NC_140922.1, forward strand.
GGAGTCAAACCTGCTAGAGGAAATGGGAGAAGAAGAAGAAGAAAAAAACATGTGAATGCATGTTTTTTAACATGTGTTCAGTAAATTGGATGTTCCGTTTTAATTTAGCATTTCAGTATCGCTCTTCAACAGTGAAGGTTTGCACAACCAAGCTGAAGTAAATCGGCGTAAAGAGGAAACTTGTGTCAACGCTCAGACGCTGCCTTTGCTTTATTATCATTATAAGTATTTTTGATTCTTTGTACACAGAGACAGCTATAATGTGACAAAACCGACTGTTCCCTCATAATTTTTCACACCTTCCCACACTCTTGCTTGCACCAATGGCTACAGCCACATTTCCTTTGTGCATGTGTGTGTGTGTGTGTGAGTGTGTGAGTGCAGCTCAGCTTTTCACTACTGGTTAGGGGGGTAACACCTCTTTCAGGTTAAGTCTTTTTTTTCCACCTCAAAAAGAGAGCGAATAGCAGCATTTTGTGTTCCCTCCTCCCTCCTTCCTCTCCTTGCCTTTCCCCACTCATCTGTCAATGAAAGACACAGTTTTGCCACAAGGCATTGTGTGTTTAGTGGTGGTGCCAGCAACTGCCATTTGGGTGCAGGGAGGCAAGGGGATCCACCCCCTTTGAACTGCTGCCAAGCCAGCCAGCTTGCACCTTCTTTAATAACTTCCCCTGAAGGCACTTCCTTCTTTTTCTCTCCCTCTCCCTCCTCTTTTTTCCCCCCTTTTCTCTCATTCACTCCCACCCTCCTGCTCCTTCTATATTTTTTTAAATGACTGCAGTTTTCATGGCTAAAGCTGTGATGCAGATAAGAAAGGTAAGGCTGCTTTTAACTGACAGCCTGACATCAAATCTCTTTGGTAGAAAAAACAAAACAAAATGCACACACGTAAAAGAGTTGAGGGTTAAGAGCATTGGTGGACTTACAGACACAGGATTACGGAGTGAAGGATTTATTGATTTTGTAAATTGTAGTAAAAATGTTCCTTAGGAAATTTATGAAAAAATCTCAAATCTAACAAATGCAGGATTTAAGGTAAGATAGCAACACAAACCTTGGAGAATAATAAATAGTAGCCTTCATTGGAGAGGATTCTGATTCAGTTGTCTAAACACTTACTGTAGAATCACAGAGGCCACTGGTTTGCAAGTTTAAGTTGCATTTTACAGATTATACAGGTGATTTCTGTACTTTTCTATTTGTGCTATACTGATTCTATCACTGATCTGATGTGATCTATATAAACATCTATTTCCTTGTTCTCTAAGGAGAAATGACGTAATGTGTAAGACCTCTGATACAAGATAAAAAAGCAGGTTTACTCTAGGACTAGGACACTTAGGGAGAGTTGAATCAGTGTAATGCTTTGGTTATCGTCTTCTCTAAATGAATGTGTTTGATTCAGAACAAGTTCCATACTGTTGTCCTGTGACAGTACATCACCATGTGACCTTTAAGGCCAGACAGTCAACGCTGTAGTAGTGCAGGAAATTCTACCACAGGTACAAAAATAAGACATAGACAGACAGATGGGGAGGTTTAGGAGAGAAAAGCAAAAAACGCCAAAGGTGGCATTTTTGCCCTGTCTGACTCTGATTCTTCCTCCTTCCTCTCATGGCCGGCCTCTGTGGGCCTCTCAGGACGGGGTTAACTCACACCATTAAGGCACTCTGTAAACTCCCAATCTGTCAGTTCCACTGTACAACACCATGGCCCCGGGACAGACAAGCTCGAGTGCAGAGGTAGAGAGAGAAAAGGCAGAGAGACCTGGCTAAAAGCGCAGCAGGCAATAGGTGTCATATTAGGGGTGTGTAATACACTATGTCACCTCAATGGTGTATGGCCCATTAAGGCTATAACCTCATACACCGTGGCGTTTATTTTGTCACTAGGGATTATTTGGAACAAACGGGCTTGCCCGGGGAATGAGAGGTTGTTTGTGTATGCGTGTTCTGTTTGTGAGTGTTTTGAATTTATTGTTTGTCTACTGTGTGTGTGTGTGTTTGTGTGTGCCTTGATGTATATTATCTTCCAGATATTTCTCTCTTTAAATCCATGGCCACCATTTTTTTTACATGTGCCTCCAGTGTGTGTGTGTGTGCATATGGTGCATACGTTGCACACGTTGCACAGTGCAATGTATTAAAGGATGGCGGGTTGGGGCGGGGCTGAAAATGAGAATGTAAATACAGGCGTGAGCTCACCCAGCACCCACCCACCCACCCACCCCACCTCACCACCACCATCACCTCCTCGTAGTCGTCCTCCTCCTTCTCCTCCTGTGTGAGGGTGAGCCAGCTAAGGGGGTGACCTTGCCCAGTGTAATTAAAGTGAAACACCTTGACTTGTCACCATTGCCTGAGACAGCTTAAATCTCCCTAATGTAAATGGAGGCTGCCGCTGACGTGCTGCTAGGCATGGCCGCGGAGAAGATACAGGCACTGGTGATCCATCTCTGTACCAGTGCGCACACACACGCGCACTCACACACATACATGCGCACGCTCCCCGCTCCGTCTCCCTCTTTTGCTTTTTCCTCACTCTCTCTCTCCTGTTCTGACACACACACACACACACACAAATGTACACAATCTTTCTCTCCTTTCTGTCTTTCATAAACACCCTCTTTCCTTTCTCCTCACACCCACCCTTGGCACTCTCCAACCCCCCACCACATCTCGCTGTCCACCTCCTTTATTTATTTTACATCACAGGCAGCTCACTGCTTACCTTTACAGCAGCGGCAGCAGCAATGCCTCATGGGATAGCTCAGGTATTGTGGTGGAAGGAGGCACAAAGGGTAGTGGGTAGTCAAATTATCTGTCATATTAATGAGAGCAATATCAATAATTCCCTTGTTGTAATAGTAATTAATAAGATAAAAATGTCACTGGTGTTTAAAGGTGCTTGATTTTGTTTCTGAGACTACCCACAATGCTCTGCAGCCTGTCTGTCTTTGTATTCTAGGGCACCTGATCAGGGTCATGTACTAGGGGCAGACTATCTGCTGCCAGGCTCTTTGGGAGTACAGAGGTGCAGAGATGGTAGTTGGAGTGAAATTCTGTGACCTTGTCCTTCAATTAAATCTCTGTAATACAAAAGTCTTGTTGACCCTTCTGTCCTGCCCTCCATTAGAAGTCATGGCAACACATTGCTGAAAGACGGCCTGCTAAATTCCAGGCTCATTTGCAGTTTGGGGAACGGGGGAGCGCCTGAAACGACAACACAAGCAGGACCAGGGGCTCCTGCCAAAATAATTGCCCTGTCTGAATGCCACAGTGGCATGTGAAAGAATGCTATGTGCCCCCTGTGCCAACTTTACCAGTTGCCGGTGCCCTGTGCCAGGCTCCCCCTCCCCTCCCCTGCTCCCCTGCTCCCCTGCTCCCTCCCTGCTCCCTGCCTGGGCAGTGGGCACCGTGACAGGAGCCAGACGCCCATCATGTGTCTGCACCTGGCGGAATGCCCTCTTGCCCTGATCCCTGGGGCAGAGCGGGCAGTGTCCCTTACTCTCCCCAGGAAGCCGAGGTATGTGGGTGGTGCCAGGCAGCAGATATTTCTTAGCGTACACACACACACACACTCTGATGGGTTTTGGAGGCCTGGTGGTTGCACAGCAGTGCCAACGCAGTAGGGAATTATCCTGGCAGAGAGTTTTTTCTGTTTTTCTTGCCTCTCAGTCATGCTCTGCTGTAGGCTTCCTCTGTCCTGTGGTAGATTTTTAATCGGTACCTGTAGACAGTCGCTGATTGACGTACCTGATCCTGCATGAGTTTTACATCATAGAGGTATAAATCTGTGAAGATATATGTAAACATAATCCATCAGGAGGTGCATTCTTGTGAAATTGAGATCAGATGTTGTAAATTCATCCGTAGAAGAAAACACCATGTTTCTGCCTCTTAGAGAAACTTAAAGGTGCAAACTGAAGACAAAGACTGTTACCTGCCTGCCTGCTGTGGCATCATAGGCAAGTAGAGGTTTAGACAGAAAGGCAACAGAGAGAGACAACAAACAAGCATGCTGCTATTGTGATCGACAGCTTCCACTGTGAGGTTCAGTATGTCAATGTGTTCAGTGTGTGATGTAGCAACTGCTCCAGCCATGGGGGTCTGTCGGAAAAAAAAAATGAAGAAAGCAAGAAAGAGAGAACGCGTGGGAGAGGGAACAAGAGAAAGAGAGAATGAGCAATGAGCTCAGGTGGGTCCGACATCTGCATTCACTTCCTGTCTTTTTCCGAAGGGAGGGAGGAGGGAGAGGAGAAAAGGAAGGGAAGAGGAGGAGGAGAGGGGGGCTTGAAGAAAACAAGAGCGAGATGAAGGCCTTTCTGGAGGCTACAAAGGAGCTGTACACTGGAAAAGGGCTGGGGAACCCTCAATGGGGCTGAAGAACACACAGACAAAACTTGGGAAGGAAGAAGGCATGCCTTACAATGGCACTGGGCCCCATGCTTGGTTCAAAGAGCCAGTCAGAAATACAGAAAGAGGAAGAGAGCGAAAGACAGAATGGAAATGATGGACCTGCTGGGAAGTATAGTAGTCCTAGCAGTAGGGGGGGAGTACTGGTATATATGCTGGGCAAAAGGCCACCGAGTTTTCTCAGCTATTCATTTGAAAACAAACTGTGCGACAGGCAAGCGCAGTCAAACAGCATCTGGGTGTGGAGTGGATTTTGTCTTGGTCCTCCAAAAAAAACCCAACAAAAAACCCCCAGCCCCTGCTCCATGTGTGGCCCGATGCTAAAAGTCAGGCCGAAGAGACAGAGAAGAAAGAGGAAAATAAGAAGAGCGATGGGGAAACAATCAAAAACAAATGAAGAGAGTCGGTGGGAAAGGAAGTGAGAGTGAACGGTAGAGACGTTGCTGATGATGTCATTTCAGATAATCCTATCTGTAAAAGCAGATTATTTCTGCAGTGCAGAGTCTTGATCTATTTCTCCACCCCTCATTCATTTCTGCACATTTACAGCCACAATTGGTTTCATTATTTCACACCGTTTAATTTTGATTCACAATCTATCCCTCGGATTTTATCAGAATTAGTAAGAGTCAAAGAACTGCACGTTTACGGCAGTTGGCCTAGGGGTTTATTGTGGACACAGCACACAAAGAAAGAAGCCGAGTGACAGTGAGCTGTTTGCATGTCCTTGGGATGCCAGTGTCATTGTCAGGGCTTATCAGAATCTAGGTGCAAAGAATGAGCAGAGGGTGGGAGAAAAGGGGGAGAAAAGGGGGACGAAAAATGCACATGGCTTTAATAAAACTTTATCAGGAGTTACCTTAGCTCTGTTTCCCTCCCCCATGCCTCCTGTAGCCCCCCCTTCCTCCCTCTCCTCCTCCGCTCCCCTGTAACACCCTGGCTCTAATATTTAAAGAGCTCGGGGTGCACGGCTGCGGGAATCGCGTTTAACTTCACCAATTTCTTATTGCCTGTCAGTCTCTCTAATTTGATCCGGCGTTGGACAGTTACCGTTTTGGACAGCGGAGTCACGGCACATATTGGCAGGGAGACTGGCAGCTAATAAAAGCCAGCTTGGTATTTACTCCCCTTTTCCTTTTATTTATAATATATCTCAATATTGTTATTATGAATATATATGCATTTAAGCCTCACCTATCTCTCTGGGTGGCCTCTCGGTTAATAATGTGTTATTGATTTCCATACTGGCCTGGCTATATATCTGTTTTAATTTCAAGGCCTTATCGCTCCCCCTGTGATTCACGTGAACCCTTCCTTTATTTCTTCTTCTTTTCTCTTTTTTCCTACAGGCATTATTAAGTCTGTGTAGGTGTATAGGTAACATGCTTTTTACAGTCTGCCTGGTTACTTTATATGAGGGAGGGATACTCATTACAGACCCCACATCTTCCCCCAGTCAGCCTTCATCTTTTCTTGGACAGATTGGATCAAGGGCAGCTTGGGTCAGGTAAAGTGCCTCGATTTCAGTGGCGGCAAAAAAAAAAGAAGAAAATGGAAAAGAATAGTGTCATCAAAGCTTTTTTTCCCAGCGATGCCCCGGTTATTGATACAGTAAAGACACCGAACTTGTAATTTGATAAAAGTCATTAATAGTTCATCCGCTTGGTTCATCCACACGGAGGACAACAGGGACCATCTGCCTCTCGCACTGAAAACTTTGGCCAACCCTATTGGATAGTTAGACCACTGAGGGCACTGCCTCGCCCTCCGTTCCCCTTGGCCCATCTCCTACCCCCAGAATGATAAAGGGGTGGAGATGAAGGAGAGGAGGAAAGGAGCAGCAGAAGGAGGAAGATGAGGAAGGCTCGGCGAGAAGGAGGAATAAGCAGCGCATGTATATATGCGAAATATATGCGCCATCAGCAGAAAAAGGGGCCTGAGTCAGCCGTTTGCCGGGCTTTGCCGCATGCTAAAACACATAGAGGCAAAGCCCATTAAAAATGAATGCCACGCGATAATCACATTCGCACTTAAAATTTAATGTTGGTATGCGGCGACTGACAAAGAGAAGGGGGCATAGGACGCTGTGATTATGACCGTGTCTCTTGTACTTCCTACTTTGAGGTGACGCCTTCACATGGCCTCTGACAGTGGTTTTTCATTCACAGGGAGTGCAGGGCCAACTCTTGTAGTCTAATTGTTGCAGTTAGCTTTAAGGACTACATAGACCAAACTGACATCTTCATGCAGGGTAGAAACTCTTTCTTAAGTCTTAATCAGAACTGAAGTGGAAATCAAACTCACATAAAGACTTACCCTACTTTTTTGTTGCTCTCTGTTTGTCACCCAGACATTTGTTTCTTTTCTTTCTCTTTTTAAGAGTTTTTCTTTCAGAGTTTTCTCTGAATTATGTTTAACACTTGTTTCATCGTCCGTACATTGCACCCCTTTGAATTAAGTTTGTGATTTTGGGCTGCATAAATAAAGAGTTGACTTTTGTTTTGACAGCTTTTTAGCTTTCTGGGGCTGTTATTAAAAACTCAGTGGACCATTTTTAGGAATCAAAGCATATGCTACAATAAGTAGTTTGTCAATGAAATAATAATAATGCTGATGATTGATAACAGCATTAATATAATACATATATATAAATATATATATATATATATATACATATATATATACAGTATAATGAATGTGATATATATGCAAGTAACCATAAATCTAACTCCTCATCATGCCCTCTGTACTTCCTGCTCTTCATTCTTAATTCTTACTTGATGCTTGAGTAAAAATGTTTCCACCTGTGACATAATGAATGGGCAAATAGGACAACTCTACAACTCCATCACCCACTAGCCAACCTAAAAGCTTGCATGCAGCATTGAAGCCCCCCCCCAGTGAGAGAGCATGGGGCCTTGAGGGCCCTCATATGGGGAGGAGGCAGAGACAATGGGTGGGTGGGTCGTGGCGGGAAAGATTGTAAGGGGGGTGGGAGGTGGACTCTGCTTCAATTCTAGCTCAAGTGGGCTGAAGATGGCTGAGAAGTGCACTTCCCTTCAGAGAAGACAAATTAATGTTCTTGCCCAAACATAATATTGTCAGAGAGGCGCACAATAGGAGCCCCTCACCAGTGTTTTCTTTTGCTGCTGTGTGCATTTACAGTACGTTGTGTGTTCGTGTGTAGGTTTTTGTAAATGTGTGACCATGATGGCCCCACTTAACCTACCATCCTTGGTCCATAAGAGAGGGGGAACCTCCTCTTGGTCCTCCTTCAAGGTCAGGTTGGAAAGACTCTCCCATTCAATTTTACCGTCTTATTCAGACATGGGATATCTCTTTTAACCTTTTCCCCTGCTTCTCCATCCTCCCATCAATTACAAAAAACCCACAGCATCATTGTTTGACAATGACTGGGGTCCTTGGAAAGAGAGGAAAAGACATAAAAAAAGGATAGCAACACACTTCTGAATGAATGAAGAGGGACAGCAACGCAATCGAGGCTAGAGATTGACTGGTTGACTGCAGCTAGTGCTGTTCATCTCTTTAAAGCACAGGTTACTTGTTGGTTTTGTTGGTCTTCTCTCATCTTGAGATGTTTAAATTACATCGCTGGACGTATAAAAAAGTGAAAATTTAAAAATAAATTTGATTTAGTTTTACGCCAGATCATTTTTCTAATTCTAATTTATTGAAATCATACATATGTAAACTTGAAAATTATGCAAAAATCTCTATTTTGAGACAACTAGACCAATAAAATGAATAGACAAGTGTCAAACACAGACGAAGGCAGCGCTACCTATAAGAGCAAAGTTTTTTTTCTTTATCTAGGTCACAATATGTGGAGCAATTTCAGCAGATGGGCTGCAGAGTACTCCCCAGGCGAACAGAAGTTAGTTTTTCTCTTTCTTTCTCATACTGTTGCCCCTGTGCCCCCTCCTCTGCCGTAAAGGATTCCATCATCGAGAGTTTGTTGCAGGCAAATTTGAGCGCATGTCACACACTTGTATACATGCATGCATACACACACCCTCATGGTGTATGGACTTTGCAGGGACAATTGGAACGTGTGGCCAATTAGGTCAGGAATAATTCCTTTTCTTATGTAATGGTGAAATATTAAACAGGCAATCAAATGTTGACTAAAGAGCTATATGTAAACAAATATATGAATAATAATTTAGCATGGTCAAGAAATTATTTAGTGGACTGCCACAGAGAGAAAGAAAGCATGTCCTGGAAACTGTGTAGAACTTAATTTAATTTTTAATTAAAAATAATAAAAGTATGAGGACATGATATAGATCCTGTATTTTCTTTAAAACTCTCTCCACACACACACACACAGTCATGCCTGTGTGCACACTGCCTCTCTGACACACACACGGCCCATGGAGGGAAAGTGTCACAAAGTATTTGGGTGACAAAAAAGGGCACCCTAGGAGGGGGGAGCCGGTGATGGGATGCTTTTTGGAGGCTCTGTGGACCAATAGCAGTACAGATGACAAAGAATTAGCCTTGGAAAACACAGACACTCCCAAAAATAATAATAAAAAAATTGCTGGATGCTGGTGGAATGCAGAAGAGTGTGTGTGTGTTTGTGCGTGAGAGACAGCAACACAGAAAGAGACAGTCGGAGAGGGAGTGTGTGAGTGTGGTGTGCGAGGAGGTCCCATATAATGGAGAGGCTCCACCTGTTTACACTTCTTTGCCCGCAGCATTCTTGAGCGGGCCCCTTTAGAGGGCCCTCGTTCCCGACAGCCACCTAACTGCTCTTGGGGAGCCCTCCGCCGGGACCACAAAAACAGCTGAAGCCTCGGAGGGCTTCCTGAAAGGGAGAGGGAGGAGTGTGGGGAGGCGAGGGCATGACGAATAGGCAAGATGGAGCAAGAATAATAGCAATAAAACTAAATGGAGAAAGCAAGCAAACAGGCAGAGAGACAACTTAAAAGAGTGTATCACTACTGAAGCACTTCCAAACAAGCCTTTCTAATGAGGTCCACTATTACTACAGAAAAGGAACAGAGAGAAAGGCAAAAGAGGGGAAAGCAAAAAGCAGGAGGGGCCGACGGCGAACAAGGAAAAGAATTGGTGAATGTGTGTGAATGCCGTGTGTGTACCGAATTACTTTATCTTTGTTTTTCTGCAACTGTACAGTGACCTCTGTTTGGGATGAAGACACAGCAGCGGGCCGAGGAGGAGGATGGGGATGAGGAGAGGGAGCAGGGGGGGGGAGGGGGAGGAGGGGGGTGTTTGGGTAGTGGGAGGCTAACAGGCTAGACACCAGGCCTTTGTGTGCAAATTTCCCAGCAGCGCCTTACCAGTTAATTAAGGAGGTCAGTGAAAGAGGGAGAGAGAGAGGGATAGAGAGACAGAGAGGGAGAGAGAGATGGAGAAGGTGGGGGTCGGCCCTAACGAGCTGTCCGCAGCACATGAATGAGGGGTTTGTCCTAAACTAAGCAGCGAGAGGCCAAACAATGTCAGCAGCAATTAGCAACCAGTGGTGGGCAGCCAAGGGCCTGTTGACTGAGCAAGGAAAAGATGTGAGAAAAACACACATGCACGCACACACACACACACACACACACACACATGAGGAACATGGAAATGCAGAGATATACATATACAGTCACAAACATGCAGGAATAAAAAGGAAGGAGCTGGGCGGTAGGAGAACAGTAGAAGAGACAGAGGCGGGTCATGTTGCCTTCACCTCTCCACACAGCAAGGCCTTGACCCTGCTGGCTGAGTGCTTTGAATGTGCAACACTGGTAGAAGGTAACAAAGGCCATAGGTGTAGCAGTGCGATCTGTATGCTTGAGTTACACTCGCCACGGCGGAAACGCTCGGCACACAGCAGAAATAAGAGCCGCGTTCTCTTCACTTCCACATGCTGTCTAATTCCATCTTTATGACGTGAGATTTGATAAGATTCATCATTATTTTTCCTTTATTGTGCGTTACCTCATTAGACGGAGCATTGAAATGTTTTTTTTTTTCTGGACAAGTCACTCCAGTCAGCTCTCCAGCAAAGTCTGTTTTTGGCTCCTACCATTCTCCTCTCTTGTCTGTTACCATTCTTGGCACAATGCGAAGACTCCCGTCTTTGTTTCATTCTAATCTTGGAGGTGAAGTGGTCCTCTTGTACCTCGGGCTCTAATCGCTGGCAGAGACGGTGTTCTCTAGTGGTGCCGGGGCCGCGATGAAAACGCGACATCCCCACAAAGAGAAAGAAAACTGCTGCGCTCAGGCTTTGTGTGCAAATATAAAAGCACACAAAAGCGGGAGCCTGAGATAGTGTCAGAGTTAGACTGTTTTCACTCTCCAGTTTTAGATATGGATTATATTTTTTTTAATATGGAGGTTATTTGTTGCCCACTTGTTGGGAGGGGTGTGGAGGGCTGGTGTGAGGGGGGATTGGGGGGTGGTGGCTGTGAGAAAGTGGAGCCTGCAGATTGTGGGGCTGTGAAGAAAGTAGGTTGTGGTGGCGTGGAAAGGCCGAGTGGGTTCACCGGCTGTCAGAGGAGGTGGTCACAGGAGGGCATGAGAAATGTGAGAATTGTACTTAGTAATTGGCAAACAGGTTTCTGAATGTGCTCTCAGGCTTTTAATTTACACGTTTATATTCTTATGAAATGGTCCTGAGTAGGTATTCTAACTTTTTACCATCTATTATGAATCTGAATGGA